>NW_026251934.1:1200000-1805681 GCF_025331425.1 Radiomyces spectabilis | reverse complement strand
GACCCGTGATGTCAACGGGTCGGGTCAGCGGTTGAACCGTGATGTCAACGGGTCGGTTCAGTCATTGACCCGTAATGTCAACGGGTCGGGTCAAGCCTTGACCCGAACTGGTGGGCGGGTCAGAAAAGGTCAACCCGAACCGTAAAAAAAACCAGTTCGGTTCGGTTCGGGTCACTGACCCGCCGACCCGTTAAGGAACCCTAGTTATGATCGCGAAGAGGCTCTCCACCTTTCACCCAAGTCCAATGCTTCCCATCAGAACCTAAACGATTGATTTTAGTTTCGTCACTAAACACCACACGTTTCCAATCATCTACAGTCCAATGTTGATACTTCTTTGCAAACTGTAGACGAAGCTTCTTGCGTCTTGGTGTCAATGGAAGTGCGTTTGGTTTAATTCGCGATTCAAAACCACATGCTGAAAGGTGATTTCGGATGGTTTGGGCGGAAATAAAAGTATTTTCTGCTGCAAGCTGTCTTGCAGCGTCAGCAGCAGTAGTGTAAACACCAGTGGCGAACTTGCGCAAGATGAGCCGCCCAAGATTAGTGCTGATTGTTGATGGGCGGCCATTGGCAGCATTAGACTGAATGTCTAATTGCTTAGCAATTCGTCCAATCGTTCGACGTGAAACGCCAAGAGCAGCTTCAATAGTCCGTTGGGACTCTCCACGTCGCAAACGTACTTCAATATTCTGAGTGGTGGTGGTGGGAATTGACTTCATGTTAGGATGGTTGCTAATTGCGAAAATCGTTGGTAATTGGTGAAGAGGATGGGGATGAATCACTTGATTTCGAAAGGGAAAAAAAGAGAAGGCCTTGTTTTGATAGCGTCCATGATTTTGAAGAATTTCGGACAGCAGTCACTTAGGAAATTCGCGCCTGCCAATTTTTTTCCATACAACTCAAAAAAGTGGGGCAATGACATATAAAATCAAATCGCCCATAACTTTACAACCAGACATGGGAACAATATGAGTAAAAATTCATTCGAAAGGTAATTAAAAGGGCTTTTATTTAAAAAAAAGAAAACTGTACTTTATTATGTAGGAAATTACGAAATTAAATAAAACGCACATTTTTTGCAAACATTGCCCCACTTTTTTGAGTCACTGTAATTCCTACCTGCGCCATCTGTACACGACCACTGAAACTGAACTGCCTCTGTACCCCGTTACGATTCAAGGTCATACCTTCCTCGCAATGATACTGTAGATAGTGGTGCCAGCGATAACTATGTGTCCTCCCGCATGGCCCAATATGCGACGAAGACTGAAGAAACTCCAACACGCCTGATCGAAACCGCTGGTGGTGACATCAAGACCATCGACCAGAAAGCTACACTAGATATTGATCTGAATGGTTATCAAAGCTGCTTAAGTGCCAACATTTTCGATACAAAATTCGATCTGATCTTGGGACAAACCTGGTTGCACACCATGGGACCCGAACCAAATTGGCGCACTGATGTCTGGTGTATCCGCGAACATGGTCAAGAATATTTCCTCACTCCACAACGTGGTGTTTCCTCAAGACCGTATTTAGGTTATCTGATTTCCGCTAAACAAGTCGAACAAGATTTACGCCGTCATAATGCCGATTGTTTTCTGATTCATTTCAAGGCCCCAGACAGCGCACACCAAGACCACGACACGTTCTGGCAAGAGATGGTTAAGCAGTTCAACGATGTATTCCAAGATGGACTGCCGGGCCTCCCTCCTGACCAATCGGTTCAATATGTAATCAATACGAATGATGCAAGCCCTGTCAACCATGCCCGGTACAAAATGAGCCCTGCTGAATTAGATGAACTAAAACAACAGCTGAAAGAACTCCTCAATCTCGGTCTGATTCGACCAAATGCTTCGCCCTGGGGTGCCCCGATGTTATTCGTAAAGAAAAAGGATGGCTCGATGAGAATGTGTATCGACTACCGTGCTCTGAACAAGGTGACCGTTCGTAACAAGCACCCTTTGCCCCATATCGATGAATGCTTGGAGCATCTGCAAGGCGCAACACATTTCACTAGTCTCGATCTAAAAAGTGGATACCATCAAGTTAAAATCACACCTGAAGATGTACCGAAAACCGCCTTTAATACATGCTACGGTCAATACGAAGTTTTGGTCCTACCTTTTGGTCTAACGAACGCTCCACCCACTTTTCAGCAGCTTATGAACGAGGTCCTTGGTGACTGCCTGGATGATTTCGCGTTGGTTTACCTGGATGACATCTTGATTTTCAGCAAGACTGAAGATGATCATAAGAAACATGTGCAACACGTTCTGGAACGACTACGAGAAACCAAGTTGATCGCGAACCTGAAAAAATGCGAATTTAACTGCCGCGAATTAACTTTTCTGGGCTTCAAGATTTCTGCCGATGGTATTCTTCCTGCCGACGACAAGGTGAAAGCGATCAAGGACTGGCCAGTACCGACGAACGTACAAGAAGTTCGCAGTTTTATGGGTTTGGCACAACATTACCAACGATTCATCCCGGGATTTGCAAGTTTGGCTGCCCCAATTACGGACTTGACCCAAGGCGTCGGACTGAAAAAACGACCCATTGTTTGGAATGAAAAATGTGAAGCCAGTTTCCAAGCCGTCAAAGACAAACTCTGTTCAGCTCCCCTGTTGCAAAGTCCCAACATGGATCGCCCGTATGTTATCGAAACTGATGCTTCCGATTTTGGTGTTGGTGCAGTCCTCTTGCAACCTGACGACAACGGTATCCTCCATCCACTGGCCTTCGAGTCTAAAAAATTCTCTAAAGCGGAACGTGCCTACTCTGTCCAAGAACGCAAACTCCTGGGTATTCTTCACGCATTACGTACCTGGCGCTGCTTGGTCGATGGCCGAAAATATACAGTATATACCGATCACCTGCCTCTCAAGTATTTCCACACACAGACCAAGCCCACTCCTCGTCTAATTCGATGGATCTCCGAATTAGAACTCTTTGACCCAGAAATCGTATACAAGCTGGGTAAAGAGAATGACGTCCCCGACCATTTATCACGACGTGATGGTGTTGAAAGCGAACTCGATGAAAAGTCCATGGAACCTGAATTCTTATACGCCATGCACCTACCCCATCCTTCAGACTGGCCGATTTTCTACCGTTTCGAAACTGACAAGATTCCTGATAATGCCCGCGAGATTGTCAACCGAAACCGCGAATAATTTGTTGCCCACGACCATGAGATTTTCCGCAAGATCCAGATGCCTGATGAGTCCCTGATAGAAGTCCCTTTCCTCGAATTCTCGAAACGTGCCAAGACTGTTACGAATACAGTATGCATGAAGTCTTTGGCCACTTTGGACTGAAAACCATGATGGACCTTTTGAAGACCTGTTTCTGGTGGCCCAATATGCGCAGTGACGTTGACAAATGGATTCGAGCTTGCCCTGCTTGTCAAGTCAATCAGAAACGAACCAAAAGTCCCCGCGATGTGATGCGCCCACTCGATGTTCCCAAGCCTTTCCAACGTTGGCACCTTGACTTTATTGGTGAATGTCCGACCACTCTCAGGGGAAACCGTTGGATTCTCGTGGCTGTCGATTCTATGACAAATTGGCCTATCGCTCGTGCTGTCCCGAAAGCCTCTGCCGAAGCCGTTGCTGATTTTATTTATGAAGAAATTGTCATGAACTTCGGTTGTCCCACTGAAATTTTGACTGACCATGGTGCCAATTTCAAAAGCAACCTCATTTCTGCCTATCTTGCCCGTGTCAAGACCAACCACAAGCTTACCTCGGCCTTCCACCCTTGTACAAATGGTAAATGTGAACGCCTCAACGGAACCATTAAGAGTTCTCTGCGCAAGTATATCAAAGGTGCCCTCCATCGTTGGGATGAGTTCCTCCCTGCTACCATTTGGTCCTGCCGTATCCGCACTCATGCTACCACTGGGTATAGTCCTTTCTATCTGACATATGGTCATCATCCTGTCTTACTTGGTGATCCGCTACAGCCGTATATTGAGCAATAATTATTATTATTAAAAGTTATTATAACTGTTAATATTTATAATGATTATTAAAAAATAATGTTTATTATATTAAAATATTAAAGTTATTGTGCCTCTTACACAAGCGTAGTGCAGTGTAACTTGACCATGGGTGTGGTTAGAATGGCATGGAGGTATGCCAGTTCTAACGTCTGAGGTTAGAGGGCGTCTTCCCTTTTATAGATAAAAAACGTTACTCATTGACAAAGCTACTATGGCTGACGAACGCACTATAGCCGATATTACTTCCCGCGAACTCGAAGCCCTCGGTCAAGCTCAAGCTGCTGCAGAATTTCGCATGAAAGCTGTTTCCTAACGCGACAAAGAAAAATGGGATGCCGCTGTCAAGCCCCTGAGATTTGAAATTGATGACAAAGTTTTATTGATTCATGAAGGACGTTTCAGTTTGGAACCTCGCTTTAAAGGCCCGTACATCGTAATCAAGACTAGTGACGACTATGGAACCTATCTCTTGGAAACTCTTGCTGATGAACGTTTAGACTCTTGGGTTCATGTCGACCACCTGGCTCCAGTAAAAGGCGATCAAACGGATACTGTCTGGTATGATCCTCGTATCGCACGATCCGAATGGCGCGCGGCTATCAGTAATGATGTGTCCACCGACTCTTCCACGACCCTGCCTGTTGACCCAGTTGATCCCGTGGCTACCACTCCTCAATTTTTGCCGCCTCACGTACCTGACCCGGTCGATCCTGCCACGTTATCACCTGGCTCTGTACCGCCATTGCCTGCTGCCCCAGACTTACCGGATATTTCTGCTATGCCTCCTACCACGCCCAACGATATGTCAACCAACGACCCTGATACGATCATCAACGATGCTGATCAAGCTGAAGATATTGCCGCCGACAACCCTGATACCGTTATCAACGATGCTGACATTTCTACCGACGTGGCTGATATCCCTATCAACGATGTTGATCTCGCTGATGCTTCTGAAGTCTTCGTTGACGCCCTTACCCATGACGACGCCGCATCTGACGAGTCTCCTGTACCGCTTGCTCCGCCTAGCACTTCCTCACCCCAAGTCGCTCAATTTCCGCTCGCCGATTCACTTGTGTCCATTCCCATTGCCGATAATGCTACCGACCATAATGTCGAACTGCCGAACGCTTTTGAAGTTGAACGAGGATGTACAACAAGCTTAGGGAGGGATAATGTCGAGCTGAAAAACATTCCGGTTCCACAGACGCGATCACGTGACGTCAGGAATATCCCTCCTATGGTGCACTCAGGCAAAAAGCGCAAAGTCCAGCCTCTTCTCCCGCCTCGGCAAAAACAGCGAAATATAATTCCGAGACTTTATATGATTGGTCGACGCTATCCGCGTATCCCATTGGCTCACCGCGATTGCCGCTAGGCTTCGCTCCGCTTCTCACTCACATTGGTCACTGCTTAGCTTCTTCTTTGAAAACTTTTGATTGGTATCGCAAGCAAACCAATGGATACTTCTTTATTATTTTTAGAGCAGATTTCATTCAGTATAAATATCAGTAGTTTAGACGTCTGAATAAAGATAACTTCTCTTCTGCATTCTGATCTGTTTATATCTTTGATCTCTTTATTTTATCTTTGATTCAGCCTTTTTATTTCGTGCATATATCGAACCAATAGGGGCCAGGAGATATATCGCGATCTGACATTTTGACACGTCCCAAGTTGTGTGTTGAGCCTCAAGTCTTTTCTGCCGGTTCGGCCCGGATTGTGACGTTGACTTGCGGCAGTTCTGGACTTACTCCGAAAATGACCCCATGATTTTATCCTTATTTGTTGCTATAGATAATCCCCCATAGATTTTTGTTACTATATTTGCTCCGCCGTATATAAAAAGGAGAATAGAGCGAAATAAAAGAGGCAGTTTTTTTTAACCTCATTGAAGAAGTACTATCCTCATACCACAGTGTTAACTTGAGATCCCTGTCCAGTCAAATAAATTTTTATTTGACTGTATACGCTAAGCAAGTACCTGCAACTAAGAAATATCCCTCAATACAAAGAATTGAGCTTTCGCGATAATTGCAACAAGCTACCATGACTGAGAAGTGATAGAACTGATTTGAAAAACGGAACTATGAACTGGAAAAGGACTGCGTCGGTTGCTTCCTGTTGTCGAACGCCTTCTTAACTCTGCTAATTCTCTCACTCAAGTACTGTACGTGTCATTTTGGTGGAGAAGCTGGGCGGCCACACAAGTTATCACTGTATTGCCGTACTGTACTCTTTTGCCTGGTTCAGTTTTGATTGTCATTGCTATTATTTTATTTAATTGATTCTGTATTTTGTACCTTGATTTGTTTATTGTGTATTTCGATCTGCCAAGGTGCTATTTTGTGTTTTTTTATTATCATTTCATCCTTGTGTTCCCCTGTGAATTTTGTATCCACCCCTGATTGGAAGTGGCGTGTGGCGAGAGTTTTTTAATTATTTCCATTTTGTTTATTTTGTGTACTCAACCCGGGGTATATTTGAATTCTGGGTGGTAGTTTGAACTGTCATTTTTTTGATGAAGGTGACCGACGTGACGAACAAGGCCGATAATCATGCACTGGAAGCATTTCTAGCAAGACCGGATCCATTTAGTGGACAACCCGAGGAAAACCCATGGTCCTGGCTACGTGCCATCGAACGCATTAGAAGGGGCTTGAATACTCCCGATCATCAGATTTTGCTAGTCGCAGGGTCGTTGTTGAGAGGACCTGCTGGCTCTTGGTGGGACGCAAACGAAGATTTTACCACTACATGGGACGAATTCAAGGATAAATTTTGCCAGCAATTTGCAAGCCAAGATCTACATGCCGAATGGTGGCGGCAACTTCGTGAGAAGAAACAAACGGGAATCAGCATTTCTGAGCTGGCTATTTTTCAGCAAGAGCTATTCCAAAGGTTAGATTTACATGATGAACATAGAAAGGTGGAGATTTTTTGCGCTGCCTTGGATACAGAATTGGGCCTCCTGGTGGATCACGCCTCACCCAATACCTACCAAGCAGCAGTCACCTTGGCAAGAAGAGAGGAAGGCCTTCGCATTAAATATAGTAGGCAAGCGATGCCCAAGAATCTGGAGGTTAACCTTTTGAAACCAAGAAGAAGTGCTTATGCCGAACCAAATTTCACCAACGCCATGGATGCTTTAACTAACAAGTTCAAGGCCTTGCGAGTTCACATGATTGAACAGAGTCGACAAGGTATGAGCGGTCCTAGTCGAAGCACGAGACATCAAGACAGTTATCCAGATGGCCAACCGAGGTACCCTCATTCAGAGTTCCGTGGCCAGTGTTTTTTGTGCCAAGGAGTCAGCCATAAGGCGCACCACTGCCCGACGAAACAAGAACAACAGCCAGAGTCGGGAAAAGCCATGAGACAGTAGTGCCCGAGGAGTCTACTGTCTCACAAACTCCAGAAAACTCCTCAAGTAAGGCGGTACATCTAGTGAAGCCTGTACAGGGTGTACATGTGTGGTCTAATAAGGGACGGGCTCGTTCCGAAGAAGATACTCTAAATCCGAAGAAGAATACTGTAGGACTATGGAGACCAGAAGTGAAAATCAAGTTCCACAGGTGCAAGTTACGAATCAAGGGACCTCATAGATGGCTGGCCCCAGTGGAACAACGGCTACGAACGAACTTAAGCCAAGAAAGAAAAGGACGCCACCAGGACGCTTACCTGTGAACATCGATAAGTCTCCAATTTGAGACCTATTGACAACTACTGATGCTCGTATGACAGTGGCGGAGCGTCTTGCATTGGATAAAGAAGCCGTCAAGCAATTACAAGAAGGTTTACGATTCCTTCATAGAAGGAAGCCCTGCAATGCTCGAGACAAGGGGAAGGCGAAGCACGACCCCATGGTGGTCAATTTGGCGCGACCTGCAAGTGAATCCGACGAATCAGGTTATTCGGATGGCTCTGAAGGTGAATCAACTGATTCCTATTTATTTGATATAGATACCGAAAGTGAAAGTGAAACCGAAACCGAGAGTGAAAGTGAAGAATCTGATATTGGTTACCCCTACGACTACAAACGAATGGACAAGAGCACGCCACTGATGGTGAAGGGTCACCGCATGCAAGCTGTTGTGGACACTGGCACTAGTGTATCAGTGATCTCGAAACCATTGGCGAAACGACTAGGGTTACCTTTCAACCATGATAGGATGGCTATCCAGATGTTAGATGAAACGAGTTCAGGTGCCATGCGAATGTGTCCAAATGTACCTGTAGTTATCCAAGGAAAGTGACGTTCAGAGCATTGCACAGTTCAGGATCGACCCTCCGATCTACTCATCTTGGGTATGCCCTGGCTGGAAGTATCAGTGACTCAAAAAAACGGCGCACAATATGCAATTTTTTGCCGTTTATACATTTTTCTCAAGATCTGTTGATGGGAAAAATCTGAAATTTAGCCTGAATAAACTTTGATAGTTTTTTAAATACATGTCAAATTTCATGCAAATCCAACCATTGGTTCCTGAGTTACATGCGCTTGAAGTCAGCCGGTCGGTGCGCCGTTTTTTTGACTTTGCCAAAAAATCGCCGAAACAATTAGCGACCACAAAACGTATTAAATAGTAGCTCAACATTTGATGATGGGAACGATGTCAAACTTTAATAGAATATACTAGAGACAGTTCTGAATAACTACGAAAAAAATGGTGTCATTTCATTGAAACAGAGATATAGGCGAAACAAAACGATCGGTCGGTTTCCGAAAAGAATAAAAATTGTGGCGACCTTAATTTTATATAAAAAATAAATCAGTATCTCTATAACAAATGATCAGATCATCTCCATATTCACCATACACATTGTTCACATATTTGTTATAATACATATAAAAAAACAGCTTGAAAGCATGCATAGATCTACAGATATTAAGATTCTTAACATGAGCAATAAAATGAAGCTTAAAAAACTTACCTTTCATGGTTTATTACCATTTTGTTCACCTCCTTTGGCTTGAATAACCGCCTGCAGACGTCGTGGCATAGATTCAATGTGTTTTATACACATTTCCTTGGTTACTTTTGTATACCGAATGTGAGAGGTTCGACGCTATAGCTTATCAATGCTAGTAGGGGCTGTATCATATGTACAAAGCTGAGCTTTCAAATAATACCACAAGTTTTCAATAGGATTGAGGTCAGGTGAATAAGGAGACCATTCTAGCACATCAACATCATGTTCCTGCAGCCACTGTCTGGTTAATTTTGAGGAGTGTTTAGGATCATTATCATATTGGAATATACTGTAATGTCCTGAAGAGTCAAGCCATAATGTGATAATGTCTTGCCCAAATCTTCCTCTAGGATTCGACAATAAATTGTAGAATCCATGCCACATCAATTTTTGTAATGTAGCCAGGGCCCTCAGCAGTGATACAGCTCCAAAGCATAATATTACCACCACCATGCTTGTATACATGATTGATATTATGATCGCGCAAAGGTTCTCCATCCTTATACCAGGTCCATTCCTTTCCATCAGATCCCAATCGGTTCACCTTGGTTTCGTCACTGAAGATCACTCGTTTCCAATCATCTACTGTCCAGTGCTGATACTTTTTGGCGAAGGCAAGACGAGTTTTCTTACAATTAACTGTCAGAGGAAGTGCGTCAGGTTTTTTGCGGGACTGATAACCAGAGTTTTTAAGATGGTTACGGATGGTTTCAGCAGATATATGATAACCATCCGCCTGTAGCTCCCTAGAAGCATGAGCAGCGGTACTGTATTCACCAGAACTGAACTTGCGCAGTATGATGCGGCCGAGATTAGTGGTAATTACCGATGGCCGCCCATGTGGAGCATCAGTGCTGATGCGAAATTGCTTAGCAATACAACCAATTGAGCGTCGAGAGATCCTCAGTTGTCTTGAAATAGACCGAATAGACTCCCCAGAGTTCAAACGAGCCTGAATATTCTGGCGGGTGGTAGAAGAGATTGCTGTCATGTTGGTAATTCAATTCAAAATCGTGATGAGTGCTAATTAGAGCGCAGATGAGGGTAATTGCAAAATCAGGATGCAGTAGAAAGGATAAAAGGTCGCCTAACAACGCCTTTTTTTTTGTACTAAAGTTGGAGTGCATGAATAAAGTGACACTGGTGGGAAAAAATAATCAGTACTCACCTTACAAAGGTGAAAAATTCATATGTAATTTTTCTCCTATGATTGCGTTCTAATGATCTACTGCACCTAAAAATCTGAAACTTTACATGAATGTTACCATCACAACTACAAGCATGCAAAAAAAATTTGGAGTAAATTGAATCAGCAGTTGTCGAGAAAACAATACAAGAGGTACAGCAAAACGGTATCTTTTTATCGTCCGGAAATTGACCGATCGTTTTGTTTTGCCTATATCTCAGTCATTTTCCAATGAAATGACACCATTTTTTTTCGTAGTTATTCAGAACTGTCTCTAGTATATTCTATTAAAGTTTGACATCGTGCCCATCATCAAATGTTGAGCTACTATTTAATACGTTTTGTGGTCGCTAATTGTTTCGGCGATTTTTTGGCAAAGTCAAAAAAACGGCGCACCGACCGGCTGACTTCAAGCGCATGTAACTCAGGAACCAATGGTTGGATTTGCATGAAATTTGACATGTATTTAAAAAACTATCCAAAGTTTATTCAGGCTAAATTTCAGATTTTTCCCATCAACAGATCTTGAGAAAAATGTATAAACGGCAAAAAATTGCATATTGTGCGCCGTTTTTTTGAGTCACTGTATTGTTGTTCCTCTGTCGTGGATGAAGAAAATGATCGCTATGTGGCGGTAGGTAAGGGGGGGCAAGACCCCCGGGAAAAAAGAAAAAGAGACTGTACTACTCTGTTGTCCATTGAATACACAAAGATTTATACGCACATCAACTAAGTCTTACCAAAAAATCAACCGCTTATTGACAAAAGATTAGAGTACCATCAAGCGAGACCTTTGGATACACAAATTCGAGTGCGGAGTTCTGAATATTGCAAATGGAGCATCCCATTCCAAACGCATCTTTAATCAGCTACTATTCCCACTAGCCTCAGATTAACAACAAACTACAGACCGAAAGAGCATAACTTTGTGATCTTTAAGATCAACAGGCGCTATTAGTCTACATAATTAAAATTTTTGGGAAATCAGCGATTTTGTAAATCACATGATCTACACTAAGTTATCAAGACCTGTTAAACCTTTTTTTCATCTTTCAACCATGCCTCGCTGCCCACTTTCACGATAATAGGCGAAACAATTAGCAGCAAGATGCCGTTTGCGCCAGTTGTGGTTAAACAGAGTATCGTCGTCTTTTGAATAAAAATGTGAGTAGAGCTCTCTTTGAAGAAAAGTGGTTGATGATACGACTGGCGTTCTTCTGTAGCATCATTCAATTTGGTTTTTTTTTGTCAGTTATACTGTATATGTCCTTTCAATTTCCAATGAATTGAATAATATATAAGCAGACATGCTTCGATCTATGAATTCATGCATCAGTGGGGTGACTATTGTTTCATCCATGGAAAACCATATATTTTTGTCTTCAATTTTATCTTCCTTCTTTTGATTTTCTCTCTCTCTTTCTGTTTGCTTGATAAACCCTCACTATCATTGTATCAAGATCCCATCCGCATCCATCATCCAGACCATTCTTATCCCGTGTACCTAACTTGGTTAAATTGACCACCATCCTCAAAAAGATAAGCGTCGAGTGGTCTACCATCGATTTTGCTCCGGCAAAACAGACTTACCTCTCCTTTACTTCCATCCTTCTTCCAGCTTCCGGTTTCCGTTTTCTTTTCGCCTGACAAGTTCTGGATACTACAAGTTGACTTTCTCTCGCCATCCATCCATCCATCCATCCATCTGGCGAAGTCGGATGACACCAAAGGCCATCGTCGGTGGTGTGCTCTTTTTAATCAGCAACGCTTACGTGTTCTCTTCATGTTCCTCTCCTTTGGATTGCTTCTCATCATATGGTATTCGAGATGTTTCCCGATTATTTATTTTGTAGTTTATAGTTTGTATTTTGTATTTTATATTTCATGTACATATTCTTTTCGCAGTCTTTTCCTCTTTTTTTCCCACAGGGTTTTTTATGAGGTTTTTACTGACGCGACCATTGTTTTTTTTTATCATCATGTACTTTATTTGTTTCTTTCTTTTTATTCGGGGGACTCTCGATATCTGGAATCCAACTCGAAGTTACCGTCACTTTTGGCCACGTCAATATTTTTTGCCTGCTCAAGCTGACACCACCGATCCATCGCTTAACTGTCCCTGGAAGCAATTTTATTTTCCGCATCGAAGAAGAAGCTTACCTGGCGGTCCGTATCATCTTTTTTTTTTGTCCGGTTCACCATTTGGTTCAAAGGCAAGTCTAATTTTTTTTCCTTTGCTATGATGTAATGAACGTATACTAATTCAAATTTTTTCAATGTCATATAACCCAAGTCGTGTCAAGCGATCAATGGCTATTGCAAACTCAAATAACAAAGGTAAAATATCTTGACGAAAATTTGAATCAATCAAAGAGCTTACTAACTCATTTTTTTAAATACCAACATACCCACACATCTTTCTAGATCTATCATAGCCTGGGCGGGATGGAACTGAGGGGGTCATCCAGTGCTGCTTTGCGCGTGTTCAGAAACAAATCACGACGTAAGGGATGCCATAAGGTTGTCATTAATATACCGAAGTTCTGTCAAGAGTTCTCGCCCAGGTTATGCCGTGTATGCGTTAGGCTTTTTGTCTGACGAAAGTCGCTCAATGTAAGAGGGCGGCCTCCGTTGGCAGGCGGCATCCATTGCACAGCGGGTGTACGGCTTGTTAATTGTTATTTTAGCAAACCGAGTGACAGCATAAAACTACAATTGAAAGCCTCTCATATCGGGCCTACTATATTAAACAGTTCAATATCTATCAGAAATTAGGAGAATTGATTCAGAAAGTCCACGCATTTGCTCTCGATAAGTTTTTCAGCAAGCTTGTGAAGACCAAAGCATCCGCTGGTGCTGTAATCCGCCAAGAAGCATGCCTTTGTGCAGTAAGACTTCAATATAACATACCATACAAACATAATTTAGTCCAACACACTATGCAGTTGCCGTTATCTATTATATCAAGAAGATGGTGTATCGATTTCAATGAAGGAGAAGATGGTAGTATATCTGCAAGAGTAGAATGACTTCTCAATAATATGATTACTAGTTCTGTTGATTACGGCAAATCTGGTTATGCAAGAACCCATGTCTTCCAAAAACCGAGAACATGATTTGCAAAAACCAAGCATGGTAAGATGCAAGGAACTAATAAATGATACTATCATTCAGAATATTAACGGACTGGTAATACATAAGCAAACAAGGAAACTCGCGAATGGCCTACAGAAAACAATGAGTCTGTGGACCAGCAAACACTGAGTAATAATGACGAGCTCTCGAAGGATAATGATCGCGATCACTTACTTATACTTGCAGAAACGGATGGCGAAGAAGACCAGCATGGTGCAGAAGTCTCGATGTGCATGGCATCTTTGAAGGTAGTGATCTGCTGTGTTAATTTCCATTTTCTATAACCTTTCAAAAGTTAATAATAACTTATTACAGACCCTCTTAATCTGGTTTCTGAAGAACAATTTTCGCCTTCCTTGTGGCCTGCCCTTGATTTCATCAAGGAGGTTTTCGATTCTATTTAATCCGTGCAAGATAAAAAGGATCTAATTGACGAGATCACGAAAGCTGCGAAGGCCAAGCAGACCAAAAATCTCCAGCATGTTTTGCCTCCTCCTATCGGCCTCAAGAATAAAGGACGACCTAAAGGAACAAAAAGGCGTCAAATCTTGTACGGGATAATAGCCGAGAAAGAGGCCAAGAAGGCAAAGTTGGAGAAGAAAGCAGAGGAGAAAAAAAAAGAAGGAAAAAGAACGGTATGATTATGAGCTAGACATGGTATCTGCGTTGTTAATAACTTCCGTCATAACCACAGAGATCTGGCAGCCACATGAAGATTGTCATCAAGCCAATCAGTTACTTGACCATTCAAGATCCACAAAAGAAGAAAATGACGGTGATTTTGGATCCTGAAGGTGATGGTAACTGCGGATTCCGTTGCATTGCACATACTACCCATGGTGACCAGAATCGTGCACTGGATGTCGAAGAGGATATGTTGGAGTGGTTCAACAAAATATAGACGGTATCTATGAAGGTTTGTGCGAGACTAGACCTAAATTTAGCTGACATGCTAATGGATTATATACTAGGAATCGTGGACACGGAGGTTGTTGCCAATACACTGAACAACTTTGAACGATATCCACCAGATGATTGCTGGTTCAACTCCTTGGATTGTGCACAAATTGTTGCCAACGTTTACAATCGGGCTGTTGCTGTGTATTCCGAAACACAGGCCAATGTCTTGTATCTCCCTCTCCGATCTGCACCACCCGAAGCCTTCAAGCCAATCATGCTTTATCTCGAACAGATAAAAAAAAAAGCATAGGTATCTTATTGCCTTTGAAAACAAATACCGCAAACTGGATTGGCCATCACTTTCTCCCACCTACGAATCTGCGCAGATTGAAAATAGAAGACAACAGCGTTCTATATAAATAAAATACAGATAATACAGAAAGTGAAATATAGAAGTTTCACACGAAAATGTTGCAAGATGAAGGACGAAACCGAATGTCTGAAGAGGATTGTCGAAAGGTTTACTGTGACGTCACGCTAATTATATTCGGGTGGAAAACCGAGTGGAAAACCTAGTGTCTGTAGTATTGGCCTTTTGGATTTATTGAAAAAATGGTCCAAACCGACCACTCAGTTGAAATGGTGAATGCAATGGGATGAATAGCAATGCATTCACCAGGATTTCGCGATAATGTGAGAAGGGAATGTAATTTTCATATAAAAAAAGTTCGGATGTTCCCTTTAACAAGATGGAAGTACCAGTTCCCCAGATTTTTCTTCACCATATTGTTGATTACTTCAGCGTGAAGTACAGTCAAGACCGCTTGGGGGTTTAGACCCTTCGAGAAGCATCCTGATCTTCGATTCGATTTCTGAGGACAGCACACGATATTTAGCATAGGTGCTTGTGGCTTCGGGGATATGATGTTGTTTAGCATTCCACTTTTTGATGTACCAATCATCAAGCTTCTTTAGGCTTGGCTCTGATAAAGCAGCCGCACCCAAACTTTTGGCTTGGTTATTCTTTTAACCTTTTCTGATTGCTCATCGGCTTCTTCTTGCTCTTGAGCGGTTGCATCTTCTTGAGTCTGTAAACGCTATAATGTTTACAGATAGCTTCAAGTTATCCCGGTGGAGCTTTCGGTATTGAAGACGATGTTATGCTCTTTTTCGTAGACGTTGAAAGCCTCGCGAATCTTCTCTTTGGAAGAATACATCCTCTCATTGGTGACGCCATTCTCAATAACTTCGATGAGACAAGTAAATGTTTTAACGTGACCGAGTGAAGTGGCATTGTCAGCATTAGCGAAATTTGGACGTCGTTGGAGTTCATCGCGAAAAAGAAAAAAAAATTGAAATTGCAGTAGATCAATGAAAAAGAACAGTGTCCAATTTTTTCAGAAAGGTGAGCATGACTTCACACTATTTGAATTCGAGTGGAAACCGAGTGTCTGTAGTCTTGGCAAAGAATGACTTTGTTGTATTGAAAACGGCCGTACTCACTTTGGATCGAATTGGAGTGTAACAAGTGTTTCCACATCATATTGAAGTCTCAGTTTTTACTCTCGAACCGTCTTCAGCTGTTCGCGCTTGATGACTTCAGTAACATTCTCAGACTGTAAGTCTTTGCCCAATTTGGCCTCCTTCGGGTTTTATGTATGGACGATCTCGGTATGCAGCATAATTGGCGTGGTGAGCTCGATGCTAGGTGTGTTTGCAGTTTTTCCCTAAAGGGTTTGCAGATTGTTGTAGTTGTGTGAGCACTAGATACTGTGGTCAATGGGTATCAGGTCGGAGGATTATATCGCCCTTAAAAGCGGAAAGAAAAGAGAAAAAATCAGAGAAGAAAGCCGCGTGTCTACAGAAAATCAAGATACTGCACCATGAAGCAAGCACTGAATAAATAAAGAAGCGTACGAAGTTCTGCTCAGAAATAACAGGGTTTATATCAAAATTTTGCGTACTGTATGTTCTACTTCGCACATGTTTGTCCCATGGTCTACGTACGATGATAGGTCGTAATAAGATGATGACTGATATGTATCTTCAACGCTACTAACATCGTCTTTACTCTGTTTCGCTTCATTGAGCGGAAAACAAGAGTTCGTCTGAGGATCGTTAGATTATGGTAGTGTATAGAGATAAATGTAGTCAACCGCTGTAAGTTAGGTATTGATAGATGGAACTCATCCAAGTGTGTAGTATTATTGTCTATAATTTTAATCGGGATGATGCTAGTGTTTATTTATAATGTAAATGAAATATATTACAAAGTCATATAGAGGATGAGCTCGTACATATAACTTTCCACTGACGAAAATGCATACACATGCTACAGCAGAAACGCGAAATCCATTTCAGATGGAGGTTATGGACACATGTTATTTGCTAATCTAGCAGATCAACCATTGCTATAAAAAACAATTAATTACCATGTAGTCAAATAGTTGCGCTTCCTTGCGTACCTTGGAAAATCAGAGAGCCCGTGATAACAGACAATAGAACAATGGCATCCAATTTGGCGAAGGGCAAAGCACACATTGACCAGAGAACAACTGCATTCAATACTCGGGAGCCGATAATGATTTTTCCATAAATATCTGTCATTTGTAATATTATTTCAGCATATGTACTATAGCCAAAATCTGCATACTGTTTACATTACCTGAGATCTTGGTATTCAACAATTTGATGAGAGAGTTGATCACAAGAATAAGTCCGCCGCAAATAAGGAATGTTTTGTAGATAAACACCTTTTCGTCGTCAGACATTGGCATGTGTTCCTCAGCTCCCGCTCTTTTCACCCATCTGAGATGTGATGACGATTCCACAGAAGCTGCCTGCAACCCCGTTATAGCAGCTGCACCAAGGTAATATTTACAAAGTGAAAGGTAACCCACTGGTTTGGCCATGTCACTATATGCCGATAATCCTTCAGCTCGGTTCGTTATAGAGTCATTGATCCCTTTGACTGAGCGGCTCACGAGCGCATTATCGGCCATTGGGGTCCATGTCTCGGCATAAACTTCATCCACTGCTTTTTTCGCAAGCTTATGCGCAGGAGCCGATGGTCCGGTTTCATGCGCGGACGACGTTTCAGATGGTTCAGAAGAGGTGGCTCCGTGTTCCGTAGTGGTAGATGTGTGCTCTGATTCAGTGATCTTACCGTCTTCTTTCATTTGCTGACGATACACTCGGAGTCTAAGTCGAACCATACAGACTTCAGCATGGATTACTATATCATAGTGAGTGACCTAATTACTTACGTATCGATCAATGCGATACCAAATGCTACTTGACAAAGATGCAGAGGAAAATGAAGATAAACCCAAATCTGATGATAGTCGCTGTGAAGGAAGACCTCCTTATTGAAATCTTCAAAGTACATGAAGAAGAAGCCAAAAATGACAACTACCGCCATAAAGTTTGGTAATCTACAGAATTCGTGAGAACATCGAAAAAATTGTGTCCTGCATGTAGTACTTACACAATCAAGATATCGGTACCTGAGGTAGCAGCTAAGCCTATGAGACCCATCAGATTTTCACCTATAGACACGATGAAGAATTAGAGCTCCATTCATAATATTGCTGTAGCATCATTACCAAGTACAATCAAAGTGAGTAAACCGAGTCGCTCAGCTAAATGACTGGCAGCCCATGATAATGATTTATCACGCTCTACCAACATAATGACTACGACTTCCACAACCAGACCTGCATACCATAGGGCGCGATGATAGTTCTCTTCTATGATAGTCAATGAAGCACCCCATAGTATGATTGATACAATATTTGCTGCAACATATGAGGCCAACGGCACCCATGACTTCGATCGTGAGATAAGGGCGACAGTCAATACTAATGAAAAGAACATTAATTCATTGCACAACATATGAAGGAAACTTCGGCTACTAACCCACAGAATATTCAATGACGAGGACGCCCTTAAGTGCTGTAGTTACAAAAATATATTAATTCTGGAGGTCCTTTTCAAAACGCTGGCTGAAAACATACCGATATAACCGTAAGCATAACCCCGGGATGTCAGAAAGTAATCTGCCGGTCCAGCCATTCCAACTAAATAAATGCCACATCAGCAACAACGGAGACAACCCGCAAGAGGTATAACTTACTGACAGCACACATCTCAATGATTTTATAAATATGATGTACAACATCATCGCTAAAACATATACGTTAATATATTGTCATACCACAGAACCTGATACTTGACAGATGAAAACTTACGTGTCAAAGCGAGCGGTGTACCTTTTTGATATAAACTGTTACTGAAAACGCATCCAACGCAATAAATTACAAGTGCACTTACAAGGAACTAGAAGCCCAAGCCCACCAAGTAATGACAAACCATTGCGCATACAGGCCTAATGAAGCCCAATCCTTAATCGCCACCGAGTGGGTAAATTCCGTCAATGTTGCCACAAAAAACAAATCATAAAACAGTTCCAGCCATGATGGTGCCTTTTCTTCTCCAATATCGGCACTCAAATCTGGCTCCGGATGTCTAAGCCTCAATCTGTCAGTTCCTCGCTTCGGATCGAGATATTGGTTGAAGAACCCTACCGAAAAAATGGTCTACGCGTGGTGTGCGACGTCGAAGCAGCTGCATGATGATGGTACTGCATGGGCTTGAATTCCACATAGACATTGGAATTGAATTCAATAATGTGATTGTTCGGATTATGCTCCAAGTGCTCGTTACTGTTGCCTGCGTGGCGGGCGATTTCCGCCTTATGATGGATTTTGATAGAGAACTCCCGTTTTGTTTTATATAAAAAAGCAGTGAGTTTGTCGGTATCGTGGATGCCGTTAAACTGTATCCGTTCTTGAGGCGTCAGGTGAATCTGGTTGCGTTTTCCGTTTACGTAAATATGGGGCTTGTTGATACAATTCTTGTGTCACATACCTTTCGAGCGAATTGTTCTGCTGTGTCATGATCCAGAACAAAGTTTTGGTCGCCGCGCAACTGTCTGAAGTGTACGACTATGGATATTTCAGTTCGAAAGTCTAAACCAGGAAATATCATGTTAATTCTTACCGATCATGTACGCTTCACTTGTGGAAGGCAGTAAGCTATAAAATGAACTGGGGTGAATTTCTTTTCTATACGAACGATGGAAATGTTTAAGCGTACCCATGAGCGTCATTTGGAATACTCTGTTCGCCTTTCCATCGGTTTAACTCTTCATCATACTCTTGCCGACGCCGGCGATGTGCTTGGAGTTGCTCCATGGGATGAGTAAATACGTCGCCGAACGTTTCATCGCCGTGATGATATGATGGTTGGCCAGGGAACTTCGGTGTTTTCTCGTTATGAAAATCGATATTTTGCATTTCCACGTCTTTACCATCATCAATTGTTTCCTCTTCCATATCAAAGTTGATAGACCGATTCAATGCCAAGAATTCTTCTGTGTCATCATCGTCGTTTTTCCGAAGGGCAGGTGGGCAAAACCGTCCGCCTCGAAGGGTGGGCCCGCGCCTCACTGATCGTCCAACGGTAGGTTTTCTGTTTGCACTCATGCTTTGACGTGCTGCAAAGAAAAAGTGTGGAAGAGCGGAACAAGGTGATTAAAAGTAATAATGACAAGAATGAAGTATTTAACGACTCCCAAAAATAATAAAAGGGGCTGCCAACCGTCGACTAGTTGTGTGAGATGACAATCTCCGCAAGAAAAAAGATTTCCTGAAGGGGAATAGCCGATCGCTCTTGGTCGATCTTCCCAGTCAGTTCCGCACTGTACGATGGCAATCATTTCGTTGCACATGCGTCAATGATTTGCAACTTCTCAACATACTCCGACTGATAGAAGATAGATTGCAGAAGAACCGTCTATATCAGGACGATCGATGCGAAGGCGCAGCTGACGCGCACATAAGGCAACACAAACACGACTCAAGTGATTACAACCACTGGACCGATGCTACAGATTAAAAGTCAGGCAGATAGCTTGGGTTTGACGCTGCGTGTAGGATAAAATCGAGACATTCAGCAAGCTGCAATAAGTTAATTCAAACTAAACAGATATAGAGTTGTTACGCCGAATTTGATGAAGTAAACCCCCTGCCTCACTTTAGATCCGGCGAGCAGCACCAATTTTTTTGGTTGATTACAGCAGTAATTAAAGGCATTACTTCCCTTTAGACTTGAAAATTAAGCTTCATCCCTGCAACAGGCCATCTCACTTAAAAACAATGCACCCATGTTGGGTGAAACTTTGGGAGAGAATGGCCTCTTTACCATGGTGGTTGCTTCTTCGGACTAACGCCTTGACAGCTGTCGCTTCTGGTAATGGTAAACTATTCACCATTAGTAAGTCTTCCTTTTGCAATGGTCGTCCATCGCAGAAATTCGCACATGACATTCTATGAGTCTCAATAGCATCACTAGTTTTACGAGCGCTAAAGCGCGTTCTTGTTTCCACATACTGGAAGATGTAATTGAGTGACTAACAAGTATATTTTTGATGAGGCACATGTATGTTCCTGGAAGTGACATGTGACACACAGCTAAGCCGACAATTGAGCCCCAAACAAATCGTGATACCGAAAAATCCTTGTTTTCGAATCAAAAATACAAACATTTTTGCAGCTTCATCAATAGCTCTTCAAAAGCCGAGGGCATGAACACGCGTTATTGCGATATGCATTCAGATCGAGGAACCTTCGAGGCCACAAAGCGACCTTCCTCAAGCTAGTAATTGTATGACTGAAGAGTGTATGCTATTCTGGATTTGTTTTCGTTTTATACGAGCATTGATCGGCGTTTGTAATGTACCGGAAGCAGCTCTCGATCGCAGCCATTATTATACCCTATACATATGGGAAAGTAATCGTAGCCCGGAAGTCCTTGAAACGCGAACCAGCTTTTTGTTCGACGCAAGGAAATTACTATAAAGGACTACCACGAGAATGTTATACAGTGGCATAATACTCCATTGCTTCATTTGTGTTACCTGGTTTTTCCGTTCTGTATCTGTACTGATTCTTTAAGTGTTCCAACCCCCCACCTCCCCAGTCACCTGCCCTTCTCCAACTGTTTCTGATGGATACCGATCAAACACCAAGTCCTGAAGTCGCTCTCGCATCAACAGCCTCGCTTTGTTCGGCGGAGCTAAGCAAACTTAAAGATTTGATCGTCCACGTCTAAAATGCAGCATATCTTACAACGATTTCATCCGTTACCCTAGTGAGCTCAGTAAAATCATTTTGCGCTCCTGTTCCGTTTGGTTTCGCTTTTTCCTGGAGCTCGTCCTTACCTCGAAAAATTTGGATACCATGAACTCGATCCGTGCATGTTGTCTTTCACTGCCATGAACTCCGTGCTGATTCTGGAGTTGGTGAATTGCTTATAACTGAAACCGCCCTGATCGCACTTCATCAGAGGTTTTTTCCCTCCATCTAATCTACTGCCATTTTCCATCGCCTGGCTGTCAAGATTGGATGGAACAAGGCTACTTGTGAGGTCGTTGCCGTGATGATTTGTGTGACCGTATTAATGATCATAACCATGAACTTTTCGATATGCTCTAATTTAGTCACTCTATTTGTCCCCACCACCACCAAAAAAAATTATGTCCGCTTTAGATCATCAACAATCACCTCGGTTGATAATCTATTCAATTTCCAAGGGCGTACAACTTGATACATCATACATGAAAAGTGGCTAATGAGATTCATGAAAATCTACAATAAAGATTATTTCGTAGAGTTTTCTTTCAGACTTGATCCTTCCACGTGCCGGGAATTACATATTAGACTTGAGACCAGCTTCTGTCAGTAGCTTTTCCAGTTTGCCGGATTCGTAAGCCGAGCGTAAGGCATCAGATCCGCCAATGTGTTTGCGATTCACAAAAATATTAGGTACCGTCTTTTGGTTTGTTAATTCCGCTAATGCTTGTTGGATCTCGGCACCACTGGGCTCATCATTTAATTCCATAGCTTTATAAGGCACATCCAAATCGTCGAACAGATCTTTAGCGCCGATGCAGTATGGACAATAACTTTTGCTGAAAACCTATGTGAATAGCAATAAATAATGGGACAAGACTGTAAACCAATCGCAAATACATACCATAACCTTATTATTGGCGATGCATTTTTTAACTAAATCTCGGATTCCTTGACTAATCACACTCATGTTATTTCAGGATTTGAAAGAAAGGTCTCCTTCGCTCGCCTACACAACTGAAGATTTTGAAGTCCAAGTTTAGTAGCTGAATTGCGCTTTTTGAATTTGTGGTTATTTTTGGCTCACCTGGTGTGTATATTTGGCCAAAGATTTTGGATTATCTTGGCGCATTGTCTTCTTCCTCGTCGTCTTCATCGGCACCTTCGCCAGCTTGATGGGTGAAGATAACTGGCCTGGCTTGTCCCATGAATTCTGCAAGTGCAATGGTTCGCATATTTTGACTTGCGTTCACGTCACGATTCCAGGTCTCGTTGCAAGTCTGGCATTTGAGGACGCTGTGAAGCATCGTTCTGCCGGCGCTTTACTTTTTGTAGAGTTTTCTGGCCACAGAAGGAGCACACCTGGGAGAAAAGAAAAAAAAAAAAAAAGGAAAAGATGAGTAAATCATGGTGCCCTTATTTCGCATCTTCCCTCTCACATTTTCATTACTTACTTGGGACGTATTAAACTCGTTGATCTTGAGTAGCATCAGCCGTCCTTCGTACTTCGCTTGCTTCAACAGTCTTGCCAACCTCTTCGAGACACCATTGATCTGCCGTTCATAGTGGTGTCGAAGGCTGCATTGCCGTAAGCAACGACCGGAAGGGTTCCATTGTTGGTAATTCGGACATTTCGCCATTTTCTATCAAAGCATAGGTGAATCACTTTCTACCAGATGCCAATTTTCGGTGTATTACTTACTGCCGTGGAACTCCTCCCTCAGTCGATGCAGACGCTTGTTGCTGTTGTCGGCGACTTTGTGCAAGCGTTGTATACTTCTTTCCGTCTGTGACGAAAATATTGACTATTTCGGGGTTCACTTGTTGCTATCTTACGTAACGCTTAAAGCGTAGTTTCCTGATTCGCGACCCATAGAAACGAACAAGTGGATCCAATCGCTCGAGCACAGACTGGACAAACATGGTAGGGGATTCCATGTTCGTGACCTTGGAACTTGCTATAGTACGCTCGAGATCCGCCACATCATCGCGTTCTTTCCATTTTATGATGAGGGCGTTCGCTTGCTTGTAATACGCCTTGGTCTAATATTCGACTGTGGCCATCTGTCGAATTTCGTGCGGAGCATCCACTGGCCGCTGTTGAGCACCTCAATGGGTCCGACGTTACACCCATCGCTGGGACGGGGATAACACCCCACAGGCGCACAAATTTCAGTTCCTACTCTTGGAAATCATTCTCACCAAGATCAGGCAAGGATCCATGAGAGCGCCGTCTGCGGAAGAAATGGACGTTACATCCATATCCAGCAGTCTCACTCACATCACCAAATCCCGCCTCACTATTACGAAATGACCTTTTAGTAAGTAAGAAAGAAAACATCATTTACTGTAAACTCACCTTCCACATCGAAGCTTTGTCAAATCGAATGTATATTCGGAGCAACCTCCGATATAGTGGGTGGGCAAATGTGCCTGGGGAAGCAACATCCTCAAGATAGGCTCTGTGATGTTATGTTCTATCGTGTGAAGGATGGCACTGACACCAATTCGAACAAGCATCGTTGATTATCAACAAAGTGTACGTCTGGCTTGAAGTAGTCGCGCTCGTTCACTTGCTCGCCCTCTTCAGGAATTCAGATATCTCAACGAGTTGCGGATCTGGCTTATCGTTTCGCTTATTATCCGATCAACCGTCTCTCGAGACTATGCTCCAGAATAATACCAAAGGAAATCACAATGGGTACATCGTTTGTTGATCACGGCCTAATACTTTGGCTAAGCCTACCTCGACGGCTTTTGCCCAGTGTCGCATTCTCGCGAAGACTCCTTACCACGGCATAAGCGAACTGCATCGTCACCTTTACCTGGACATCCCCGGCAATGGCTACTTGCTGACGATTGTACCCCTTCATGTAGGCATTGTTCTCGTGCAAATCTGGAGGAATACCTGGGGCTCCCAGCAAACGTGGTGATGTTCAGGCGGTTTTCATAGGAGCCTAACCGATCACTAGTCTCTGACTACGATGTCAGCACTGCATTGTTGGCAACGTCACTGTGCTCCGCAGGAATGTTGATTGAACGCAACATTATCGGTGGCTGGTAACGCAAGAAGATGGTAGTAAACCAAGCCAGCTTGGAGACATGGGATTTGGATAATTCCTGTTGAAAAAAATAGAAAAAG
Organism: Radiomyces spectabilis; assembly: GCF_025331425.1. Taxonomy (NCBI): domain Eukaryota; kingdom Fungi; phylum Mucoromycota; class Mucoromycetes; order Mucorales; family Radiomycetaceae; genus Radiomyces; species Radiomyces spectabilis. The sequence goes on along the minus strand of NW_026251934.1, from coordinate 1,781,139 downwards.
GGTGTCACTAACATCCTGGATACATGGTTCTTTCAATATTACCGGTGCGATCTCTCGAATACGAAGCTGTAAATACTCGACATATCGCGACTCAAAATTCTCGACAATGTTGCTTGTAAAGGTCTTCGCCATGGACTGGTTTCGCAACCGGCTGCAGCCACCTGTCGGAAAACGCTCCAAGTACGATTGATAAACTCGCTGCAGTTCGTCTTTCGGGAGATTTCTGCCCTTGGAAGTGGTGTCTCCCCCGAGCAATACTCGAAAGACGTTGCAGAAAAAGGTCTGCTCGAACATGATCGCTGGCTGTGCGTCGCTCGTGGCGAGTTTGTGTTGGAGGTAATATATGACGAACAGCGTGGATTTAATCATGACGATACGGTTGAAATCCACAACGTTTTCGATAGCAGCTAGCAACCGCTGCTTCTGCTCATCATCAAATCGAGCAGCGTCGAAAGCCGTACTTTCCGAATCAACTCTTCGGGCTTGCCGCTGTAACGCTCGTTGCTTGGAACATGGTCAGGGCAAATTCTGGCTCTCGAGTTCCCGTGGGGGTTCTGTCGCAGGAATCCGGTCTCCGCTGAGAACATAGTACACCTTCGGCCCCCAGGGTCTTTTGTTGCTTCTAGCCGCTGCTTCTGGCATCGCCTTTGCGGGCTATTATCTCGGCGGACTGCTTGCCTTTTCTGTTTTGACCAAGATGGGAAATAAGAAGAATTAAAAAAATTGTCAGTCTTAGTTGGTTGGGTGTTTCCTTACCAGCCGAGGGTTATTTTTTGAAGGCACACAAAGGAGACCGGCTGTCCTTGTTGCCAGGCTGATGGCACTTTCTACAAACCACTGTGAAAAGAAGATGTAAACATTTTCTAGGCCTCCGGAAAAAAGTTTGTCATACAGGTTCATTTGCCATTTTCGAGGCTTTGCCGCTCTTTGGCCCTTTTTCATCGCTTCTTGTACAGGATGTCCTCTCTTTTTTTTGGTCAGCTTCGTATAATTTACGGAGGCGTTCTACCGTGAATAGTTTATCCTCTTCTTCCCCTTCGGCAAGCGACATTGCATTTGGGGAAGGTGGCGATTGTGATGGTGATTGTGATGGTGCCGGCAGGCTAGGTGGGCCCGGCGGCCGCCTCGACGAAGACGCTACACTTGTTGGATGATATCGAGTACTTCTACTGCTTTCGATTTTGGCTTTTTAGAGTTTTGGGTCGGCGCAGAGGGTTTTGGGTACGAAATTTTGTACCCAAGATTTGAATATAAGAAAAATTGAAAAGCTTTGTAGCGTAAGCTTCTTGTGTAGATATGTATATGTATATGTATATGTATATGTATATGTATATGTATATGTATGTGTATGTGTGTGTGTGTGTGTGTGTGTGTGTGTGTGTGTGTGTATGTTTAGGGTTTGTTGTTGAGAAGAAAGGAACAATGAAAGTGTTGGTAACCCCCATGGTGACCATCCTCGATTTCCTAAGGTTCCAATGTGATCATTGATCATAGTGAAACTTTATATGACACAAAGAGTCGGTAAATGCATATTGACTGTCATATGGTAGAACATCATGCCAAAGTAAAACTTGCGCCATTTCTGTCACGGTCCGTTAACTTCTTCCCATTCCGTATACAGCAGTTGACAGGGATATGCGGCGAAGCAACGATTTTATTGCACGATCATTACTATGTTAACCTGAAAATGTTAGGGCGAGCATGAATATTATCAGAGAGGCAAAGATGATTTTCAGTTATGATTCGGAGTGAAAGCTTTTTGGTTTGATGGAAGGGAAAATAGGAAGCATCAATTGCTATCATCGCATAAGAGACACGAGCTGGTTTTATTTGTTTTCATGCCCTTTAGCTCGGCACCAGGCCGTATTGAACAGCGACGCGTAAACACATGCAAAAAGGACTTCTGCTTTACTTGATCGTTAAAGATTGGCAAAGTCGATACCATTATTTTATGAATTCTGCAGTAGTTGTTGCAATATACACAAAGTTGCCGTGAGTGGTGAAATAAGTGGTATCAAAGCGATATTCCAGACTGATTAGGAAGATGAAACTAAATAGGTTTTCGATTTCCCAAAAGGTCCAAGTAAAGTCAATGGATGTCGACAGCGGGAAATGCATATCATACTGCTTTTGGAATCCAAACCCAAGTGAACCCTATCAAATTATCACTTCGAAGACAAAGAAGTTAAAGGATAATGGTCGGCAGATAATTCGTTGCAAAGACTACGTAATAGAAAATACTCCATTCCACCATGCGAACTCCAAAATCACAAAGGGAAAAGAAAAGCCACGAATGGATCCGATTCAGGCTTTTGAGACCCTAGACTCATCCAACGTGGTCATCGATGCTCCAAAAAAAAGGGAAAGAAAAGACTCGACGGTTTCCAAACCATATGTTAATTGATAAACTAAGGATCAACTCATGAGCATGCAAAACAAAAACGATATATTACATTCAAAGAAGGCGGCAAAGAGGGTCCATAATGTAATTCGTTTTTTCCATACAGGCCACAACAAATAATAAATGGGACCATCCAACGGAGGAATGAATTTGGCGAAATAAACCCGATTTGAAGAAACGAAACCGAGATCAAAAATGCATGTTGGATCGATACCGAAACTGATACTAAAGCTAATGCAGCTTGCCTGTTTGACATTGACAGAATAGTGTGTGTAACCGGCAGCGAAACTCCCATGGATCATGAAGCTACGGACTGTTGACAATACAGAATAGGATTGAAATTTGCGGACTTCTGGGATTTCCTTGCTCAGTGAGAATCTCATAGATGAGCCTGAGTTGCAAACTACGATCTACGAGCTTTCCATTGAATACGTGCAAGGAGATGCCTCATTTCTTACCCGATCATTACGGTAAATGTACACGAAATGGTGTACCGCTTGAGAGAGTTTTCCCTTGACCTGAGAATTCAATGAAAGTCGGAAGGTTCCACTTTGACAAGAAAATATTTCATATGCAAAAGAATAATCCACTAATATGGATAAAGAAATGGAACAAGCATCGACCCACCAAATTCACACTACCGACGATACATCAGTAACTGTGATCCCATAGCCTTAGTAACCGCGGTAGCTGGTTATCTATGAAGAGTATCTACATGAACATTGGCCTTTGGAACGATGTATAGTACAATATGAGTGCCGAATGAAAATGGACTTAAGGGCCGCAATCCCGAGGTAATTTATGACAGTCGAGACTGAACCGCTACATTTGTTCAGTCTTGTGTGTAGACACTAGCAGCCATATGAATCCTTCTGGCTATCAAAGTAACTATTTTATGATGCCGTATGCATGGCAAGCTTGAACAGCAATGAATGCACGGATTTATCCCTTCACCATGGCCTTCTTGTGATCCCAAATTCGATTTTTAGATAGTGTACTCCGACAAATGCTTCTATTCAATTACCAAATTTGGGCTCCACAAAAAAAAGGACTTCCAAAATATCAGGTTAGTGCACAGCCAAATAAATGAAGTGGAATCTGATAAGCCTCACCAGCTGTAAACCTTGACGCATGTTCATCACGGATTGGCGACAGAATATTGGGGTCTCTCTTGACCTTCAGCAAGCACACTTGCTATCCAGTGCATGCTTTTACTGGCGTTGACGTCTCGTTGCCACAGCGTACGGCAGGTTGTACAAAGTTGCACGCTATGCCTCGTTTGATCTTCGCCATTCACATTCAGACGCAATTGCTCCAAAGTCTTGAGCTGACATTTGGAACACACCTAAAAGGATTGATTATTTAGTGCATCGTACACTTTGAACGCATAACAAACTTACTTCTGATGTGTTGTACTCTGGAATATCAGCGATTACCAAATGACCTTGGTGTTCCGCCCTCCGCAGTAACTGTCGACAACAGTCGGGCAGTCCGGTCAATTTCTCATGCTGTTCCGAAAAACAGCGTCTCCAAAAGCAATTAGAGGGAACCTTGACACTGGGTTATGTGGTGCTTTTCTCCATTTACCGCCTCTCCTGTAAATAATATTCGTAAGATCGTTATTTAACAGCAGACTGATGTCAAAAACAATATCTTGAATGCGGCTGAGTTTCTTCCTTCCTGGAGCAGTTAGATGATGAATTATTTTTCGGTTTCATTAAGGAATTACCTTCTCTTTCTTCTTTTTCTTCATTTTCTTTCGATCCTTCTCCTGATCGCGCTTCTTGGTCTCCATCCCGCGTTTGTTGTTTTCTTTCCTTCATCCAAGAAAATATTCACCATCTCCGCTTCCGCATGTTGCTTGCCAATGTAGAACAAAAACCGTGGAGCACAAAAACGTTCGTCATAAAAGTTCAATAACAAATGCAACGTCGGCAGCCAGTTCCGCAGGCGTTACGATAAAAATCGCCTTGTCGCTCGTCTTTTTTCCACTGAGCCCGCTTTCCACCTCTTGCACGAATTGATCAAGGATCGTTATCAGTCCAGAACCTTTGCATTCGACTTTTGAAACCCGTAACAGTATAGAATTCGTCAGTAGAAAATTTCTGACTTGATGGGGACTTTCGTCATGACTGTCACTTGCCACAAGTACTTCTGTCATCCCTGGATCCGCGCCCCAAAGTTGGAACGTGCCTTGGAGTTCGTCCGTGGTAAAATCATCCATTGTCAAATTTGGTAATGCTTCGTATCTTCGACGAGCGAACACAAAATCAATCGCTCGGCACGGACAACATTGGTGAATAACTCCTCGGGCTCTTGCAGATCTTCATTATGGCTGAAGATAATGATTAGAGTTCTTTTTTGGTGGCCTGTTGACCCTTTTACCTATCATAGCGAATGTTACAGAAATTGAAAATGCCTGCCAAAGAACAATCGGCTTGGTCGAGTGGAGGTGAAGGAAAGTTGATGCGATTAAGGATGGCTCGAAGGGTCTGCATATCGATGGTTACATGTCTGAAATGGTAGGTTGGCACCAGGGAGAATACACGCTGTTGTTACGCAAACGTAGCCAACTCTAGGCGGAAGCAATCTTCTATTTGTACATCTGTCTCTCCGCGTTGATATCGGGTGGAACAACGGATTTGTTCTCTTGTTTCGTTGATGATGATATTAAACCATACCAAGAATGGAAGTGACAAACGATCTACGACGAGGGATCGTGCCGGAGAACTTTCGGTAACGACATCAACGATCCTTCTCACGAGACGCGACCTGTATCGTCGATTAAGGACGTCACACTCTGGCAAGTCTTTGATCACACTATACGCCCGGTGTTTGCTGGGCTCGGTGTAAACTTCCCCTACGCGTCCGAGTTGACCGCTGTTATAACGTTCGATGTCTTGCAGTATGACGTACAAGTAAGCAAAATACTCCTCCGGTCTTGCGGTCAAGGTCTTCTCATTCACCGGTTTTGAGACCGTCCCGAATGAGTGTGCAGACGAACCGCGGGGCACGACTGCGGTGGATGGACCAGCAAAAGGAGGTGACTCGCCAGTATAACCGTTCTCTTTGCTGACGACTTTCGACTTTCCTGTACGGCCGCCTCGATGTCTCTTTCAAGGTCGGATTGATCGTTATCTGAGTCGCTGGGGTCGATTGGACATGTCGCCCGTTGTTTTCTGGAGGAAGATTAAGATCGGTGGATGAAGTTGAGTGTCTTCAACTTACCCTTTATCTTTTCGAGGGGGCATGTTCAGTCAGAACTGCGTGGAAGAATTTTGTCGATCTGTGAGGTTCAGATTACGTGTACGTAATCAGTTCGTGGGTTGACGTTGTACTATGCGGGGGAAAATGTGCGAGAAAGTACACGAAGAAGATGACCAGTTTCATGTTGGCAAAGCTTTTTCACCATCGCGTTGTCCTGAGTCGGTCACAAGCGCATCCAAAGCAAGACAGACATCATCCGCCCATGAAAACCGAAGCCCGATGCCCAATAAAGAAGCATGAAATTATGCAGTTGGTCTTCCGCTTTGCCAAAGGAAGCGAAGATATGTATTTTCATTTTATGGCAAGTTGGATTATATACTCTCAAATTGGAAGGGGAACTGCACAAAGCCGTTCCAAAAAAGGAGGACACTTCTCAGTTTCCACCAATTTTTTCCTTCACTTCCTCTTGTTCTTCTACAATCTTTTGGTTGTTTCTCCTTGATAAACAATCCTACGCGCATCAAATGGGATACCCGTAAGATTCAAAACATGTACATACTTTATATAAACAGAAAGAAAAAAAGAAATGAAGAAAACAGAGCAACTGGCCAATTTACCACCGGGTGTTTTCACTTTGGTGCTTGCATTCTCTGCGGCATCGACTCGATCAGCTTGTCCCAGTCTTGAGGTTCCAAGCAGTCCCACGCTTCCAGAATTATCCCTACCTCGAACTTTGCACTGACACGGGCCTTCATCTTTCGCCACAAGTTCTCGACAGGGTTGAGATCAGCAGATTGCGCTGGCCAATCCAACTTCTTGATGCCAAGCTCCTAGACCCATTTTTTGGAGGCGATGCTTTGGTGGATGGGTGCATCATTCTCCATCAAGATGACAGGCTCCTTCCTTGTCACCAAAAAACGTGATAAAGGCCCTTCATATACGAGCTCAATGAAGTCCTCAGACTTCCTCCTGCAACTTCTTTCATTGCCACCAATTTCTTGGAAAAGGGCCAGTTCGGTCTTCTGATCGTGGATGACGCCGCCCCAGACCATTTGTGGGGATCGCCCACTCTTGAAGGTAGGGGCTAAGCACTCCGGATCGTCAAATTCGTGCTTCTTTCTCCAGACAGGAACCTGGCCACTCTTCTCGCCTAATTCGAAGTTGCTTCGTCGGTCCATAGGACTTTCTTACAGTCGTCGACGGTCCAGTCTTTATGCGTTATCGCAGACTGCACTCTTTTCAACCTCTGCAGTTGCGTCAGATGTGGCTTTTTTTGAGCCACTCGTGAAAAGTAACCCATGTTATGCAGAGTACGACGTATGGTGTTTCGGTTGACATGGGCTGCGACAATCTGAGTGATTTCACGAAGAGGACCTCGCCGGTTCTTGGCTACGTATTGATTAATGCGATGTTTTGCCACGATTCGTCAACTGCTTTGGTCTTCCAGAGCCTGACTTGCGCTCGAAGTTACCAGCTCATCAACCTCTTTTACAACAATGTAAGCGAGATTTGGCGTTTTTAAATTTCTCGATGATGATCTTGGGACGGATTCCCGCTTCCTTCATCGAAGTATTGGGCTTTGTCGATAGGGGTTAAAGTCATCTTTAAGCGAATATATTGGTGGTTTTGTATCAGAAAACCGTAATAAAAGAAGTTTTGTATGGGTAAGGTCAAAGAGAAGGAGCGGAAATTGAAAACTATCCTCTTTTTTTTTGGTACAGCACTGTGATAAGCTATCCACCAGAGCGAAGGACATCAAAAATGTCATCGTCGTTTTGCAAACAAGCAATCTATTTATCTTAATTAAAGAAATAGACTCACGATGCGATGTTTGTTACCGTATACAATGAGCCATACTCAATAGTTGGCTTCTCAGGTCTTGTATCAAAAGAAGCACCCTATGAGCCATCGCAAAACGGAATGCAATAAAATTAACCATACTTGGCTTCTCTTCTAACGATGGTAAATTGATGTCTTTATTGCTCATATAATAATCCTTCGAACGTGTGACGCTCTTATCCCTGCTGATCAGCATGCTATGAACAATCGAGCATTGTGTTTACTATATCATTTAGTCACTATGCTTCACTTTATTCAAACAGATCGAGACACTAATGTACAGTACAATGATAAATTACAGCTCTTTTTGGACATTATGTGCATTGTGGTATACGACCATATTTTCCTTTGGGGTCATGCAACGTCGCTTAATGTATTTGTAAACTTCCCCAAAAACGATAAAGAACAGGTTGAAGGCTACGACCAAACCCCATTCCCAAGTAATGCCCAACATCCGAAAACCTTCGATAGCCACCACAGGGATATACATGAAGATACACAGAGCTATCAGGTCGAATAAGAAGGTACCCACAAGTGTGCGCGAACGTATGGTGCGCTTGAGACCATTCCAATCCCATTCCGACAACCGGTAACTCCGACAGTGAATCATGACAGTCAACGTAGCAAACGAAAAGGTCGCCAGTAAGCACGCACGAGCACGAAAGAATGAATCGCAAGCGCCAGGTTGGTAAGATGAGTCACAGTTTATACCTCCAATACCATCGCTTTGGGCATAAAGAGCAATACAATAAGAGGCGATACTGGCTCCGGTCAACGCTAGTCCATAGACAATGGTATCCAGGAGAATCTCGCGATTGAAAATACCTTCAGTTGGCGGACGCGGTGGCTCCTTCATCACGGTTCTGTGGGCAGGTTGAGTACTCAACGCTCCAGCGGGCGGTGTAACAGCAACATATAAGAAAATCATTTGCATCGTGGACCATGGCGCCGCACTTCGGCCTGCAGGATCACGTATCGCTAAGCATAACAGCACCACCAACGCTAAGCCTGCCAATCCAATCCAGTAGTAGAGTAAGAAACGCTGCATGTTCTGATAGAGTCGACGACCTTCAGCAATGGCACGAATAATCGTAGCGAAATTGTCGTCCGTTAAGATGATATCGGAAGCCTGTTTGGCCACATCGCTGCCGTTTTTACCCATAGCAATGCCTACATCGGCAATACGCAAAGACGGGGAATCATTCACCCCATCGCCGGTCATAGCAGATATGTTGCGCCGTCGTTCAGATGCCTGGATCATTTTCACCTTGGTTTCGGGCGAGCAACGGGCGACCACCAAAGGAAGCATTTCCAACTTATCAATCTCCTCTTCGGACATAGCATCGAACTGGGCACCCGTCATCACTTGATTTTTTAATGGTTTGGAGGTTGATGTATCCATTTCAATGATGTGGAGCTCCCTGGCAATGGCTGTTGCCGTTTCTTCGTGATCACCCGTTAACATATGTACAGAAATGCCTGCTTCGTGGGCTTCTTGTACAGCTTGCTTCGATTCAGGACGCGGTGGATCGTAAATGCCAGTCAGCCCCACAAAGCTCAGTTCTCGTTCAATATTATCCCGTGGTATGTGTTGAATGTTGTCCGTCGGTATATTTGTGATACGGTACGCCATTGCCATTACACGCAAACCCTTGGACGCTAATTGGTTTACGGCCGTGAAAATAGTTGATCGTTCGCCTTCCGATTCAATGTTGGTACATAACTCCAAGATCCGTTCCGCCGCTCCCTTGGCAAACAGGTACTGTAATCCTGACGTCTCATGCTTGACGAGAGTTGACATGCGCTTAATGGTCGAGTCGAAGGGGAACTCATAAACCAATTGCCAGCCTTGATGAAGGAGATGAGGTTTTCCCATGTTGAATTTGTGAGCAAAGACTTGCAGCGCTACTTCGGTAGGTGCACCACTGGATATATATTCTTTGAATTTTTCGTCATTGGCTTCATCGGTTTTCTCATCTTGATCTTCATTGGGCTTCATATCAAAGGACGTGGCTGAATCGTCGTCTTTTCGGCAATAAATGCTGGACATATTGCAAAGGGCTGCACACAGGACAAGATGATTCATGTCTGGAGCAAGTTGAGTTTTATCCAATAAAACCTTTTTGTCATCGACCTTTGTAGTGCTATCCTCTTCTTCCGCCGCATAATAGATATTGCCTTTGGGGTATATTCCGTGGGACTCCACATCAAAATGACCTTCTTTCGGCGTCCAGAAGCGCACCACCGCCATTTTGGCCATTGTCAAAGTGCCAGTTTTATCGGAAAAGATGTTGGTAACGGAACCGAGAGTTTCAAGACATTTCAGTTTGCGCACCACCGCTTTGTGATTCGCCATTTCCTTGCCGCCGAGTACGAGGGTCACTGTCATGACAGTGGTCAAGCCCGCAGGTAAGACAGAAAGCGCAGAAGTCATCGCATACATGCCGGTATCATAGTCGGCTTTGAAGCGGACAGAAGCAAGGACGATAATGACACATAGTACGGCAGTGATTAAAAGCACGACGTACATACGGTCCAAACTTCGCTGAAGTCGAGTTCGATCACTATCATTGCCATCCTTGAGTTTGGCCGCAATCTTTCCAATCTCCGTGCGCATGCCAATTGCGGTAACAATAGCCTTTCCTCGACCTTTGGATACAATGGTCGAGTTGTAGACCATATTGATCCGATCGCCTAGTGGTTCGTCTATATCATTAAGGAATGGATCAGTTTCAAGCTTGGCCAACAAAGCAACTCGACTTTGGCGATAGTCTACCTGGATCGTCCAAAATAATGAGTTCTTTTGTCACTGGGGCCGATTCACCAGTCAAAAGCGCTTCATCAACATCCAGGTTCGAAACGTTCACCAATCGAGCATCGGCACCAACGGAATCGCCTTCCTTAATCACCAAAAGATCTCCGATTGTTATTTCGCGGCTCGGAATTGATTGTTCTTCCCCATTACGTATGACAGTAGCCGTAGGCGAGGATAAATCGCGAAGTGCTGCCAAGGTTTGTTCGGCCGCATACTCTTGGGAAAACATCAAGTATAAGTTCAAGATGGCGATGAATAACAACATGGAACCGGTGATATAATCCTTGAGAACGTAGGATATGATAGCGAGAGCGATAAAAATCCAGTTCATGACATCAACAAATTGTTGCAGGAGAACGGTGATCCACTTTGGACCTTCATTGGCTGAAAGTTCATTGAAACCAAACTTCTTCTGTCGTGTTTCGGCTTCTGCGGTGGACAACCCATGATCAAGATCAGTATTCAGCTTCGTAATAACAGTTTCCAGTGGTTGTGCGTGCCAATTAAATGTCTCTTCGACTGTTTCCATGTAAAGATTGTAAACGAAAAAAAAAAAAAACGAGTATAACAATGGAAGAAATCCTAATGGTCCGGCTTTTATACTGATGTCATTTGCGTAAATCTGACAAATTAAGAAGCTTTAACTCCGCCTTGAAATCTCCGGCTTTGGAGAAGTGTACTGTACTGTATAACAGCTGGCTGCGGAAATCCCCATTGAGAAGATAACTATTTTCCTTTTTCGTTTGTTAGTTTATATGCTAGGCTCTCATCTTTAGCTTATTGCTATCATGCCAGCATCATACCATTATTTTCCCACCATGCGCATGCTCGACCTCCGCAGCAACGACTGTCCAGCCCCAACCATGGTTGACTTGCGCCTATTATATGGCAATAACTGCATAAACTGCCGCAATACGGACGCCTGTTACTTTGAACTGAGTGCTTGTTCGTGAAGGATGGTGAACAACGACGGAAGGAGATGGTTGTAAGACAGAAAATTTTCTCCAACGTCAAGATGGCGTCAATCTCAAATAAAGTTCATTGTTATACAGCTGTCATTCTCTCGCCATCGTTAATGCTGATTTTTCAAGTTGTATTCCTGTTGTGAACGATAAAGTTACCATTGACCGACGATCAACCCGCAAGGGCAAAAAAAGGTCACCGGGCCATCAATTATTCGTACTCCGAGTGATGGTGATCTGTATTCTGTAGTACTCCTTATCACTGATCTAGACCTCTTTAGTTGTTGAGATCGCAGAATGCTGTATTTATTTTTCAGACAGATTTTAGAAGATCAAGATTGCTTTATAGAGATAAACGTCTACGGTTGATGATGATATATCTACTGTGAAAAAGGTCGCAAGTGGGGAACTTTGTGGGAAAAAACCGCAAAGCCACATGGTCCAAAAGAGAAGTGCTATTTTTCTGGATTTTGTCTAAGCTTAGTGTATATCTGAGTCAAAATGTTGGAATATCTTTGCGCGTAAGGAATTTTCTCTTTATATCCTTCATCAGCAGATTTACCAACTTGACGATTGATAACGTAGGCCTTGCTTGTAATCATGGTTAGCATATTTCGACGTTACGATTTCAGATCTTCTTACAAGTCTCGCACTTGAGCACGCTAAAAAATGAAGCATCGCTCTGCCGGTCCTTTGGTTTTTGTAGAGTCTTTCAGGAGCATAATGGGGAGAAAAAGAAGCAAAGATGATCGAATCCTTGTGCGTTTATCTCGCATCATCAATTTTAACTTGAAACATATCGAAACTGTCGATCTTGAGTACGATCCGCCATCCTTCATACCCCGCATGCTTGATCGGTATTGCTAACTTCTCCGAGAAGAAAATATAATCTGCCCCTCTTCCCGCGTCTTATTTTGTTAGAAAATTGTTGATTTGTACAGTTCGAAGAGGTAAAAGACTATTACCATTCTCTCACATGGCGAACCTAATCCTAGGTAAAGTCTGAAGAAGTCATTTCAAGCTCGAATATCACAACGAAAAAAAGGCTTGAGCAAAAATGCGGCATAAACATCACCTGTCATATATCCATTTATGATCTGGTGTTCATAATAGCAAAAATTGAATGATCAGTTTTCCATTCTAAGCGAGCTTCTCTGTTGGTTACCAACTGGGTGCCTTAACTTGTAAGAAGGATTTCTCCTCGAGATTAATTGATACAGATAACAGTTTTGTATCTCGGTAAAAAATACATTCCCATATATCTTATAACTGAGAGAAAAGTCATGCAGCGGTATATTTGAGACTCAAAACTAAAAGTATGAATAGTCCTAAAGTGTTCTGATAATCTCTCTCCCAAGCATTTCGTATATAGAAAAAATGATTTAGTGGAGGAACGAATGGGGAACTGTCAATTCTGTTTAAATAGAAGGAAGCGTCACGGATTACTCCAATAGCGATACATGCAAGAAGAATTAGATTTGTTATCAATCTAGCTCATTGAGCTAGTTCTTCAGTACATCTCCATGTACGGGGGCTGACTGGATGTTAGAGAAGATGTCTTTTGCCATAATCTGATTTAACTTTCCAAGTTGCGTTTATGACACGTTACTCCCTATATGGCATGCAAGGTCTTGGTGGAAGAGACCGCAATAAATAAACAACATAGCAGAAAACGTCAGGAAACGGCCTACCATTTACTCAAATTTTACATTGATCAGAGAACCCAATGAAAAGAACCAAGATTGCTAATTCCAAAAAAAAGATCATATGCAAAAAAAAAAAAAAAAAAAAAAAAAAAAAAAAAAAAAAAAAAAAATAGTATGGAAGAAAAAGCCATGGAACAGTCCGATGCATCAAAGTCGCATTGTAACTCAATATATGTAATGATGCCCGACGAGCAGAGTTGATAAGTAAAACCGATCGCAGATTCTACATGATTCAATTACACTAACTGAACCAGAAAAAGCGAAGAGCATCTTGTCTGCGATTAATAATTTGAGAAAAGCGATTTGTAAATAACATGTTCTTCACATGATTTCCACTGAGCTGTCAGCATCTCTTAATATCTTTTGCGCTGCACTAAGCCATCAGAACCTGTTAATTCTTTTTGCGCCTTCTTTTATCTATCAGCCATGTCTTGGTGCCCATCTTGAAACGACAACGATCATCAGCACTCTACAAGTCGTCGTTGCTCAAATTTCTTTCCACGTTTGCCCGAATATGATAATAGGCGCAACATTCATCAGCAAGATGCCGTTTGCATCAGTGTGGCAAAATAGGGCATCGTCGTCGTTCAAATAAAATGCGGGCAGAGCTCTTTTGAAGAAAGCGGGTTGATGGTACGACGATCTGGTATTTTATACCATCATTTAATTTGGGTTTTCTGTCAGTTATACCGTATCTTTCCTTTCATTTCTCACCAATTTTTAATGATCGAATGATACATGAGCAGATATGCTTCGATCTATGAATTCATGCATCAGTGGGGTGACCATTGTTTCTTCCATGGGAAATCACCATATTGTGACTTCATTTTTTTCCTTTGGTTTTCTCTCTCTTTCTGTCCGCCTTGAAAACTCTCACTATCATTGCATGCGTATCCGCTCCATCATTCAAACTATGGTTATCCTGTGTCTGAACCGGTCGAATCGATTATTATCAAAAAGCAATCTGCTTTTGATGTGGCTATCTGTTCTTCGACAAGAAAAGCTGCTCTATCCTTTTCTCTATCCTTCTTTAGCTTTCGGCGGCTTTCTCCAATTTTCTTTTCGCCTGGCAGGCCATCCATCTTCCAAATCTTTATTGTTTTGTTGGCTCACCAGGTGTGACTAGGACGGGTTTTGTCCTCAATAGGCATCCTCGGTGGTATGGCTCTCTTTGTTCATCGGAAACGCTTACGCGTCCTCGTCAGCTTCGCTTCACCTGGATTACTTCGCGTAATGTTGTCTACAATATTTCTTCGCGACTATTGTATTTTGTAGTATGAAGTATGTATTTCATTTGATAGATCTTCTTGCAGTTTTTTTCTCCTTGTTTTCCCACACGGTTTTTAGGCGGTTTTAAAGACGCGCCCAATTTTTTACTTTTATTTGTTTGTATTCTTTTTTTTTTCGTTCGTGAAGCTCTCAATACTGCTGCGTCAAATAACAAAGGTAAAATATCTTGAACGAATTTGCATCAATCAAAGAGCTTACTAACTCATTAAATATCCAACATTGCCACACATCATTCTAGATCTATCATAGCCTGGGCGGGAAGGAACCGGAGGGGGTCAATAAGTGCTGCTGTGCGCATGTTTGGAAATCATGACGATACTGTATGCCAGAGGTGACATTAGTATACAAAAGTTCCGTCAAGAGTCTCGCCAGGTTATGCTTTATTTCGCTAGACTTCGTCTGACGAATGTCACTTAATGTAAGAGTGTGACCTCCAGTAACAGGCGGCATCAGACAAGGGTGTACGGCTTGTCAGGAGTAATAAATTCGACGAGAAAAAATGATACAGGATTTAAAATGATGTCTTATCTTTGTGCATTTGCCGCATCACTCCACGATGATCCCTTTAACAAAAGCGGTGCTCATCCAATAATTCTTGAAAAAAAGGTGAGATCGCAAAAGCACATGATTCTGTATGACTCAATGGTCTGAATGTTTTTATTTATTTGTATTGTATACATATTTCAGTCCCGAAATTAAACTGGATTAACCCTGTGCATCGTAAATTTAGGGAAGAAGCATGGATTATGGGATCAAAGTATTTCATAGAAGTGCTGCCTGTCATAGAGCCATTTGAGATTGTATTCAAAACGGCATGGCCGATTTTTCTCAGTTGCTTACAACCATTAAGAAATAAGATAAATCCATTTCCCTTTGCACCCACGGACCTGACATCGCCAAAGATATATGATATCTGTTTCTGTATACGCATCAATCCGGTTATATAAAATAAGTAATCCAAAAAATCGCCATTTTCAGGTTTTTCTTTACAGTGATGAAAAAAGCCCCATATATCACCGAATCAATCAGTCTTTCTGCAGTTTCCTTTGATTGTGAAATTCGAAATTATTCTGAAGCTGGCGATTAAGCAACTGGCGCCCTACGGATAGCTTCATAATAGATTTCTTCATCAAAGAGCAGATATATCCGCCCCAGCATAAGCAAGCGCAGGATTTTGACTAGAGAAAGTCGAATGTCTGCTCTGGAAGGTGGAGCAAGAGAAAGGTTTCTAAGTTTCTAAATATGGTAATTTTGCCGCTAAATCAAACGGGCCATCGGTCGGTTTTTTTTTTATTTCCGTCTGAGAATTAAAAAAAGTCCTGCATTATCTTTCTTGCTCATCCTCCGCGATCCAAGATCATGACAGAAGTGAAGTTAAGCACCGGTAAATAAGTCTAGTCTAATAAATAGGTCGAACTTACTCAACACTTATTATTCTTATTACAGCTGGTTTTGATGCTCGGTAAAACTTGGCACGATCTACATTAATGCAGCTCATGGCGCTAACATGGTTTCACTGTTTTTGCAGCTTCCCTAACAGCAATCAGACAAAGCAGTAAGTATAAAAGCCATCAACCTTATAAGACCATTGTTTAACCAAGTAAAAAATATAGCTGCTGGCAAAATTATGTAGATTACTATAAATGCATTGGAGCGCGTGGCAAGGATTTCGCTCCATGTCAACAGTTCTGGAAAGCATTTCACAGCATATGTCCTAATTCATGGGTAAGAATCGACTGGAACTTTTGTTTTTCAACTCGGTTAATTGTACGGCTCAGTAGATTGAAACTTGGGACACTCAGAGAGAGGAAGGAACAAATCCTTCCAACTTCAATGTTTAAATGTGGAGTCCTTCACGGTCCATGATAATGGCGACAAGCGGAACTCTCCATAATAAAATAGTCGAAAATTTGGTCTATTTCAGGATCATGACTCAAGGAAAAGGAATCGTTGTTTTCTCCCGACTTTTCTATGTGCTTTCGGGCGTCAGAGTTGCGGCTTGCTGCTACTATGCTTGATATCATTAGTTATTTATTCATAAAGGTTGGACTGGGGACACGAAAAAGCTCAATGGGAGGAGGGCTTTCTGCAAAAAATTGTTGTCTATGTCGATCTAGTGTTTTGTGGCACCATTTTTTTTCATTGAACTGAAGGTGAGCTCATGACTGTTGATCCTGAAGAATAGGATTTTGTACAGTATACTGAACATGATTTCACACAATAGTTATATTCAACTGGCCGACCATCGACGGTCCTTACGCGTGCTCCCGACGTTCGACAAGCGATGAACAGTAGTGCGTAGTCCGTCCCCGTCCTGGCCCACTTGGTTGGTTTTTCCGGGCAACGAAGGCCTGTAGATGTTTACAAGTAAGCCAACTGCACTCAACATTTTGCTATACTGCCACTAACCATGTGGTCTTTTCCTAATTTTTTGTTCAATCTTTTTGTGACCTCAAAAGTTTAAATAAACAGATTATTAAAAAATAATTGTTATAAATGAATATAGAATTGGAGGGCAAGTCGGAGGATGTCGATGGAGCGTATAGAATTATAGTCGTACCCCACTAATTCAAAGTAGGCATACTTCTCGGTGTTGAAAAAGTTAGGATAGAAATTGGCGGGAGTCTACTGCATAATCCAAACGGCCCTTCAGGCTATTTTTAATCAATGGTCTTGCTGACAGCAAAATATATTGCACCCACTGAATTTACGTTACCGAATACTATAACACCGAGTTTTGACATTGGCGAGCGGATTCAAACTCTGAAGTAGAGTAGAACACTGTTCTTCCAGCTAAACAGGTATATCCTGTATCTCTGTCCCAACATCCGTGTATTCGTTGAAGCACATTACAGACGCGAATTGTACCGTACAAGATAGAGCGAACTGATTTGATACTTGGTATGACGTGATTTTAAGCCTACGTTCTACCCTCAACTCACTACAAGAGAAATGCACCTACCGATCCAGAAAGATACAGAGAGCTTAGCCGTACGATGCAGGACACCTGCTCGAGATCCGGAAACAACAAAATATCAAGAACATGTATAAAATCAGCTATAGAAGAACCCCGGAGGGACCTGTTCCGAAGGTCGCTGTTGAAATGTATAAAAAAGATGAAAATCCGATAGATGTTAATCGCAAGCAAGGAAGAAGAAATAACTCGATCTAGTGAGTTCGGGCCCTAAGTTCGCTAAGAAATCTCGTCTAAAACGAGTCACTGGTGTGGAACACGTTATTTGGATCTGCCAGAAGGATCTGCTCAAAGCAGGCCCTACGATTGAAGGAGAAAACTTGTAGCAAGATGAATTGGCCAAATTATTGGAACTGCGATTATCGCATCATCAAGAGAAGAATCGACGTTGCGGACCTTATTCATACAGAAGAAAAACAGAAGCCGGTGGTTGTGTATCGATTACCAAAGGATCCACCAAAAATTGCAATGAAGGATGTCTACTCATTACCATGCATAAACAAGCTCTGGGTTTCCATGAGCAGAGAGCGTCGGTCTTTTCGATACTAGGTGCTGCCGGCAGTTTTGGCAGTTGAAAAGATTTTGATTTTTCGTCACTAAATTCGGTATGATAAATTCCTAGTGATCCTTTTAGTTAACAGCAACGCCAAACGATATTTTAGGGGGCCTTAGCGACCCTATTGGGACTTCCGGATCCCCTCCATGATCGCAAGAAGGCTGCCCAGACTCCGAAGCCATATTCATTGCCTCATTTGCAATTGTCTTTGCAACAATTATTACTAGTATCTAATTTGGATGAAGAAAAAGAGTATCTATTATATACATGAAAAGCAATACATTACTATAGAAAAGAGAAAAATAAAAAAAAGGGAAACAACAAATTGCATACCAGTTAATTCATGTGCAAGGCGTTTGGGTTAGGCCAATAATGAAGAATAACTGGGACAAATGATAATGAATTGAAATGAATTAATTACATTACACAAAATGAATATAGAAGACAAGAGGAAAAACCTCGGTGGAAAAAAAAGGGGAGAACAAAAGGATGAAACACGCCAAGGACAAAGGATGGCCTCGTTAACTAGCTCTTGTTGTATGCACCTTTCCTCGCCGTCGCTGCCACCATATGGAACTTCCCCGGATAACCGTAACTTTGGGCATATATGCTGGATTGCTTGAAATCCCGTTTTCAGATGAAGGAGCCTGCCAATCCCAATTTTCTTGCTGGTCATCCGAAACCTCGCCGGATTCACTTGCACTCATTTTAATTAAACGCACCACATTCGGACTTTGAATGACCTCGCGACGAATACCGCCAAAACATAAGCGCTGTAACCCTGACTGCGGATCCATTTTGCCATGTTCAATCGTGACCAGTTCCTCTTCCACACGTCGCACCACAGTCCGAAAGAAAGTATCGCCGAGTGATCGAGCATTGCTTAGACTTATTGACTGAAGTTTGGTGCAACTGGCAATGATCTCGGTCAAGATGTACTCGGTCATTTGGTCGCCGTCGGGATTATTGAATATGACGATCTGACGAAGGTTACTGCATCGTTTGGCCACGTATCGCATGGATTTGTCCGACAACTGGCTGGCATTCCCAATACTTAGCCGCTCAAGGTTGGATCCACACCGATCGGCGATGGTGGCTAAACTCGAGTCACTGACAGGCGTATTACCCATGATTTCGATATGCCGTAATTGTGGATTGGTCATCACCAGTTTGCACAGCGTTGAACCCTGCAATGTCGCGCAACCCGTAAAAATTACCGTATCCAATGCTCCCGACCGCATGTACTTTGCCATTTCGTAAACGGAATCGTCAGATTTAGGGGAATAAGAAACCAAGCGAATCGACCGTAGTTTAGGGCAGTTGTAAGCAAAGTGAGCGAGTGGGAGTGAATGATTATACCGAGAAGCTGCCGGTACGGAAGGGGATGAAGGTGAAGTTGAGACAGGCGGTTGAAGGGCATGCCGTGGTAGGGGAGGTATCTGCTGCGATGGTGACCGTGACGGTGGGGAAGTTGTGTCGCCGAGACGTTTTATCGGTGGCAAAACCGGCCGATGATGGTTTTGCATGATAGGAGGTGGTACAGGTGGCGCAACGGGCCGGGTATGATGAAAGGTAATAGAAATTGATTCGAGGTTCGAACAAATCGACGTAACGAGGAGAATGATATTAGGGCTCATGTAGAATTCTCTGTCGGCGTGTGTCAGGTCAATGGATTTGACATACGACCCATACGGTCGGGAGGCGGTATGTCGAGTCATGATAGCAAAGATACGTTCGAATTCTCTTTCTCGAACAAACTTGAAACTAGCCCATACCAATTCCAAGGCCGGGGTCGACCAGGCTTTACACACCAATGCTGCACGAACAAGCTCGGATCGACTCAAGTGTTTGAAAATGTTGATCAAAAACCAAGTCGGAAGCGTTGCCATCGATTTTACGCAAGTCAAGTGATCACAAGTCGAATTCGACCTTGAAAGTGCATCAGAAGTATCCAAAATCGCATTTCTTGTCATGCACAAATCGTCAATCGCGAAAGACGTCGTCGTGTGGTGAATAGTGCGTCAATGGAAAACAAATGACCGAAATGCGGCCACAGTTCAGCAAACAAAAAAAAAAAAATTAAAAATAAGGAAACTAGACTAAAGTCCCAAGAGAAAAGATGAGAGAGAGATATAAACACAATGGAAATACAGTCACTGGAATAACGACCAAGAGGAAGAGGAATTAACAAAACACTGAGGAGCACAGAACAAGAAAAAAAAAACTGTAAATGTTCGGAACTGGAACTTGGGATGAGTTCGGGTGTCGGACATCTCCATGATATCATACAGCGGAATTTCCATTTCCGTATCAAAAAAAGTCCAATCAATGGATAGCGGCTTTTTAAATATAAACATCACTAAACTTACTGTTTAACAAGCCGTACACCCGCTGTGCAATGGATGCCGCCTGCCACCGGAGGCCGCCCTCTTACATTGAGCGACTTTCGTCAGACAAAAAGCCTAACGCATACACGGCATAACCTGGGCGAGAACTCTTGACAGACTTTGGTATATTAATGACAACCTTATGGCAATACCATGCAACGTGAGTTGTTTCTGAACACGCGCAAAGCAGCACTGGTTCCCCCCCTCAGTTCCATCCCGCCCAGGCTATGATAGATCTAGAAAGATGTGTGGGTATGTTGGGTATTTAAAAAAAATGAGTTAGTAAGCTCTTTGATTGATTTAAATTTTCGTCAAGATATTTTACCTTTGTTATTGAGTTTGCAAGAGCCATTGATCGCTTGACATGACTTGGATTATATGACATTGAAAAAATTTGAATTAGTATACGTTCACTACATCATAGCAAAGGAAAAGAAATTGGACTTCCCTTTGAACCAAATGGTGTACCGGAAAAAAAAAAAGATGCTACGGACCGCCAGGTAAGCTTCTTCTTCGATGCGATAAATAAAATTGCTTCCAGGGACAGTTAAGCGATGGATCGGTGGTGTCAGCTTGAGCAGGCAAAAAATATTGACGTGGCCAGAAGTGACGGTAATTTCGAGTTGGATTCCAGATATCGAGAGTCCCCCGAATAAAAAGAAAGAAACAAATAAAGTACATGATGATAAAAAAACAATGGTCGCGTCAGTAAAAACCTCATAAAAAACCCTGTGGGAAAAAAAGAGGAAAAGACTGCGAAAAGAATATGTACATGAAATATAAAATACAAAATACAAACTATAAACTACAAAATAAATAATCGGGAAGACATCTCGAATACCATATGATGAGAAGCAATCCAAAGGAAAGGAACATGAAGAGGACACGTAAGCGTTTTTCTGATTAAAAAAAGAGCCACACCACCAACGATGGCCTTTGACGTCATCCGATTTCGCCAGATGGATGAATGGATGGATGGATGGCGAGAGAAAGTCAACTTGTAGTATCCAGAACTTGTCAGGCGAAAAGAAAACGGAAACCGGAAGCTGGAAGAAGGATGGAAGTAAAGGAGAGGTAAGTCTGTTTTGCCGGAGCAAAATCGATGGTAGACCACTCGACGCTTACCTTTTTGAGGATGGTGGTCAATTTAACCAAGTTAGGTACACGGGATAAGAATGGTCTGGATGATGGATGCGGATGGGATCTTGATACAATGATAGTGAGGTTTATCAAGCAAACAGAAAGAGAGAGAGAAAATCAAAAGAAGAAAGATAAAATTGAAGACCAAAATATATGATTTTCCATGGATGAAACAATAGTCACCTTACTGGTGCATGAACTCATAGATCGAAGCACGTCTGCTTATGTATTATTCGATTCATTGAAAATTGAAAGAGAGTGAAAGGACATATATAGTATAACTGACAAAAAAAACAAATTGAATGATGCTACAGAAGAACGCCAGCCGTATCATCAACCCCTTTTCTTCAAAAAGAGCTCTACTCACATTTTTATTCGAAAGACGACGATACTCTGTTTAACTACAACTGGCGCAAACGGCATCTTGCTGCTAATTGTTTCGCCTATTATCGTGAAAGTGGGCAGCGAGGCATGGTTGAAAGATAAAAAAAAAGGTTTAACAGGTCCTGATAACTTGGTGTAGATCATGTGATTTACAAAATCGCTAATTTTTCAAAGATTTTAATTATATAGACTAGGTGGAGCCCGTGATCTTCAAGATCACAATTGGGGATATTTATTGGTAGACTTCAGGGTATACTATATTTTTGGTGAAATGTTCATTTGAAGTTTGTAAAAATGAACTTTCTTTTTTAAGCATTACCTTTAGTGCAGATGGTTTTTTGACTCTGGAGAAAGCAACGTACAACTGTCCATGGGAAAATACTGACGCCGGCAAATATAGCCCAACAGCATCCAAGGTCTGACCTTGTGCTTTGTTAATTGTCATTGCAAACGCTAATCGCACTGGAAATTGGCGTCGTTGAAATTCAATAGGAGATTGCATTTCTGTGGGCTTGAGCTTGATTCTAGGTATAAACACCAATTTTCCTGCATGTTTCCCGGTTGCAATTTCTGCCTCGATCACAAACTGTTGGAATGAGCGGCATATAAGCCTCGTTCCGTTGCAAAGACCGTTGGATGGATTGAGATTGCGCAGCAGTATGACAGGACAACCTATTTTTAGTAGGAGTCGGTGTGGTGGAAGGCATCCAGGATTGATCGAATTGAGAACCTCCACGGTATGCAGCATTTGTTGACTTTCATCACAGACGCTATCTGCGCTTAGATACTCTGTTGCCTCTCCTGGAAACTGTTCCAAAAGGAGATCATTGATTGTCTCAACGTCAGAGGTTTTCGGTGTAAGGATAGCGCGGGATGTAAGGTACTGCGAAGAAAGATTCTCTTCCCGAAAGTCATGAAATATAGCTGAAGTCAAATTTTGCAAGTTCTCGCCAGGAATTACCATGCTTTGGGGGATGCTGATATAGCTTGTATTCAAGCGTGTAGGCTCTGTCCCATTACCAATACGTAGCAAGTATTCACTGAACTGTTGAAGTTCCTGTGGACTTTCGTTTTGTTGTGGTCTCTGAACTCGCATATTGGTCGTCAGGCGTAATGTTTGCACATGCGCCCAAGAAGCAGAGCGGTTGATACACATATTGACGATATCGGGACGCGACCCTCGGGGAACCACAGGCAGGACTTGTCGAAAATCACCTCCAAACACTACCAACTTTCCTCCAAACGGTACGGATTCCAGACGTGGGTTTTCAGCTTTGAAGAGATCTCTAAATGTTCGATCTACTGCATCAAATGCAAACCGGTTTATCATCGATGCTTCATCCCACATGATTAGCTTAGTAAGTTTCAGTAAATGGGCAAGCTCCGTTCTGTGAGACACGTTACAAAAGGAATGTTCGTGCGTAGTCAATGGTATCTTAAACCGTGAATGGGCGGTACGACCACCATCCAAAAGAAGAGCAGCTGTTCCACTGGATGCGACGGCTAAAGCAATTTCTCCATTACGACGGACATGGGAAAGTAGGGCATTGAATAAAAATGTTTTTCCAGTTCCTCCAGGTCCATCAACAAAATATAGCTTGCTCCTTGGTGATGCATCGTCAGCTGCACGGATGATAGTGTCAAAGATGATCTGCTGGTCATGGTTAAAGTCCAGATTGGCTGGGTTTGGTAACCTTTGTGCTTCTTCGTTAAGTGACAGCTGTTCTTGAACTAAACGTGGTAGACGTGGTAAAGATATGGAAGTTGGACGGCTATCAACCTCAGGAAGAGAGAATCCAGCAAAATTTTGCAAAGACAATGACTGTGATTGCAGATAATCCTCGATATCCATGATACAGCGTCCGTACATTGTTTCTGTTGGTTCCAGAGATGCATCATTCTGTTCAATTCTATCAGCATGGAGATGATCCTCCACCATATGTTGTCTGTGGCGAAGCCAAAGTGCGTAAGGGTCAGACGGTTCACAGAAAGCCAAAATTGTGCCAAATAGCATCCTCAAGGAGCTGGGTGCTTGATAGATCTCGGCATTTTCCAAACAGTGGTCCCATTCGTTATCGTTGGTAAGCAATCCACGCCTGCGTGCAGCTTCTTGGAATGTCAAACAAAGTTGGCCGTTGACCGTTCGCAGATCCTCAAAGCTAGTTGCTCCAGGAACATGATAGAGAAGGAGGCGAAGATAATATTTTTCCACTTGCCGCGGCGAGATGTTATATATGCGCCCAATAACAGTATTGTGTCCTCTAACACGAACTGTCCATCTTCTTCTTCCACTTGTATTCCAAACGTAATGTCTTGGGAAATCAGAGTATAAGATGGTTCTTGCTGATGGATCAATCTGGTTTGTTTCGAACCATGCTGTTAATGTCGTCAAAGGTCGGCGGCTTGCAACATTTTGAGGACTCTCATCCTCATGGAAAAAAATTATCTCTTCTCCTGGAAGATGTACTGCAAGTCTTTGATGTGCTGGAAACTCGTGATGCATAGAGAATGAAAAGATTCTCCAACAGGCTTCAGACGCTGACACGTACCGAGAATCAAGATACTGACGGATTTCATCATGGTTTTCGGGCTGGAGTACAACGGATGCACGGTCGTGTCCTTTGAAGACATATTTGTAGATATACTTGACTGATTTAATGGTTGTGCATATTTCGACATTGATGTGTGCGTCATATTTCGAGCAGAGGTAAATATTATGCGGCACAACCCATCGGTTGTCAAGTAAAATCCCATTTTTGCGTACGGTTCTTCCGTCATTGCGCCTTCGGTACAGAGGATACCCATTTTCGTTGCACGTTGTCTCTTCTTGAAATGCACGCGGGAAGTGCTTTGTGCACCGACCGTTTTCCATGCATGGCGATGGATGCGAGGCTGCTATTCCACATGGGCCATGCATCATATGGTTCGTGACAGTTGCATGAGCAGATGGGAACTGCTGTGGATCAGGTATCTCCGCCGATACGATAGAATCGTAGTGCTCTGGCGTCACAGGTTTATCGGCTTCTTTTAAAATGAGTAGAATATGCGCATGAGGCAATCCTCTTTTCTGGAACTCGACGGTATAAACGTAGCCAATTACTTTTCCAAGTGTATGATTTTTTGTCAGATCCTTCAAAAGAGCTCTGAGCTTGAGGTTGAAAACTCGTGCTGTCAAATCTGGCCGATCAGATACTGTCTGTGAAGCAAGAAGCTCATTCCGAATTTCTGGCCATTTTGGATTACACGTGAATGTAATGAAGAGGTCAGGCTTTCCGAAACATCTGACGATACTCATTGCATCTTGGTACAGCTGTTGCATGTTTCGAGGGCTGCCAATGAATGACGACGGAAGGATGACAGGCTGACCGATGGAATTCATATTCATATTGTTGTCGTCAAGTTGGAGAGCATCTTGTACGCCTGAATACACATCAGCACGCAGTCGGGCCTGGTTGAGGCGAAGGTAATTGAGGCGGTTTTGTTCCATCTTGGCATACATATCTACGATATACTGCTGAAAGAGTCGGCCAAAGAGGTGCAAGTGGTGTCCATCATTTCGATACATCAATCTGAAACTGTAGTAGTTCATCACGGTGACTTTCTCGTTTCTGGTCGATCGAGTTTCAATGTTCCACCCAGGGTCGCCTTCAGGAAACATCAGCACGTAATGGAGTGGGTCATACAGGCGATGCATCTCACTGATTGATGTCAGTTGGTTACTACGCGTACAGATCACAATATCCCTTCCAGAGGCCTCTGCGTTTTCACCGATAATGACACCAATTTCAGAAGCATTTGGTGCATTATAGCGTCGTGGATCTGGGACATCGTCAGCTCGAATAATCATTCTGATGTTGGAAGCACCACCATTATCCTGTATGTATTGGGCCATTGTCTTGAAAAGATGGACGAAAGGATTGGTTTCATGCATTAATTGCTGAAGTACTTCCAAGGTGTCTCGCGCGAGATGGCTTGTAATTAGGAAATCTCTTCCTTCTTCAGTGTTGCTGCGAAGGAGACGCGCGATTGTTGGAGGTGTAGGCTCCAAAGGCGGAAGCACAATGGAACCTTGGGCACAGCAGAACTGGAATTGTGGATTTGAGATGGATCCAGACATGCGCTCTTTGAGCCACATGTGTGCCTGGCAGAAATTGCAGACAACATTCATGCGACCCAAGGTATGTCTACTGGGGAGTTCTGATTCATCAGACTCTGCGTTACCAACAGGTGCAGGTAATCTACGGCTGTGTTCTCCAGCGTCATTTTCGTTTGCTTCTCTCATAGCCAGCCTCGCTGGATTCAATGGGCAAGCCAGATGGCTGCTGCGCTGGTGTCCCAGTTGCTGGCACGAAGAGCAACGGACTTCTACCAATCCTTGGATCGTAGCAACGTTGGGTTGTTCGGTGCGTCTGGGGTTATTGGGACAGTTTCTAGAGGTGGATTGAGCGTGTCCTGGGAGACCGCAAGAAACACAGGAGATGGGTGATGAGACAATAGCGCTTTCCTCAGCACGTCTCGTATTGTTGGGACAGCTGCGATTCGTTGATCGAGCATCACCTGGCAGGCCACACGAAGCACAGAAAATGGTTGAAGACGACATTGGGGAAAAAGCGATTGAGCTTGAGGAAATGGAATAAAGAAAGGAATTGGACCTAGATAATAAAACAATACAGCGTGGTTTAACTAAACAAATCATATAATAACACGGTCCGCTCATGCATAAAAGGAAGTGCAGATCATGAGCAACTCCAAGTGACCGGTTTTTACAACACGTAAATCATGTGATCTATTTTGTTTTAGCCAATCAGCAGCCTTAAAAACATTTATTATCCAATCAACAACGCCAAATTAGCGGACAATAAAAGTGACTGCGAACTAAAATTCAAACATTTTAATAAGGTTGAGATTCAAACAGTCACCGTAGGAATTTGAAAATTACACAAAAAAAAATGCAAATTATGAAACAGACAAAAAAAGAGAGAAATGGCAATACGAGAAAAAGACAAGTAAAAGAAATGGTTGAAACAATTAATTCGCGATTTGGAAAATGACCAGATTAGGGAGAGGAGAAGACATAAAGAAAACAAAGAAAAGCAGAGTCGTCAATAAAATTATATCTTATACAGCTTCAGTTTTTACGTTGAAAAACTTACCGTGATCTCTGGAGAGGAGCCCACTCCCAGAAGTCCGCAACCTGGGGGAGGACGGTGATAACCGCCCAGGACGAGGCGAAGGAACAAAACCAAGAGAAAACCCCAGGGACGACAAACGGACCGAAAAAAAAAACCAGACGTCCAAGCAAAGGGACACAGGAGAGAACGCCAGAGAAAAAAAAGCACGACCACAAGCACGACCATGCGGAAAGGACACGAAACGGGAGACAAGGTCAGGAAAAAAAAAGTGTTCGGAAGGAACAAAGCAACGCCGAAGGGAAAGGCAAGCAACGCGGACAACGAAAAAAAAAAAACGAATCTTTGTGACGGGGGCCACCAGCAAAAAGACATCTTCACCAGGACGGGACCAGAAAGAATGCGGAAAAGTAAGGGTGCCTGCAAGCCCCGTAGTGATTAGGTGGCCATAGGTGCCGCATTGTAATAGAGAAATAAGGCGGTCAAACGTCGTATTAAATACTGTTTGTTATACATTTATTCATTTACAGGTTATCAAAATCTCATCTATAAATTTTGGAGTTGTTCGTATGGCCTTTTATTATGGATGCTGGCCATCGAAACATATCATTGCATTTTCGTTTTTTTTTTGGAAATTAGAAATTTTGAAATTCCTATGGTGACTTTTGAACAGGAGTGTACTCAACAGAAAACAAAGCAGAATTGAAACAAGTGTGGATACCAATGTTTAATTGGTTATCAGGCACCAAAATGACATCTGCTATGATTTTACCATAAAACACGAGCCCGACCTTCACTACATTGTAATATTATGGGTCGCTCTTCGCCTAATGTCATATTGGCGGGCGGCATCTCGGTTCCTCATGCCTTGCACTTTGCGTCACACAACTTTGAATGCAGAATTGCACCCCAATTGGAACGATCAGGATCCAACGATATTTTCTGACATTTGTCACATACCTATTGAAGGACACAGGTCAGCAGAAGACGAACTCACCTGGCATGTGTAATGCTTCGTCTTAAGGACGACAACAAACAGGCCTTGATACCCAATTTCTTCAAGCATTAGCGACACATCCCCAGTTTCAGACATAATCACCTTTGATAGCTCCCCAAAAACCGTTGCTGAATACAAACAAGGGCATTCGTGATGATTTCTCAGAGTTGGCGGCTTCCACCTATCAGATTCCTAAAAGTTGGAAAACTAACATTACTTTTACAAGGAAGACAAAACAAGGTAAGCCAGGGGCAGTATAAGACGGAATCATAGAAGCTTAGGATCATACAGTACATAAAAAATGGAGAACAGGATGATGTGAGAAAATACACGATAATTGGTTTAATATGGCGGCTATCTCACCCACAAAAGATCGCATTAAAAGGCAAAAAAGGTACAGCAGGCAACATAAAATGAGTCAAGGATCGTGTATCCTTTCATACCATACTTGTTCTCCATCTTGTCTTGTTACCTCTGGTCCTCTACTTCTCTGTTCTTGCCTTGACCTTGCCCTGCGAAGGCACCTTACATCACTCCTCTGGTGTGCAGTTGCGCTGAAGACCATTTCCACTTGCATTCCTGTTGCTTGCCTTTGTATTTCCAAAAATCGGAACTGATTCAACCAGATATCATACAGTTCAAAAATGGATGCAATATACTGTTGATGGAAAATACACCCGGCGATATGCTTGCAAACTCGATATGTTGGGCGGTGAAAGTTGAGGTTCTGAGGATTCGATGGATGCTTCAAATTTGGAGAACGAGCGGATTGTCTTGCGCAATTCTTTCCACTGTCTTTTTTTTTGTTGGTCTTTATATAATCGGTCTCCTTGTCGTATTCGGTTTTGGTCAAAGATCACAGATGATGTTGATTGCCTTGGCTGTTACTTTCAACAAAAGCTGGTCTATGACCTTGATCCAAACGCAGTAGTTCACAATGCTCTTGTACAAGGTCTCCAATGCCTAGAGAATGGGCACGAAAAAGGCGACGAGATTCCAACAAATAAAATGGTAAGTCGAACAATAACTCTAATTTAAATACACACGTCTCCATGAACCAGCACTCAAATGAAAAACGATGCATTTTATTTGTTATGGTCCTGTTCTAGATAAACAATACAGGTTGCCAGATGCATACGATGAGGGGTCTAATTTGCACTTTTGACTGATTCGATCGATTTGGACCACAGATTCATGCTTGGGCTGGTTTTGCTCGGTATCATTGTAAATAAAGATATGATGTCTGTAATCATTGGTCCGGGGATGACCTGTTTGGTTAAATGTAGAGCAAGTTTGCATACAATGCCACTGCTGCCAATATGCACCTTGGGTGTCACATCAATGTCTTTTGTTTATTGCCCAGCAAATACCACCTTGACGACGAGATCCGCAGAATATTCCGAGCCATTATTTGTTCGAGAACAGGTGAAAAACATATACTCCATCAAAAATTCTGGCTCCTTCGGAAAGTAATGTATTCCACACACCCATTTCTATAAATGCACTCACATTGTCCCTTTTTTCGACTCCCGTCTGTGGGTCCGACCCTGAATAATGCCTCTCGTGCGACAATGGTAAAAAAAAAATAGGAGCAGACAAAAAAGCGGCCCAAGCTTTTGGAATATAACAGCATGAATGTGGATCATCCTATCTAGTAGTTACTTCTTTCTTTCTTTCTTTGCTGCACGATACACGTCAACTATTACACAAGACACTATAGCTAGTGCTAGGAACTAACATCCAGAATTCTTTCTTTCACTTTGCCTGCCAGGCGTTCCACAGAGAATTCCATTAGGGTATAAACGCCAGTCATAGCACCGAGAATGCCAAAGACAATGATCATTAAGATCAACACGACTAAAAACGCCAACAGACCACCAATAGCCGCGTCGCCACTACATGCAGTGACATCCGCCAAGTAGAGGCTGTACCACGGGCAAGTATCCTGACTCCCGCAAAGCAAAGGATGTGTCGTATGCGGGTCGCTCTCACAGATCACGCGAACATATACAAGATAGAATACGCCCAACAGGGCGGTGGCGCTGACACCCGACAGCAGATAGATTCGATCCATCCACAACATGGTCGGACCATGCAGTTTGAACCACGCTTCATTTTCCGGCTGTGGCAGATGGTGTAACGCAAAAACATCAATTACCTTACACAGATATGCCATGGCAATCACTGATGCCAGCGTGAAGAATAGTGTAGTAACGTTTAGGAAATACGGATGGGAAAGGATCGCGGCATAGCGAGGTCGGTATATGTTGTAATGGTATCCACACAAATCGCAAGCGACAAACGATTCCTTTCTCGGAGACATTGTCCGCCATCGATTCAGACATTTGACATGCACGTAGGACATGCTTCCTTTACATTTACACGGTCGAATTAAAGGATTTTTCCGCCGGATTAGAGGTTTTTGTTGCAAATGAAGCAGTTGATGGTCTTGCCATCGTGTGGATGCAACGCGTATGCCAATGACGGCTTCCTCATCGTTTGCTATAAAGTGGTCACTGTCCTCATCATCGTCCAGCTCCGATTCGCCGCATATCCGGCACTGAGGTAAGTCGTCCGATACAGGCGCTGGATTATGTGTGCTGGATAGAGGTGGTAATGGTATGGTGTCTTGATGGGTTGGATCGGGCGCAAACGTGCTGTGGGCAGTATGATGATTGACCTGATCCATGTCGTGAAGAAGAGTGGTGGTTTCTTTGGAAATATTTCCAGCAAGGGGTAGTATGGCCATGGTACTTGCATATATGTACTGATCACTGCTGTAGGATTTCTTTCTGGGGTTCGAAGTAGACTCGGCAAATAGAGCGAGAACAAATAAGTGACGCCATGTGCCTATCCAAATTTAGCCAGGATTTTTTTTTTTCGCCGTA
This sequence comes from Radiomyces spectabilis, assembly GCF_025331425.1. Lineage (NCBI taxonomy): Eukaryota > Fungi > Mucoromycota > Mucoromycetes > Mucorales > Radiomycetaceae > Radiomyces > Radiomyces spectabilis. The sequence goes on along the minus strand of NW_026251934.1, from coordinate 1,750,464 downwards.
AAGGCGCGCATTGGTTTTTTTTATAGAGCAATCAGCGGTCCAAAATTTTTATTTAAGCGAGCATCTTGTGAGCGCATGGTCAGCCTTTCGTAATACAGTCATTTAAGAACATCAAGTCGCTGATTTTGAGTTCAATGTTGTGCAAAAAAAAAACTCTGCGTTCAAGAATAATGTCGGTTGATTCAAAAATAAGGTCGTGCTAACGTGTCACAAACTTCGTTTATTTTTTTACTCATTCATATCCGAGTAGCACAGAGATGGGTCAAACATTAATACGAGAATCCTGGAAACATCTTTTAGAAGGAAAAATAAGTCAGCTTGGCGTCGAATGCTTGTGGAAGAGTATACTAGTCTCTTCTAATTTATTGATGGAAGCCTTCTGCCGTTGTCAATGAAGTGGTGGAAAGTTTCAAACAGAGCGTTTCTCTTAGGACTGTTTACCACTTTATATGACAACTCAGTGTAATCTGTCCAATCAAGCAGGCATATTTTCATCCTGTGGAAAGGGACACTGAGGGTCTTGGGCCAAAAGTAGCGGCAAACCAACCCGGGATTTCACAACATTTAGTTGGGCATTAATCTGAACAGGGGTGTGGCTTGGACAAAGAAAGGCACTCCTGAAATGGTTACAGTGCTTACAACCCGAAAGCAATCGCACATCGATTCTAGGTGCAATATCCGCAAATGGCTTAATTAATGTTAACCTGTAAGTTCCAAAATTTATCAAAAAGCAAAATGAACGGAATCTATCATACCTTGTCATGGATAATGGTCCCATTCACAACGCAGCAGACAATGGTAAGTATATCAGTTCACAAGGATACAGGTTCATTCATATACCTTTCTTCATGTTCTCCCGAACTGAAATTCTGTTGAACAGCTCTGGTTAACAGTTAAAAGTAAAGAAAAGCGAAGTACAGTAAAGGAAAAAGGAATTGTTAATAACTGAGGATTAGTAGAATATGTGATAACTTGTAATTGGGTGATTTCTGTCGTATGTTTTGATAAATCTTTAATTAAACTAGAAGCTGCAACTGCCCCATTCCCCGAGAGTCAAACCAAAAAAAAAGGGACACGAAATTTAAAAGCAGTTCATAAAGGTAAAGTTTGTCGGTACTCTGGATTTCTCGCTTGAGAAAAGAAAAGAAAAGAAAGACGGGTGCAGCTGGGACCGTCAAGCCTAAAGCTGTGCTTTTCGGCAACTATTGCTTGGAGATGTCTCACACAGGAAGAGGAAACGATCGATAGTTCCATCATTCACCTTACATAAAACCACCCAAAAGCGAGGTGGCGCCAGTTTCTGATATGTATGTTGTAGGCAATCTTAATCGATTCAGAAAACATTTATGTTATGAAGTTTTTTAAGTTCTCTCTCCTTTCTTTTTTTAATTTTACTGCACTACCGGTAATTGCACACTTCATGTGCATTGCAGGCAATGACTTTGCCGTGATACCACTGGCCGGTAAAGCTGGTTGTTGTTTCGATGCCTTGAGCACGGTACGACAAGTGCTCTTATCATACCACTTCCCAGGGTATGATGCAAGCCAATCGAATGGCTTCAAATAGAAGCACTTAAAAATCAGCCTTAGACATGTTGGTTGGCCTTTTCTTTTTCTTTTTTTTTCTTTCTTTTTTTTTTTGGAAGCAATACAAAAAGAGCTATCAATAGGTCACGGAAAGATAAATTGAAAGATCAACGTGTTATAAACGAGAACGATAAAGGAACCTTGTTTGACTAAAAGTTTTATAAAAGAAGGGGCTACAGCTTATTTTACTGATTCATTGGCATTGTTTACCAAGGTTATCAACAATTTTCAATATCTTGCAATAGGGAATTCAGTGCACCATTTCGAACGATATTCAGCTGTTATTCATCATTCGCAAATAGATCCATGGTTTGTCGTAAATTTACCGTGCATCTCTTTGCTAGGATCAAGATTGGCCAGCAATTTCCGAGTTGTTTCTTTCTCCAAATATGCGTCGTTGCCTTTCCGGATGACTGCCATGGCCACATTTTGCATGAGTCTTCACCCAATTCGATACCCTGCATTGTCACTACCATTGTCCCAGTCAGCTAGAGGGAATATAGTATGGCCGTGTAGTAATATCGTCTGTGATGTCGTGCTCGGCACACGATATATGTTGATAGATAATGGAATCTTGTTCGCAATTGCCAAAGTTGATATAAGGCCATGGCGGTCGATTCTCACAACACGTCCTGGGGGGGGGTTTGGAAAAGCAGGTTGCCATGTGTTTTCACTCTAATCGTTGGAAGTAACGGGTCCGTGCGCTGGTATTGAACTTCATTCCTCCAATTTTTGGGGGAACATTTCGACATGGCTTCCTTGCTCGGAGAGAGGCACTTGGTTGCTGGCTCGAAATCGTGGCATCCGGTTCTTTCGTCGCAGGAACTTATCCGATTTTCCCAAAATGCGGCTTATTTCTTCTCGTATCTCGTAGCGGCAGGTGGAAGAGATGACGATGTCAATATGCTCTTTGCTGCGCGGAATGACTCCCCTTAAGAAATGGTTCGTCGGCGGTCATATTTTGATACAATTTACTAACAGAGCATGGCAGGTAAATGGGTCCAAATGATTGCACCCGCCAAGGCACGACTGCCGGCAAATCGCAAGTTTGGATGAGCATCCAATCCTGGTTCATAAAGCCGGTCATTTCCGGGGTCATTCAAGATACTTTGACTCTGAAACATAACGCCGCAGACACTTCGGGCCAGCGCTAATTGCACTGAACAAAGCGGCGGCAATGGAAGCGATGTATCAATCCTTCGATCGAATTTTTGTTCGCCAGGTATGACAGCTGATTTTCATCGTTCGCCGTTGATGCAACCAGCTTGCCTTTGTAGGTAAGTACCTCCGTTTCGTGCTGCTCGTCATCGATCATGGGCTGCGTATCCTATCAATTCATAAATAGGTGCACTCGACGTTTCTCGTTCTCCGACCGACGGATGGAACCGTAGCGTTCACTAATGCGCCACCGTAATACCTGACTGTCAATTCCATTTTCACGGACTAAATTGGAATGGCAAAATCGAAATCGCTGGCACCAGAAATTCATGGTCTTCCTTTGCTCATCTTCCAAGATGTCACGATACAATGTCTTGCGCAGTTCAGAATGTGTGGGCCTCCTATGTCGATTTCGAGATTGGTAGTAACTCCAAGCGGAGACATTACGTTGTCGTCGTCCATGACAAGGTTTTTATCGGCTGGTTTCAGTTCCTTGATACCGAATTTTCTCACAAATGATAGATTGATGATGCAAGGAGTGCATCCTCCGTCCAAGAATAGTTCGCAAGGCTGTCCGTTCACCCTTCCATTCGCCCTGGCCGTTTCATTGCCCTCGTGTGATATGGTCTTGTAGACCTCCTTCAATTGGTATGTGGGGATTAGTTCCGTATTGCTTTTACCGTGCCTTATCGTTTAGTGGGGCTTCGTCAAGGCAGCCTTGAGTTGTCCAAATAGGCATTACAGCTTGTAGAGTTGGACTTGCTGATTTGCGCCTTTTTCGTGTTTTGGTCAAGGCGCTGCCGCTTTGTTCCGTGATTTAAGCCCTTGATCGCGAAAATCGTCCCATGTTGTGATCTCGCTTTTCGACGATCTCTCCGCATCGTGCAGCTCCACCTAGCAGCCACGATTCAGCAATCATTGTCTGTTAATTAATCGGGCGCCTCGTTTTAGGATTCTGATGCTTCGTAAACAATCGGTGGGGTCTTGCTTGGTCGGGTTTATCCACAGAATGGCTGATTATCCGGCCTCTACTACTTCCCTCCCTTGAGCTTTGTTCTTCTGTTGGTTGCGTTTTGGCAAGGCGAGAACCGTGCCGCCGATGGCCACCCGCCGGTGCTTTGCCTTTGTCTTTTTTGCGCTGACTTTTTTTCCTGAACGTTGCAGCGGTGGCTGTTCGTTGGCTTGACACGTCTTGTTTGCTTCATTTCACCATCACGAATCCGTCGCCAAATACGTCAACTAGAGTTGAAAGGATTGATCTCGGTTTCATCTGACCAAATAACACGTTTCCAGTCATCCGTATTCCCGTTACGGTATTGATAACACCAGGCAAGTCGCTTCTTGGCATTTGCAGCAGCGATGTCATTTTTGCCACAAACAGAGACATCATTTATGTCATCATAAATAAAATGCGATGGAGCTGGACAAAAGTAATAGAATATTGATTAGGTGGGTGTTCGAAAACTGCATACTCGGAACTTCGTACATGCTTTTTGGATCCATTTGCGGTGATGTAAACTTTACTGTTATCACATAGGCACCGGAAACCCGAATCATCTCGCTTTAGACCCTGTTCAAAAAAATATAAGTGGAAAGGACAGAAAAACAAAGCAGGATTTCAACGACAAGAGTACCATTTTGGTCAATCGCAAGCGCGCAAAGGAAATGATATTCTTGTTCTCGTTGATCACATTTCTTTCTTTATCGAAAGATTCAAGGCATTGCTTGCAGCAGTATGTCATGCCGTACGGCTGAACAGAAGTGGAAATAAACAAGGTGACTTGTATACTGGCATTCACAGCCCAATGTTCAATCGTCGAAGGAACAGATGTCCCAAGTTGGTCGTAATTGGCGACGATCGTTCAGCCGAGTTGGCAAGCAGGATAATTTAATTGCCTGCGAAATTGACCAATTGTGAAAACACAGACGTTGCAACGCGAAGCAATAACTTTGTGGGAAACAACAAGGAAGAGAATGAGGTGTTTCCGTGACCGCCCACTGCAAACCTGTTCCTCTCCCCCTTTTTTTGTGTCTTAGCATCACTCAACGGAATCTCCGCCATCGCTCAACGGGTTCTCAAACGGAATCTCTCACTGCAACGGAATCTCGCCACCGCCCAACGGAATCTCCAACGGGAATCTCTCACTCCAACGGAATCTCCGCCAGCTCTACGGCTGACAGTTCAAAACCTTTTTTTCTGGCTGGCACAAAAAATGCCATGATTTCTCCCGGTTTAAATTCTCGTCTCATTATCAGATTCGGTCAATCCTTGGGCTTTTGTGCCTCGACTCCGTCTCGCGTGGAACTGTGGAGTAACCTAACGGTAGACCAGTCCTGGCACGCTTTTCCTTTTTTGACATGCGGCCCAGACAAACACACTTTGACCATCAGCACCGCCGACTTACCTGAAGGCGATTATGAATTTACTGCACGCTCATGGGATTCCGCCAGCCACCAATGGCATTGGTATGGTACGACAGACAACAATGGTCACGTCTATATTCGTCCATATGGCCCAAGCATTCAGCCTGAAGAACTGGCTCAGCTTGAACTTGTGACTCAGAAGCAATACGTTCAAACACAGCTCCATCACTACCGTGTGCCACTTGGGACCACTCACGTGGGAAGCATCGAAACGCAGCTACACAGCTACGTTGCCTTTGCTCGTAAAAGGTGAAGAAGGGATAGTATGGATCCAAAACATCGATAAAACATCATATTCATATTGATCATAGTTCTTGTTGGATGACGCCTATTCCGGGCGCAGACCGCTTGCAGCCGGATCAGCAAAAGTGGCAATTGCTACTATTTCAGGATCGTCGACACGGCAATATTCATGCATGGATAGCTGTCAGCATGCCTACCGTTGATCATTGGATGATCAGTCATGGAGATAATACACTGTCCTTGAACTGTGAAAACGGCCAAGGTCATTTAATCGTTGCCTCTACGACCGAACAGAACGTTTCCGGCTTGATGCGTGATTGTACGCAGTATATCTCAGACCACATTGTGCAATGCAAGCCAGATGGCTCAAACAAAACGCCTGATTCAGCTACAGCCAGTTACCTAGGCTACTGCACCTGGAATGCTTTTGGTCAGGGCGTCAGTTTCAATGATATATCCACTGCATTAGATGAATTGACTCGCATTCATGTCCCCATTCGTTACCTGGTGATTGATGATGGATGGCAATGCCACACCAACCGGCAACTACTGTCTATGGAAGCCGATTCTGAAAGATTTCCTTTGGGTCTCCAGAAATCGGTTAGCCTATTGAAGAAGAGGTTTCCCGGATTGCTGACTGTTGGTGTTTGGCACGTAAATGAACTTTGCCACAACGTAGATCCATCGTGGAAAATACTAATTTGTCTTTCCAATTAGACTTTGTGGGGTTACTGGCAAGGTGTACATGAAAGCCTGGCAGCACCCTACGGCCATGTGGACGTAGACTCTGTGGGCCTTGTCGATCACCCACATTGTTTCTATGAAGACTTTTACAAGTTTCTGACGCAAGCAGGCATACAGATGATGAAAGTCGATAACCAGGGCGCTTTTCAAGATTTGAATCTTCCATTTGAACAGAAGCAAGCACATTGGAACAAGTACCTTGATGCCATGGCACAAACGATTGAAAAATATGCGTTAAGCACGAATATCGTCCATTGTATGGCTTTCACACCTCATATTCTATTTCATCCCACATGCAAAGTTCCCCGCGTAATATTTCGGTAACATACCCTCGTTTCGTTAAACTTCCCATCATTTTTCCCTAACTTTCCCTGCAGTAACAGCGACGATTACTTCCCAGATGTGAGCGATAGCCATCCTTGGCATATTTACGTCAATGCTATGAACTCTCTGTGGACCAATGCTCTGGATTTAACCGCGGATTGGGACATGTTTCAATCGCGACATCCGTTTGCTGAATACCATGCGATAAGGTAAAAAGAGCCCCAGCGGTGTGTTCACGCTGATTTAAACCATTATTTTGTCTTTTACAGCCGTGCTATCTCTGGAGGTCCTGTATATATTACCGATATACCGGGTTATCATGATACTTCCATCTTATCACGCCTTGTGGCGACCTCTGTAGACGGCGAACAGACTTTGCTACGGTATCAACAACAAGCCCAGCCTTCTTTTGATACCGTATTTCATAATCCCATGCAACCTCCGTACCGATGCATTGAGTTATCCAATCAACACCGTGATCACTCTGACCAATGTTATGCTGTGGTTGGTTTTTGGAATCCAAGTGATACAAGGCAGTTCTCCCACCTTTCGCATCATGGTTCGGCACCAAACCAAGAGTTTATTGTTAACGTTGTTGCTGGTCATGACAAGGGGACCGTTACCAAGCTTCACATTGACGCTAACACGATTGGCGTAACCGTTGCCCCACTTGGCTGCACGATGCTTTCGTTGTGTCCCATTGCCACCCTACCTCACCTTTCCTTGTCCACGGCATGCCTGGGACTCGTTGACAAGTACAACGGTATCTGCGCTATTCAATCATCGCAATTATTATCTGTTACTGAGACAAAGGCCGAATTTCGTGTTCTATTGACCCACAAGAGCCAGCAGTGCGGCTTTTGGATTGATCTTCCGTGGAGTTGTACCCGAGTGGATTTCGGAGGCCAAATAGCGCCCACGGATTCATGGGTGTGGGATAATGCGCTTCGTGTCCTATTGATTGACATGACTTCTTGTTCTGCTTCAGCAACACCCTCTGGATCACTGTTTTTCGTCACATTGTCGTTAACGAAAGAAGTTCTTTTATAGAGCGCCAAGTCCTTCTCCGTCCAAAAATATCCCCTTTGAATAATTTTTTGTTGACATTCAGTGACATGTTTTTGCGAATATAAACTGCAGACTCGCAGCTAGGCTCAACTATTGAATGATTTTCGACAAAGCCGAGGGTGCTTCGGTTGAAGGAATGCGGTGCTATTTCATTTCGGAATATGATACATACGATTGATTTCTATACTGTATTTATGGACTTTAGATGGGATATCAGAAGTTGACGAGGACTCAATCCGAGATATGCGCTCATCAGGACATAATTAGCGTGGTTCATACAGCTATTCGAAAATGATAAGATCAGCGTTTTGATAACATCTCGGTAATCGGACAAAGGAAACATTACCGTAATATAACCGTCATCGCCTCCGGCGGCCATGACCATTAAGTTTGGATGGAATGTTAGTGCTCGTGTAAATGCGTTCTTTTGACCTAGGAAACCAGAGGACGGTCGGATCGTAGACAATCTTGTGCCGTCGACATTCCATAATTTGATGACTTGATCATCGCCAGCCCTAGAACAAAATAAAAGGCTTGTCATTAAACGACTCATGCATTTTAAAATAAAGTGATGGAGGTAGTTACGTTGCAAAGATAGGGCTATGGTCATGCACCGCCAGAGCTGTAATATCTGCGTAAGTGTGAGCTTGGATTGTTCGCAATGAATTCGGTTCTCGAATATCCCAAATGCGAATATCGCCGCCGAATCCACCGGAGATCAGCTCGCGATTGCCATCGCGTTGCAAATGCACACCAGTGACCCATGCTTTATGCTCATCCCAGCGTTGTACCATTCTACACAATCAAAAACCCGTCAGCCATTGGATTCTCTTCCAACAAATATGATGGCAAGGCACGTACGCTGCACTGGACTTTAATCGTCGATCATACACGCCAATAAGACCGTCACCGAAACCTGCAACAATTATATTGCCGTTGACCTGATCGCTTGTAATGCTGGTAACACATCCATTTGATTGCGTCGCAATATCCTACACAGAAAAAGGTTAAGAATACGAAGATCAATGCATCTCTGAGCAAAAAGGGCTAGGTATCATACCATAATGGACATTTCCTGATGAGCATCCCATAACTTGATTATACGTGCATCCCCTCCTGTGGCGAGTGTACCGCGTCCTTGATGCCAATCGCAAATCAAACCGCTTTGTCTTGAACTGCTCTTCTCCATGTCTTTTAAAGCACGCCAGGAGCTCACCAAGATGGCGTCTTCCTGATCACTGCCATCGTAATTCTTGTATATACGAACCACACCGTCATCTGAAGCTGTGAGTAGTAATGCAACATCGTCTTCATTCAGGAATTTTAAATCCGTGATACGACTGTGAGAAGGGTTGTGATTATCAATGACACTGAGTGGTGTTCCCGTTTTCCAGTCCCACACCCTATGCAAAAAGAATGAATGTAAATTGGATTGGCCTCCAATCGTCATCAACCATATCTTACACTAGACAATTGTAAGCATCAGCTGCGACGAGATGCGGCTCAAATTGATGCAAAAGTAATTTTGTCGCCTCTGTCTCGTTATAAATTGATATAATCTGGTCATCCCATCGACTTCTCGCTAAAAATCCAAAAGATCGTCAGCTTTCCACATTTCAATGCTGTCCCTAAGAATTTAGTCCTCTTACCTGCCATGGCTTTGGTGGCATTCGATTCGTCAAGAATTTTTTCATTGCGCGCACGCCGCCACTTTCGTTGGGTATACACCACACTGCCTGGCTCGTCGGACTCAGCGGCCTGTCATTGCACAAACAGTGGGTTAATAAAAGTGCTTCACGAAGATATCCATCAACAGGCTACTTACGCGCATCTGGGGTTCGGTAAAGTACTCACAGCTCCAATCATAGAATTCCGATGCCAATGGAAGTACATGATCGGCATCTGGATTGGTGGTATCACGATCAACGTGCGATGTGGAGCTTCGGGATGGACTTGTCGGTGACGTTGGTCCATTTTTAGGTGGATGACGATGACCTAAAGATGCAGTCGCACCCGATGCGCGAGCATGATCGTTGTGCAAGCGTGGATTAGGCGGATGAGAGTCGGTGGTAAGAGAAGAGTTGCTGAAATTATAAATGGTACGCAACGTAGATGCAAAAGAGACCGAACGCGTCAGTTTGGCGGGACGGCGTGAGCTGGTCGCTGCGCTGGCTCGGTCATCATGGGTATGGAAGGATTGCGAGCGATCCAGGGCGCCGCTCGTCGCATTCTCTTGCACGGCTTGTTGCATCGATTCACGGATAATGTTGGAAGCATATTCACCAAAAGATGGGGTATTGAGCAACTTATAGTTGATGTGATCCACAATCACCGAAGCGGCTTTGGCCACATCCGGATGAGGATCTACAGACAAATTCAGTAATGCTTTCCAAATCACCGTATACACCGAATCATAGCTAGAAGATCCGAAATCCGAATCGCTGTTCGATCGCCAATCGCCTGGACGACACTTTGCGAATTTGTTTCGGTCATCGCCAAACACGGAACGCTGGGACTGATCCTCTTCAATGGTCTGGCTAGCGGCGGCCAAAAATTTGGTCAATCCGGCCTGATGCACAATGTGGGACAATGCGGCAACAAACTCCTTGCGCACAATAGGCGATCCATCCGACATCACGACTAAAGCGGAGATGGCGATGTTGTGCTCGATATTCACAATCTGCTCGGTCTTGTTGGGATCGCTCAAAAACGTTCCCAAGGCATACATGGCCGAAGCGCGTACTTCCGGAACGCTGTCGGAAAGCATGGCGCACAGCTTTTCATGACCATTCTCGGTAATGGCGGCGGACTTGGCTTCGCTGTTGTTCATCCACACTTGGGCAAGACACAAGCAAACCCATTGACGCAAGAGCGGATCGGGGTCCTTCACGTGGGCAAGACATGCCGAAATGATGTTGCTCCTCAGACACGCTTGCTGCCCCATTTTGAAATTCGTGCAAAACACAGAAAGGATAAACGCGCTCATGGCTCGGTGCTCCGAAACGTGGGGAATGCTCAGCATGGCGTTATTCGGAGTCAAGATATTGATAAAGTAAGCATAGCCGTGATCTTTCAAAAGATCATTTTGACACGAACGATCCACCGCAAGGATGCGGGCCCAGATAAACACAAGCACAGGCTTCAGCTCGGCCGCCGGACTTTGGAGCAATTTCAGAACGTAAGGAAAAATGCCAACCGATAAAGCAGCATTTACGGCCCACGGTCCCAAATCCAGGAACCGACTCAGCAGCATCAGTGCACGCAATCGATGTACCTGACTTAGTAGCACCTGTAACACGATGGGCAATTGTTCCGGAATTTTAGGATTGACAGCACCTTCCGACAGCCATACTTCGAACGCGGTAAGTTGTTCAGCAAAGAATGTACTGGATTGATACTGGTACGCCGGCCCTCCCGCTTCAGCAGCCAACAGAGCCGGTAATTGAAACAAACACATATCGACGGCCAGATCCCAGGCTTGCCACATTGGATGATCATGGGTATTCGGCAGCTTTGGAGTGGACATTGGCGTACATTGATATGACCGCAAGATGCGTTCGGCAAGAAGGAAATTTCGGAACATGGAAGCGACGGTTAAATCTTGACGGAAGAGTCGTTTAAATAATTCAGGTTGATCTTGCAGAACACACCAAGCAATGGTATCAGTGACGGCGGTAAAGATCCAGTTGAGTTCACCCAAAGGCGTTCGTCGTTCCGCGGCGCGACCGGGTAATCGCATGACCATGTCTTTGGTAATATTGTTCGTCAACAACGGATTCCGCATGACTACCCAGCGTAAAGACATCTCAATGGGGGTGGTTAAACAGGCTGTAAATACGTCTGCAGGTAATTCGGGGTTCATGGGAAGGGTTTCGGTAGGACCGCAAGCGGCCAGCTGAATGCAGTCGCGCCAAGAGGAAGAGGGCATTTGTCCTTGGTGTTGCTGAGCCATTCTCATTGTTTCGTTATCTCGTTGTTCGGCGAAGCGGTTAAAAGCGTTGACGATATTGCCTGCGGATGAACAATCCCAGACGTATATGACGGGCGATCCAAGCCATGACTGCAGATCGAACAATGATACAGGGATATACTGTGTGTAATGACGATTGAATACCCATATTTCTCCACTGGCGGTTGGTTTAGGCACACCGTGGCCGTTGTAATGGAATAAGATGCGCTCTTCCTTGGCATTCCGTCTCATCTGACAACACACTTTCTTTGTTTCTTCGACAGAAGGATCGAGCGATAATTTGAAACGCGTTCGACCGTTGATGTTCTCGTACTGTTGATGAAGGTTTCTTCCAATTGCCTCGAGCGATTTGGTAGGAACGAGAGCAAAAGGATCGATCCAGCATTCTAATTCAGCGCAAGGACTGGTTTTGACAATATCCGGTGGATCGGTGCCGATTCTCAAACACACAACAAGTAAACCTAAGACAAAGAGTTAGTACTGGCTTGCAACTAAAAAAATGCATCGTATTCACCTGACACCGTTTTGATTCTCTCTGGCAAGCGCTATTGCAATGGTGGTTAATTTCCAGCCTCATTCCATGGAACCAATACGAAGAGAATCTGGTGAACCTACCCAGTCAAGGAGTGCATTTCGTAGTTCGGGATTGGCAGTGGCGTGGGTATTGTGACGTTTTTCAGAAAAATAGAGAAAGCGAATAATGTCTTCTCCGTAGAGTTCTTGGTCGAAACCGTGTCGAACAGTGGGGTTCACTTGACTAGAGGCGGGCATGTCGACGGTGGAGGATTGTCTTTCTGGATCGGATTCGGCTCTGGCGTTGTTCTCGCCGTTCACGAGTGTACTACTCGTACTTCTCGTACTTCGTGCGTCCTCGTTATTTGCGTCGGACGGAGTAGATTGCGTTGCTGTTGGCATTGCAATGGAGAAACTAACAAGTCGAATTTTGGGTGAGCCCGCGTGACAGGTGGACGGCAGCAATGACTGTTTCACTTATTTACCGAAATTACAAACGAAATTTACGGCCACTAAATAAGCAATGGAGAAAAAAAAAAGGTGATACGGCGTTGGTAGAACGGAGAAAAGAGAACAACGCAAAAAAGTAACAGGACGAGGAAACTGCGTATACGCAGGTGAGAGAGAAACAAGAGCGCGAAAAAGTTAAAAAGAGGAAACACCGAAGCAGAACTGTAGGCAGACATGGTCTGGGTTCAACTGGGTTGAATTTTCTCGCACAAAGTTGGACGTGACGTCTGAAAAATTACCTTTGATTCTTCCCTTACCTTTTTTTTCTTTAAACTTACTTATACCAAGTCTTTATACTTCACCATGAGCGACGATGACGATTTTATGTTGGAGGACGACGAGCAAGTAAGCGAACAATGAAAACAAGCCGTGGGCGGTCGTCCGCGCCATCTCACTGACTATGCAAATCGACGTGTATTATGCTTAGGATTACGATTTTGATTATGATGTTGACGACGACGAAGAACCCGATGTCGATCTCGAGAATAAATATTACAATGCGAAAGGTCGATAGCCTTATTCAACGGAATGAGCGGATGTATGATGGTTGACCGCTTTAGTTTTTATACAGCTCGCAAGGAAGACGATCCGGAAGGCGCGATCTCTGAGTTCCAAAGTGTCGTCGACACGGAAGAGGAAAAAGGCGACTGGTATGAATACTGTTTGCACTTGTGTTAAAACATGTCAGTACTAAGAGTAGGGCAGGGGGTTTAAAGCTTTGAAGCAAATGGTCAAGACAAGCTTCCAGCTCGGAAAACATGACGATGTGAGTGGGTTCAAAGACAGTGCCGTGAGATCCGAAGAACTGAATTGGTTTCTGCTTTAGACGTTGCGATATTATAAGCAGTTATTGACCTATGTTAAATCGGCGGTCACGCGCAATTACAGCGAAAAAAGTATTAATAATATTTTGGATTACACGGCTACAGCGGATAACATGGCGTTCATGGAGACTTTCTACCAAATAACGTTGGATTCGTTGGTGGAGACCAAAAATGAAGTATGCTCGAAAAAAAATCTCCCTTCAATGTATCATGGACAGCTTCTCATCGTCGCACGTTGTTCTAGCGTTTATGGGTGAAAACCAACCTCAAGCTGGCAAAACTATGGCTGGATCGGCATGAGTATAATCGACTGAATAAGGTAAAGAAGGGCTATGCGCAAAGATAAAGAGACATGGAAAGAGAAAATGGGCGTGTATGACATCAATTTTGCTCACGATGGTAATAGATTCTCCGACAATTACATTCTGCATGCCAAAAAGATGATGGCACAGATGACCAACGAAAAGGCACACAATTACTGGAAGTGCTGGCTTTGGAAATCCAGATGTACACCGAAACGAAGAATAACAAGAAACTAAAGGTAATACCCATTTTACAAGGGCATGTATACTGGCTATCTCACTCATCGATTCAATCTCACTTTAGGAACTTTATCAACAATGTTTGCACGTAAAATCCGCTATTCCACATCCTCGTATCATGGGTGTCATCCGTGAATGTGGTGGCAAGATGCATATGAGTGAAAGTAAGTCCGACACCCGCCGAGCCATCGTATCAATCGAGCCTTACTTTATTCATATTTACTCGGTACATGCTTTCAGAACAATGGGACAAAGCGCAAACAGACTTTTTTGAATCGTTCAAGAATTACGACGAAGCTGGCAGTCCCCAGCGTATTCAAGTACTCAAGTAAATGTCATTGTTCTTGAGAATCTTACCACACTTGCGCTTAACGGCAATGGCATAGGTATCTCGTGCTAGCGAATATGTTGACCGAATCACAGATCAATCCGTTCGATTCTCAGGAAACGAAGCCGTAAGTGTCAACTGCATTGACCAGCTGGAAGACCATATTGCGCATGAATCTCATGCAAAACGGTTAGATATAAGAATGACAAAGAGATTGTGGCTATGACGAACCTCGTAAGCGCATATCAAAAGAAGGAGATTGGAGAATTCGAGCGGATACTGCAATGTGCGTAAGGAACACATCAGTCGCACACAAACTGGATTACTTATTTCGTCCCTTAGCCCATCGAGCCACCATTGCGGGTGATCCATTCATTCGCGCATACATTGACGACGTTTTGAAGAATATCCGCACTCAAGTAGTCTTGAAGCTTATCAAGCCATACACTCGGATAGAGCTTGGCTTTATTTCAAAGGTAAGCCGTATATAATTTTGTTATCCGCGATGGCCCGTGTCTCACATCTCACGGTTTGGCAGCAATTAAATATACCAGTAAAAGATGTGGAGGATCTGCTTGTCAACCTTATTCTAGATGAAAAGATTTCTGGACGTATTGATCAAGTGAATCAACGACTAGAACTGGATCGAAGGTACGCTCTCTGCCCATCTCCATTCCTCCATTGCAGCTAATGATTTGATATCTTATGGGTTTCTTTCACTTGTTGTAGGGTCACGGATGCGTTAAAGTACGAAGCATTGGATACATGGTCACTCAATGTTTCCAAACTTTGCAAAACCGTCATTGGCAAAGCGACTTGAATATAATATCCTTCTCCTTACCGTGATCAAACATGAAGCAATTTATTCACTAGCTTGACTCTTTTATTTACTTGGCATCCTTAAAATCCAAAGTTATTGTCTTGATTATAACCCAAGTCACTGAGGGCGGTGAGCAATTGCAAACGGGCGGTTTTAATATCGTCATAGTTTAATGCGCTGATGGCCCATTTAGCATGTTTCTGTGCGGCTGCAATCGCGGCAGGATCCGCCATTGGTGGCAACGCCGCTGCTTGCGCGGTATCCGGATGAAACGTGGTGGAGGGTGGAGCGGGGTTGGGGGGTGGTATGGGCGTCACACTGACCTGAGGCGTCGGCGGTGGTGGCGGTGATACATTGTTATTGGGGGGTGGAACAGCAGGCGAAAACGGAGCCTGCGAAGACGCCGGTGAATGAGACGGCAAAGGTGCGGTGAAGTTTGAAGGAGGACTGGGAAAGTCTGAGATGGAAGGCGGAGGAGGAGGAAAAGCAGGCGCATTCAAGTTATCGTGAACCGTGTCCTCTTGCATAGCCTCAGTTGGAGAACCGGATGGCTGCTCAGGGTCTTCCATACCTCCGGGAGGACCAGGTGTAGGTGTACGTCCTTCACGTAATGCCTTCATAATATCGGTTGCCTTCCACTTGGCATACTTGATCTTCGCCTTTGTCTAAACGATGAAAGGTTTCACGGTATCAGGCACTGGCACGATAGTGGCCGTAAAAAAACGGTCGTCATGACGGAATCCACTATACCTCTGCATCCAAATCGCCAAAACACTTTAATAGTTCCAAAAAAATGGACGCTGCCAAGAAGGTCTTGGCAGTTTTTCTAAGTGAAATCGACGCAGTTGGTTAGCCTTCTCTCCAAATCTCGTTATGAACGGTGCTCACTTTGACGCTTTCCCAGCACGATCTTCATTGTCCGCATTCAAAAAGACTTTAAGCGCGAAATTCTCGACGTGAGCATAGCCCACCAGATCGTCTGTTATGGCTTCGTTATTGGCTCCCAGATCTTGTTTGCGCTAATCAATAAAACGCCCATGGTTACCGAAACAAGACGTACGTTCATTACTCCACTGCGAAATACCTGTTCCAGCGTATCCAGCAGATGGGACAGATATGCATTGGTTGAGGGACTCCTAGGGCCGGTGCCTATGGCCAATTTAGCAGCGTAATACTGAGCTACAGGAAAAACCGCAGAGCGTGAGCTTCATCGTGTAGAAGAAGAGTCGTGAGTTAAAGCTACCGTAATAAGCAACGACAGGCTCTCTTTCCTGCAGTTCTTGTCCTCTTTGAACATAGGGTGCAATATATTTCAATTCAGAGGGAATGTCCATTCTTTGAAAGGAAAAATGGGCTCGTGAAGGAAATGAAAGAAAAAGAGCTGAAACGCTTTTTCGCCAGTCGCCCTGCATTGGCCATCCGTACTCCAAATAAGGCAAATTTACTGCCTGAGATTGATGAAATTTTCTGAACATCCTCATGGTCCGCTTATCATCGTCAACAATACAAGAAAAAAAAGGGGGCATAATCGGGTATGTTTACCCATTGTCCTGGTTCGTTTCTCTTAATGATTTACTTTTGAAAAGAAAAAAACGAAATTACAAGCTATGCAGAACGAATCAACGTTTTAATGACGGCGAGACTCGGCAATGACAGCTTGGAGCTCATCAATCTTCTTCTTGGCACGGAGGAAAGTTCCGAGTCTCTTCTTGGTAAGCTTCTTGGCACGCTTATCCTTGGAGTTCTTGATCAATTCCATGACACGACGTTCATAAGGAGCAAAGCCAGCAACTTCACGGACGATGCTCTTGACAAAGGTAGTACGCTTGGAGGCGGCCTGAAAATTTGAATAGAAATACGTTAGCAGTTGTCATTTGGCCATCACCATGAATAACCCCCAATTAGCCAGCTTCACGAAGCCTCACTCCAACTCTGTTATTGTCTCTCCCAAAAGCAAGGTCAAATTCTCCACAATGCATAAATCGCAAAAAAACTGCGGTATACAGCATGTCACGTTCGTCGACGGTAGCGCATAAAGAATAGAATCATGATTCGAATCGAGTAACTTGACCATGCCAATGAATTGTTCCTATTTGTTCATTTCGTCCCACTTCCGACTCCCCCACCCATTTTCCATCTGAAGCCATCCGTTGCATCCAATATCCATCAATCAAACTACTGTAAAGATACATACACCCTTGCGGTAGGAAACGGTAGGCTTGAGCTCACGACGGGTGACGATGTGTCCCTTGTTGAGACCAACAGCGATGCCAGACTTGGAAGCAGCCATTTGTGATGTGATTCGGGAAAGAGGGCGCATCACACATGCTCAAACATCCCTCTTTTGCATCGCAATCGGGCCCGGCCCGGCCCATATCTGAAATTGAAAAACGCAGTCAATCTCAACCAAATGGCTAAATTCAAATACCGCTCAGCCGAACCATAGCGGAGATTGTATCAGTCCGTGAAGTCACCTTTACACCACTGAAGATTTTGGCCGTTCAGACTCGATTGTCATGAATTACCTTGGGATTGCTGCTCGTAAGTCCATGTTTTATTCGGTACTATTGTACACGTCGTTCCAAAGGCCAATGTTCATGTGGATAATCTTCATAAATTATCAGCTAAATTGCGGTTGTTAACACCATGGGAACATATAACAGATGGATTATCTATCGTGCGAATTTGGTGGGTGAGCTTGTTCCACATCTTCCTCCGTATTATTGGACTAGTTATTTTCCTTGTCAATCTGTTGTTCGACTGTGTGCGTGTCATATCTTTTGATGGCATCGAGAAGTACAAGGTAACAAGTTAACAAATTTAAACAAGAACTAACAAATTTTCGCACGAAATCACAAGAACCAGCAAACTCATATTTTTTCGCTTTCTTTTATATTTTTTTAGGTGGATTATTGGCTACATCTAGAAGTTCCACGCCACAGCAGCAACTAGATGCTATGACGCGTTGTGCGTCTTGTTGCACGCCCTCTTCCTCTTCCTCTTCCTCTTCTTTCGCCTCGACCTCGAGGTACTCCTCGTGCTTGATCAGTAGTACACGTTTGCTGACCAACCTCGACTTCATCGCCAAAGGGCCTCAAAACACTCTCTGCCCTGGTCCCATCTCCATTGCCTGAACTTCTTTTGAGTGTACCCAGAGTAGAGAATGATCAGAACGCAGATACCTCGTGAATATCTATATATACCTGTTCTGGCGAGCATGATCTTGTGGGAGATGGAGATAATCAAACCTTCTGTGTTCTTGCTGGCGCTGTTGCTTTCTCTTACGTTTCAAGGGGTTGACTTGTTGTTCCACCCCTGCTTCGTCAGCTAGTGACCTTCGCAGCGGTTGAGCGAAAGTCGAAACTCCTCCTTGGCTATCTTCTCAAACCTTTCTATGGCTCGCTTTCGCAAGCCTACCGGGTCTTTACTCCAGGACGAAGTGAGCGAAAGACCTTGACCGTGCATTTTATCTTCCATGTAAAGGCGACACTACGCAATAAATGCGTGGACCAGTCGTCTCGGTAGACGCGCGAGTAGTCTTCGGCAATCCCGAATGCTGACATAGATTTTCCTCATTGAGCCGATTTGTAGGCAATGAAAATGTGTCCATCGGAATGGCGAAATGGCATATCATGAGCATGTGCGAAAGGTTAAAAGAGCGGAAAATTAACTGAGGGCAAAAATCGGTCAGCAACATTTTACACAACAACGACTTTGTCTTTCGTTAAGGCGTTCTTCAATTCGCTCGAATCTGTTTAAGGTTTCTTGCATAATCGGGTGATAGTATACCTATATGCTGTCTCTTAATCTCCTACCCTTCCAAGCAATTCCTTTCCAACCGGACATTTGTTTTCTTGCAAAGCAAGGTGTTTATTAACCAAAAAAAAAAAAAACGTCACTCCTCCATGGCGGAGGAGGAAGAGAAGAAAATGGGAAGAGCAGGAGCAGCAGGAGGAGGAGGAGGCCGGAACGGCCCACCAAAGACAAAAGGTGGCACCTCTTGGTTCTGCCCCGTGACGGGGACAGACGAACCGCAAAGGGGAGGCCACCGGAAGCGAAGGACCAGCAGAAACGGAAGGACGAACAGAAAATGCTGAAACTCTCGGGGCAGGGCCCCCGACAACTGTCTGGTGGTTCAAGGCCGCCTGTTGGCGGCGTCTTCTACGTTGTCTTCTACCACCTCGTCGTCGGCGACGACGACCGGCCTAAAAAGAAATAATCAACAGTCAATAGTCAATTTCATTGATATCTGATGCATCCATAAGATACCAACCAAGGCTTGCTGCTGTTGCTGTGGGGTTGCGGTTGCGAAGGAACACCCGCGAAAAAGAATTTAGCATGACTAATAGTAAAACTCATTTTGATAGTCGATCTTCATTGAAAAATGAAGTGGTTTTTATATTGAAGGAAAAATGCTCCAAAAAAAAAAGCCGGTTAAAGCTGCATAAAAATAAAGCTCTAAAAGTAGCTTGACCACTTTGAAAAAATAAAGAGCACACACAAATGCATGAAACAACGAGAAATGTCGCCAGATCAGCTACATAGGTGAAAGCATTCACCATTAGATCACCGAAAACTGAAAAATTAATAGGACACACATATGATGCTACGAAGACGACCTCTCGCCCTCATTGAACTTTTCCATATCTTCCATCCAACATTCTTGAACAAATATGATATCAAGCGTGGTAGCAACAAATCACAACTCCCAAGATCGAACGCGAATCAGCTTGTGGTCGGGCTTATTTTTTCTCTGGCGTCCTCTCCTGTGTCCTTTTGGTCGGATGTCTGGCTTTTTTATGTGGTTCCTCTTGTCGTCCCTGGGTGTTTCTTGGTTTTTCCTCGCCTCTCCTGGGCGGTTATTGCCGTCCTCCCCAGGATGCGGACTTCTGGGAGTGGGCGACCTCTACCCAGAGGTTACGGTAGGTTTTTCAATGAAGTGAAAGCTGTATAATTTTACTGACGACTCTCGTTTTCTTTGTTTTCTTTATGTCTTCTTCTCTCCCTAATATGGTCATTTTCCAACTCGCGAACTAATTATCTTTTATTTGTCTATGTTTGATTTACTCTCATCATTTGATGTTTATACTTTTTTATGTCTTTTTTCTCGTATTGCCATTTCTCTTTTTTTGTCTGTATCATAATTTGCATTTTTTTTTTTGGTAATTTTCAAGTTCCTACGGTGACTTTTGAAATAAACAGTATGCTTATTGAGATTGGCAGCCTATTTACCTGGCAACGCATGGCTTAATAAATTTTTGTGGAGTGGATAAATAAGGAGGAATATATAAACAAAGCCTCATTTATTCAGTAGCGTATTCGTATTTTAGCAAATTGTAATGCAACGGTTCATTGATATCACTGGGTCAAGGAAATTGATCCTTCGCTCACATAAGTTTTTCCCGGACCTGTTCGTCCCATTTTCATAAGATGCAATTTGTCAAGATGAGCCACGCCCAAATCAAGATGACTAAACGATTTCATAATAGGTCTTGCATCAAACGGCTGTCTCTTCTCATCTTTGGATGCGCCGCTGGAGGAAGCTCGGTTGCTGGTATTGATCAATGTAGCGTGGAGCTGGCAAAATAGCAACCAATATATAAGTCACTGCCCATTGGTTGAAAGTGTAAATGAATAAAATAAGACTTTACCTTGAGCGGTCGGGTATCTCTGACCATGAAACCTTCTTCTACCATGGCATCAATGATGGCCGCTGCAGCATATTCCTTTTTAGTTTATTTTTCACGGCAAGCATAACGGTCATTTTTTAACTTACTGCACACATCCTTTAAAACCTTTTCCTGGGTCTCATCATGAACCTGGACGTACAAAACATGTGCATCGGCTTATGAACAAAAAAAATGATGAACAACAAAGGAGATCGTTTAGTGTTGGTCAGAATTTTTCGGATTGCTGAACTTACCTTGATTTGTTTGCATTGTAGCCAGCTGTTTTAAATGCACGGACAGCAATTTCTTTTGCAGAATGTTATCAATGACACCAGGGATTGTGTCTTTGAGGAAACGGACGGCTTTTTCAATTTCAGCTTGATTCAGCAACTTAAACACGCCGAGAGTAAGATGCAAATTGGCAGATAAAACCATGATGGAAGGATCGATGCCTTTGCATTGGAAAGTAGAAGACAATACGGATGATTGGAACTCGCCCAGTTTGCGCGTAATAAGAGGAGAAGACAACGGGAATGACAGAAAATGGGTGGGACGTGCGCGATCATATGCCTTTTTTGTTACCGCTGGCATCAGCCAAACCATCGGTCACTCAGTTCGAATGTCATATGGACCTACCTTTTGAATCATATCTTCAATGGCTTCAATAGCCTTGGTCACTTTATCTTGGGTACCTTTAATCATGACAGTATCCTTGCCCTTGGTGATATCAATACGAGTACCGGTCGCTATTTTCAATTGTTTAAGAGTGCTTCCGTTCTTTCCTTTATCGGTTTTTGAAATCATCGTCAGTTGGCGTGACAAAAATGGTTTGTATGGCGACTTACCAATGAGCGATCCATGGAAAGCACGATTGACAGGATGATGATAAGTGATTATTTCCTCCGTATAGATTGTGGAATCGGCTTCATTGTCGCTGTTAGTTGAAGCCGAGGACTCTATGTAGGAGAAATGAGTGTGAACTATCCACAAATCAGTTTGGTAGTAGTGCATACGTGGTCTTGGTGGGGATTCGCTCCGTGTGCGACGAGGAGCTTTGAGCGATTCTGTCGATACACGATATGTTCGGTTCTGCACTTTGACAAGCGATACACCTTTTATGGCTTGAATAATGCCGGACTTGCTTGAGCTCATCGTTAGCAGCTTTAATGATAGAAGGCAAGAAAGCACAAGCCACACTGACGCTTTGACAGAAATTAATGTTGGCAGTGTTCGATAGGATATTTTATCCAGCCTTCAGCTTTTGGAGTATTGATGCGAACTTGGGAGAGTAGCCAGGAAAGAGGGTAACACGGCCCATGACAGGCTCTAACGCCTTCACATAATGAGGATGAGACATGCAATATTTGATAACTGACATTCTCCCAACATGGATTTCAGTGGCGAACACTTGTATCGGACATCAGATGTGCAACTTTTGTTTCACCATAGAGCTGCACAACCGTGTAAGGAGGGCATCCGGCAGAAACTTGGATGTCAGAATCAATGTATCAATCAGTCCTGTGAATTTTGTGCAAGAACAGCCTGCACCTGTGTTATTTAACGTTTGCATGAACCCAAGCGGGGTCAGAAGCGACAGCCGTCCTTCATAATTATCATCATTTTCAGAGGATTTTATGGCCCAATTGTGGTAAATGTTCATGAATCAGACGTGCCGATTGAAATTGATCACTTGATCCTGTCAGTATTTTCGAAATATACCCAGAAAGTGTTGTTTACCATGCCTTGTTGGAGTGGAAAAGCTCCCAGGTCTTGTCCTGCGTCGCATTCTTTACTAAATGGTATACAGCAATCATTTATTCTCGCATTGGTTTCTTGCAAAAAATGATATCAGAACAAGAGACGTAAGGAAGAGAGGTGTATTAATGACTGGTTGTGGAAAACATTCTTTTGACAAAAAGCTGTCGGCAACGACTTGGAGAGGTTTCTCTGATGGCAATTCCTTATATCCGGCATGAAAAAGATAACCAAGGAGTTCCTCATTCGCAAATACGCTACGACTTTCATCAGATTTATGAAGCTGTAAGGTAGCGTTGGCATTTTGAGCAAGTGTGTAACCTAAATTGCTGACTATGGCTGTACTTCTTATCAACTCGATGATTGTAGTACAAGAGTTAAGCATGCATTGCAAGCATGACCAACACCTGTGTTCACAATGCAAAGCTCTTGGAGACTGATAGGTTTAATCGCTTTTGATCGTTGGCTAAGTCCAAGCAAGGCATTTCGCATCAAGTCGATTAGTTCAATTAATGCGGACCTCAACGCGTGCCTGTTTCTCTGAATTCTCGAGCGAATCTTTGTTAGGTTGCTACAAATACCAGCCGATACTTTTACAGAGGTTTTCTGGTTACAGTGACCGCACCAAAATAGGGCACGCAAGCGTGTGAGCTTCGGGAACTGATGCCGCAGACGAATTAACGTATAACGTCAGTATTGTTGCGAGGAAAAGAATAAAAGGCAGCAAGGCAACTACACAATATGCGTATTTATTATTTTCAACCATTAACTACAAAAGCATCGTCGTAGAAGTGGGTAAAAAGTGTGAAGAGGCAGCAAATCCATGATTTCCTGATTTTCTTTGGGACAGTCACTAAGAATTTGCACTCAGGGCACACGCGAAAAAAAAAGAAGACTGCGACGATTCCTGCCACGCAGATATATCATTCCAAACACTATATAGAAAATGCAAGCTTTACGACGTGCTGCATTGGTTCGATCTGGGCAATTCAAAGTAAGATTTTGTATAGAGAGAAATAGAGGATTGAGAGTCTGACGTGTGGGCATTTCTTCTTTTTTCAAGGTGTCACCTTTGAGAACAGTGACGACGACTCGCTTTGTCAAATATAAAAAGGAAACAACGCCTTCTTCAACAACGGGCGATGCAAAGAAAGTGATTTCCAAGCCAAAGATAATAAAGGATGAAGCGACATCGGTAAAGGAAGAATTACCTTTGAACAATCTGGAAGTGGATCCTGCCGCAGCACTTGACGCAGGCACCAGTTACTTTCCGGTGTCTGAGAGTTTCGACAACCCTATCGAAGGTTCCGAAGGTCATAATTGGTCAGTGTCTTTCCATGGCCTGTCGACGCAGCCTTTTTCGAAGGATATTGCCGACGTTTTGATGCAACCTGTCAATCCTGAAGATATCGAAATCAAACCTGGTAATACATTCACTGGCAACCTTTTTTTTTCTGACCGTACGTCATGTTGTGTTATCTGACAATTCACGCTTTGATTTCATTGCAGATGGCCTCATTTATCTGCCCGAAATCAAGTATCGACGTATTCTCAATAGAGCGTTTGGCCCTGGAGGTTGGTTTACATTCATACACAATTAAGGTGACAAAAAAGCTCAAATAGTTTTATTTTAGGATGGGGACTTGCTCCTCGTAGCGAGCATTCTATTTCGCCAAAGAACATCTCCCGAGAATATGCATTAGTATGCCATGGACGGTAGGTGGCAGACATCAGGTGGTTTACATTCATGCGCCATGATCTGATATTTTAATGGACAGATTTATTTCACAAGCCCGGGGTGAGCAAGATTTTTTCGATGTCTCCGGATTACCAACCGCTTCAGAAGGATGCAAAAGTAATGCGTTAATGCGATGCTGCAAAGATCTTGGTGTGGCATCCGAATTATGGTATGAGAAAAATCCGTGGAAACAACCATGATTCATAACATGACACTGAGGGAGGTCATGATAGGGACCCTGTCTTTATTAGAAAGTTCAAAAGAAAATACTGCGTGGAAGTCTGGGCTGAACACGTTACAACCAAGCGCAAGAAAAAGCTGTGGCGAAAAAAGGATGATACGCTTGGTAAGTGTTAGACTTATTCTTTTTTCGATCAAGGAAACGGGGTTCAAGATCCTGATCTTTTCTGGCAGATTATCCGTATAAGGAAACCGGTATGGCTTAATGAATCGATCTTTTTTTTTTCACATTGTCATATGCTGTGATACAAAGAGGGAAAGGGGGGAAAAAGTGTGAACCAACAAAACTGTATAGAAGAAAGGATGATGGAGAAACGAAGGCACATGATTCCGTTACCTGAACCCGCATCTCCAAACTTTAAATTCCTTATATAAACGCTATCGACTGTAAAGATCATTCATAAATCATTCATTCCGCCATTTTTTATTTTTTTCTTGGAACCAACTCGCCATGGACGCATTTCATGCCATTCTCGCTTTCCTGATCTTTATGAAAGTGCTCACTTCTCTTATCCACGCCAAATCCGATCCTGATCAGGATATAAAAGAAGAACCTCTGTCGTATTCCTCACCAGATATCCATAAATCTGATCCGCATTCGTTCGCATCACAGACACTCACATCCACTTTAAGTGTCTATCTGTCAACGTAAAAAAAGAAAAAAAAAAGTTCAACCCGAATTTCCTCATCCATCTTTGATCCAACCGCTCGCCGTTTAACATTGGTTATCCTTCCTTTTCTCCTTGTATATACTTTGTATCATATCATTTGCTCTTGTAACAGATTTTGTATGTTTGGTTAGCATGTGAAAATTAAAATCTCAGGCTCCTTTGTTTCTTATGTTGGATGAATTGCAGTTTTTCTATTTTTGCTTTATTTCCATAAACATTTCAAATACGGTTAGACAATGCAGTAGTGCTTGCACACAAGCATCTTGCCGCGTCCATTTTTGCAAGGAAGCAGGGATCCAGTAGGTTCAAGTCACATTCCAATGATTGTGGTCTGATACGTTGAATGCTGTCTGCACCGCTGATGGGATCGATGTCGTACACAAGTTGCCAGGAATAGTCATTTTTAGCGGATGGGGAATAACCGGCGGTGCGAACTCCTTGCCCAGCTAGCGTCACCGTCACTTTGTCATTGTACGAAATGCTGTAAATGCTACAACTTTGGCAATCCCTGACCAACATGGTGCAGCCATCAATTTGCGGAGGTGGCAAGCAACTATTAAATTTCAGAGACACGGGCTCTCTCATGGGCGAGAACATCACCGTACCACGGAGGGCGTTGTAAGCTGTCCACTCAAAGTCAAATGGTTTATGTGCTATCCAATTGGACTGGTAAATCCATAACCGAACAGTGACGCGTTGTGCATATGCTTTCAGTCGAGGTTGAGCCAGCAGACGGAAAAGTCGACATACTCGAATCAGTTTGTAGAGGGTGGACGCATCAACGTAGATAAAAATCTTTTCAAACAATTCATTGGGTATGCTACATTCAACTGGACAATTCAACGCTATTGTATTGCACTGATGAGAATTTATCATGGCAAACGACAAAAGAAAGAAACTGGCCGAGGGGCATATCCTTATGCAGTTACGGAAATGGGCTTCTGCTTTGGCTCGGTGATTTTTTTTTTATTTTTTTTTGCTTGTTGTTTGACATGATACTTGGCGCGAGCCTGCCGATCGATATTTCGAATGTCGTCTTGCGCTAGTTGATCATATTCAGGCGAACCTCCCATATTGGAGATAAGATTTTTGCCTATACGAACTTTCGTCGGATTCATGATCACTGGCATTTTGCAAATAACGCAACTGGACAGTTTGTTCATGAGTTGAACTTTATGCGTCTATGAAAAGCCCCAACAACTATGTAAAAATGGCACGGATGATCCGCATATAGGAAACGAATCTAATAACAAAATGGTACATCACTATTCTATTCATACAAATTCTGTCCTTTGAAATTGTTTTATGTCAAAACTTCTACACCGGTTTCAGTGACCAACATTGTATGTTCGAATTGGGCCGATCGTTTGCCATCGACGGTGACGGCTGTCCAGTTATCGGGCCTAGTATTGAACATTTGATTAGAAAAATAACGTGTAGGATGCAAAATGATTGTGGATATTTACCAAATCTCATCGCGCCATGTGCCTTCACAGATCATGGGTTCGATCGTGAATACATGGCCAGGCTTGAGGATACCAATGGCCTTATTATCTGTGGGAAATTGCATTTGAATCTGTTATTTTCCGGTAGATTGGTTGTG
This sequence comes from Radiomyces spectabilis, assembly GCF_025331425.1. Lineage (NCBI taxonomy): Eukaryota > Fungi > Mucoromycota > Mucoromycetes > Mucorales > Radiomycetaceae > Radiomyces > Radiomyces spectabilis. The sequence goes on along the minus strand of NW_026251934.1, from coordinate 1,723,733 downwards.
GCGACAAAATCACTTACTGGCATAGTGAGGAACATTTGGCGCGCAATGGAAGAGTTGGTTGATACCGTGACCGCAAAATGTACGGACAACCGAGAAACCGTTCTTTTTGGCATGCTCTTCAATGACTTTGCCGAAATCGCGGTATCTGATACCGGGTTTTACCATCGCGATCGCTTTTTCCAAACATTCACGGGCCGTCTGCACAAGTTTCTGTCCTTGTTCGTCCACTTTACCGACAAGATAGGTTTCATTCAAATCGCCATGGAAACCTCCATAGTAACAAGTAACATCCAAGTTCACGATATCTCCTTCCTTCAATGGTCGCTTGTCGGGAATACCGTGACAGATCACTAGTCGCTAATGGTCAGTCTATGAAAAATCAAGTTGACAATGTATTTTCAGCAGTATACCTTCATTGACTGATCTGTAATCAAGAATCTTGCAGTTAGTATCATTAACACACAAACAAAGTCTTACAGCATCACTTACGTGCAGACGGATTTAGGGAAATTGTAGTAGTTCAGAGGAGAAGGGTAGGCGCCACGTTCAATCGTCGCCTCGTGGATGATACGGTCTATTCAATGGAGGGTGTTAAATTTCCAGTGATCCTGTTAGTGCCGGTATCGTGTGAGACATACCAATTTCGTCGGTAGTGATACCAGGGCGGATAGCCGCTGCGCCAATATCAAGGACTTCACGAGCGATCTACAGTGCATCACAGCCATTCAATATCACCGGCACTAAATGACACAATCCCAATGGGCCTTCTCTGTTCATACCTTGCAGACTTTACGCATGCCTTCGATCTCATCTTTGTCAAGGACCTTGATGGCCGAACCGCGTGTTTTTTGTTCCGAGATTGGGATACCTAGATACGCATTACATCGTGAGTTCGGAGTTGATTGCAGGAGACGGGACCGTTGCACCTACCAGTTACCGCATAATCAGCTATTTTCAGAGAGTTCATATTAGTAAATTGATTAAAGGATCTTCGAGACTCAACAAAACCTACGTCGTTCAATTGATTTGGGGACCTCTCTTTGGGGAGACAATGGATACACAGCTTTGAGGTCGCCGGTGTATCGGTAGTTGGGAAAAGGATCGTGCGGTTCACCTGGACAACATGGTGAGTGCCGTCATTGCTTAGTTAAACATATATATCTCAACTTACTCTCAATCTTTGCCTTATGTACAGCCTTGTGTTTGGCCTGGTCGTAAAAAAAAAAAAAAGAAAACGAGGGTTACAAAACGGAATCACACTGGTGGCATAATGACATGCATTTATCCATACCCAGTTGTTTTTGAAGCATTCTTGGGAGCAGAAAAAGGAGCCTTCAATTTTGAGTTTGATGCAGGTAGGGCATTGCAACTTGGCGGGCTTGTCGCATCCCGGGCTCTGGCATACTTTGTTCGAAATGTCGCTCATTGTGCTTGAATGGACCAAAAAAGAATCGAACCTTAATTTGGGCTTGAAATTTTTTGGGTCGTGAAAAAAAATAAAACCGTGCTTTGCAGAGTGACGGTCACATTCAGCATACGGCATTGTCCCAACAAGTAGTTTTGCATGGAAAAATTATTGCCACCAATGAGAATATTCCAAGAACCGTGAACCTGATACTCCAATGCCCAATCTGAATTGTTTCAGCACGACAAAAAATAAGATATGGAAAAGATAAGAAACCCACCACGGAAGAAGGAAAAAAAGCCCTGTGGAAAGAACCGTTGTTAGACGCCGAACGACTCTTTGTAGACTATGTGCAATTCCTCTACGGTATAATGATTTATGATATTAAGGTAGTTTCTGACCATAGTAAAAGGCTTGTGATGGATAGCACTGTGTTTTCTTTCATTATTGTATGCAGGTTATCATTGAGCGCAAACGATGGTACAGGCTGCTGAGCTTGTCAAATTACAGAAAAAGGCTATTGAAATGGTTATATGCTGCATCTGTGCTACTCTCTAAAAACTACGATTCTGAGGTAACATTCATGGATTCCATAATGCTTGATACATCCACGGGACCAAATTCGGTATAGACGGCTTTTCTTTCGTTCAGTACTTCAGTCACCACATCCCACGCACCACATGTCAAGTGGCGAATTTTGGTGGTGGTGGACTCCTCGAGATCCAATGCATCCACGAAATTCCAGATACTTTTTGCATACGCTTCGCCGCGATCATCCCCATACAGAGGATAAATGTAAAAAGCGTCTTGGGCCGTATAGAATTGTCCGGGAGACTGTGGTCCGAGTGCGGTGAGTGGACCATAATCAGGAAAATGGGCCGCATGTACTAAATGCTGAGCTGTGTGTTCAGGTTGACCATGGTTTCGATGATTGAAGAAGGCTGAAGGAAGGGCGAAAGGATTAACGGTGGTCACTTCCGGCGGAGTCGCAAAGGGATGTTCTTGTGGGACAAAGGCATTTAGTTCAGGCACTGAAGTAAAGAAAAAAAAGTGTTCATTAATGGATGATCATGTGCGGTTCCCCTCATTGGACTTATACCTCCGCTGACAGCATTGAGCGATCCATCGGGACCGTAAAGCACACCTACATCGAACACTTTTTTCTTTTTCTTCTTTTTCTTGTACAACTGATGCAACGGGGTCATTCCCCGCGACATGGAAATATCCACAGCAGAGTCTGGGCCGTAGAAATCAATGGACCCTTGCCGACTTTTATTGCGTGGGATATCCAAACCTAAAATGTCCACTTCTTCTTCCCGCACTGACGCGGCTGATAATTTGCGTAACGAATCGGGATAGCTGTTATTGGATGTGAGATCGTCATCGGGTGAATCGTTCGTATGCTGATGCTCCTGGTATACAATAGTTTTGTCCGCACGTTCAATGATTTTAAGTCCACTCTGTTGCAATCGATCGGCGTTACGCCAGTAGATCGTACTAGGTGCATTATACAATTTCGCATTGCAAACCACCAACAAAAAATCGGCGCGGAAATCATCCAAATGCTTATATTCGTCACGTTCGAGCTTCTTTCGCATGGTACTGAAATCCATTGGATGTTTAATCACGTCCAGATAATCGGTGACAATACGGGTATCCACAGGCTCCAGGAAAAACCCATATTGATCCTTCCTACAGCGAGCATTCACGGCATTCCGGCCTCTGCATTAGATAGAACTGCACTTTTTCTTTGTGTATTTCATCAGCCTATTTGCGCACCCATACCTTATCAGGGTATCCAATAATCTGGTGGCGACATTCTTTAGGTCATTTTTTGGTGATTCCCACACACGAGCTGGCTTCTTGGGAGGCGTGTGAACTTTAGGTGGTCGACCTCGTTTCTTCGGCTTTTCTGTTTGCGTCTTATTATTCTTGAATTTGGTTTTGCTGCTGTTGGCTGCCGTTGGCTGGGTTGGATGCTCAGCATCATAAGACCAGTAAGATTCGGCGTCAGTGCCAGATAAGGGGTCGCCCGTGATACTCTTGACCTCTGTTGATGGTGAGTAGTAGTCGTTGCCTTCTGCTTGATCGGTATCTTGCCATTTGGATGACGATTCTTGGGATTGAAGTAGTGCAAAAGGGCGCTTTCCTCCAACTGGCGTATGAGAAGAAGAGGAGGGAAGAGAAGACGGAGTATCGTCCGATGAAGAAGTTTTATGTTTCTTGTGCGAGCGTTTCTTCTTGTCCTTTTTATGTTTCTTTTTTGGAGGTACGTCCTGAGCGGAGGGAGCGGTTGGATTCAAGCGTAGTTTGAGCTTTATTCGAGGAAGAGATTTTGAAAGCTCCTCATTCGGTGATGGAGCGTCTGACATTTTTTTTTCCTTGTCGTTTTTGAAGAAGCGCCTGCTTAATTTTTAATGCCACTTCAACCCACACTGACCAACAATTTTTTTTTTTTGGGATGATGACGAAAAGCACATTCTTTTTCCTTTTTTGGAAGTTGCAATTTTGTACAGTGGAAAGATGAAACTATGATACAACAAGAGAGGATAAACTATGGGCAGGGAAAAATGCGATAACTTTTTACGACGTCGTTGAACTTGGGTCTGTATTTCTGGCGAATTTTCTTGACAACTGATCGATTAGACCGCCCAAAGCCGCGAATGGGGTGATGAGCCACTGGAACCAAGTGGCACCGTTGTCCGCAGTCGACTCTCCTGCAGATGTAAATGGTTCTTGAGTAGGATTCTGTTCGGTTGTGCTACTGGACATAATACTAGATCCAATGATGAAAGTAGTGAGAAAAAAGAGCAAAAGAACAAAAGAGGAGCTGCACCACTGGGCAGAAGCTTTTCTTTTTGAGACATAACAGCGAATCAGCGAGGAAAATGACGTAAACGCCAGTAAATCCCTTCCGGTGCTTCTTTTTTTCAATCATTTCCGAAGCTTCAAGTGGCTTGACTTTGTCTCCGATATATCGCAACATTGTAACCTGTTCCTTTTCATTTTGTTTGCCTTGGTCACCATGGGATGTTCTCTTGCTGTTGTCACGTCGAGAATATCATATTTCACACTCCGATACTCATGACATGGCCACCACTGATGAAGATCATCGCTATCATTCTTCCGACGATCCGAGTTCCTTTTATTTCTCGAAAAATCAGGAATAATGTCCTTAGTGTATCTCACCAACATATACAGATCAAATATCGATGTGGTTTGGGAGGATGCCATGACTGTGCGAAATCAACTGGCATTCGTGCGTGTAGCAAATTTCTGCCTTTTTTCTTTCCTATCTACCCAAAAAAACTATTAGCTGCTGAAGATTCGTTGCTTTGCTTCGCTTGCATGATCCAGATTATCCATTGAGGTGATTTTTATGCTTGAAAGCAACTGGTTGCCGAGTGATACTGTTTAGGTGTGATGGATCAACGAGCGATACGCGCCGACCTTTTCTTTTTTTTTTTTTTTTTTTTTTGCTTCCTATCTGGGATGTGGGGAGCGGGAATTTTGAGGGTACCGAAATCAAGTCAAGGCAACCACATGATGGTACACAAAAAGGAAATTGGGTGTTCTTGGGACACAGAAGAGGCATCTACACAGTGTCCTGTGACACCGTCCACTGACTACTCATAGTTCTATACGTCATTTCCTCTCAGCCCACCGGTTTTTTCTTTTTCTTTCTTCACCTGCTCCCCGCTTATTTTGACTGCATAGATTCTTTTTGAGTCCTGTTGTTCCTTTCAGACCCTTTTCAACCTCAGCCTTTTGAACGACATGTATAACGTGCAGTTTAACCACCACGTCCCATACTCTCATCACCACGATCCAGTGCCGCCACTCATGGGAAGTGAAAGACAATTTCACTCGACCGCTCCACCGTCCTCGTCGTCCTCCTCCACCTTTGATTCTGCACCGGTGCATATGCAACAACCACAGCAACAGCAACAACAACAACAACAACAACAGCAGCAGCAGGTGCCACCACGGCATCCGCAACAACCGTCCCAGACGTCCTCAACGCCACAGCAGCAACCGCCTTCCTTTATGCAGCTTTCAAACCATCACGAAACCTCCCCTTCTTCGCCCAGTAAAAGCTACTCTCAATATAGCACCCCGACACCGACCAATTATACCCAGCCAATGACCATCCCAATCTCTCATACTGAAAATGGTAGAAAAAATAGCACCGTGCCTGCACCCGCCTACTATGAAGACAACTACAATACTTACAATGGGAAACAACAAGACGCTTCTTTGGTATCACCGACAAGCCCTCACAGCTTTGACGAAGAAATGCAACAAAGAAAGTAAGTTTATCAATTTCTATCAAATCACTTGATTTCATACATCATCCCTTCTAGTTTGTCTTACTATTCCCATGCATTTCTGATTTTCTTTTTCTCTTTTTTTTCCTGTTTACATCTCATTTATTGATATCGATTTTATTTTTAATGATCATTCCAATCCAGCATGCAACATTTGTTTGAGAAGAAGAGACGACGGCGAGAATCACACAATGCCGTGGAACGGCGACGACGTGACAATATCAATGAACGGATCAATGAGCTGGCTACCCTGTTACCCGATAGAGAGGCGCACAAAACCAATAAAGGCACCATCCTGAAAAAGTCGGTGGATCATATTCGAGTGCTTCACGATAAATTGCACCAACAACAGCAACGCATCCAGGAACTGGAAAACATGCTGGATATGTATCGCGGACATATGAATCCATCGCCGTCCCAACCATCCTCCTCCGCTCGCCAATTGTCGCAACCGCAGCATCAACAGCATCAACAGCCCTCCTCACAAACTCCACAGCCATCTCAATTACAGCAACAGCAACACCAACAACATCAGCAACAGCAACAGCAACAGCAACAGCAACCGCTGCCTGCCATGGTTCCACCGGGACATCCTTTAGACCTATCTCGAATTCAGCCGCAAATGACCAGTCATGCTACGTCTTCTTACCGGCATGATGGCTAATGCTCTTTTTTTTTTCTCCTCCTATTCCTTTTTCTCTATTTCCATTTCTTCGCATCAGTGGGTGATTGCTAAAGTATCCTTTTTATACAGTAGTGCGTTGTGTTTTCCGTCTCCGTTGTAAACTAGTTTTATATATCTATTGTATCATTTTTTATACACTATTCTTTATATGAACAGCTGCTAATGCACAGTTAAAGTGGTAAGAAAACATCATCATCATCAACCGTAGTTTATAACCCTGTATTTTTCGCTTGCTTGAAAGCAACACCTTCCTCCACTTCAATGACTCGACGCAATTCGGCCATATCCGTATGTTCATCCCCTTCTGTTTCTGTATGCGCACTCTCTGCATTGAGATTAGCCTGCTTCTCATTGCTATTTATCGTTGTTTCAGCGTCCATCATATGCCTAACGTCGTCGTCGTCGTCGTCCTCAGCATCACCTATTTCGAAAGAGCCAGATAAATCCAACGTGTCTGATATCGGTGGCATATCAGTTGAAGTGGATATGTCTTGTAGTTTGGGCTCGGCTTTGGCAGGATATAAAGAATCATACATGGCTATGGCTGCTAGCAAACGATCGTTCAAACCAAGGAGCAGCGCTGTACCATTGTTCATCAGACCACCTTCCTTCTTTTTTCTTCTTTTTTTTTCTCGAAACCTACCTAATTCAGCAGTATCGGTTATATTTGGTATTTTGAGTTGATGTTCCGTTTGAGTATCGCGACATTGTTGATATAATTGCTGCAATAGGAGAGTAACCATGAGAATCCCGTCATCACCGTGCCAACACTAGACACCACTCATCGAAGCATATTGCCACAGACATTTTGCGTTGGGTGGGTCATGTCTAGAATCCGTTGTGAGAAGTGTGTAGCTTACCGTCATGATATCACTGGCTGGTAACAGTTCGTTGGATTCTCGTCTTCTACCTGTCTCTGCCGCCAGCATCTCTTCCAGTAAGCCCACTTGTCGGGTAGCTATTTCGACGGCTTGAGGTTGGCTCTTTAGCCATTTATTCTCTGACGACGATGTGGTGGATCGAATGGAAGGTGATCGTGCGATCTGACTACGTGTTACTGCGGCCAGTCTTTCTTGCAAGGTGAGACGAGCGGTGGCCTGCGCTGTGGTGATTTGATTCAAGGGATCATGCGAATTTTGAGAAGAGGAACGAGTTAAAGTAGGCTTGGTCGTATCTGCTACGGAATTTTGTGACGCATGTTGTGCATTGCGTGTACAAGTGGCAACAATATCGCTTTGTGTTCTTCCCATATCACGATCATTCCCCTATCGTACGTTTACATACACATGAATAATTCCTGCTTCCGTCTTCTCATGCGTTTTTCTGCAAGACACTTACGGGAACGCTCACGTCCAAGAACACGATTGAGTAATTGATCCGTACGCCAGCTGCAAGTGCCAACAGCCCCGCCAAATCCATCGCCTCATTTTTAGACAGATCTAACCGTACTAATGCCTTGTTTTCTGGTAAACTTTCCGCCAGTTCAACTGCAGCTAAAGTGACAAAGTCCCACCCAAAAAAAAAAAAAAAAAAAAAAAACAAAAAAAAAATCAGTACAACACAATAACAATGTTTGTCTTATCGTTACCTTCGGATCCCAGGCCGGATGCTGCCAGACTTAATTCTTTCAACGATCGATTGACGTAAAGAGCACGTTTCAGTGCCTGAATCTGCAAACAATGTCATGATTAACTGCATGTTCACTTTTCGTGAAAACCAGCCAATATTGTACTTACACCTTCGATCGAGGGGGCATTCAAACCATTGAAGCTAATATTAAGGTTTTCCAGTGATTGATTATATTTCTAATTGACTGACGTCAGTGATGGGGAACCCCTGACTATAAAACGCACAGACATTTCTACCATACCAATGCTTCGCCGATCAGTGCACACCCTTTGGAATCCAATTTGCAGTCTTGAAGAGACAGCGACCGAAGACTTTGATTCCGTCGCAAAGCTTGAGCAATGTACTGAATGCCTTGTCGGATATCATTATGATCCAGTGCTAATTCCGTCAAGCCCTGACTGAACACATGCCCATCATAATCACGTAACATGACCCCGATCCACAGAGCCCCCTGGTGTGTAATACGATTATCGCATAATGATACATGCCGCAAAGACCGTGATTGTCGGATACCATTAGCAAGCACTTCGAGCTGTGGAGGCCGTAATGAGCAACTATTCATGCGTAGCGTGTGCAAAGAGGAAGACTCGATGCCATGCGCCAGATGCTGAATTGATTTTTTGTCAGGGGTCGTGAAAGAAAGATCGAGTTTCCGCAGCGCCGTGGACTGTGAGAGGGAAAGAAAAGAAAAAGGAGTCAATTTTAAACAAGAGTCCTCAATGACAATGATGATATCACAACTTACGGTTTTGGTGTAGATGGCGATGTACTTGAATCCAGCTCCTCGAATTTTTTTATTGTTAGCCAAGCTCAGTTCTTCCAGCTGATCCTTCAACAGTAATCCGTGCAGCAGAATCTTGATGACCTAAAAATAATTTTCGTTCATATGAGTCCTTATTTTACCCAATATCATTCCTCTATAATATCCCACTTACATCATCTTCCAGGGCGCAATTATTTAATATCAATTTTTTCAACCTAAAATCCAGACTTAACAGATCAGCCAATGGCTCCGCTGAACGGCGATAGATGGCTTGATTGCTGAGATCGATCGTGGTCAAATGATCCATATGCTGACATGTCTACAACATGCAGTTGAGTGAAGGAAAGGGATGAATAGTTTTTGTCTATCAGCTTACGATGAGCATTGTAACGAGCTTATCCAATGTCGGTTCTTCTTTATTCCTGCATGCTGTTTCGTATACGGTGAGCAGTTCTTGCGGTGTTTGACACTTGATCGAGGATGGAGGCTGGGTGTTCTCCTTTTCAGAACGGCTGGTGTCGTCTTCATTGGCCAAAGGTGACGGTCCGTAAGGATAAAATTCGGTGGTTAAATGGTCAACGGGGAATCGAACTCTTTTTAATTCTTCAGGAGCAAGTTCGTCGAGCGATGCGTGCTTCAGGGCGGGATTATCAGGCGATGACGGCAAGGATGCATCAGGTGGGGTCGTTGTAGGCGGTGACACTTGAACGTTTCTTCGAAAATTGAAAAATCCGAGGGATGAGCGTTGAGTGAGGGGAGCGGCGGTAGGTGAAGTAGCCGTCAGGTCGTTTAAAGACAGTCTGGAAAGCCAAGAAGTGGCAGTTCCTTGACTTGTTCCCCGGTGCTTGAGGATGCTTTTAGTTGGTTTACAAGTGGGATCATAGGCAAAAGGCGGTTTCACTGATGCAAACGATGCCATGCCGAGAGAAGCAAAGGAGGGATGAGTTGAGTTTCTCAGGTGCACAGCCAATGTTTTGGACACCCGACAGCGAGGATAAACATTCAGCTCGTCTTCCAGGTTTTCTTAATTTGAAAAAATCTGAATATAAAAAAGAGGCAAGTTAATGTAGTCAAGTTAAAAGTATGTTTTAGGCTAATCAAATAACATAGAAGATCAAAGGACAAAAATGTAAGAAAGATGGATGCACTAGACAAGCCAGACTTATTCTTCTTTGTATTCACTTAACAAAAAAAAAAAAAACCTGGTTTTCACAGCATCGCGGGGAACCGTCACCGCACACCACCGAGGCATGGGGCTTTGTACATGTTTTTAAAATATAGAAGCACCCATAAAAAAAAGGTGGTTGATGGTGTTTGCTTTACATTAGTCTTTGTTGCTTATTGTTATCTTTTTCTACCATTCCCCAACCCACTGTCTTCGCTTTGAAAAAAAAGAAATCAGCCGCTGATTCCTTGCCGAACTCTAAACCCAGATGAAGGTTTGTGCAACGAGATGAAACCCATTTGACAATCACTTTATTCAAAGTCGAAATTGCGAGCGGTTCACATGTCGGCGATCGTGTATACAGTACATTCCGGGGGTAAATCTTGCATCTCCCTGTACGGCCAGCATTCTGTTATGACGATTAAAAAAGTCGCAAGGCAAACATCGACACACATTCGCCTCGATGTGCCTAGCCCTGTTTTTCAAAGGTGTTGGCATCAGGTAATCTATGTTGGCTAGCTGCCTGAGCAAAAGGCTGATGACACGCGAGAAACCGGCATGGCGCATGTCCCAATAAAAGGAACCTTCTTACGTGTAGAAATCTTTCCTGTTCTAGCCCCCACTAGTGAATTGATATTGATTGTTTAACAAGCCAATAGCGCAGTCGTGGCCACAACAGTTGAAGTCGTGGCTATAAAAGGTGGAGTCGTGCCCCCTCTTTTTGTGCTCTCTTCTTCACTTTCAGTTTTACTTTTTATTCAAGTTTCTATTGTTTTACGCTAATGACTATACATATCCACTGACTACATATGAACAGTTGTGCTGCATGATTTATCGTTATACGCTGATTGATTCAAACAGAATCATCGCTACGAACAAGCTGGGAACTTGTGAAATGGTTCCATGTTTTCCTTATGGCGGTGATCCGAGAACACCATTGGCCGTTACAAAGATTGTCATGGTCGTACGTTGGTGCAGTATCCAGTTTGTTTTACCCGATCATTCATTCCTTCAAGTTTTTCTATCTTTTATGGTGACGTTCTTTCGTTGGGGATTTGCGCACTTATCCGTACGTATTGACTGGATTGAATACAACATGATTTCGATATAGCTTGAACTACCAATGTCGATGAAGTTTAAAGGTTGGTTAGCTTTATAGAAAGAAAAAAAGAAAAAAAGAGGGGGGAACACTTACCGCAGTGCTTACCCTTTAACTTCCACAAATTACACCCTCATACACGCTCAGCTCCTTTTTTTTAGCGCTTTGTCGTTGGTCCCCATAAACCCGAACTACTAACCCATCGTTCCACCTGGTAGGAAGTGACATTTACTGGACCAAAATGTCGTGTCAAGTAGGCATACTGATCATTTGTGGACACAAATAAGTAGACGTATCCGGATTTGTTGAACCTGTACCCAACCTGTAGGCCAGTGGGGGGAAGGTGGACCAGTGGAAACGCTGGGGACCGCCGAAGTGGCAGTAGCGGGACCCAGCACGGTATCAGCAGGCCTCGAAACGGCACCAACAAACCTTGAAACGGCCGCAGGATCTGAAGAATGCACAGGGAACATTTTCACAGAATGGAGAAAGTACGTCGACACAACATGGAGAGGGTACGCCGACACGCATGGAGAGGGCACGCCGACACAGAATGGAGAAAGCCGCGGACGGCAGGCTCCACAGGAGTGATTTCTTTATCACAACTTGTTTGCTACTTTCAGCTGCTCGAGGATAAGGTTGAGAAACAAATGGATGACGATCCATGACAATCTTTGTAACGGCCAATGGTATTCTCGGATCACCGCCATAAGGAAAACATGGAACCATTTCACAAGTTCCCAGCTTGTTCGTAGCGATGATTCTGTTTGAATCAATCAGCGTATAACGATAAATCATGCAGCACAACTGTTCATATGTAATCAGTGGATATGTATAGTCATTAGCGTAAAACAATAGAGAATTGAATAAAAAGTAAAACTGAAAGTGAAGAAGAGGGCACAAAAAGAGGGGGGGCGGTGGCCACGACTCCACCTTCTCGTATCATAAACCCGCTTCACGACAGTTTAAGCAGTCTGTTATGTAGAAAAAGGTAAATATATATTGACTACAGAAGAAAAAACGATACAGATCCATTGCCTTTCATTCTATTTGCGCTATTACATGATTATAGTCGGCGTATTATTGGCTTTGATGGTGTCGTTGTTGACGATATGAACTCTCTGTTTCGACATTTATCTTAGCACTCGTAAGAATGCGAAACGAAAACCTTTGAAGTGACCTTCTCCTACACTTTTGCAAGCTTCCGTAATCCTTTTATTAAGTATCTCCTGCAAAAACCTATGGCGCTGAACCTTACTCATTGCCACCGCCCAAACTTGTTCTAATGGGTTAAGTTCGGGAGAGTAAGTAGGAATATACACACATTTATACCCTCGACACTCAATATATTTCTTTATATCTATTTTCATGTGTATGAATGGGTGCTTTACCCATTACTACATAGTGACTTTTCATATGCGACGTCTACAGTATTCATTTCATCGACAGTCATCTTAAAAAGGCTAATATAATGATCTTTTACAGTTCTTGAACTTGTAATATCCATCAGCTTTTGTCTTCTTCGCAGGTCGGGTTTGTTTGTTATTTATATGCGAAAACCGTAATCAAACCTGCTGCTAATATAGCATACACTATAGACGCCATATTTACGCTGGTACTAGGTTTGGTTACTATTTCACGAGTACCTCGTTAGGATCAAGCCCTTGAAGGTTTTCAAATTCATATCAAAAACCGATTCGGCAAGCAAGAGAGACGCAATGTGTCAGTTGTATTTTTCCCATTTCCCAACCCCATTATATTGGCTTCTCAATTTTTGCCGGACTATTTCGTCAAACCGAGATCAATTACCTAATTTGCCTTGAATAACAGAGAGGACGCTATCCAGCTAAAATTTGAATCAAAACTCTGTCTCGCTTACGCGGCATTGATGCAACTGTTCTGCATTCGGGCTTTGAAAACGGTTACGGCTGAAGTCGAGTCACAGCCGGTTTTTTCTGAACATCCTCTCCCGACCCCAGATCTCTGATTTGTTGGATTTATCTCTTTTTCTTCTTCTCTTCCCACCGACCGACCTCATATGGATACTGCTCAACATCAACCAAGGCGACGCTATTTAGGTGGCGTCCTCGCTCTCATAGCTGTGGTCTTTATATGGGTTGCATCGTCCTTCGCCATGAATGTGAGTGTGCACGCGATCACGAATCGATGCCGACAAAACAACCCATTAACCCAACATTGGCCCAGAGTATATTTGGAGAACAAGAATACAATAAGCCATTTCTTGTGACCTATCTTAATACGGCTACATTTTCATTCTATCTTTTATCTCTGTTTTCTGTCAACAAAAAGAGTCTATCGGGAGAGTATACAAAGTATGTATAAATATGGTAACGATTGTCTTTGTTTATTTGTTACTGACAAAATCATTTGTGTCATGGATGATTTAGGATAAATACACAATCCTCCCAACCCAACACAGTAAGTATCAACTTGTCAATGGTATTGATGTCTTGCCAATGGGTTATAATGAAATGGAGAAGAATATTCATCAATTTACTGATCATCTGGTTTTTTTCACCCCCCGTGAATGCAGACAGTGACCGATCTGTCGGCCAATGAGAGTCAACTTTCATGTCATCATAAGCTTAGTACAACCGAAACCGTCAAATTAAGTTTTGCCTTCTGTATTTTGTGGTTCTTCGCCAATTACACTACGAATGCAAGTCTCGCCTACACCAGCGTCGCCAGCAGCACTATCCTTGCCTCCATGTCAGGTAACGCATACCCTCTAAATCTACTCCCCATCGATCACAGCAGTACCACTCAACATGGCATCACGTAGGCTTGTTTACCTTGGGAATTGGAGCTATTTTCAAGGTAGAAAAGTTGAACACCGTCAAAGTGTTATCAGTCGTTATAAGGTATCTACAGGGATCCTTTTTTTTTCAATGTATGAAAAAGGCGGATTAATGGACTATGGGCTTTTGGAATGGTTGTAGTTTTGCAGGTGTCATCCTTGTTTCCTATTCGGATCAATTGCGAAAAGTCCCTTTCGATGGCGACACCGCAGCCACGGCCGCCACCAATGCCCCTGCCCCTTTAATTGGTGATATTTTAGCATTATTGGGCGCCATCTTTTATGGATGTTACACAACAATGCTGAAGCTCAAAATTGGAGATGAAGATCGGATCAACATGCCCTTGTTCTTTGGATTCGTGGGTCTCTTTAATCTTCTTCTACTTTGGCCAGCATTTCCATTGCTCGATTGGTTAGGTATTGAAACATTTCAATTACCTTACAGTCCCACCTTGTGGGCCATGGTCCTTTTGAACGCTTTCATTGGTACCTTTTTGTAAGTTCCGGCCGGAAAACAGGGCACTGGACATGTGATTGACGGTAGGATGATTTTCTTCGCTTGCATAGATCGGACTATTTGTGGTTACTGGCGATGCTCATGACCTCGCCTTTGGTGGTCACTCTGGGAATATCCCTCACGGTAAGTCATGTGAAGGGAAAATACACAAAATGGAAGCAGATGAAGTGAAGCGTGTTGGCTAGATCCCTCTTGCATTACTTGGCGATGTTGTTTTCAAAGGCTTCATTCCCAGCTTTCAATATGCTGCGGGAGCGATTTTGGTGGTAGCCGGTTTTTTTGCTGTCAATGTCAGTACATTGAAAGAAGTGCCTGAAGTGCAGACACCGGAGACCGAAGTACTTGTGGATGCCGATGCACACCATGGATACCAGACCATGTCTCCTGCTTCTGCATAGAATGTTGACGCATTCGATTCTATTTTTATGGCCATCGCATATCGCTGCCATCTCCGTCATCCCCTGAACTCACTCATTTTTCATTACCGATATCCCACCTTCATATAATCCGCTATTTTTTATTGTTACTCATGTAGATACCATACTCTATCAATGTCCTAGAGCCTGTACTCTCTTCCTAACCTGATAAATACTATTACCCCGTCCTGCTCTTGCACTGTATACTTTTATTTGATACTGATCTGTAAATGCTCACAGATCCCGATGTGTGGGTAAAGTAAAAACTTTGTAGCTTTTATCTGCAGTTCCCATATACATTCAAAAAAAAGCGCAAGAGAATGATTGCTGTATCTGCGTCCAATTCATGCGTATTTGATGCACATGGATCACTTGTCGCGTTTTTGATCCGCCTTGAAGTTTGTATTCGATCGAACCGTTGGAATAAGCCGTTTGAAATTTGCACAGGATGCTTAGGATGTTGATCTTGAAAGATATTGCGAAGCAGGCTCTCTCTTAAAAATGATTAAAAGAACGAACTAAGAGATCGCCGTTGGGTCTTTCTGAGGAGGACGGTTGAAGCTGGGTTTTAAACTTTTGAATCAGCAAAATCGCAAGGGAAGAGGCCGTAGCTGCGTCAAGCTGTTCCACGAGTGCCTACTCCACCTCTTACAATACCGACGTCCATGTCAACGGGAGATGTCTTCAAACTATTTTGGCCTTCACATATTTGCTCTCCCAAAACTCGAACAGGTTTTCTTGTAGGCTGGCATACCTCCGGTTCTACCGCATGTGTAGCTGCCGTGATTCCCGATGTCGAGGTAGACCTGAAGTTCCACCTTCCGTACTGTCTTTCCAGCTTTCACAGTCAATAACATGTTCTTTTACTGAATTGCAACAGCTTGACGATCTCAAATGCCTCCTTTCAGAATTTTGTGTATCAGGCAATAACCCGGAATTCGCGCATATTAACAATGTATGCAAAGCATCGCCCAAACTGCTAGGCGCGATTGTACCTTCCGATGCGCCAGTTTCCACTATCTCCATTCGGTCGAAAGTGGACGGTAGGATACACCAATCATTTTTTTTTTAGCATCTATACTTAACCGCGTCATGCTGTGTAATAGAGGAATACGGATTATGGCTATCGGTAATGCTAGACGAAGCTTACGTTCCTATACCGATGTGAGTTGGATCGAGACGAAGATTTTAGCTATTAATGAGAAACTGATCTGTCTTGGTGAAATTTATCAGATCCATGGTGATACGAGGCTCGGATCATGTTTTCCTCAACTACCAAATTATATTCTACGAACAGCCCAACCCTAGACAGCTGCAATTTTTGGCATTAGAACCTCTGGAATTAGACATCACCTCCAAGGAGCCTGTAGCGCACGAACCCTCAGAAACAAAAGCGAATCTGGAAAAGATATTGAAGTACTCTCACATTTTATCCGGACATCAGCAGTATCCACTTGTCGACGATCTGACGTCCGTCCTCGTTCAGGTAGGCTTCAATACGCTGCGACATTGTGTGTGGCGTGCTTACCTCGGACATTCCACCGGTTCTGTAAGATCAACTCGTCGTATTATTTGGAAAACGGCGTCAAGTCTGTTTGTGCACAAAGGCGTCGTCTGAAGAAGGGTTGGTTTTGGCGAATGCGTCGCATATGGTCAGGATTGCAGAAGATCATTCAATCGATGGTCCAGATACTGGTATGGAGTCCCGTGGTCGTCATCAAGAAAATCATTCTTTTCCCCTTGATATGCTTGGTTTTCGCCCTGTTGGCCATCACCGAATTCACAATTCATCTACTGAATATGCGATTACCCAAATTCTTTCTGAACGCAGTAGCCATCAAAGACTTGTCTGCAGCTGGTAATGTGGTATTTTGTTTATCTCTTCTCCATCCTGTCAATCTTCATCTGCAAGGGTTCCCCGGCATTGACTGATCCTTGCATCGACTTTTTTTTCCAGGTCAGCAGGTAGATTTGCGGCTACAACAATTGTACTTTTGGCCACGACAGTACATGAAATTACGGAAACATAACTGGGCAAATACAGCCGCAACTCGAGCCTACTACATCAGGTAAGCGACAAAGACAATACATGCAGTGGCTTGTTGAACAGCCACAACTCACGAAAAAGATCAGCTTTTATAATAGCATGTGGTTAGTTGCCAATGATATTATTATTGGCTTGGCCATCGGTTCCTTTCTTGTTAATAATCACCATACGGTGGCTCGGTTCTTGCATCAAGTACTCTATGTAAGTAGATTCACTGTGATTTATAACTGTGACAATACAGTTCTAAAGAAACTTTTCAACAGGAATATACTGTAGCATCGTTAAAATCCATGATGCTGTGGTTTCTTGAATCACCGGCCGGTCTAAAGCTTAATCATGAATTAGGCAGTTTTTTGAGCGAGTTATTCCTATGGCTCATTTGGGTTTGGACAAGTAGGTGCAAAGGCAAGCAGACGATAAGAAACGGAACCTAACGTGACGCTTTTTGATTAGATTGTATGAAGATCTTGGAACCATCCACGCCTCAAATTATTCGCTTCATTGGATTTTCTGGAATCTGTGGTGTATCTATGGTCATTTCTCTAATGTCCGATTTACTGGCGTTTATGACACTTCATGTTTATTGCTTCTACATGGTGGCGGCCAAAATTTTCAACTGGCAGCTTACCACCCTTTACTCACTTTTTAATTTATTCCGAGGTAAGCATCATCAACAGCCTGAACCGTGTGATTGCGGCTTATAAAGGAACCCAACAGGCAAAAAACGAAATATGCTTCGTAATCGAATCGATTCATGCGATTATGCTCTCGACCAGCTTTTGTTGGGCACTTGTCTTTTCACCCTCTTGACTTTTTTGTTTCCGACCATCCTAATTTACTACATGACCTTTGCCTTGGTAACGTACTATACTCACGTGCCGCCCATGGATGGAGCGACTTACAAACTTTGTGTAGGGTCGAGTGGGTGTCATTTTCTTGCAAGCCATTATGGAAACCTTGTTAGCCTTCTTTAATCATTTTCCTCTTTTTGCCATAATGTTGCGTATCAAAGATGCTGATCGGCTACCAGGTACAAATGATCTTTTTATGGAGTTGTTCTTTTGCGACGAATGATGTGTGTAACATAATGATACTAGGGGGTCTTCAATTTGATATCTTCCATCATGAGGATTTCGTATTCAAATATCACCCGATGTATCGCCGGTTGCGCTGGCTGCAACGATTATGGGATGGTCACGGCACATCATCTGACACACATTCTATTCGTCCTCATCGAAGAAAAACCGTGCGCTTCAAACTTCCTCAATCATCCAAAAAGGAAGCCACCCCATCTCCCCCAAAACAAAAAGGCGCCTATCTTTGGATGCGTGTATGTATCGCCAATTCTCTTGGCGTCAGGCACGCACAAACATGAAAATATGAAAATACTTCTTATTCACTGACGAATGCACTTTACAGAATACACCTATCCCATTCAGCGCCATCTTTTTTCAGTACATGTTGTTATGGAAGAGATTAAGTGCCCATTATTTTTCCGCTTACGTATTCAAGTGCCTGTTGTATGGTGAACCAATCAAACCTATTCCGAAACTCCAGGTAAGTCTAAAGCTGAAAAAGTTTCACAACGGCTCCATTTGTCGTTAGAGATGTACTTACATTTCCCTATCCGGCTGTTTCGTTCTTTATTCTATCAGTATCCTATGCTTCCTGATCAAAGGTAATTTCCCTTACGCTAGATATTGGATGATTAGTAGCTGACAATGACGCATAGACCGTTTTTGGCTGTTTTGTGGAAAATGTTAAAATCCAACGTTTGGGAACATGAATGACGACAGTGAGGTGACCACGATATCATGATAATAATAATACAGACATATTAATTCCAGACAAGATCCGTAACAGAATTTGTCAAAAGCTAGTCATATTTGTGAACCAAAGTTTTTTTTTATCTGTTACAGTGTTCAAAGATAATCAATGAAGGCAAAATCGGCATTATTTGTTTACAATATACATCGGGGATATGTTTTTGGAAGTGACTGGGTACATACAAAGAAAAAAAAAAGGGGGGGGGGATAACCATTGGGACTTGATAGAATATAAACGAGACCGAATAAAAATCAATAGTATTAAGGTGTAAAATGTATAACTGTACAAAATAGAAAACAATAGAATACATAAAAGATTGAAGTAAGGATGAAACCGGGGAAATGAAGGTGAATGCATGAAGAGGAATGATTACATAGTAGTTACAAAGAAAGAGTGGATGATTGGTCATCCCAATTTTTCCATAGAGCACGCTGGATTTCTGTATCATTTTTGAGTTCATCGGCGTGTCTGAATAAAACGATGTCCACATTCGGCAATTGTTTTCTTGCTTTGCATAGACGTTCGTGAAATTGGATACAGTTTTGGGACGGAAGCAGGGGATGAGCCGAGTGGCCTGTCAGGGAAGGTTCCAAAACCAATTCAGCCAACGTCGGTGTAGTCAGGGGATTGTCGACGTCCACGGGTTGTTTTGTGTCATCGTCGACGGACGACCGTTGCTTAGGTGAAAAGAGTGATGTCAAAGTATTGGAACGTTTTACAGGTTTGGAAGTGCTGGTGGAACGAGAAGCTTTTCGGAGCGCATGCGGTGTAGTCACATCGCGGATAAAGATTTTCAGAATCCGGCCGGGAAATTCGGTGGCGATTTTCGTATAGATCTCCAGATCAATTTCACCAGAATCGCCCACCAAGATAAACAAGCGTTGAGGGAAATCTCGGATGATACTAATAATAGCGTCTCGTTTGGCTCGACCAGGGACTTCCACCAGCCGTGCCAAGATACTCCCCTCCATACGCAAATGCATACTGCCGGGTGGGAAGTGATGTTCACGAAGGAACTGTTCCAGCATCACCATCAGCTGGAAAGGACTGTTCGATACATAATGGATGGAGGCTCCTTGGGTGTACTAGTGGATAATGTGAATGATGAGTCAATCGATAATGCGCCGGCCCGTGAGAATGACACAGTGCACCGTTCCACTTACCCATTGCATGTAAGCCTCGGCCATACCATCCACTTCCTTGGCCGGTTTGAAAAATGTATTGTTCAGCACTGCTCGGGCCCCTGCAAGAATTCTGGTGTCTTTGATGGTATCGTCAATATCGGAAATGATGGAGATTCCTGTTGGTTCCACTAGAGAAACCATCCCTGAACTGGCCACAAATTTTGGAGATTTTGGTATCGATTTGAGCTGGATCAGACGACATTCGACATGATCTTGCTGATTCGCCCAGTGAATCACCTGCGATTCAGGTAGTGTGAACTCGCCAGAGAACAAGCCAGACGATTCGGATTCCACTTGAGCCCCGAATAAACCGGTTTCTTGTTCAAATTCGGGGGAAAATAAGGATGACCCGTTGGTGGAATTGGATTGAATGGTATTTTGATTTTCCATGTAATTTAGAAACTCGGAACCACTGATTTCGTCAAATTCATCCGTCGCCACTGTGCTTGCCGAGGTGAGTGAAGGAATGCTTGACGAGGAAGCGGCATAATTACTACGACGGCGGTCCAGGATACTTGAGACCGGGTTCCCAGGGCGAGGGACCAGCATGGGATCATTATCGTCCGAGGAATACTCGGCCAAATAATCCTGACCTTCGTTCAAAGCATAAAAGTCGACAATGGTGGAAGTGCCGATGGCTTTGACGACAAATTGCTTGTTTCGTTTGTTCTTGGCTAAAAAGTATTTGAACCGTTGCTGGAATTGATTTGTCGTCGACGCGTCAGCTGGGGATTTGCCGGCTACGGTTTTCGTAATACCTAAGCATCGGCTTATAAATAACCCAACGTACAATAATAAAAAAGGAAGGACAGGATTTTTGAAATGCTAAAACGTGGTTACACTTACTGATCATCATTTTCTGTTTTGCTGCCATGCTATTGTGCGAGAGTGCCCAGCCTTTGGTTCGGACAAGCCATTCCGATGGATCTGTGAAAGATCATGGGTGTTATTTCAACGTTGCATTTTTAAAGAGTTCCTTCGACACATTTCGTTTTATATATCACAACATGTTGCAATGTTTGTGTGTCGATACAGAATGTTGTGATGATGATACGTTACTTTTTGGGTTCCGAATGGCATAAGTCGGAAACAATAGACATTCATGCTGGATCTCGGGAGATTCATCTGAATAGTTGGGAGACGCAATGGTGATCGATGGTGGTGAAACATAGGAAGCGTAATCATCGATGTAAAGGTCGTCTTGCGACATGTATCGAGGAGAAAAAGTGGTTTGATGGTAATCAATGTAAGTATTCATGATGATAGAGAGGCGGAGATAGTCATAAAGAAGGGAGAAAAGAAAAAGAAAAGAGAAAAAAGAAAGAAAGAAAAAAAGAAGCTACGATGAAATAATGATTTGTGGTGTTATTTTTTTTTTCGGTTGGGTGGCAGCTTATTCTTTTTTTTTTTTTTTTTGTCTACTCATTTCGTATATGTGAGCCTTTATTTATATATGGATGAACACTAAAAGAGATCACGAAAGATCCATGCATAAATAATTCGGCAAGACAACTTTAATTCCGTTTGGTAATTGTGTTGCCATGATGTAGTTTCCATATTATTGCTATGGTGAAGCTGTTAATGACATCAAATCACATCTTTTCATTTTTTTTTTCATACCTTTTGGTTGCGTTTCCAAAAGGCGCATCGTTCCGATGGTTAAGTAGCCATGTATAGTAATTGTAACCACCGTGGTTACAACGAGTCCAGGTTGCTGATTCTTTTGGTATTTCTTCACGTTAGTTCTTTAGTCTCGTCCTCTTTCCAGCACCAGTCATGTGAATCAAACATAATCCGTCATTGTATAGCAACACGGTATACTTTATTCCATTCCATGTTTAACTCCGATCATACTATTGCCAACATGGTAAAAATTCAAGACGCATATCCTATTCGATGATCACAAAATCCATGCGACGGTGCAACAAAGTATAAATTTTTTTTTTTTCGGGGGAGGGCGACAAGATGAAGGTCATTCAGAGTTTTGCCGTTGATACGTTTGACTGCCCATGACTCCCATGACGTTGCACCTCACGGGATACAAACGGGCTTCCTTCTTACCGTTCGATACTATTGTTCCCATGCTATGCTCGGTCACACAAGAAATAGCTATCCTTACAAAATGGCAAAGTGTTATCACACCAATCGGTCAACTTCCAAAAACAAACAGTTTATTACAAATGGATAAGCTTTTCTTTTCTACTTGCTTTCTTTTTCTCTTATGTCGTCAACTTAAAATAATTATCAGTGTAGGAAGTACTTGTAACTTTGTAGTGTCTATGACTTGAAGGTGGCATTGATTTCTTCCAAAGACTTGCCTGCAGTCTGTATCCAATAATATCATGTTGAGTAACCGATAACATAACACGATGGGAGCGGGGGATAGGGGATGCTTACCTCGGGTACCAAAAAGTAAACCAACAGCCATAATATAAATGAAATACCGGCATAGAACCAGAAAGTCCCAGCGGTTGTCATTGTATCGGTCATGGACAAAAATGTGGTCGAGATGATCAAATTGCAGATCCAGTTCACTGCAGTGGACACCCCGTTGGCTTTTCCACGGACCGACATGTCGAACATTTCACTCTGTACCAACCACGGAGCATATCCCAAGCCAAGAGCATAACTTGCCACATATACAATCAGTGAAGTCAATAGCACGCCTGTGATTGCTTTATCGTTGCCTCGAGCTGGACATCCGGATGCGCTTTGGAAAATATCACTTGGATTCAAGTTGAGGTTGACGCAGGTATCTTGAGAAATCGACCATCCGCAATCAGGATCCAATACACATCGTGAGCAGTGCGTCACGTAAGCACTGCATGAGTCTTGTTTCGGTATGAATCCCTGCTGTGCAGCAAATGTAGCTCCCAATGCAATCAAACCGGCAATCATTGTCAGCATCGTGATCACCAGCATACGACGTCGACCGGCCTTATCGATAATCATCACCGCTATAGCTGTAAACACCATATTGGTGGCAGAAACGATGATCGCCACACTTGTCGATCCTTCGTTGCTTCGAAATCCAGCCATCTGCAAAATTGTCGCCGCATAATACATGGCTGCATTGAACCCGGACAATTGCTGAGCGGCTTGCAAAATACAAGCTATACGATACGAAATTATCGACGTTTAGTTTCCATTCTTACCTAGGGAGCCTAATCCATTCTCTTTTTCACTCACCAATGATAAGCGGACGTAGATTCTGGCGAGTAAACAGATCACGAAAGGTCCCCGATTTACACAAGCGGATATCATTGTCAATGGCTGCGATTTCATTCTCGATAAACGATTCCGATGTCGATGCGCCATAAATTTTTCGTAACGCGGATCGTGCCTTGTCAATTTTACCAATAGCTACTAGTCGTCTCGGCGATTCTGGCAAAAATGGCATGACTAAAAGAAAATCAGAAATGAAGGAAAATAAACAGGACGAGCATTAGTATAGCAAACAGGCTGCGTGATTTGATGCGGATGCGACGTACTGATGAATTGGAAAAGTGCCGGAACACCTGCAAGACCAAACATGTAACGCCATCCGCTGGGAACACGAGTAAATGCAATGTTAATCACATAA
The DNA here is from genome assembly GCF_025331425.1 of Radiomyces spectabilis. NCBI lineage: Eukaryota > Fungi > Mucoromycota > Mucoromycetes > Mucorales > Radiomycetaceae > Radiomyces > Radiomyces spectabilis. The sequence continues at coordinate 1,700,267 of NW_026251934.1, read as the reverse complement.
GCAATAACCTGACCAAAAGTGATCACCAAGGTATTGAGCGTCGTCAAGCGACCACGGATGTGTTTGGGTGCAAGTTCACCTATAAAGTAAGGGTATGAGTGATTCATCCTCACGATGTAACAATAACTCCTGAGCATTGGTTACTTACTGACATAGACAGGCACGATCATGGAAGCAATGCCCACACCGAGACCGACCACCAACCGGCCGAACAGCAACAAACCATAACTGTTGGCCAGAGCCAGTAACAGAGCTCCTGCAATAAAGACCACAGAGGAAATGATCACCAGTAACTAGAAATACCGTTGCACACAGGTTAAAAACGACTTGATATTCGGGCCTTGAATGCCGGTGCTCTTTTTACCTTTCTGCCGAATCGATCGGAAAGCTAAATTTGATTTAAGAATAAGAAGAGAAAGGCAAGTTGGTCACAGGTTCGAGAAGAAGTCAGGGAACACCAAGGGACTTACCAAACCGGCAAAAAAACCGCCAAAAATGGCACCAAAGGTTGTACCTCCAACCACTAATTCCTTGTTGACCGTGCTCATATGAAAATCGTCCTGCAATGGTCCGAGAGCCCCGGAAATGACTTCCAGCCATTCATATTAGAAAAAAAAAATGATACCAATATTGCAATTGACCGTCACCAAAGACGGGAGACTTACCACCGGTATCATAGCCGAAAAGAAATCCTCCCACACAAACACAGAATACCAATACATAGACGAAAAGCGTGGGTTCCCTGCGTTGCTCTGCAATGAGAGTGATATCCTCATGAGGCAAGACGATCGCATCATCTGCAGACTTGTCTTTATCTGCATCCATGATGATATTCAACTGCAAACTCAAATCAGTATTTGTAACGTCATGACTCGAAGCAAATCGAAAATGTACCAAAGATCGTAATGAAGCAAACTGATCGAGGGCCAAAAGACCTTTAGATCTAAAGCTATACTTTTTTTTTTCTCTTTCCTTTTCTTTCTGTGCGGGATTTACAGAAAGAAAAAAAAAAGTTGAAGCGCGGTTTCAATCTGCGTGGTGTGAGACCTTTGTTTCAGCGACATTTGTCTTTCCCGTCTATTGCACCAGCATTGTCTGCGTAACCTTGTTGACACGGTGATTCAATGTCCCGAAGCGTGTATGCAAAGAATATACCAGAACAACACCAACGAAAACGTCTTGTGGTGAGTACAAGCGAACCGAATCCAATTTTCTGTCATTCTCGGGTAAAGAAAGCTTGCGAGTCAATCTTCTTTTTCGACATGATATAGGAGAAACGATAAGTTTCAATGATGCTTGGTACAAAAAGGACACAGAGATGATGGTGATTTACCAACCTCCGTTTCTTCCAGCAAACTCGCAATGAACCCGTTACATTGACGTGAATTAGAATTAGTCATGGCAAAGGCCGCACAATGTCAGGTACACCAGGAAATCTGGAATCTTTTTCCCTATGAAGTAGAAGACACGTTGCACGAAGAGTCAGTTTTCAGTGACTTGCTTTCTTAACTTCAAATGAGTGGGTTGGATAGCGTAGCCTCTATGAAAAAGGACCTTGACACATCTGGCTCTTGAATTTGCAGAAAGGGCAAGTGACTGCGAAATGTGGCAGCCGATGGTCCGCTTTGTTCTTTCTGCATTGATCCTTGCATAGCAACGTCCTCACTTTCAGTTGACTGTCTCTCACAGCAATATCGGTGGATGACACAAATTGTTGTAAATTAACTCTTTCTAACTTGCTCTAAGACATCGTTCTCTGCAAAAATATTCACTATCGTATGAACAATATAAAGCGGAAAGCGTGATTTCGATGTAATTTGGAGGTAAATAACCTTTGCAATCGTCGTATCAATGGAATGACTATAAGTAGCAAAAGGTTGGATTCAGAAGTTCAGAATCTTGTTGAAGAAATACAAGAAGGAAAAAAAACCAAAGACCTTTTACGTTCTCTGTTTTCCTCTTCAAAATCTGCCACACCTGGAATTACCAATCAATCTTTTATGTGAGTTTCAACCACATACACCTAGTGGAGCAGTGTACAAATTTTGGATCTCTTTTGTGGAAAGAGGACATATAAACAGCATAATTCACTATTCAATGTCAAGCTGCGTTATCGTAAAAACATCACAAAGTGACTAATGGAATGCTTGACAATGGAACGATTTAACGTAGTGATATGACAATATCATGTATACAGTCAAAGATCATATGTATAGAATGACGAAATATCTTAGAGAGCTTAAAATGCACTTTCCAATTCTAAAGGGATCAAAAAGGCGAGTAGGACGTCAGCAAATCGAAGCATTGATTTAGTATATAGAAACAGTATCATCTTGCATATGAAAAAAATGTTTCTGGATCCGGGATTGAGGGTTGATCCACCAATCAAAAAGCGAGATGGTGACCTGCGGCGAGAATTTTTTTTTCCACCCTTGGAAGCAGCATCCCTTCGTTTTTCAAAGTACGTTCAGCTTTTTTTGTGCCCAACCCAGTCACTGCTCGATTGTATTAGCGTTTTTTTCTTGTTTTGTTCCATTAAGCCGTGATATGAATCAGTACACCGGTATCAACACTCAAGGAAATCCATATCTACAGAATGGGTACATGAATGGAACGAATAATTTCATGGCAGGATTGACCCCGGAGATGCAGACAGCTGTGAATGGCTTTCCCCCTCACTTACAACAGCCGCAACCACAACCCACCCAGCCTTCCCAACCGCAATCAACACAGTCCAAATCGGAATCCATGGATGAAATGCAACAACCCACTTTTGATCCTAATAATGTCGCCATGGCAAACTTTATGGCCAAACGGCAAATGTATGCCCAGGGCGGATTTCCTGTCAACATGGCCGGCTTGACCAGCACTGGTATGGAAGCTACGCCATCGTCCATGGCTATGATGGCCATGCAGAATTCAGTTCAACGACCTGTGGCGCCAATGATGGCGCCCAATCAACATCAAGTCAACAACAACTTTCGTCCGAACAATATGGCTTGGTTAGCAAAACAGCAACAACAAGCGGCTATGCTTCAACGAATGGATGAACAACAACGACGACAGTTCCTGATGATGCAGCAACAACAGCAACAGCAGGGACAACCGCAAGCGCCATCGCAACAACCAATGGCAATGCAGAGACCCATGGTGACCACCACTCCACCGTCCGCGGGTGGATTTCCCACCAACGGTGCTATGGCCATGATGAATAATGCTGCGACGGACGCAACGCCGATCATGCCAGAAATAGCGAACATGAATAAACAAGCAGCGAGTAATCGCCCCAACTCTTCCGAAAATGGTGTCAATGCTAAACGAGTTGAAACAGTAAGCGCAAAGCAAATCTTGTCAAGCAAAAATGATAGCAATTGATCCTCGTATTTCATGTTAGATTTTGGCAATGAATCAAGAATTGATTCGATGGTTTGTGGAACGGTACAACAATGGGATCCCTCCCGATGAAGAGGTGAAAACGTAAGTCATTGTATTCCAGAATGGGGTGGTTCTGAACCATAGGATTAAGTATTGTGTTGAATGCAGGTATAAAGCTCGCTTACAGTCCAATTTGACGTATCTCGCTACCATGGCTGATATTGCCATGGTAAAACCTGGTGAGGTAAGTGTACAATACGGCTATATTAAAAATACCAAAAACTCACATGGTTTACCTGGGATGACGAAAAGGATCATAAAATCCCGGCTCCTCCAGATCTTTCACCATTGCCTACACCAAAGACGGACATCGCTACAAAAATACATGCTCTTTTAAGCACGGCGCAATCGCTGTTTGGCAACCAAATGAATAACCTCAATAATACCGCTAATAATAACAATAATCCGTCGACGTTGCAGGACAACAAGGCAAGTAATGGTCACGGAAATGATCCAACCGCTTCTCCTTTCTCGCAAACGAGTTCACATACACCTCAGCAAGCTCAGCAATCGCCTGTTCAGCGCCACACACCCCAATCGCAACCGCAAACCCCACAGCAGCAACAACAACAACTGCTTCGCCAGCAAGCCTCCGCGATGCGACAGCAGCAGCAGCAACAATTTCTCGAAAATGTCAAAATGACAAATAGTATACCAGCGGCTGGACGAAACGCAATGATGCCTGGTCAGATGGATTCTCCAGCCATGATGCGACAAGCGCAATCCATGCCGCCGCAACCTCAGACCATGATGCCGTCCCATCCAGCGCCACCACCTTCGATGCAGCAACAACCAATGATGACAAGTATGGGCATGGGGATGTCCATGGGAGGTACGATGGCAGGCACCATGACTGGGAACGATATGATGATGAACCCAGGCTATAACCCTATGACGCTGAGTCAAACAGGGTCGCCGATGCCGCAAAGCATCAATGGTGCAACGGCCGGGCTTACATCGATGGCGATGAGTATGCCGGGAGGTGTGACGCCCGATTTTATGAGCAATGGAATGATTAATCCGGCGCTCATGATGAACAACGGGACGGATTTGATGCAGATCTATGGTACAGTAAACTCTGATGATGCCAATAATTATCAGAATGTGCTCATGATGATGAAACGATTACAGCAACAGCAGCAGCATCAGCAACACCAACCACAGCACCAACCACCACAGGAATTTGAAGACCAATTCGTTAACCGTTCATAATCATCTCCCTGATCTATTCCCTTTTGTCGTTTCTTCTCTCCCTCTTTTTTTTGTTATTATTTCATTTTCAAATGTTCAGAGTCTCACCGCTTGATGCTACCGTTTCTTTTTTTACATCTTCATACTAGGTTAGGCATGTTTCCCAATGTTGGATGATTTTTCTTCTTCACGTGTATCTGTAAAAAAAATTGATTTTTGCATAATGTTCTTTCGAGTTACACTATAAACGAACAAAAACAATACAACATTATCCACGACATTGTATCCACTGTTACATCCTTCATCAAAAGTAATCGTATCATCTTGATGAAGCGCAGCTATAAAGCAAAATAAGAGGCGATTGTGATTATGATATGTTGCCTCTCTCTCTCTCTCTCTCTCTCCCTCTCTCTCTCTCTCTTTTTTCCCCTCTTTCACTGATCAGATATTTGGTTTTAGAGCTGTTCTTTGCAAGATGCCCTTTTTTCTTATTAGGATGTTTGCGTAATTTTTCTTTATATAGTGTGTGTATATGGGGATGATGTATGTTCATTTAATCTTGACTCAATCCGACCAACTCCTTACCCATCTTCTTGTCCAAGCGACAGATAGGATATTCCTTGATCATGCCGATGTTCACCTTGTGACCGAGCAAATCACGGATATTCTGGATACCGTATTTCACCATGGTAGGGCGTTCTAAACCGAGACCCCAGGCAATGACGCGAACATCCGGTGGCAAGCCCAATGGCAACAACATCTCTGGTCGGAACATACCCGAGTTACCGATTTCGACCCACGTCTTCAAACCTTCGTGGTAAGAGAAGATTTCCATACTAGGCTCGGTGTAAGGGTTGTAGGTAGGCTTGAAACGAATCTTATCCATGCCCATCTTCTTGAAGAAGACATCCATGAAACCAATCAAATCACCCAACGTCAAGTTTCTGTCCGCAATCACACCTTCAATTTGATGGAATTCGGCCAAATGAGTGGCATCCACGGACTCATTACGGAAGACACGATCGATGGAGAAATACTTGGCTGGCTTGAAACCTTCGACCTTTGACTTCTCGGCGAGCTGGTACAGCATGTATGAACTGACGGCGGTTGTGTGAGTACGCAAAATCAGTTTGCCAGCATCCTCTTCCTTCCACTTGTAGTTGTAACCGATAGAACCCGTATCACCACCATTTTCGTGGGTGCGCTTGATCTTTTCCATCAAATCACGAGGGAAACGATCGGTCGTAGCGGGATCTAAATGAAATATCAGTCAATGTTCGGACGAGGAAACCCCCTTTCTACTTCAAAGCAGAACAAAAAGAGGGAAAAAGTTAGAGCTTACCCTTGATGAAGAAAGTATCGTGAGCGTCTCTTGCAGGATGTTGTTGAGGTTGGAAAAGAGCATCAAAGTTCCAGAAGCTGGATTCAACAAAGCAGTTGGTGGGCATTTCCTGGAAACCCATTTCGAAGAAAATTTCACGGAATTCCTGACGCACCTTCATCAAAGGATGAAGATGACCACCAGCAGGAGGCACACCCGCGGCATCAAAGTTGTATTTCTTGAACGTAGCATTCTTCCATTCGCCACTAATCCAGACACACATGCATTGAATATTTTGAATATGTTTCCCCAAATGCCATTCCAAACTAGGCCAATCCTCACAGAAACTTACGATTGCAGCATTTCATAAGTAATGTCAGTGGCTTCCTTCTTGATCTCAAGCGAGAACTGAGGTCCCTTGACCACCTTGTAAGAAGTGAATTTCCTAATACACAAAAAAGACGTCGGCTTAGTTGAGAAAAAAAAAGGTGGATATACGATCAGACGGTCTTCGTAAAAGACTTACTGCTTGTCTGTTAATTTTCTCTTTTTCAAATCGGCCAACACTTTGGCATCCTTGTGTGTAGAGGTGCTCTGAATTTCCTGAAGCTCCTTTTGTGTCTGATCTACGATGCTGTCGACGGAGCGAACAAGGTTGGCTCCATTTTTGGCAATCCACTTGTTCTTGAAAGCTTTGCCTTGACCGACCTTGGCGGCATCTCCCAACTTGGCCTGTGGGACAAAACACGATTATGGTGTTTAGTTCCCATATCGCACACCATCAATAGACAAAAATGAACCGTTACCTGAAGTTCAGTGATGGCAATACCTTCGGGACCCGAAGGAACGGCGGCAAAGACACGTGCTTCGTGGCTGCCTTGGTCAACACATTGCTGACCTTCGGGTGTCAAAGTCCAGACTTCACGTTCAATAGCTTTGTAATCGACCATCTAAAAATTGAAACAAAAGGCCGTTTACGGAAACGCATAAGTCAAATGGTCGAGTGAGGATGACAAAGACTTGGAGTTACCTCTTTGGACTTTAAACTGTTCAGCGCACCCAACAAGGCGAGCTGATCGACGGCATTACCGTCCTTCTTTAAAGCAACCGAGTCTTCAATTTCATTCTGCTTGTCGAGGGTGGTAAGCACCAACGTCTGCAACTCTTCCGTGGTCGCCATTTTGAATTTCAAAGTTCTTTCAGAAAACCTAGAAGAAACCCTTTTTTTTTTGTTGAGCTGTGGCAGTTTCCTCGCTTCGGCGGGCTCAGCCACCCAATGAGCAACGATCCGATTCCTCTGATTCGCGGGTTTTCAAAAACAAAAAACTTTGGTTGCGCCACCTTCACCCTTAATCTTTTGATCGATCAAAAAGAAAAAATCATATGCAACCCTTCGAGTAAGAAAATATTAATAATTTGCATTATTTGTATACCTAACGAACTTTGTTGATGGGCTATTAAAATCTAGCATTTAATATTAACTATAGAACAATACAGCATGGACATTCTGGTTGGAGAGCTTTCAACGTCTTTGTTGAAGTACATAGAATGTAGATCTCTATGGGAACAGGTTATGGATATCGTCATCTTCAAATATTGCTTGCACTTGCTGTGTTGAGTTCTATCATTAGTTGCCAATGTGTCGACCGAGCAAGCAATCATACTGCTGCCGCAAATGTTCAAACGGAGAAAAAGTGCCATGGCAGGCCGTAGTAGTGTCTACCGCTTCACCTTCGGTTAGGATGCTTTGTCGCAGCTTTTCCCGATAACCCGACGCGCGTTCAACCAAAAATACCATCGCTGAGCCCGAGCAATTTGTTATCGCTTTTTCCAGTAGAATGGGACACCGATGCGACCCACCGTTTGGCTTGCTCGTTCAATTCAGCAAACCGGGTTTTGACCGCCAATGATATTGTAGTCGATCTGAACTGTGAACTTGCATAAAGCAGCACTAATTGACCCCCTCCGTTCTTTCAACGCTTAGGCTATGATGGATTAGGCCGGTTTGCTCGACATTTTATAATTGCCAAGAGTACTTTAATTCAAAAAACTCATTCAAGATATTTTACGCTATTCCTCTGCTTCTTTTCGTACACCTTCATCGATCTTTTCATTCGACTGCGTTACTTCTTCTCTCCACTGTTTTACCTGACAGTGACAATTCTGATTTCTTGATAGTCATTGGTAACCCAACATCATCTAGACCGTATGACCCAAAATCCAAATCCGTCAAGCCCAAAGCCTCCACAGCAAAACAGGCTCAAGGAAATAAAAGGAAATTCAATAGGGTAACCGCGTAAACATACTCTTGGGTGCGGAAAATAAGGTTGCCTGCATGGTCAACTTGTCGGTGTAACATTGTGTGTCGATGGAACTAGGTTGAAAAAGGCGGATCATTATCCTGCGCGGGAATGCCGACTAAGCCCTTGCTTAACCAAAAAGCAATACAGTGGTGGCCCATTGCCTCACCATCGCGAACCATTTTGTCCTTGAAATGAGTATGAACCATGAGTTCGTCATGTTTTCGTCTTCATTTCCCTTTTGCAAAAAGAAAACCACCTCTGCCTCTTCAATTGAATGTAATCCAAGATGAACAAAGCGTATCAGGATCGCTGGGAAAGCTTGTTGCCGATTCCTCGTTTTGTTATGATGATTGCGATCGCCGAGAGATTCGGTGGTGGTTCCCATTTTCCGCGTGCAATGACCAAATCACTCACCGAATTGCAGTCAAAGCAATCGGCTAATGATATAGTATGCAGTAACGAATGGAGTGGTCAAGAAGAGGGTGATTTTATTCAAGAGAAATTAATTACAAAGAAAGGAAGCCACACTAGACAACTAAAACTAAGGCGGCCAAATAGGTTTTTTTTTTCTTCTAATTATATTGATGTAGTCAGAAGAAATGCCTCCCCGCCGCACTCAGGAAGAGACACCTACCCCATCAAAGCCGATGGGCGAGGTAGTGCGTTAATTCGCTAAAGAAGATTCTGCTATCTTTTTCTGATTTATTATACGCAGGAAACCCCTCCATAGCTCGCATTTAGATGGCAAATCCTTTTCAGTCTTGCACATCAGACAGCCCACAGCCACTAAAACGCTGCGGTGTGGTTCAGAAATAAAAGAACCCCTTCCGGATGAGAATCAGTTAAATCCACTAAGGCCTGCAATGCAAGTGAAAGACAGAAACAGGGCTAGAAAAGCCAGACGCGGTCACCTTCCTTCATAGGGCCCGTTATACTGGAAGTCGTTACAACGACCTACCCCGCCTTTAGACTGAGCTTCATTCAGGAACAACGCATGCGGGATCAATTTCTGGAAACACCATTCAGGCTTCTAGGTCACGAGCAACCCGCACCACTACTGGGCCCATCTGCATTGGGGGACCGCCACAGGAGGAAGCGTAGCCGATGACTGACTCCGTTGAAGAAGCATCAGCTCTCCTGCGGAGGTTTTATACAGAGTTGCGCCTGAATAAACCTGGGGGTGCAGCAACGACGGCAGTAGCAGCTACGGGGTGATGTCTCTGTAAACCATGTCTCATAAAGAAACCGTTGCTTGACAGAGTGAAGGAAAACCCAAACGCCCAAACCGGTAGGGATGCTTCCTGACGAACACCAGGACAACCGAGGAAAGGACCTGGACCAAACCAATAGAGCTCACCGTAGCTCTGTCAAAGAAAAAAAAAGGTTGCTTTTACTATGACCTTGTTGGAAAAAAATGTAGGAAAAGGGAAAAAGGCCACTTACCACGAAACTACTCGTTATTTAGCCGCACCGAAGAGAGAACAGAACAGGCTGCTGACCACTGTAAAGAAAAAAAAGGTAAGATTTCTAGACCAATAGAATAAGAGGATTAAGTCGGCTTGCCAGAAAAAGCCAGAAAAAAGCGCGTTTTCTGGTGGCCCTCTTTTTATATTGAATTGAAAAAAGTGGTCACTTTCGGGATTAACGGAAGGATACGGCCGCCCAAAAAGCCTACTTGGGAAGCGACGTTACACAAATGGAACCTTAATTTGCGCATGGACGGGGTTGAAGATTTTTGTGGTAATGTCATCATCCAAGTTCACTTTTGATAATGTAATTGAGGAAAGCACCTTGGATTTTTTTCCCGACGTCTTTAGACCAAGACGGGCCCGTTTTACGAAACTTGGTTTTGAGGTCACATGAACCTTTAACGCCAAAATTGGTATCCGGTTTCAGATAAAGAAAGGAAGCTGCCCTATTTATAGTGATCACAGCCAAACTAAGGCCGCGTTGTTGTGGTGTATGCCGAATTAATAGTAAACTGATACTTGGTGAAATGCTAGGCAACTGGTAGCTCGTTACGTTGTTCTTGTTCTGTGCCATCTCAGCAATGCCAATTCACTAATCAAACACGTAATGTCACGATTGTGCAATTGCAGAGCAGATCAGGACGAAATGGTTCCTGACCAGTACCAAGAAATCTTGTATTGGTGATCCCGTTCTCCAATATTCTATTTTGGTTTTTATTTTGTCAGATCCTAATTTTCGCAGCATCATATATCCAGTTTGAACACAACATCAAACAACACACTAATTTCGTTATACATCCACCTCCGTGCCAAGTTTCTCGGGTATGATTAACTTCATATTTTTTTATTCTTTTAAATCTGATCCTCGGATGGCTTATTTATCTTTTTTTTTCGTTAGCTCGTTTGATTGATGATGTTATTGAACTCGTCCAATCGGTCAAGAGAGAATTAAGCTTGTCATTGCCGATAAGGGTACCAGGCCCCTCGCCTCAAAGATCATGACTGTTATCAATAATTTTCTTGACGTTGGAATCTTTGATTTCCGCAAGGATATCCTGATTATCCGTTACTTGGAGGGTGGCCTCTCTTCCGTGCTTGGTGACTCACACAGCAATAACTGGAAACAGTGATGACGCCAACTTGTCCACGGACGGCGTCGACTAGTTCGAATCCTCGTGCGAGAGAGTCCAGATTGTCGATGGCTGCCTTACCGGGAAGGAGCAAAATGATGAAGAAGGTTGATACATACACTGTAGTATATGTCGACCTTCCATCGGCCTTGTCCTTGTGTTCTTTTCTTGCGAAAGCACTTAACACCACCCCCTTGTGCAGCTTGTACTGAGCTAAGCAATGAAATTTGGATCGCACCTGTTTCGATTGGTACAGCACCGGACATTTGTGCGCAAGAAGTGTTTTCATTTTCCAGTAATGAGTAGGCCGCGACCAAAAAGACCCTGGTATTTCTCGTTGGCGTAAAGTGGCTTGTAATTGGGCCCATGTTTATCGACGTAATATCCAGGCGCATGCTAGAAGTAACCAGCAGGTTGCAGCTGTGGGTCCCAATGACCAGCTTCGGACCGTCATCTCGTTTGACTGGATCGAAAATATTTGGAAATAGCCGTAACGATCTTCGGTGGCCGGATACGATGAAGGCACACCAGGGAGACGGCGTTCGTAGTGACTGTCAAGTGACATGTCACGATAGTGGATCTTCTTCCTTCAACTTGGATGCCTGCAGCTTCGAGCGTGGGCGCGCGAAATGACTGGTGGTTGGCTCCACTGTTTACAGAAGCGATGTCCAAGCGCAAGCTAGAAGTGACCAGAATCGTCGTTTTCCGAATATATAGCGTTCCGTATCTTCTTTCATTGATTTGATCGCTGCAATTCGCATATAGTCAGCGCCGGTCTAGAGGCATCACCATGGGGAGCGGAAACCGTAACTCATAATACAGAGAGAAGATTAATAAATAATCGATAAATGGCAATGATCCATCCATTCATCGATCAACATTTATGTAAATTGGAAACACGTAAAGTCACGATGATATCATAACGCTCCTGAAAAAAGCTGAGGGGTCGAGAGATAAGTGCTTCAACTCCCGACAAACGGAAGACAGCGCAGCGGTCATAATTGCCATTACTTGCCCCTAACCAGTAAATCGCTTGCACCACAAACCCCAACGCCGCAGCAATATCAACAATTCAGCACTTCCAAGCAATTCCCACACTTGCTGCTCCCGTCCAAGAATGCTTCCAACCAAGCTATTCCCAGCAAGGTTGTCCTACTTCCGAGAATCCCACCTTAGTTCCGACGATTTACGAAGATCACGTTGCAGGTCAGGGACCTGTCAAGTCCTCCCACCCGTTCCGAATCCAGCGAATGCTGAAGAGCAACGGAACGGCAGAGTATACTTCTCAGCAGCCTCAATTAAGCCGGAAGACAGCATTCCAGCGAATCCTAGTCTGTGCAAGTGGACGTTCCTCTTCTAGCTCAGGTTAACATCCTGAACACTGTTACCGGTACATATAAAGCTAGGGGAAGGTCCCATTTACATCTCATCCACTTCCAACGACGAGCCTGACTTTAAGAAATTATCATCCATAGGAGGAAGGCGAAAATGATCAGCTTCAGGCCTCCTTTGAAGAATCATCCTCTTCTGTATAGAGAAATATCATAAACTCTCTTGGATTGCCGTCGTCTGGAAAAAGGCGTTAGCTACAATACACAGTCCTCATTTATGCACTTTCAGCATGAAGAGTCGCTCGGCCCTTCTAGCCCTGCAAGATACTGTGCCATCTTCCCTGAGGCCGTATGCTGCCTTTTTTTTTCCACCGCAAGCCCCACATCAGTTCTTGGTGTATTTCACACATTCGCAAGACCTTTTTTCGCCCTCCCACCTATCGTTCCGCGACAGTCGCGTCCTTCCAGCAGTCGCGTCCTTCCAGTTGCAGTCGCGCGATCACCGCTTAAACCCATTCTATCACTCTTCCCTGCTGAATCTGCCATCACAAAAATGAATCTTCACTCCGACTGAATCTCTGCCATCACTCAAAAGTGAATCTGATTCACAACTGAATCTGCCATCACAAAAATGAATCTTCACTCCGACTGAATCTCTGCCATCACTCAAAAGTGAATCTGATTCACAACTGAATCTGCCATCACAAAAATGAATCTTCACTCCGACTGAATCTCTGCCATCACTCAAAAATGAATCTGATTCACAACTGAATCTGCCATCATAAAAATGAATCTTCACTCCGACTGAATCTCTGCCATCACCCAAAAATGAATCAGATTCACAACTGAATCTGCCATCACAAAAAATGAATCTTCACTCCGACTGAATCTCTGCCATCACTCAAAAGTGAATCTGATTCACAACTGAAGCTGCCATCACAAAAATGAATCTTCACTCCGACTGAATCTCTGCCATCACTCAAAAGTGAATCTGATTCACAACTGAATCTGCCATCACAAAAATGAATCTTCACTCCGACTGAATCTCTGCCATCACTCAAAAGTGAATCTGATTCACAACTGAATCTGCCATCATAAAAATGAATCTTCACTCCGACTGAATCTCTGCCATCACCCAAAAATGAATCAGATTCACAACTGAATCTGCCATCACAAAAATGAATCTTCACTCCGACTGAATCTCTGCCATCACTCAAAAGTGAATCTGATTCACAACTGAATCTGCCATCACAAAAATGAATCTTCACTCCGACTGAATCTCTGCCATCACCCAAAAATGAATCAGATTCACAACTGAATCTGCCATCACAAAAAATGAATCTTCACTCCGACTGAATCTCTGCCATCACCCAAAAATGAATCAGATTCACAACTGAATCTGCCATCACAAAAAATGAATCTTCACTCCGACTGAATCTCTGCCATCACTCAAAAGTGAATCTGATTCACAACTGAAGCTGCCATCACAAAAATGAATCTTCACTCCGACTGAATCTCTGCCATCACTCAAAAGTGAATCTGATTCACAACTGAAGCTGCCATCACAAAAATGAATCTTCACTCCGACTGAATCTCTGCCATCACTCAAAAGTGAATCTGATTCACAACTGAATCTGCCATCACAAAAATGAATCTTCACTCCGACTGAATCTCTGCCATCACTCAAAAGTGAATCTGATTCACAACTGAATCTGCCATCATAAAAATGAATCTTCACTCCGACTGAATCTCTGCCATCACCCAAAAATGAATCAGATTCACAACTGAATCTGCCATCACAAAAATGAATCTTCACTCCGACTGAATCTCTGCCATCACTCAAAAATGAATCTGATTCACAACTGAATCTGCCATCACAAAAAATGAATCTTCACTCCGACTGAATCTCTGCCATCACCCAAAAATGAATCTGATTCACAACTGAAGCTGCCATCACAAAAATGAATCTTCACTCCGACTGAATCTCTGCCATCACTCAAAAGTGAATCTGATTCACAACTGAATCTGCCATCACAAAAATGAATCTTCACTCCGACTGAATCTCTGCCATCACTCAAAAATGAATCTGATTCACAACTGAATCTGCCATCATAAAAATGAATCTTCACTCCGACTGAATCTCTGCCATCACCCAAAAATGAATCAGATTCACAACTGAATCTGCCATCACAAAAAATGAATCTTCACTCCGACTGAATCTCTGCCATCACTCAAAAGTGAATCTGATTCACAACTGAATCTGCCATCACAAAAATGAATCTTCACTCCGACTGAATCTCTGCCATCACTCAAAAGTGAATCTGATTCACAACTGAAGCTGCCATCACAAAAATGAATCTTCACTCCGACTGAATCTCTGCCATCACCCAAAAATGAATCTGATTCACAACTGAAGCTGCCATCACAAAAAATGAATCTTCACTCCGACTGAATCTCTGCCATCACCCAAAAATGAATCTGATTCACAACTGAATCTGCCATCACAAAAATGAATCTTCACTCCGACTGAATCTCTGCCATCACCCAAAAATGAATCTGATTCACAACTGAAGCTGCCATCACAAAAAATGAATCTTCACTCCGACTGAATCTCTGCCATCACCCAAAAATGAATCAGATTCACAACTGAAGCTGCCATCACAAAAAATGAATCTTCACTCCGACTGAATCTCTGCCATCACTCAAAAATGAATCTGATTCACAACTGAATCTGCCATCACAAAAAATGAATCTTCACTCCGACTGAATCTCTGCCATCACTCAAAAATGAATCTGATTCACAACTGAATCTGCCATCACAAAAAATGAATCTTCACTCCGACTGAATCTCTGCCATCACCCAAAAATGAATCAGATTCACAACTGAATCTGCCATCACAAAAAATGAATCTTCACTCCGACTGAATCTCTGCCATCACTCAAAAATGAATCTGATTCACAACTGAATCTCTGCCATCACGAATGAAATTTCCAATGGAATCTCTCACTGCAACGGGAATCTGCAAAATCAAGCAACGAGAGTTTCGGGGATGGAATTCGGCTCATCAATTTTTTCACAATGATGGCAGAAGTGCACAGCAGCAAGAAAATTGACCGTTTGATGCAGATTGGCTGCACCTAACTGTCCCAAAAGTTGAATGCCGTTCTTGCAAAGCAATAAAAAGTTTTCCTCTTGGAAATTGTTTTCCACACTCCGTTTTCTTCTTTCTCCATACAGCCGTGTCAATTATAGTGCAAGTAAGTGATTGGATTTTCAAGTATCTTTCCCTGACAGCTGGAACTAGTAAACAATGGGTTCAGTCTAATTATCCCTATGGTTACGGTGCTGGTTACCTATGACATTGGTGTGGACCATATCTCCATATGTAAACCATGCCGAAGTTTTTGGCTGCTGGTATACAATGCCTTGATTGACGATGTACCGATGATGTACGATGCTCAGAATATTGTATGCTCTTGTGTGAATCTCATGTCAGAACATTGAGTAAAGAGCGCATCTTTCTGATATTTTATATCTTCGTTGCATGTATTGCATACCTCGTATTGGACTTTAGCATGACTATATAACCATGGACAAACTTCTTTCCTTCTTCATGGTTGACAGCTCTGATATTCAGTAAGTGGAAGCTGAAAAGTCTCCTGTCGTGTCTGCGTTCAAGATATTGTGGCTGCAATGATGTCATGTTTCGTCTTAGATAGTTCAACCGCGGGAATTTTCAATAAGGAATATAAGTAGTATATTGTATCTATAGTTCAGTTCATTTCTATACACTCAATGATTATAAAACGAAATATGATTGAGGCAAACAGTTCATCTGGTGCGATTCAAATATAGTTAAAGAGGTATGAATTTCTGTCTCCGCGCCTGATCCGCTCTTTTGCGTCCCGTTTCGAGGTGCTGATCTTGCTAAAGCCCAAGGTTCCCCTTTTGGTTGACCCCCCCCCCACGCCCAAGGGGTAGCGTCTACATGAATTTTTCCATGGAGTACAATCTCATCTTGTCGCGCTCCTCGTCCTACCGAAATCACTGTGTGGAATGATACATTTTATCTTTTACACAGCCACCAACCTTTGGGTATTGTGGCATCGGATGTCCGTGCTGCAATTGCTGAGCGACTGTTATGTTTCCAACCAAGCACAGTGGATCACAAATAAAAAAAAAAAAAGTCAAAACGTGTGAATTTGCCACTGGAACCGACAGCACAATCTCTCGGCCAACCAACCTCATACATCTCCTCCTGTACATCTCTGCTCGGTGCCACTCCCAATGAACATTGAAAAGTGTGGTCCTCTTTTTTTCGATCGCAAGCCGGTAACCAATATGTTATTGACCGGTCAATGCTTATTTCCGTGCTATATTATACTGTATGGGCAACACCGACCACCGAGTCTTTAACTGCCTGTATAAAAGCACTAGAAGGTACAGTGTCTCTCGGGTCCTTCGCAGCGACAACCATCTGCCGGTTTGATATTCTCACGAAAGCTCTCGCAAGGCATCCCAACAGTGACCAAGGATTCGCACCCGTTCATCATCATTATCAAGCGAATGGCGTAATTAAACGCTTTTTGGAAACACTGCCCAACATGGTGCAATCGCATGTCTTCCACCTGGGATATGCAAATTTCCGAGTTCTCTCTGGCGTACCATTCCCAATTTCCATCAAGCGACAAAATTCTGCCTTTCAGCCTAATGTATTCCGCGACCCCAGAACGTTTGCGTATCCCGATTTTTGGTTCCATCCAACACCAGCTACAAACCTAAGATATCCTGATTCGGGCGTGGGAGTGTGATCATCGGGGGGAACCCTCAAATGCAAGCTTCCAGAGTTATCTAGTATATGATCGGCGCGAGTCAACCGACTTTGTGGGAGACGACCTCATCTTGATGGATTGCCTGAATGCTGCCCTAGGCCAGGCCAAGAAGCTTGGCCCTTCAAATTCCTCACCCTGCTTCTGTCTGCCTGCCATGATCTGCTGAACGCGGCAAGCAACATGGACACGGTCGACCTCAAATGCCTGAATGCCATACATGGTCTGCGTCATGGTAAAGATTTTAATTACGCACTAATGAAAATCTTCACCTTAGAACACCAGTCATAGATTGATCCTTTTGCCTCAGTTATACTATTCATAGCTCCAGCAAGAAGAATGACTTACCCACAGCTTTTATCTGACACGAAATTTGCATCCGGAACTTTGGAACTCTCCTCCCATCATAGTTAATATTCAAAACTTGATTGCCGTGCACTGTCGTATCAGGATTGTGATATATGAGAGGATTTAGAACAAAAGAGACAATAAGAATCCTTTGAGACTGTTGGATGATCTTTATTTCGATTAATGTGATCTGCCTATTTATACTTTAGTCTTGAGGCGGAATTAATAATTATCAGTGAGCAGTCCTCGGTTATAAGGTGTATTAGGAAGGATCCACATGCTGTGATGTGACAGCTTTACCCGTATGAATTGATCTCGGCGATAGATCCAAGTTATGGATGAAGAGGCTCAATCGGTGTTCTAATGGAGAAGCTCACTCAGAATGGAAACACGTCTAGATCCCGATCTTTCCTGTTTGGGAACACCAGTCTAGGATGGATAATACGACAAGTAGTGGATATACCACAAGGATCTTTCGTTAATACGTCTCCGATGACTTTCTCGGATTGTAAGGTTATTGTCGTATAGATAGGGTTCATATACCACTACATAAGAATTACCTCGGTTTAAGCAGATAAGAGACACTAGAGTAGTTACACACTATTTGTACATTCAAATCCCGATACCAGTTATTATCTTTGAATACCAGATACTAAAGAGATCATCTCTTTCGAGAATAAACAACAGTCTCACCGTACTCAACGTCTCGATCCATCTATATCACATTTTTTACGGTGAATACTACCAAGATGAACCCCGCCAACGAGAATTTGACCGAGATGCACGCATCCAAGGACGTGCCAATGACGGATGCATCGGATGCATCCACCGATCAGGGTTCCCCTATGGCCCAGTCAACTTGGGCATCCAAGCATGTTTCTCCGACTGCCGCGCTCAAACGCCGTCTAGAGGATTGCCAAAAGGAACTGGAGGAGTTACTTATTCAGTTGGGTACTCAGCAACATCCTGCAGACAAAGCAGGCGCTGTTAGAGACGAGGCCCACAAACTCTTGGCAGAGAGAGACTCTCTCCGTCAACTCCTGGCCGGTTATGACGTTCCGGATATAAGGAATCCGCTCCAGTCCTCTGCTTGGGAGAGTAAGATTGGGGATTCTTATCCTATGAAGGGTATCAAGGGCCCTAAAATTACTGCTAGGGACATTCCTTTGTTCCAATGGCGTGGTTGTCCCTGGACCTTGAATAAGAACAGAGATGTTTTCACTTCGGTGGAGCACTTCTGTGCCAATTTCCGTCGCCTGTTGGTTCAAGCCAATTATGAGCTTGACCAGCATTGGGAAGAATGGTTTATGTTTGCGCTTCCGGACCAAGCAGATGATTGGTTCAACGCAAATGTGGCGAACCGTGGTTTGGGATGGGAACAGGCATGCGTTCTCTTTAAAGAACGTTATGAAAATCCCGACCATTATAACAAAGCGGTCAAGAAAATTGCCATTATGAAAATGAATGGGAGCGAATCCCTTACTCGTTTTGGTGAGCGCTTTTTGCGCGCTTTGAAAGAGTGCAAACTCATTGACGGTCCTCTGGCTGCTGGTGTTTTCCAGATAAACATGACCGCATATATGGAGAATCAAGTGCTCAACACTTGGACCCAACGTAACGGCTCCAAGCCTATCTCTTCTGTGGAGGCCTTGCTCCAAATTGCTCCGTTCATTGTCGACAAGAGAGTAACGGAGGGTGATAGTCACCATGGTGACTACAAACACAAGGCGGGTAAGCGTTACCACCGATCTGTGTCTCCCATTTTACGCAAGCGGCCCTTTAAGGGTGAGAACGTGAAGAAGGAGAAGGTCGAAAACAGCCGACCGAATTTGCCACAGACTTGCCTGTATTGCAAGAAAGCCTGGTTTCAAGGCCACCGTTGCGAGGCTTACCAGGAGGCGCACAAGATTAAGCGCCAAGAAAAACGTCTCCGTCGTTTGCGCCTGGATGAAAAATCCGGCAAAGCCAAAGTTGGTGCTAAGCAAGCACTACGTAAGCAGATGCAGGACGACCACCCTGCCAAGGAGGTTATTGATACCATCCTGACCGAGCTTGAAGAAGAAGAGCTC
Organism: Radiomyces spectabilis; assembly: GCF_025331425.1. NCBI lineage: Eukaryota > Fungi > Mucoromycota > Mucoromycetes > Mucorales > Radiomycetaceae > Radiomyces > Radiomyces spectabilis. The sequence goes on along the minus strand of NW_026251934.1, from coordinate 1,680,840 downwards.
AGCCGAACTGCACAACGTAAGTCTCTTAAGCTATACAGTATCCGCAACGAACAAAATTCAAGTATGCTAAAGACACCTATCATGATTCAGAATGAACGAATCTTGGGTCTCGTGGACACCGGTGCAGAAATGTCCATCGTCAGCAAAAACTTGTGTTCGTTAAATAAATGGCCAATCTTTAATGCCAAAGGATCTATCTTGTATGCTAGTAGAGGAGACACAGTGAAGCGCATTGGAACTACTGCTCCACTGGATATTATTTACAATGGTCGTAACATCCGTCATAGCTTTGAAGTTATGGAGTTAGCAGATGAATGTGAATTAATTCTGGGTATTGATTTATTGCCGCAACTTGGAATTGCTCTCACTGGCGTCGCGACTGATTGGGATACATCAGAAACCCATCAGGCCAAAGAGGAGATGGCAATCGTGCCAAAAGCCGAAACATATCAACCCAATGAATCACCAGCAGGTACAGAAACAGAACATGTTCACTTCATGCGATCTGTTCAGCCGTTTATTAAGGCCAATGCTGCTATACCTAAGGGAAGTTTTTGTACTTTACCTGAATCTATTATTCATCTATCAACGCCCGAAGGAGTTACTGCATACCAAAGACAGTACCCTTTGCCGTTCACCATGAGACCAGTCATTGATAAGGCTGTTCAAGGTTGGTTGGATGAGGGAATTATTGTCCGTGCTGCTGTGAATTCATCCTGGAACAGTCCATTGACTTTGGCTGACAAGAAGGATGCATATGGCAATAAGACTGGCAAACGACCTTGCCTGGATCCCCGTCATATCAACAAACATTTACCTGATGATCGTTACCCTTTACCATTGATCAAGGAAATTTTTCAATCCTTAGGAGGAAACACTGTGTTCACTACATTGGATCTAAAAAGCGCATTTCATCGTTTCAAGATCCACGAAGCGGACCAGCATAAAACCACGTTCACTCACGATGGTATTCAATATATGTTCCAAGGATGTCCCTTTGGTTTGAAGCCGATTTCATCCAAGTTTCAGAGAGTGATGTCTTTGATTTATCAACATCTGCCATTCGTGCGGACATTTGTGGATGATATCGTTATCTTCTCTCCATCGATTTCTGAGCATATCACACATGTTCAAACAGCCATTCAGGCTCTGACCGACGTGAATTTACTGCTCAATCCTGCAAAATGCCATTTTGCGCAATCTTGCATCTTCCTACTTGGTTTTTGCATTTCAGCTGAAGGCGTCGTACCTGATAGCCGCAAACTTACCAATGTGATGTCATGGCCAATTCCACGTACTGGTAAGGAGGTCCAGAAATTTATGGGTGTTATCAATTATTTCCGCGATCATATTCCTACCGTTGCTACCATCAGTGCTTCTATCGATGCACTTCGTTCGGCTGGTAGTTTAACGAACCTATGGACCGATGTGCACACTAAGCATTTCCAGATGCTTAAAGATATACTGGCTCAACAGCTTTTGCTGGAATATCCTGATCTCAACAAGCCATTCCTTGTCGCAACTGACGCATCCAACTATGGTATTGGTGCTGTATTATTTCAGATGCAAGGTAAAAGGAAACAATACATTTCCTTCATGGCTCGAGCTCTCAGTAAGTCCGAACGCAACTACTCAACTACGAAGAGAGAGTTATTGGCCATTGTTTATGCTCTCCAGAAGTTTCACCAGTATCTTTGGGGTAATCCGTTCACACTTTATACGGACCATAAGGCGCTTGTTTATCTTCACACTCAGAAGATTGCAAACCCCATGATGCTTACCTGGTTGGACACTATCCTCGATTACACCTTTACGGTTGTCCATTTACCTGGTGTTCAGAATGTTCTCCCTGACTCTCTTTCTCGCTTGTTTATCCCTGATGACAAGCTGGAGGGGGGTATTGTCGTCAAAGGACCGAAGCCAGTTGTATCAAAGAAGTCTACTGATGGACACAAAATATTCAGGATTAAATCCGTTGCTTCAACTGATGATACGATGTGTCCACCAGAGAATGAAAGACACGGTATCTTGGAAAAAGCACATTTACTTGGAGGTCATGAAGGAGCTGAACATATCGTACGACATATCCATGCAGATGGTATCCACTGGAATAATATATTCCAAGATGCTGTGACATTGGTCAAGTCATGTATTGAATGTCAACGCTACAACATAGGGCAGAAAGGCTATAATCCCTTGAGACCAATCTATGCATACCTTCCTGGAGATCACTGGGCTGCTGATCTTATCAATTTTCACAAGACATCAAATGCCGGTAACAACTATATTCTGGTACTTGTGGATATTTGCACTCGTTTCTGCATTTTACGTGCTTTACCGAACAAACAATCAGATACACTCGTCAAAGCATTTGTCGAAGTATTCTGTGATTTTGGAATACCCAAGGTTATACAATCTGACAATGGTTCTGAATTCAAGAATCAGTTCATGAAGAAGTTTGTTGAACACCTGGGAATTGACCATCGGCTGACCACACCCTACCATCCAAGAGCGAATGGTGTGGCTGAACGACATGTACAGGAAACGATACATATCTTGCGGAAAAAGATAGAAGGTGCTGGCAAAGACTGGGACTACTATGTTCCCAGCACACAATTACACATCAATAGTCGCATATCAAAACGACTCCAATCCTCGCCTTTCTCTCTTATGTTTGCAAGACGATTAAATGACTTTGTGGACTACCGCTCAAGAAATGCTGTACCGAAAGATCCAATGACACATGAAGACTTGATGAAGCGTGTGAAACACATGACGGATATTGTGTTTCCGGCACTCCAAGAGAAAGTGAAGCATCATGGTTCCAACATGAAGGACAAATTTGATACCAAGCACAGACTCATGGATTTCCCAGAGCGAAGTCACGTTATGGTCAAGGTACAAAATAGAGCTGGTAAATTAGCTCCTATTTATGAAGGCCCATACACTGTTCTGCGCAAGACGCAAGGTGGATCATATGTTCTTCAAGACGAAACTGGTGCACTTATGCCCAGAGACTTTTCGCCCTCTGAAATGAAACTGATCAACGTAGATGATGTGGTTCCCGAAGATGAACTGTACGAAATTCAAGCCATTATTGATCATAAAGGTCCTAGAGGCAAACGCGAATACCTTGTAAGATGGAAAGGTTATGGTGCCGAGGATGATCAATGGCTCACCGCTGATAAATTTACCGACCCTGCATTTATTATGGAATATTGGAACAGACGTGGATCAAACGAGACAGAAATGAATCTGCCTGAAGATAAGTCTGTGAAACGCAAGGGTAAAACACAAAACGTCAACCCCAGACGTAGTAAGCGCAATAGACAATAAGTGGTGGTTCTCAAAAGATAATTCCATACTAAGCGCATAAGTCTCTGTAATTCATGAGCTAGTCTTTTCCTCATGTATTTTTTCCCACAGGGTTTTTTAGAGGTTTTTACAGACATGACCATGTAACAGAGCCTGCTTCAACCTGGAGGGGGGTAATGTCGTATAGATAGGGTTCATATACCACTACATAAGAATTACCTCGGTTTAAGCAGATAAGAGACACTAGAGTAGTTACACACTATTTGTACATTCAAATCCCGATACCAGTTATTATCTTTGAATACCAGATACTAAAGAGATCATCTCTTTCGAGAATAAACAACAGTCTCACCGTACTCAACGTCTCGATCCATCTATATCACAGTTATTCGCCGCTTGAACGAATCTCAAAACGGTGTGGAGAGGTGTAGGGATTTTTTCTCGCGATTTAAGTTAAAAGGTTAATCCTTTTTTTCATATTCCATTAAAGATAAGGACTTGAAAAATGCCATACGGGAGCATGGGCCAGCGCACACAGTTAGATATAATGACCGATCCGCAAACTTACAGTAGTGGATCAAGTCTTAAAACATGATGGTTGAGTTCAACCATGTCGATGGCCTAAATCGCCACCGAACCACAGAAGAACAATTCAAACTATAATATTTGTAAATTTATATATGTTTAAATTATATACTTCTAAATATATATATTATTATAGTATAATTATAAATATAATTCTAATTTAATTTATCTTTAGTTTTGCAATACCATTATGTGTGCGAGAACCTTTCTCTAAGAGAAAGAATCATAAAGAGTCGCAGTGCAAGTTTTAAGCAACTTACACCTACTAAATTACTAACTATATAGAAAAATATAAGTATAAAATAAGTTGAATTGTTTCTCACAGCACTTTAAAATTTAGGGTGCGCCCATTGCCACAGCAACGGCTGCTCCGGGAGAATTTCGAATAAATAAACATGTTTACTTTGTTAAACTTGAATGACTTTCCTTTTCTTATATCTTATCTATTGTCATGATTACTTCCGAAATCACATGCGACGTCTGCAAAGCGACATTTAGCTGTCTTTTTAATCTGAGAAACCACAAATTTCGTGACCATGTCAACAAAGTGCTAGTTAGTAACAGTAGGTTGCATTGCGACAAACACAAATACCCTTCACGCTGACTTGTTATTATGTAGGTAAAACGATTGTGAATAGAATCAATGGAAGCTTCTATTGTATCGTTTGCGAACGAGAACTGAAAAATGCAACGACGTTCAAGATACATCTTTCAAGCCACGATCTTACAATGGAAGCCGTTCCACCTGGTGAAACTGATATTGTCGACGACTCGTGTCAGCCAGAGACAAACACATTGCAAAAAAGTAAAAAAACCATTGGGTTATAACGACGCCATTCTGGTCACCTGTGATTCGCTGGTGGAGACTGACAGAGTCAAGAAAGATAAACTTAGTCTTACTAACCTTGGACGGTAGAAGCCATTGTCATACATCATGCCGGATTGCGAGTACAATTTTCTGGGTTCACCATCGACATGTTGTGGAAGCAGAACCTGAGGGAAGAACATTGCACCGACCCACACCTGATACAGAGGCGAGTTCAAGTATCATAGAAACAGATGGTGACAGCATCCTCACATATATCAAAAATACAAGATACGTGCTTTTTTATTCTGCCTCACCAAACACAGGATGCTCATACTTTTGCTTTATTAAATTCAGCAAAGCATCCAAATGCCTGAAGACTGCCTGGTTTCAAGAACTTACCAAGGCAGAAACACGCCACATGAATGATGATTGGCTTTTTGCGCGTCAGTTGCGCTACTACTGCTCACTGCTCTTCGCGGGAGCAGTGTTCATCCAAGGATCAAGTTCCATAATGGTCAACACAGTGAAGCCATACGGCCGAGACATGACTCTTGATAGTCATTTCAAACGACGTCTCCCCGGCGTCCCTTCATCTTACCCGGCTGCCGAAGGCCGTTAGGGGTATTTGCAACTGCTGACAATCCCATCAAACGATGGTGAGTCAAAGCTTCTTATCGGGACACGAAGTTGCAATTGCTGGTGACGTCCAGCATGCGGCTGGATATCGCATCCATCAACTTGGGTCCAGTTACAACTCATTTTACGCCCACAGCCAATACGAGGGTCTTTCTGGATAAGACGTCCATTGTCGCCGCAAACGCAGTGCTGGAGGATGAAGCATGTACTTCAGCACAAACCATTCCAGTCCTCTATCAATTAAAACAGGTCCGGTCGAAATTTCACTCCGCGTCGACTTACACAATGTGCCGGAGCTCATCTTCGTTTTGCTCCTTGCCAGAAAGGCAGCCTTCGACCATCTGGACGTTGTCGCGCGAAGATTCAAACCAAATGACGCCGTCAACGGATAAATTATCGTCTTCACTGTTTTCACGTATTGCCGTATTAGTTATAAAGCACGGAAGAGGAGCCACACTTCAGGCAACGGATATCCAGGATATCGTCGCGGAAGTCAAAGCTTCCAACGTAAAAAAAATTATTGATAACGTTAAGGATCTTTGCGGGGAGGGTCCTATTTTAATCATAGCAATGACAAGTTGAATTCGCTGTTGACAGATCTCGCGAACACCATTGTCACAGCGCTCAAACGAGCGAATGACAAAAAGGTAGCCTGGTTGCATAATGCAGCATACGATTGAAATAAAATTAATGTAGTAGTCCAAGTGGCATAGGAAAAACCGCAAGACACGCATTGAATGCAATGATGTCATCATTGGACAGCGGCTTAAATCAAGATCGAAGCCTCTGGTGCAGAGTGCTTTGTAACTCTGAAAAGAAAGGCTGAACAATGCGGCGATATTGGAAAAGAGAACGTCTTAGGCCTTGTTATACGTTCCGAGAGGGGAAATATGAGGAGTCTCTTCAAAAGACCACGAGTAACTGTATGGTTCGGGGGTAGGCAGCGAACAGCCTTGAAGCCGTGAGCTCCATCAGCTACAGGTGCCGTCATGACGTCCGCTAATTCGACCTGAAATACAGCACCTCCACCGCGCCATATCCGACGAGAACATCATCCGGCCATAAGTAATATGTATTAAGCATTGGTTAATGACGAGAAGTAATTCCTTGATGGTGTATTGAATAAAGTAAGAAGAATAAACAAATACAAGTTTATGATAAACAAAGTGAAGATGAATTTGATTAGCAATTGAATACTGCTTTCAGACCCCAGTGGTCGCCTGTGTTCATGATTGTAACTGTTTAGGCACTCGCTAATGTCATCATTATAGATGGTGCCATAGATATTGACGGAGTATGATAAGATATGGGACGGAAGTATAGTGCTTGGAACGCGTCGCATCCAGTCGCCTGCCATCGTAAAGCCAACATGTACTCAGATTCATAATAATCGATCCGAGTCGTGGGTTATTCTTGTTATCGGAACGGAAGATGATGATTTAAAGGCACAACCGCTTGCGGTGACAGAGTTTGAGTGCTATTAATGAGGAAAATACGACAATCAAACCAGCATGGAAGTCATATTGACTAGAGAAACAAAAAAGCACTGCATTCAGTAAAGCAGAATAGGGGAGATAATTTATAGCATGACAAAACTTACTATTGCAAATAGGATAATCAGCACTAATCTGTGGACATTGGGTGTCTTTTTCCAGGAGCCTAACCGTCGGCAGAAGCATAGCGATGGAAGCCACAAACAATGCGGCTGTCAAAATATGGAAATCCTAGTCACATAAATAACAGAACATGATTTAGCTCCCAGCATGAATTCAAGAAAGAAAAAGAAAACGAAGAAAATACTAGTAGTTTATGAATGTTCTCAATGTTTGTGAGCGGTGGATATTAGAAGCTTGACCGTTTTGGGAGCTTATTGAAACAAAAGTAAAACCGGATCTCAACACAAGAATTATTGCTAGAGGGGGGTGGAACATGCCATAGGCTCTACTTGTTGCATATTAAACCACTCATTGCGGATTACAATGTTACCAACTACAATGCTTTTCCAATATTTTTCTTGATTCGATATTACATGTGTTGTAGCTTCACAAATTTATTGAGACGACGGCCGCGACAAACCTTCTTTGATGCTCAGGGTACTGATACGTAACCATCTATTTATTGTAAATGCCGCACCATTATTGTGAGTGATGACTTTACTTCTATTTTTTTTATTTTCATTTTTTATTTTTACAATTTCTCCCTTTTAGAAACTGCGCTGATGTACAGTGCTATACGAATTTATTGGATACAACAAACACTCGCTTTATAGAAAAGGTAATAGTTAATTACCCAAGAGAGGGTACGCAACAAGTTCTCACTCCCGTGAGGCAGGGAAAGTGACCAAAAGTTTGAGGACACTGGGGATCGTCACAATGCTGATATGCGTCCTCTCGTGAATTCGCTTCGCATACTTTGTCTTCATCGGACGCACAATCTTCAGGGAAACATGTGGGCGGATATTGGCCTGCCCACCGAGCGCTCGATAGGGTAGAGATAGAAAGTAAGGTCAAGCAAATAAGGAATAGATACTTCGCCATGATTTTGAATGTGGACCTGATGATTGTTCTCGTCGGGTTTAAATATGTCATAAACAAAATCGTGCATGATTGTTTACTCTGAATAGGGAGTCGCAGCCGACATGGATCGGTTCCAAGAACAAGAATTTTTCGGTTAAGGGATACATCTGTTGTGCTTATCCAAAAGCAGTTGCTGAACGAATATCATGTCGGTGCCGCAGGGGCGTTTGCGATGAGACGCACGCTGGTATGACGTAAAAAATTATTGTGAAATCTTGAATCCGCGGAGATCTGACAGAACTTCGTATGGGATGCGCATGACTGTTTTCCTTAATGTAAGTCGATATCGTTCCCGGTTCCAAGAGTATCTCTATCACTAATTCGATGGCTGTTATCGTTTACCATTGAGAAAAAGAATAATGTGATGACTTTTGTCAAATGCGATCGAGACATCCCCTGCCAGACAGAGCTACGCTACAAGAAAAGCTAAGCGAAAGCATGCAGGGAGAACGATGATTTATCTAGCGACGATCGCCCATGCAACTGGGCGTAAGCTTCTTCTTTGTTTTTGCAATCCCAGAAGAAACATGTCAACGCTTTCAAAGATGACACGGGACTCAAAGCTTTTTTAGCACACATAAAGAAATAGCGGTTTCAAGGATTATTCGCAGAGCGAGATCGACAATGTCGGAGATCCTTCTTGGTATATATTGAATCACCCATTATGGACTACAGTATTATCATTTACAATGCTTTTGCGATTTTTTTTTCCTTACACGACAGCAACTTTGATTGTGCCTTGAAGCTTCCTAAATGCGTTGGGACGATCGCCACGGCAAACCCTATTTTTAGGCTCAGGGGGGCTGATGCTTGGTCACATTTCTTTTTTTATTTTATTTTTACAGTTTCTCTTTGGAAACTGCGTTTTCAAACTGTATCAATTTATTGGATTCAACAAAAGCTTGCTTTATAGAAAAGCTAACTCGAATAGCAATTAATTAGCTGCGGGGTAGACAACAAATCGTCTGTCCGGTGAAGCATGGAATGAGGCCGAAATCAATAGCACAGTTGGGGTCATGGCAATTCTCCTGTGCGTCCACTTGTGAAAAGACAGAGCATATTTGGACTTCATTGTTCCTACAGCCTTCAGGAATACAAATAGGCGTCCTGCTCATCTAGCGCTCGATAGGGTGGAGATAGTAAGTAGGGTCAAGCAAACAAGGAATAGATACTTTCGCCATGGTTTTGAATCTTCCATAATTTTCCTTGTCAGTTTTAAATACGTTTTCAAGAACTATGCACTATTCTGAATGCCGAATAACGATCCACTACATATAATAGTCGGCACTGATAACAAAGGATGCGTTGTCAGGATGCCGCACCTGTTGTATTTCAATATGCAGATCCATCGCCGAAAAATAATGTTACAATGGATGCATTTGCAATGATGCGTATGCTACCACCAGGAAAGAAATGTGGGTCCAAGAACTTTTATTCCCATTGATAAGTTGTGGATCTATGTTACTCGCTATACGACGATTTTGTTTTTGTCATACTGTAGTAGGTGACCATCGTCGAGAAAATGAAAAATAGCTCCACTGAATACTTGTGTGCGCAAAAGGCGCTACCGAGGTTAACTTTTTTCAAGCTAGAGGAACCGTTTAGGGGTATAAAATAGCATGGATCATAATAATAATTACCTTGGATGTTGCCGCTCCGGCATCCAGAAGCTCGATTTCTATAGGCCCAGAAGGTAGCACGTCTTTTAAATATGATGATCATCATTATAATTACTTGCAGGAATGTCTGCTTTTTACAATATTGTATGTATAGTTGTCTTTACTCTCATGATTATTGCACAGTTTTATTTAAAGCAGGAAGCCGCACAGAAATAAAGCTAACTGAACACCAGTCAAATGAAGGTAAACCAACAGTATCAGCTTCCGATCATGCAAGCAATGGAACCATAATTCCGGCGCTCGCGCGGGCAACTTCCCACTGCTCCAATTTGTGCTTTCCCTCGGCATATCATCACGTTCTTCCATCGTACAATTCATATTCGGCGCAAGGGACGTTACATTTGAATATTTAAGTCTTGATCGCTATTGGTAAGTGTAACATGATTTGGGCCATTCGACATCGAATCGGAACAGTAGAAATTCAAGGTATCCATAGCAAAAGGTTAAACGAAATAACATGCCGAAAAGAAAGGCAGGTTTCTCTTTGGTGCGAAAAAATAAGATTACCTTCAGAGTCAACGTGTCAGCGTAACAGTGTGTGCCGGTGGAACTAGGTTGAAAAATGCGATCATTATCCTGGGCCAAACTGGCGACTAGGCCGTACCTTATCCAGAAACAATACAGTTGTGGCCCCTTACCTCACCATTGCGAACATGAACCGTGAGTGAATCAGGTCTTCGTCTTTATCTCCTTTTTGCAAAAAGGAAACCACCACTGCTTCTTCAATTGAGTGTAATCAACGATGAAAGGAGGGCATCAAGATTGCTGGGAAAGGTTGCTGCCGAATGCTCGTTTTTGGTATGGTGGTTGCGGTCCGTTTGAACGCGAGTGAAGCTTTTTGAAAAAAAAACTGCGATCGCCGAGAGATTCTGTGGTGGTTCCCTTTTGCCGCGTGCATACCAAACCACTCATTGGATTGGGTTCAAAGGAATCAGCTAAATGATACAGTATTCAGTGACAAATGGAGCAGTCAAAAAGAGAGTGGTTTATTCAAGAGAAATAAATTACAAAGAAAGGAACTACACAAGGGAACTAAAAGGCGGCTAATATGGGTTTTTTTTTCTTCTAATTATTTTAATGTAGGCAGAAGAAATCCCTCCCCGCCGCACTCAGGAAGAGACACCTACCCCATCAAAGCCGATGGGCGAGGTAGTGCGTTAATTCGCTAAAGAAGAACCTATTATCTTTCTTTGATTTATTATACGCAGGAAATCCCTCCATAGCTCGCATTTAGATGGCAAATCCTTTTCAGTCTTGCACATCAGACAGCCCACAGCCACTAAAACGCTGCGGTGTGGTTCAGAAATAAAAGACCCCCTTCCGGACGAGAATCAGTTAAATCCAAAGACCTGCAGCCAACTTGCACTGCAGTGGGGGTGGACAGCACAGAAAGTGTCCATAGATACTAGATTTCAGGAATAAGACAATCAAGCTTATTCCCAACTTTCCTGCAAACAATCATATTGCAGCTGGGACCGATTTGTGATCCCGCATAAGGTTCCAACAGCTACGGAGGGATGCCTTCGCCATCCCACAGGCTCGGCCGAATAGCTAATGCTTCAAAGACTGCGTACGGTTGTCCATTCCCGGACCTGTAATGCACCTGGTCTCTGCGTCAAGGGGAAAGACAGAAACAGGGCCAGAAAAGCCAGACGCGGTTACCTTCCTTCATAGGGCGCGTAAATACTGGAAGCCGTTACAACGACTTATCCTGCCATTAGACTGAGCTTCATTCAGGAATAACGGGTATGGGATCAATTTCTGGAAACACCATTCAGGCTTCTAGGTCACGGGCAACCCGCACCACTACTGGGCCCATCTGCATTGGGGGACTGCCACAAGAAGAAGCGTAGCCGATGACTGACTCCGTTGAGGAAGCACCGGTTCTCCTGCGGAGGTTTTATACAGAGTTGCGCCTGTATAAACCTGGGGGTGCAGCAACGACGGCAGTAGCAGCCACGGGGTGATGTCTCTGTAAACCATGTCTCATAAAGAAACCGTTGCTTGACAGGGTGAAGGAAAACCCAAACGCCCAAACCGGTAGGGATGGTTCCTGACGAACACCAGGACAACCGAGGAAAGGACCTGGACCAGACCAATAGAGCTCGCCGTAGCTCTGCCAAAAATAAATAAAGAAAAGCTGCTTTTAGTACGGCCTTGTTGAAAAAAAAAAATAGAAAAAGGGGGAAAAGAGCCTACTCACCATGAAACTGCTCGTTATTTAGCCGCGCCGAAGAGAGAACAGACCAGGCTGCTCACCACTATAAAAAAGAGAAAAAAAAAGGTAAGATTTCTAGACCAATAAAATAAGAGGATTAAAAAGTTGGCTTACCAGGAAAAAGCCAGAAAAAGGCGTAAAAGAAGCGCGTTTTCTGGAGGCCCTCTTTTTATATCAATTGAAAAGCGGTCACTTTTCGGGATTAACGGAAGGATACGGTCACCCAAAAAGCCTACTTGGGTAGCGACGTTACACAGCCGGAACCTTAATTTGCGCATGGACGGGGTAAAATATTTTTGTGGCAAGATTACTCATCCAAGTTCACTTTTGGTTTGTAATTGGGGAAAGTGCCTTGGATTCCTTTTTTTCCCGACGTCTTTAGAGCGAAACGGGCCCGTTTTACAAAAATTGGTTTTGGAGTCACATGCACTGTGATGCCAAAATTGGTGTCCGGTTTCAGATAAAGAAAGGCAGCTACCCTAAATATGGTAATCACCTTTCAACAAGTAGAGGGCGTTGTGGCGTATGCCGAGTTAATAGTGGAATGACACTTGGTGAAATGCTAGGCAACTGGTAATTTTGCTATGATTTTTGCTTCTGTGTCTCTCAAACAAAGTCGGTTCACCAATTAAACACGTAATGTTACAACGATGTCATTGCACAGCAGTTCAGGTCGAAATGGTTCGACCATAACCAAGAAATTTGAACCCGGCATACCCATTACTTTCAACTTTCAACTTCCAACTCCATGCCAAAATATGATTAGCTTTTGGATTTTCTTCTTATTTCATCTGATGCTCGGGTGACCTACTTGCCAACATGTGCACAACCGTTCGTGCACCTAGGCGTACATTTTTACAGACCCAGATGGTGCATGTTTACGTCCTTAAATGAGCATGATTGTCAAGTTTATTTTGAAAAAGCGACAATTGTATAGGGTTTTTGCATATCCAAGCTTTTCATCGTCATACGTTCTATCCGAATGCTTATCTTAAGCTAACCTACGGTTTTTATACCGACGATTGATAAAGGTTTTCTGATGTTCGTTTCGGTATTAACTTTTGGATATGCCTTTTTGGGGAGGAATGAAATAGTGAGAAGGACTGTTTTGCATCAGACTTTAACTCGAAGGTCAAAGGATGATACTTAACCGCTCTTTTTTTTCGCAAATGTCTCTATTCGTTAACCTCAACTCCCAATATACCTCCCTTTAATCCCACGTTTAGATGGTCTATTTCGAAGGTCGTCCTTGGAGGACTGTAAAAAGCGCTGAAGCAAACTGATATCGATGAAGGAGTTAATGACTCCCAGCCGATAAAGTGGATACCTGTCAAACATTAAGACTTTCATCGAAGCCTGTCCCGGAAAAATTCGTACTTGGACAACAGACGCTGAGAGTTTCTCCATTATATGTTGGAAAGGTAACTGAGGATTAATAACAAGCATCAAAGTGCACGCTAATGCTATACTATTGCGATAGGACAGCATTCAGTGAAAGAAATTTTACGTCTGGAAAACTGTGCTGTTGGATGCAGAATGTCCAAAGCGCGTGCAGCGTGAAAGTGCCGAAATGATTCGAAACGCCGCTCATGCGATGTGTAGTGTGACTTGCAGTTTTCGCGTTTCCATTAAAACGTATTTGGGCGTGAAAGCCAATCTGCCAATTCAATGACAGTGTCAACGACGAACAAAAAGCGAGCACATCCGCTGGGCAGTAATGACGGATCTCGGAGAGTTCAGTTGAAACGCCAGGGGGTGCCTTCAACCGTCGCAGCTACAAGAAAGTCCAATCAAGATCTCAAGGGCATGTCGCAGCAGAACGAAACGGCGACATCATCTTTGTCTTCCCATCAAACACCCAGGGCAGAAAAAACAGGCAACGCCGGTCGTTCATCGAGAAAGCAAGCGAAGGAACAATCACCGTGGAATATGCGGGTAAGCTGCTGATCTGCTGTAATACTTTTGTTGGCCATCTTTGGTATTAAAAGTATGATATTCTAGGGGAAATTCCGTGATATGCAAGAACAATTGAAAGCAGCACAGAGTAAATGTAAGTGCAGTATGTATGCATCCAAGGAAACTATTACTCATTGTTTACTTAGTGAATGATCTGATGGAATCGCGCAAGGAAATGGAAGCCTTGCTGGACACGCGTGATTCGGAAATCCAAAACAATCTTCAACGAGAAATTGAGCTCAAGGCAGAAATCCAGGTACGTGCTTTCTTCCAAGCTGATACGGGAAAATGCCAACGGGAAATCCCATAAATCATACGCTCTCTATAGTCTATGGAACGATTGCATTCCCAAGAACTTGAAAACATCAGCTCAAAGCAACGCATTCATCGCCAAGAACTGCAAGATAAAAGCATTATTCACAAACGGCACATCACTAATATAGAAATCGATGTCGAAGATTTACGACGTAAAGTGGAAGTGCAACAAAAGAAATTGGATGTTAAAGTGGCCGAGAACGATATATTGAGGGTAATAAAAAGGATCATAAATGCAGCATCACCACACATGAAGCTCACGTGGAACCACTTACAGGATACGATCTCCCAAACCACCAAGGCTTTCACCGAGGTGCAAAAGGAACTAGAGGTTTTGAAAAAGCGACAAAAGGTAGGGACCCAAGAACAGACACATGGGCGGTTCAAGTGAACTAATGGCAACATGTCATAACAGGAAAATGATTTTTCGATGGCTGATCTTGATAAAGCCATTGAAGAAAAGACCCGGCACCTTCAAAAGATCCAGTCACAAGTCAACGTGTTGCGTGGAAAACTACGAAAAGAAGAGATCGCACGAAATCGCTTACAAGGCATCATCCAAGAACTTGAGCGCAGTCGCAGGAAGCATCCTCTCTTGCCGTAATGTTTGCCTGCTCTTTTTGCTTTCCTTTTATCATTTGTAGATATTTCGCTCCATCATTTCGGCTTATCATCGTCCCTATATTGTATAAAAACCGTCGATTCACCATAGCACCATACCAAAGCCTCACTTGGGATCTTGCAAAAGTAAAATCACTGAATATTCTCTTGTACTAAAGGATATGTGGTTATCTCTTGAACGAACTATCATGCTTGATTTGCACTGTTGAATCAGAAACCAGTGTTACTCAGGAACAACGACCCTCCTACACCAAGAAACCTCATATCATCTTCTTACATGAGTACCATTGCCCTCTTAAATACTGTAGCTGTTTCAACTATTTACATCCATATAACTTTTCACAGTAAAGTGGCCGTTAACCGTGAGTGGATGTATGATGACGCAGCAAGGCACAAATACAATATGACAGGAAGAACTATCTACCATACCTCTATTTGCGATTAGATTTATTAAACAGACAAACCCAATTTTACATAATATTAATTCATTCTAGAGTTATTGATTGTTTCAAACAGTTGGCGGTCATTACTACAGAGGGAGCATTAGTGAGTGCACTTCAAATGGCCCAGCCAAAAAAAAAAAAAAAGGCCAACGTTTTTACCACTGGCGGGCCTTTAGTCGGATTATAGGACGGTCACACTGTTGAATTGGATCCCCGCTCAGCATGGGACATCTGCAACGCGTCTCCTTCTTCCCGTGCCGTTCGTTGGAACGATCCCATAATTCCTTATATAAAGAAATCCTGTTTCTTCTCTTGAAAGTCTTTAGTTGATTTTTGTGGAAGAAACGGCCATTATGCAGCAGACTTCACCTGTAACGTCTAGGTTTGCATCGATTCTATAGTTCTTGTGGTATTTTCCGGAGCTCTGACAACTCGAGATAATTCCACCGCCCCCTCCCCAATTAAATAGGTCATCGGAAACTGCTTCCAGTCTATCGAACATGAATAATCGACCGACGACAAGTACACCGGAACCGTCACCGCAACCTGCTGCCGACAACACACAACCATCCGCAGAGGACGTCGAACGACCTCCGTCACCCACCCCCGCACCACCAGAAACTACATCCACCTCAGTTCCAAATGCCGAGCCTTCATCCAACCCTCAGTCGTCGTCTGCCATGCCCACTACCTCATCTCCAGCACTGTCACCGTCGACCCCTAATGGCACTGCCGCATCATCAACTGTGTATCGACCACTCAATGTGAAGGATGCACTGTCCTATCTTGATCAAGTCAAACTCAAATTCGCTGGACAACCCAACGTCTACAATCGATTTCTGGACATCATGAAAGACTTCAAAAGTCAACTGTAATTATCAAATTCACCGCTGGGTTTCACTTATGTTTTTTAGAAAGGGAAGGAGGGTTGTCACGGCAAATTGGTTTATTCACCCATGTTTCCATGGACATAGGATTGATACACCCGGTGTGATTGAGCGCGTATCGGCCTTGTTCAGGGGACATCCTTCACTGATGAGTGGATTCAACACCTTTTTACCTCCGGGATATAAAATTGAATGTTCACGAGATCAGTATGATCGTGACATTATTGAAGTCACTACACCTACAGGCACGATCCGATCCATTGCAGATCAACCTTTAGATTTACGTTCCAACACGCCGTCTCACCCCGATTCTCACGTCCCTTCCTCCTCTGCTGAGCGTCAACGATCCCCCTCCATTCCATCGCACACCCCACTCTATCGACGACGATCGTCGGATCATGAGGCTTCCTCCACAGACAACTTTAGCGGACGACAAGCGCCCGTAGAATT
This sequence comes from Radiomyces spectabilis, assembly GCF_025331425.1. Taxonomy (NCBI): domain Eukaryota; kingdom Fungi; phylum Mucoromycota; class Mucoromycetes; order Mucorales; family Radiomycetaceae; genus Radiomyces; species Radiomyces spectabilis. The sequence continues at coordinate 1,664,351 of NW_026251934.1, read as the reverse complement.
TGATCACGCCATCACATTTGTTAACAAAATCAAGGTAAAAATGCCGTTGGAGAGGGATCAAAATTACTCTGTTTTCCATTGCAGGTTGGTTGACATAATTGACAGAGACATTTCAGCGATCGACCCGACATCTACAAGCAATTTTTGGAGATTTTGCAGACCTATCAACGGGATCAGAATCCAATACAAGAGGTAATCATTCGTTTTTTATCCGATACAAAGATCTATACGGAATCGGCAGGTTTCCGCGAAACAAACGAGCACATACTTAAATGTTCCTCTAGGTCTATCAACAAGTGCGGGTTTTATTCAATGACGCGGACGAACTCCTGGCTGAATTCAAAAAGTTTTTGCCGGATGTATCGGGTCAAGTTGGTGCAAGTTCATCGGCTTTGTTTGGATCCAAAAGTCGACTTATACCATATGGTATGTTATTTTGAAGTGGTAAAAAACAAAAAAAAGATTCTATGATCGGGGAAACTCACTCAAGTGTATTGCATGGCAGGCAAATCGGGGATGATCAGTATGCCGAGTCTGACTAAAAAGCGCGTGGGCACACCAGGAAGTGGACTGTCCAAGGTAACTGGGAAAAAGGGAAAAACGTTGCTTGAATTGGGATATGTAATTAATACTCTTGATATTTAGCGCACGAAACTTCATCACAAGACTGACGTGCAAATGTCGGATGTACGGTCTGCCGGCGCTCCGATGGAGGAAGAACCAGAACAATCAGCAATTCCTGCTGAAGAGAAAGAATTCTTCAATCGTGCCAAGGAATTCATCGGCAATGAAACAACGTACATGGCTTTCCTAAAGGTGCTTAACCTGTTTAGTCAAGAGATTGTGGACCAGAACGTGTTGATCAATCGTGTGGAGAGTTTTATCGGTGGTGATCGCCAACTGTTCGATTGGTTTAAGACGCTGATAGGCTATGATGGAAAGGACGACATTATCGAATCGACCTCATCCGGGGTGCTGAAATTAAGCACAAATCAGAACGGCGATGTCGGACCTAGTTATCGCACCGTGCCGAAATCGGTAAATACATTTTTAGACGGACATGAAAAAAAAGAAGTAGAAATGTTCATTTTGCATACATAGTGGCAACGTCAGCCATGTTCAGGCCGAGATAACCTGTGCTGGGAAGTATTGAACGACGAATATGTGTCCCATCCTACATGGGCCAGTGAAGATACCGGTTTTGTGGCATCCAAGAAAAATCGGTCCGAAGAAGCCCTTCATCGTGTGGAAGAAGAACGGTAAGAACGCGGAAAAAAAAGGAGGTTCCTACCCACTCTTGCCGGCCATCTCACGGATTCGTTACTTCTAGTTATGACTATGATTTGAACATTGAAGCCAATTTAAATACAATTGCGCTTCTGGAACCCGTCGCAAAGAAGATTTCCGCCATGTCGGCTCAAGAAAAGGCCAGTTTCCGTCTTCCTCCGGGCTTGGGTGGTCCTTCCAAAACCATTTACCAGCGCATCTTGAAGAAAATCTATGGTAATGATAAAGGACTGGAGATCATTGATCTGTTACACAACAATCCCGCCCAGACGGTGCCCATCGTGTTGAAACGATTAAAGCAAAAAGATGACGAATGGAAACGAGCCCAGGTAACGTTGAAAAAAAAAGGGGGGGGGATGACGATTGGAAAAAATGGTGATGTTAATTACATGCTGTTCATATTTTAGCGTGAATGGAACAAAATCTGGTTGGAAATTGAAACGACAAACTATTACCGAGCATTGGATTACCAAGGATTCAAGTTCAAGACGAACGATCGAAAAGCGATGAATATGCGAACGTTGGTAACACAAATTGAAGCCATTCAACGTGAACGGGCAGAAGCCCTGGCTAGTGAGAAAAAGCAGCGTGATGATGCAGGACAATCATCAACGACTATCCAGCAAGGCCCTCAACTTTCGTACGAATTCACACAGGCCACAGTATACAAAGATATTCACCGATTGATATTGTATCTTCTCCCACGTCAAGAGATATTCAATGAAGACGAGTGTGATAAGATTCGAAAATTCATGGAGGAATTCATTCCCTTGATATTCCACACCTCGGGGGGAAGTACAACCATCAGTACAGAGGAAGATGAAATGATGAACGAAGCCGAAGACGAGGCAGACGAATCACGGTCCATGCAATCCTTTGACTCGGACGGAGATGCTGTGATGAGCAATAACCGTGGAACGCCCAAAAAGACACGAGCGCAACGCTATGCAAGTCGCATGAGAGCCATGGGCGAAGATCCCAGTCTGTTCAATGGGACGGCGTCTCCCGTTCGCCAATCCAGACAGGATAAAGATCAGGAGGGAGATACAGAGGCATCGTCAACGAGCAGCAAGGAACCAAAGGCAGTGCACCTCTTTTCAAATGACGCCTTGTACTGTTTTATTCGAGTGTACCAGGTATATTTTGCGTCACTAGTGGAATGAAATGGCACTTCCATTGTTGTCTAACGCTTGCTGTTGTTTGGATTTTTTTTTCAAGATGTTGTACGAGCGCCTGGCGCGCATGAAAGCTTTGGATGCTGAATATAAAAAGGATCCCGAGAAGGCCAAAGAGTGTAATCGAGCGGCCCTTGAACTGGGTATTACCAGCAAAACATTTGACGGTAAGCCTATAAGAAATGGGTTGTTAAAGTGATGGAATACCTTGGCTGGTGCTGAGCTATTTTGTTTTAGCTGTCAAACTCAACTTTAAACGAGGCTATTATAACGCTCTGCTGAGGCTGATCAACAAACTTATCAACGGCGATGTGGATCAGCAAACCTTTGAAGACTGTACCCGCTATATTTTTGGAACGAATGCCTATGTTTTGTTTACGATTGACAAGATGCTACTTACACTGATGCGTTGTGTAAGTGGGAATTGGATGTGTTTATTGTTGACATGGTATACCGACTATTTCTATATAATAGACACATCGCATTGACACTGGGGCTCAAACAAAAGAACTACTGGAATTGTTCAAAAAAGAATTGGAGATCCAGGCTACATCCGATACCGACCCAGTGGCAATGTATCGTGTCCAGGCGGAAGAAATTGTTAATCCAGGAGAAAACCTGTATATTATCACTTTTGTAAGGGGTTTTGCAGTCATGGTGCCACGGGAAAAGAGATACTTATTTAGCTTTCGTTTGATGTAGAAACCGGATCAGCACAAACTTTCTATTCAGCTGCTTCGCAAAGATGAAACTCTTTCCTCCAATGTAACACCGCACGAGGGATATGAAGAATACGTTGCAAATTACATTGACTGGGCTAATGAGACCAAGGGCATCCCTCAAGCTCAGTTGACACCTCGGTTTTTGAAGCGGTAAGTAGGCGGTTACGTGGAAACCATGCAGGATGAAAAAAAAAAAAAAAAAAAAAAAAAAAAAAAAAAAAAACCAACTCATCGAATATAATAACAGGAATCTTCGAGATAATGTCCATGATGACCGTCTTAAAGATATTCTTGTACAATCTGGCATGCAGTACAAGATCTGCCGCAATACATACCACATGTTCTATATTATCGGCACCGAAGATACCTTTATGCGGCGACGGGCCGATACAGCCGCTTCCACCTCCGAGGATCGAGATAAAACATGGCGGGCATGGCTGGAATCCGAAAAAGGATGGAGTCACGACATCGCTGACAAGACAAAAGCAGAACAAGACGCAAGGAATTGGCTCAATGGTCAAATCTCTGAACCTTCTGAATCCTAATTTAAACAACATCCGAATCCAATAACCTCTCCTCTCTTTTTCTCATTGCCATTTCGCAGGGAGCCATCAAAAAAAGTTCGACATCACATTAAACAAAAACAAAAAATGTCTTTCTAAAAAAAATTGTACAAAAATACATGCTTTTCGAATGCTTTGAATCAGGTATGCTAGAGAAAGGATAGATAGTTATTTACAAAATGCCCCATAATTCTTCGACGGCGCATGCAATTTTGCCACATGCAACGGAAGCTGACAAGGAATAATCGGATACACTGATCTTATCATCCACATACGCATCAGCAAAGTCATCCGTACCGTGAGCCATGGCACCCACGGCAATGACAATATTCTTGTCTTCAGGAATGGTGGGCATGTACTCGGATAATCGCACGGTGGGGGCATCCCAAGATAAAGCTATGCAATGAAAAAGATAAGTCACCACAGCTGATTAAACCATGAAGGGAGAGGAAAAACTTACCGATCTTGTAGCTATTGGTCGGTAAATATTTGGTTACTGGGTTTTCAATGACACGCAACAGTTTTTCGTTGCCATTGACAGCACGAATACTAAGTTTGTGGAGCAGTTGAACTGGAAAAAAAAAAGGTTGCACCGCATGCTTAGTATAACCTCATCTACACCTTTTACATCACAATCGCTGCTTACCCATCAAACCGGCGAAACGTTTGAAGGTTCTAGGAATTCTGATATGGGGATTGACTTCGATCAAGACATTCTTCTGGGTATGAATGAAGACTTGCAAGAGACCCGCCTTGTTGAGAGGACTGTCTAGCAACGTCAAAAGACACTGCTCAAAGAGTAAGTATGGGTGTGCCCTTGTTGACATGTTCGACTGATCTCGAAAATGGTTTACCTGGTGCAGAATATCAGGTCTAGCTTCGTAAGTTTCTCGGCCGGTTTTCTTGAGGATATGCAAGTGATCATCGACATTCAAGAGTTGATAGTTTCCTTCTTTCTGTTTGCCCACTTTGAGAGTTTCAAGCGTAGCACCTTCGAGAATGACGATGAGGCGTCGAGCGTTCTCCTTTTCAGTCATCGTCTTTGGCACTTTGGGTGCTTGAGGCACCATGTGCACATCGGTGGTACGGGTAGCTCCTACTCGGATACGCTTCGGTTCCGAGGCTTCATTCTCGCTTGTCTGTCGTTTCGACTCGGTGGCCATCTTTTTTTTTTCTCTTATTGTGATCTGATCTGCAAAGAGAAACCAAAAAAAAAAAAAAAAAAAAATCAGAAAGGGAAGAAAAAAAAAAGAGCGACATGAATTTTCAATTTGCTCTACAAGCCACTGCTGTGCGATCTGAGGTGCCACTTGCTTTTTATTTTCTCATGTCCAAAAGAGTGCGTGAAAATGAACATGACGACGATTGGGGCCTCATTAATCGAGACAGCAGTGATGACAGCAGCAGTAGCGAGGACAGTAGCGAGGACGAAGCCTCACCGCCGACGAAACGCTTGAAGATGGTGAGCGGGTTGACCCGCTTGCCTTTTGAAGTACTAGCCAAGATCTTTATCTTATCTTCCAACCCGCAGTTGCCAGTCACTTGCCGATTCACTTTCCACATGCTGTATCATGCTCCCGACGATCTGAAAGTGGCCTGGTTACTGTATCGACATGGACACATTCTCACGGCCGCTTGCGAAGCCGCTTTGAAATTTCCATTCTTTAGCATGTCGCTATTGGAACGTTTTGATCGACTCTATGCACGACAGCAACAGCAGCCGGACGCCAAGATATTGTTTACCAAAAAGATGGTGCCGCCGCAACTCTTTTCGAAAATGGATGCGGCAAGTGATGCGCTGGCGTTCACTTTACTCGAGCGAGGCGCCTCACCGAACAAACCTCACGGATACCCACTGATCAAATCGGCGCAATTGGGACGCCTCGATATTGTGAAGCAACTGATTACCTTTGGAGCCGATCCGACGGTCCGACAAAACATGGCATTACGCGTATGCGCAGCAAGAGATAACAGGGAAATGGTGCTGTATTTCCTGGACCATCTGCAAATCAAACCCGACAGTGAATCCTTGCGAGCGTGTGTGCAGAAAGGCTTGTGGGACATGGTCAAACTGTTGGTCGATCACGGCGCTGTCCCCGATATGAACACTGTCAATTTCACCTGATACTTCCCCATCCCTCTCGCCCCTTTGCTTCCCTCGCCATCTTCATCCTTACATCATTTTTGTATAAAACTCTACTGTAAACATTTCGCAAGTTCCAAAAATACTGGGTTTTTCAAATTTTGCAAAAATATGTAATACATGCGTTTAACAAGGGCATTTTATTGACGTTTGGCCACGTCCCAGTTAGGGTGAAATGCTGCTACCTCTAGACGATCGCGACAAGGATCTTCGTCTGTATCTGTGTCTTGATGACGATCTGGATCTGGAGGGTGATACGGAAACACGTCGATATTGACGTTTTATGGGAGGCGAGCGCGACACCGAACGACTCAACCGACGACCCCTCGCACTAGACCGTGAGATCGATCTTTGTCTGTCAATGGGGGAAGGAGAGCGAGAAAAGGAGCGAGGACGTCTTCTTGGGGGTGGGGATGCTGAACGTGATTTTGACCTTGATCTGTATCGACGTCGAGGAGGCGATAATGATGTTCGTTGTGAACGGGAAGAACGACGCCGTGTATCTGGGACATCTCTGTGGTATCTCGATTTTCTGGCACGTCTGCTGTCTCGTCGATCACTTTCGCTGCCGCTACTGCTGGACACACTTTGGCTACGGCTACGACTACGACTACGGCTGCTGTCGCTGCTGCTGCCGCTGCTGCTGCTCGAAGTGGACGAATCGGAATCCGATGACGAACCGGAATCGGAACTGGATCCGGATGAATCAGAACCGGAATCTGACTCTGATCCAGATGATGACGAGGAGGACGAGGAAGATGACGAGCTAGAAGAGACAGAACTAGAAATCCTTTTTTGGTTACACACTTGATGGTTCGCACAAATACAAGTGTCTGTTCGTGCTTACCTGCGTCTTTTCTTGCGCGATTTCGCTTGTTTGGCCAAAATTTTATCAGCCAATCCTTGTCTACAGGTCCCTTTTAGTATGCTGATATCGTTGGCGTGTCATGGTTTTATGCTGCCAAAGATGAGACTTACGGATCCAGCAGTTCGTCAGGTAGAGTAGGTTGAACCAATTTTAAGGGCTTTTCCAGCTGCTGTGTACGTGTAGGACGTGCTTTGTACGGACGTGGTTTTTTGCATTCATACGTCTATCATAGAGTTCTCCACTTAGCAAGGCACCAATCTCACGGGCTGGATTCAAAAAAGTTGCCGCCACTTACCCAATGACCATACTCCAGGCATCGTTGACACCGCGTCGATGGCGATGCTTTGGGGGCATTACTCGAATGTCTATATATACAATTTCACAGGTTAAAATAAATATGCTCACATTAACTTGAGACGGTAAGGGCTGCCTTATTTTTTACCTATAGCCTGTTCGATACATAGAAGACTTCTGCTTAGAATTACAAAAATTTTTGCGAGCCAAGGGAAAAAGGGTTCACTGTGGGTGACTGAGATTGAAAAATGGGTCGTGACTGACTTGCTCCAGCTTTTTTCTTCGGTTTTATACGATGAATAGCGACGAATAAGCTGGTAGTGACTCCAGCGGGCGTTTTTCTTCTCAGGAGACAATATGCATCGAGGCTCCTGTTAAGTATGTTCACCTTTTTGATATCCTATGATGGAAAACGTTATACAAAGCTCAATACAAAGAAGGGCTGAACCGAAAAAAAAAAGTAGACTGTGGTGGTGTTCAAAACTTACCAAGCTCCGCTTCCCGAAGTCTGAAAGGAATGACGCAACATCGCCCTGCAAATTTGGGAAATAAAAGCACCTGAGACATTTCTTCTTTTCTCTTTTTCCGTTTCCACCCATCTTTTATATAATTTCATAATGGTAAGAATTTCATCGTTGCTCTGAAAGCTCTTTGGGGGCGGGGGGAGATGATGCTTCCAGATGATGGTGGGAAACGGGAAGCGGAATACAGTGGAGATGAGACTAGGTGTGCGCATGCGTTCTTTCCATCTCAACCTCTCTACGCGTTAGTCTTCCGGTGTCGCTGTCAACGATAAGTGTCTTGAAACTTTCCAAGAACTCAAGCTTCGCAAGAAGTACACCTACATCATGTACAAGTTGTCTGGTAAGGTTTACCTTTTTTTATTCTTTGGTCACTTGGTTTTTCTCTCCTCCCCGTTGGTTAGCCCTTTACTTTTTTTTTCTCGCCTGTCTGCTTCTACTTCCGTTCTTTAACTAGAAGCGGCAAAAAGAGAGAGTGAATGGGTCAGTCGGGAGACGTGAAAACAAAAAAAGTTGGCTGACTGATTGTGTTTGGATGATATCCTCATGATTCATACTGTAGACGATAACACTGAAATCGTGATTGACAAGACGGCCGAATCTGCTTCTTACGATGACTTGCTCAACGAAGTGCCCGAGAACGAGCCCCGTTACATCGTATTCGACTTTGAATTTGAGAAGTCAGGAGAGGGTATGAGAAATAAGATTGTCTTTATTAACTGGTAAGTTGTCTCCTCCAATCAGAAAAAAATTGGAACCATATACTTATTTCTCCACCTCAGGACTCCCGACTCTGCCAGAATCAAGTCCAAGATGTTGTACGCCTCAAGCAAGGATGCTATTCGCAGATCCTTGGTCGGTATCGCTGTTGAGGCTCAGGCTACCGATATGGCAGAGGTAAATATATTCTGTGTTCGGCTGTGAAAAGAGCCAAGGTTTGTCCCCCGCTAAAGTTGGATTTTTTTTTAGATCGCGTATGAAAGCATTCTCGAAAAGGTTGATCGCAAGTAATTTACTAAATAGCATTAACCCACCCCAATTAAAACGCTGCTTTCGAAATACATTGAATGTTCTCTTTCTTTGATATGATAGTACTTCACTGGCTTCCCAGTAAAGTAGGACTGTCCCCAAGAGCAAAATGCGTTGATAAGCGTGGTTTTTTCGCTGACAACCTTGAACAGAACCTTTTAACAGAGGATGGAATTTCCTTTGTATCTCATTATGTCACTGCCACTGCACAAACCGTCTTGGCATTGGTTAAAAATTAATACGACTTGAGTTTCAGCCTGTCCATCACTTGGTCAGATGTTCTTATATGAGAAAAATCGGGAAGATGATGAGAACCTGCCACAGTGAATATGTTATTGCTGATCGATTGATCAATGTATTTTCACATCAACTAGGATATCTTTTTTTTTATGTGTGTGTATGCAAAAATTCAACAAAGGAAAGGAAAGAAAAAAGAAGGGAGCAAATGGGCATGGAAAGAAAAACTTAAGGAAAAGAATCATTCAAGGAAGAAAGGATATATAAAAATAAAGAAAAAAGAAGAAGGACCAGATTAAGAAAGCTATTGATTACGAAAGGGACAACGATTGCTTTTGAGTGGGACAGAGCTAATAAAAATAAAAAATAAAAAAAGACAAGGCAAAGTTCGGGGCAGTGACGACCTGGCTCTCTTTTTTTCTTCAACATTTTTTGGGTGAACTGTGGGGGGTGCGTGCGTGAAAATAAGGCGGAGATTCAAATAGAGGCTGTGCGATTTTTTTTGATTTATGTCGTCGTGGTATACCCGACGCGCCATGGGTTTAGCGGTGGCAGATCGAGCGTTTGTTGGGAGGATGGATGGAACCGTTGCAATGATCTCTGTTCTGTAGTCATGGAATTTTCTTCTTCGGACTGTTGGTGATCGGCCCGCGATGCCAACATTTCAGGGGGTGGTGATGCGGTATGTTCTCGTTTCGGCAAAGGTGGAGATGAATGGCTTGGATAATGGTACGATAAAACGGTATCAGACCGGTCTTCTACCGCCGCAGTAGGATCTTGACGTGCCACCTTCAAATCGTGTTGGATATCATCTTCATCTAAACCTAATGTCAAGGAACGTGAAGCATTGGTTAAGGAAATAATGTACAAAGAGACGTAAATAAGGCATGTCAATAGATCGTCTTCATAGTAAATGATGTGAACAAACAAGTAGATCCACAAGATGCACAAATAAATAGCCCCAAGAAATAAAAAAGGATATTAATCATGGAAGGTCGCTCCGGTGGCACCCAATCCGCGAGATGTTGATTATCGAGCGAACCTGAAATTGGCGTTTAGAATATAATGTAGAATGCGTCTGAATAAGGCAGCGAAACGGTCTTACTCTGGACGTGTTGTGAATAATATTCCTGTTCAAGCATGTTGATCTTCTTTTGCACCTGCTGCATCATAGATCGTCGGAGTGTTAACTTGTCCAACTATAAACAAACGGCACGATCAGTTTGAATAGAGAAAACCAGGGAAAAAAAGAGGCCAGCCAGTCAGCCACAGCGGTTTGGAGGTTGAAGCAGCGACTGGAACTTACATAGAACTGATCAAAAGCGACTTTCTTCTGAGCAATAAAAGCGCTTCGGATATTCATTTCTGCTAATGAATGACGACTTTCTGTTGCATTGACTTTCTTCGTGCGTTTGGCTTCGATATCACGAAGCAACTTATGATACTCGGCATGCGATTCATTTTTGACGGCTTTTTCCAATTTATCCAGTTCAGCCAATCTAAAACGGGAATAAGATATAAAAAAACCAACAAGAGTTAATCACCATGATGGTAGGGTTTTTGACGGATGTAAATGAGAATACACCCAAAAAAAAAAAGGAAAAAATGGTAGATCACTTGCCTTTCTTTGATGATGATTTCACGTTCGGCCTTTCTAGCCTCTCTTGCTTCTTTGGAAATTCTCTGGGTTTTATTTCGGGTTTCCCTATCTGTATCATCACGTCCAGAAGTGGATTTGCCATTGGTTTCTGCTTTTCTTTTATTGTTGCCAGGCCCTCTCGTCTTCCGATGTCGTTTTTTCGTCTCTATAGGCTCTACGCTGGATTCAATAGACTGTGAACGAGTGACACGTGCGTTGGGTTCTGGTGACGACGACGAAACAACACTTTGCTCTTCTAGATCGCCAGCCGCCATGATGGGTGATTCTAATTGAGCCGACCGACTGTTCCTTCGAAACGGGCCTCGATTACCAGACGATTCTTCAGGTTGCCCTACCACCATTTCCACAGTTGGTTTGACGTTCGACATCTAGAAAGGATAAATAAAGAAAGGGAAAAAAACAATAATATGTATGGTAATAAATGAAAGATAGAAGGGAAAGAAAAAGGCAAATAGAAGCAGCTGGAGAAAAGGGGAATGCGGTTGGCTGCTTGGATGGATTTTTTTAAAGTTCAATAAGAGAGAGAGAAAGAAAAAAAAAAAAGGCGGAGTTCAGCGGCGATTAAGAAAACAGAACCGACTTGTTCAGGTGAACCTCCGCTATCTGTAATACTGACAGAATCAACCGTCAAAGAGCAGCACCAACTGGTATACAATGACAAAAAAAAAAAAAAAAAAAGTCGTAAAAGGAATGGAATAAAAAAAATCGTCCGTTTCGCAGAAAAGTCTTTCTTTTTCTTCTCCAAAACCGTGTTTGTTTGCTGAAATGAGTGAAAGGGAATTTGAGCGCACTTTGCCACTGATATCATTTTGCCCAAAAGGAAATCACAACAGCCGGACGGACGGGCGGGCCGGACGAGAGCGTGGCATCGGCTTTTGAATTTAGTTAACACGTGACTTGAATGCCCGTCCTGAGTAAGGCATATCTTTTTCCTTTTTTTTCCCTTTCCTTCCTTTGCTGTTTGGAGTTTTCTTTTCACTGTTTATCTAAAGCAGACTCTGTATATTATCTCTATTACCAGATAATTTTTTCTCAGTATGTCTGTTAATACTACACAACGCTTGCAAGCTCTCCGCGAGCTTATGGCATCCGAGAAATACGCTGTCGATGCTTTGTGAGTTGCCCCTGCTGACGCATAGTGTCGCTTTTCTCTTGCGTCTTAGATAACCCGCTGTGCCGCGTTTATCCTATGCTTATCTTTTTTATCTATTTGACAGCCTCATTCCATCCGAAGACGCTCACCAGGTTAGGATCCACGAATGAAACGCACGGTTGTCACCGATGAAGGAATCGCGTTACTTACGCCTACCGTGCACTCTTTTTTTTTTCTTTTTTGGCTTCAGAGTGAATACATTGCCGATTGCGATAAACGTCGTCACTGGATTTCCGGCTTCACCGGTTCAGCAGGTACTTAAAAAGTGACAAATTGCCTTTTATCGTAATCCGTCGGCTCGCTAGCGTTCAATGAATTTATTTTTTCTCACGCCGATGAATAGGTTTCGCCATCGTCACCGCCAATGAGGCCGCTCTTTTCACGGATGGCCGTTATTTCCTTCAAGCTTCTGAACAACTTGATGGCAATTGGACCCTCATGAAACAAGGTCTTCCTGGTGTTCCTACCTGGCAAGAATATCTGGTCAAGGTTAGAAAAAGGGTTCCTTGACCCCTTTGCATGCATTTTTCTTTGAATGTGTCACACAACTAACATCAGCATACCACGACTCGATGATTAGAATCTCGCGGCTGGTTCGCGTATTGGTTTGGACCCTACTCTTATTACAGCAGGTCAGTGGAAAAAAAAAAAAGGTGCCACAGGGAATTGCATGGATCCATGAGTTGACGGACGGCTTTACTTTTTGACAGCTGATGCCGACCAATTGACGGAACAATTGAAAACCAATGGCTCCTCATTGGTGCTTCTTTCAGACAATCTGGTGGATATTGTCTGGCATAAAGAGAGACCCTGTAGCCCAAAGAACGTGGTCAACGTTCACTCACTTCATTTTGCTGGTAACTTAAAGATGGCTTCATTTTCCAAAAATTATACCCAGCTCCTAACAAAAGTCACCGTTGGTATTGGTAGGCAAACCGTTCCAAGACAAGTTGGCCGATCTTCGCAAACACATTAGCAGCAAGGATGCGTATGGCGTGATCCTCTCGGCCCTGGACGAAATTGCTTGGCTTTTCAACCTTCGCGGTTCCGATGTAGAGTGTAACCCTGTTTTCTTTGCTTACGCTTTGGTCACCGAAGACGCAGCTACTCTCTTCATTGATCCTGTCAAGCTGTCACAAGAAGTCAAAGATCATTTGGGGGCCGATGTCACTGTGAGACCTTACACTGATGTGTTCAGCGATCTTCAAGCTCTTCGTGAAAAGCTTTCCAAGAAAATCATCATTGATAACAAGACAAGTTTGGCCATTGAAACCGCCATCGGCAAGGTAAGATTTTGTGTTTGGGATTCAATAGGGAACATCAGTATGCTCACTCGATGATTGGCTTTTAGGATCTGGTATTGCAAGACCGTTCGTTTGTGACCGACGCTAAAGCTGTCAAGAACGAAGCCGAACTCAAAGGCATGCGTGACTGTCATCTCCGTGACGGTGCTGCCTTGGTCAGCTATTTCGCATGGTTGGAAGATCAACTGCTAAAGGGAGCTACGCTTGACGAAGTGGATGGTGCGGACCGTCTTGAACAATTCCGTGCCGCTCAGAAAGACTTTGTTGGACTTTCTTTCGACACCATTTCGTCCACTGGCGCCAACGGGGCCATTATCCATTACAAGCCCGAGAAGGGTTCATGCAAAGTCATTGATCCCAAGTTGATCTATCTCTGTGACTCGGGAGGTCAATACAAAGACGGTACAACGGATGTGACCCGAACCCTCCACTTTGGCGAACCCACTGAATATGAAAAGCGATGCTTCACCCGTGTGTTACAAGGTCACATTGCCATTGATGTTGCCGTTTTCCCCAAGGGCACGACAGGTACGTCATAGAGCCATCCTTTGATAGACCAATGATTCTCACGTCTATTTTGTTTATTTCAGGTTATCTGTTGGATCCTTTTGCTCGTCATGCTTTGTGGAAGGATGGTCTCGATTTCCGTCACGGTACAGGTCACGGTGTTGGATCTTACCTCAACGTGCACGAGGGCCCTCACGGTATCGGTGTGCGACAGGCGTACAATGACACCCCCTTGGCGGCGGGCATGGTTGTCACTAACGGTAAGTGGTGGGAGCGAGATAGGAGAAAAAAGACACAGAAAATCTTATGAGGAGATGACCACAGAGCCTGGCTATTACGAAGATGGTCATTTCGGTATCCGTATCGAGAGTGTCCTGATTGTCAAGGAAGCAAGCACCCCTCACAACTTTGGTGGACGTGGTTACCTTGGCTTTGAACATGTCACTATGGCTCCCTTGGGACGTAAATTGATCGATGTCAACTTGCTGTCTCCCGAAGAGCGCAAATGGGTCAATGACTACCATGATGAATGCTGGGCGAATCTTTCCCCTCTCCTCAAGGATGATGCATTAGCCACCGCATGGTTGAAGAAGGAGACACTAGCGATTTAATATCATAATGGATAGTCTGCGTGAAAAATTCCGTGAGCCAAATGAGTCAATCGTAAATAAAAATCAAAATGTACAATCTTCGAATTCTCGTTTCCTCCTCTAACATGCCGGTGCTATTAAATGTCGCCGACTTGCTCGAGATCACTTTCATATTGAGCGGCTTTCGTCGGGCAAAGTCCAAGATGTACCAGGAGACAATCTTGATGGAACTTTGGTATAATTATGCCAATATTTTGAATGAACATTGACTCGCTCCATTACTTCCCGCTCAAGGATATGATGGATCTGGACCGGTCTGGTGGATACTTTCAAATGCATATAAGAACTCTTTGACTGAGGAATTCCTTCAAGATGTTTTACCTTTTGGTAACTTGACCTTGGATGTGCAGTGTCTGTTTAAGCAGCGGCAAAATCTTGATCTAAAATAAAAGGAAGTTCATGCTACTCATCTGAAGATTTTTTGCAATTCTCCCAGGACAGTCTGTGAAATTACTGTTCATACAGACGTCGGCAATACATTTTATTGCATTAAGGATGACTTGTACCTTTAAAATAATGTACATCCACTTCGAGAAGAGCCCAGCTTACGATGACTTGTTACCAGGGCGGCACAATATACAACAGAAATCCAAGAGGCAATTCATCACGTTGTATGAGCTTGACCTCGAAAAACTTTTTATGATTGCAATGCGCAAAAATAGCAACCATACCTGCTCATATGCTATTCAATCATAAAAAAAAAGAGAAAAATTGGAAGAACATGTACGATCCACTAGAAGTAGTTACATATTGCTGTAAAGTTGCGACTTCAGTTTATCGTGCATTCAGCAACCCCAATCTTATTGCAACCTTATCCCAGGACAATGACAAAGTGCGACGAGAATTTTGAAGGGCCACTCAGAGTGTAAGCAGAACTATCTGCGGATTTCTCTTGGCTTCTCAACGTGTCGGCTAGATAAGGCGGAGAAGAGGGCCAAAGCGAAAGCGAACCAGATCGATGCCGAAAGAGCCAGCAAATGATTAAATTGGCTCAAGCAAACAAAGTTGCCTCGTCAGTAAAGACGCTATATTTTTATCTTATCTTGAACGAAAACGGGCTGCTGGAATACACTTGCCTCTTTTGGAGAACACAGTGTTCTATTTTGTAGCCATGTGTTTCTTCTCAATTAGCACCTAAATATTCCTCTCTCCTTTGGGCGTTCACAGCAACTACCGGCAGTACAACGTTGAGAAGACGGTTGTCCTGCTACGGAGGCAACCGGTGAGTGGAGCGCAATCTTGGCTGAATGCCCAAAAGAATAAGAGCTTCCTCCTGAGTCTCGTCATTTGCAATTTGAATGTTTTCAAGAAACAAGGCTTCCAGCAATACCTTCAAGGCGTTTTGCTGAATTTGCGGAAAAAGCTAGACTTCAACAAGAGCGCCAGCCGTGCTTCCAAATAAACTACATTGTAAAATGCTTGACTTTGCGGTTTTTTTTTTGCGTTTCTGGCTACTTGACATTATCCAATCAGATAATTTCTGCGCCGAAATGTTGTTGATGACGTCAATTTTGGCTTGCGTGTTGGAAGAGGACGCGCGACCCCTCTTTTTTCCTCGGTGGTTCAGACTACTGTCCTTTTTACAAGTTACTTTCTCCCATTAAAGCTTTTTCATATCGACATGAGTCGTGGATCAAGTGCTGGCTACGATAGACACATTACAATCTTCTCCCCAGAGGGTCGATTATATCAAGTTGGTATGTGGTCTATTTCCCATTGATAATGACGTTTTGCAACCATGTTAATTATTATGCGTCATACTTCTCTTTCTTTCTGTAGAATATGCCTTTAAAGCCATTTCCAACAGCGGCATCACATCCGTCGGTGTGCGCGGTCGAGAGGGTTGTGTCATTGTCACTCAAAAGAAAATTCCTGTAAGCTTAAAACTGGAGAATGAAGAGGTGTCAAGACATGCGGTATTGACTATCCATATTCTAGGACAAGTTACTTGATCCTTCCACCATCACACACATTTTCCAATTGACACCTAAAATTGGATGTGTCATGACAGGCATGATTGGTAAAATCACACGCGCTTTATATTTGTTCACTGATGACATTGTATTTAACAAAGTGAAATGTATTTAGCGGATGCTCGTACACAAGTGACAAGAGCTCGTCAGGAAGCAGCAGAATTTCGTTACAAATATGGTTACGAAATTCCTACTGATATGCTTGCCAAGCGTATTGCCAACATTAATCAAGTATACACGCAACAAGCAGCTATGCGACCTCTCGGTGTTTGTAAGTGGGGAAGAGAAAAGTGAATGCCAAAAAAAAAAAGGCACAGGGAAAAGAAACTGACATATGAAAAAAAAATGGTTAGCTATGATTTTGATCGGTCATGATGACGAATGGGGTCCACAGTTGTACAAGTGTGATCCTGCAGGATATTATGTGGGTTACAAGGCAACAGCGGCCGGCGCTAAACAGCAAGAAGCATTGAACCATCTGGAAAAGAAGCTGAAGAAAAACCGCGAGTTGAACATGGAGGATACCATTGAGGTCAGTTTATAAAGAGGTGGACATAGGTGGTGAATGGAGGTTAAGATTTTTCGTCGATATCCCGTAGCTTGCTATTACGACATTATCAAGCGTACTGTCAGTCGATTTCAAGCCCACGGAATTGGAAGTCGGTATTGTGACAGAAGATGATCCCAACTTCCGCACATTATCAATCGATCAGATCGAAGATCATTTGCAGAGAATTGTAGACAAGGATTAATAGCATGAATCGCTTTTAATTAACACTTCCCCGTGCGTCCCTTCTTTAATCTTTTTGTTTTACACATGAGGTTCACTGGATCGATCTTTGTATTCCTGTTTTATCCATTCAAAAAAAAAAAATAAGTCGTAAAAAACAAATGTTCATGGTAAAGTACACATGCATGAAAAACATGAAAAACATGAGAAACGGAAATTGAAAGGGGGACGAAAAAGAGCAGTATGCGATGACTATTGTTGTATCTGAGGAAGATGAACTGAACTAGAACGGAAAAATAGAAATGAAAATCAATTAAGCAATGAGTTCGACGACTACAAAAAAAAAATTATATTGTGTGAGTTTCAAGAGTTTGGGTGATGCTTTTACCAATGATTTTCAATGCAGCGCACTTACCACCACCGGCAGCCTTGATCTTCTCTTCAGCACGACGAGAGACGTAACGAGTGCGGACAATGACGGGCTGGCTAACGGAACCCTTGGCCAAGACCTTGCCGTAACCGTTCTGGAGGGCGTCAATGACGGGGACCTTTTCGGTGTTCTTGTATTTTTCACGAACACCCTCACCAGCCAAAGACCAGATTTGGTCAAGGTTGATGACGGGGCGCCAGGTCTGATTCTTCTTCAAATGGAAGTGACGCATACCGACTTTACCAAAGTAACCGGGATGGTACTTATCCATGTTGATACGGTGATGATGCTGACCACCAGCAAGACCGCGACCACCAGGATGCTTTCTGTGCTTTCCAACACGACCGTGACCGGCGGAAACGTGTCCACGCTTCTTTCTGTTGTGATGAAGTCTAGTAGGCTACATGGACATTGGGAAATTATATAAGTCATTGACCTTTTTTTTTGGCACCGGATGGCTATCCAAATAAGGCATCCTCATGCTCATCCCATATGTAACTATCCATGGGAAATCAAACTATTCATATGGAATGGCATCGATGCGGGCCAACGGGGTGTAGTCGATGCTTACCATGGCAAAAAGACTTTTTGGGAAAAGAGCGATGACACTATGGATGGATGACCGTCCTTCAAGGCGCCTCCGGACTCGGGCCGTTTCAGGAAGTATCCCGATGGCGAGATCCTTTTGTCAAAGACACACTGAGGGGCGGGGAAACAATCCTCCTTCCTTCCGGCCAAATCCCCGGAGTAATGTAAATGTCCGGATCGAAACGTTGCGCCGGAGCTCCCCTCCACTCACACTTTGGGAAGTGTGTGCATGGACGATTCTGTTTCCTCTCCCCTCTAATCGCAAGGTATTTATCCATCCGTTAGCAGTACCATCCACCGTCGATTCATCGTCATCTAACGTCATATCATCAACTACAGAATGGAAGCCGTTCAGACTTTCGGTCGCAAGGTGTGTTTTCCATCTTTTAGACTTGCTTAGTGCTTCATTCGTCATGCTGAGTGGCATAGGAATGGGGCAAGCATTGAACCGTATCGAAAAACTTGTAGTGAAGCGGATATTAACGTGGATTTTGCTTCCTTAGAAAACTGCCACGGCTGTTGCTCACTGCAAGAAAGGACGTGGTCTCATCCGCGTCAATGGCTCTCCCCTTGAGCTTCTCGAACCCGAGATCTTGAAATTCAAGGTCTACGAAGTCGTCCTTCTTCTCGGTGAGGAACGTTTCGCCAACATCGATATCCGTCTCCGTGTCCAGGGTGGTGGTCACACCTCCCAGGTTTACGCCATCCGTCAAGCTCTTGCCAAGGCCGTCGTTGCTTTCTACCAAAAGTTCGTCGACGAAGCCGCCAAGAAGGAAATCAAGGAAATTCTCGTCCAATATGATCGTACTCTTCTTGTCGCCGATCCCCGTCGTTGTGAACCCAAGAAGTTTGCTGGTCCTGGTGCCCGTGCACGTTACCAAAAGTCTTACCGTTAAGAAATTCTGCTGCTGTAATAAACTATCCATTTTTCGCTTCCACATGTGCAGGATTCACTCTTGTATTGTTTGACTTGTAGGCTGTTATTGCACTCTGACCTTTTTTCTTTTATTGCTAAAGCGGAACTTAAGCTGACACTGTGTCTATGTAACCTCCACCAACTCAAATTACAATCGTAAGCAAGTATTTGCGCCTTATTTCCGAATAAGAATGATTGAAGCACGTCGATCAAACACCCGAGCTCTCTATGCTGACCTTAAACGGGGAAAGATCGAAAAAGTAATAGAAGATGTATGAAACGCATATCAAAAGAAAAGCAAAAAAAAAAAAAAGGCATCCCGTAAGAGAAGGGTTCAAAGTACACACACGTCGTTTGTGTGGTAGTAGTTGGTTTATGATCCTTCAGTTATGGACAATAGCTGAAAAGAGCGCTAGACAGTTTTGTCTTGAGCTTGCGATAGTGAGAATGAATTCTTCCGCTGGGGCAGAGATGAGAAGTGCGGAGATCCGGTCCGTTCATATTGATAAACTTACTTGCGCTGTTTCATTTTCCTTCCTGTCTCTTCTGTCAGTGGCTACTCATTATGACCAACTCTACCATTCGTATCGGTTACGGTAAGTCGCGGCTCTTTCCGACGGAGTGATTAGTTCTTGTTTCGTTGATGTGGTTTGCTGATGGTCTGATGGTCTGATGGTCGAAATGCGCGCTTTCTCGGTGCTTGCAGTGCCTGAACATTTCTCGACCCCACTGTACATTGCCCGAGATCAAGGGTTCTTTGACGAACAGAATGTGTCTGTGGAACTTGTTTGCTGTCCAGGTATGTCTGCCAATGAAAAAAAAAGCAGGCTGTCAGCAATAAAAAGGAACTGACATTTTGTCATTACATGGATAGGCGGCACGGGTGAAGTAGGTTCAAGTGTATGGACGGTTGCGGAGATGATCTGACTCATGAAAGGAAATTTTCAATCTCGGTTTAGATGACCCAGAAACTGCAGGATAAGCAACTGGATCTGGCCATTGCTCTCACCGAAGGTTTAGTGGCCGGTATCAATAAGGGACAGGACTGGTACAAGATTGTCGGTACTTATGTCGACTCTCCTTTATGTAAGTGCTGTCATGAATGTACCTGAAACTGTGAGTACGATATTGATGTACCGCTCTCACCTTTGAAAGGCTGGGCTATCAGCACGGGAAAGCAATCCAAGCACTCGTCGATCGATAGCTTGCATAAATCGAATGTCGGTATCTCGCGTCTCGGTTCCGGATCGCATATCATGGCGTATGTTCTCGCGGATCAGCAGGGCTGGCACTCGGAGGAACCCTTCACATTCAATGTGTTGAACAATTTCAAGGCGATGCGCGATGCGGTCAACGATGGCTCATCGGACGTTTTTATGTGGGAAACCTTCACTACCAAACCTTACCATGATTCGGGCGAAGTGATGCGTATCGGTCAGATTACGCCCCCTTGGCCTGCTTTTATGTTTGCAGCTCACACAGATTTGTTGAAGCAGCCAGAAACCATTCAAAGTGCATTGCAAGCCATCCAGAAAGCCACGGAACTGTTCATGCAGCAAAAGGACGACGAATCCATTCAACGAGTGATGGATATTCTCGACTATACGGAGGAAGACGTACGTAGCTGGTTCAAGATCGTGCATTATGCACCGGACCATCTGAGCATTTCCCAGCGCGCACTGGAAGTCACCACTTCCACTCTCCTGAAAGCCAAAGTCATTGAACAACCTGGAAACCCCACCGAAGACTTGTGTGATAAACAAGTAGCTCGTTTTATTGAATAAGGCCCTGATTGCAATAAAGTGGTCTTGCGATGAATATATGATCAAAAAAAAAAAAAAGTTTGAACAACTCATTGTTCACTGGCTAAATACCTTGAATTGATGTAATAAACCTAATCTGCAATTCGCTGAAATTTTTCCCTCTCACTCTAGTTACACCTGATCAACCAAGCAATGAATCGCGCAAGATCAGAGTGACTAATTGTAAGAGCTAGCCATGCTCCTCGAAATGTCTTGACGTAAGCTTCCGAAAAGAGCTTTATTATTTCGATCAAGCATGTGTGAGAGCATCTTTTGTCACGGTTAGGAGCCATCCATGATGCTTCTTTTACTAAGTTTGTATAAATAGAGTTGTTTTTACCGATAGATTTCTAGTTTGTATCAAAATAGCATGCCATTTGTACTGCTGTATTCTTGAATGAACACTTTTCATAGAATGGCACATTTTCATGGCTGCAGTTGAGAATGGTTTTGTAGCATCCGACTTGTTTGGCTATATGGACCAACTGATCAATCAATCTAAGTTATTGGCCAGTTAGCATATGAGCGGTTTTTACTGATTTTGATTAGAGCTGTTGTTTACCGTGATCCGAGTCGTTTACCACGCTGGGAGTCATCGACCACCACATCCTCAATATGCCCCGCCTGTAAAAAATGAAAGACAAGATGTTCATGGTAAGTATAAAAAAAAAACGTCAAATTGGATTAGGGCATCAGATTTGTCACCTTGCTGCAACCATGCAAGAATTTGTGCTCCACGACCAAGGTGGCACAGGCGACGATCCGTTCACGTTGCTCAACGACAATGATATAATATGATTCCTGGCGTTTCATCATATTGAATTGCTCTAATAAAGATTTTCATGTGTAAACGGGTATATGTCAAGTGGATGATAGCATCGTGATACCTTCAAATGCTTCCGGGGAGACATCTCCTATGTTGGATAACTGTGACAGTAACCTTAGCAAACCTAAGTTATTTACGATCAGTCAAAGTATCTCTGAGAGAACGATTTTGAAAGCACACACCTTTTGTGTGATCATCGCGTTGCAATGGTCGTAATGTACAATCGGGTGGTAAGGCGTTCTGTTGTTCTTGAGATATTAGCTTTGCTGAAAACAACTGAAGATCAGCAATGGTCATGATACGCGTTACGGAAACTTCTCTGCGGAAGGAAGAAAGACGATGGAGGAAGAATCAAGGAATAACAACAAAGGAAACTTTTTTGCTGTACAAAACAACGGACAGTAGGAAAAAAAAAAAGAAGCAACGAGAGATAAACAAACGAAGACTAATGTTTATTTGAAAAGGCATGGTTTAATTTGACATCTCGCAGGCGTTCCGCGGAAGAGATTGGCCTCTCACTCGTGAGAAAAATCAGTGTGGCGTTACACCATGCTCTTAAAGATTTGAGCGTTCATCACTCATAAAAAAAAAAAAAAAGGCCAGCCCGATAAACAAACTTGAACATTTTTCGTCCCTGAAAAACCCAAATGAACTCTCTGCTTCGATCCACTCGTTCCCTTGTCAAAGCGCAACGTCTCCTTCACACCAGCGCATCGGGTGAGTGTTCCCTCACAGCCCCGCGAGCTAGTTCATTGACGTAACCCATCCTTTCCCTTTGCAAAAAGCTCATGAACGCAAACAGTTTCTGGTCGTTGTTCACGACTATACTGATGCTCAAGGGTTGGACCGTCGCATGGCTGCTCGGGATTTGCATCTTCAGCAAGCCAAAGAAGCACAAGCCGATGGAAGCCTAGTGTTGGGAGGAGCGCTTTTCAACTCTCACGAGGTAGGTCGTGACAAAACCATGTCACTGTTCCAGAAATGCTGAGCATTGGGAGGTTGGAATGGATAAATAGCAAGGCAAGATGATTGGAAGTGCGCTTGTATATGAGGCCGAGTCCGAGGAAGAAGTGCGTCAGATAATTGCCAAAGATCCATACGTCAAGGGCAAAGTATGGGAGAAATGGGATATCTATCCATTCCGCATGTAAGCAATAAAATCATAATGAGAGAGGGGGTGTGATATACCAGTATTCATGGTAAATATCTCTACTGAACAGGGCCATTACGCCATCCAAGTCATGAAAAAAGAGCGGATAGGCGGAGATACAAAAAACCAACAGTGACAGTGACGCGTCTTTCCTTTCAATTTTATCTTACTTCCCTTTTGCTTTTTTTATTTCACTTGTTCACTCTTTGTAAAGCAATAAAACAAAAAACAATGGAAGCTAAACAATCTCAAAGACCGGCTTCTTTGAAGCATATTCTTGAACGGTCCAAGCTTTTGACGTCGCAAATTGAACAAAGCACACTGCCGTCCATTGAACGTGGTTTGGACCAGATCGACTCACAATCCCAAAAATTGTCGTCCGCCCCTACCGATTCCTCAGAAGACAATGTCAGAGCGTATGTGACGAAATTCATTAAAATCGTGAATGAATATCTACTGATATATACGGGCGTTTTTTTTTCTTCAAACAAAATGCAGTCATTATTTCTTGGCGAAGGCAGGTGTCAATACCAGCATTCTGGTGCGAGAATTAGGCACCATTCACATGGGTGCGCCTACCGAACCTCGAAAGCCGATACAAGACACCGACCTTGAGGTAGGCCGAGTACCGAAATGAATGGAAATAATTGCTTGTCGCTCATGGAGTGTTAATGTCTTTGATTGATTGTGCAATAGGGATACTTGTTGCGCAAACAGACACAAACCATCGTTGACTTTGTTCAAGCTAAAAAGCAAGAAGTAAACTTCGTTTCACATTGCAGATACGTTTTGACAATGCTTTCAACGTAAATTGACTTTTTTTTTACCGTGTCTAGATTTACCATGACACCGACGAAGCATTTGATCGAGATCTTTATTGGCGTTGGCAGGAATTAAAGCAGAAGCTTGATGTTGGTGAAGCCGATACTGCTGAATTTGCTTCGTGGCTGCGCACAAAGCACTTTGCAGATGCTGCCACCATGACTCTCGGTCATACAAGACATTAAGCCGTTGTCACC
This sequence comes from Radiomyces spectabilis, assembly GCF_025331425.1. NCBI lineage: Eukaryota > Fungi > Mucoromycota > Mucoromycetes > Mucorales > Radiomycetaceae > Radiomyces > Radiomyces spectabilis. Next base: position 1,640,804 of record NW_026251934.1, on the reverse strand, counting down.
ACCACTCACGCAACGCAATTTCATCTATCCCCTTCGAACGCCTGCTACCATCGAAAATAACAAATATCCCCATTCGTGGAAAAATCCGATCCTTGTCTCATCTTGTAACATTGCATACTCTAATGTTTTAAAATTCTTGCCAAACTAAAAACCAGTCGCCGCACGCCAAAATTTGTGAGCTAAAAAACAGCCACATGGTGTTCCTTTTCATCATATGGATTTAGCAGCTACTTCGCTTGGTGTTATTTATTCATTCAAAGATGTTGGAAAAGTTCAATGGAAGGGGAGAGCTTTCTGTAAAGGGCTATTGTCAATGTCGATCTCGCGTCTTTGTAGCATTATTTAATAATTTGTCGTTGTCTGTAAATGTGTGTCCTTTTGATTTTTTCTTTCCAGTTTTCGGTGATTAAAGGTGCATGAGCAGAAATGCTTTACCAATGTAGCTGATCTGGCGACATTGCTCATTGTTCATTCATTGGTGTGTGTCATTTTTTTTATTTTTAAAGCGATCATTCATACTTTTAGAGCTCTATTTTTATGCAATTTCTTTTTGCTTTTATCAGATTCTATTTTTGGAGCTTTTTTTTTCATTTAGAAAGTGTTCATTCATACCTCTTTTGGAGCTTTAACTTTTATACAGCTTCTTTCTGCTTTTTATCTTTACAGTCTTCACCTTCAGTTTTTATTTTGGACTTTTTTCTTTTTCGCTTTTATATTTGAAGCTTTTCTTTTTGGAGTTCTTTTCTTCTTTTTGTCTTCGTTTTTCTCTAACTTCGGTTCACCTAAGAAGCCCTGGTATTATTTTATTTCATCAAGTTCCTAGCTGCGTCCATCGCCACGACTATGGCTTTCCCGTGTAGCTGACTCGGTTAAATCCACCATCACCATCAGAAGGTACCATCAAATGGTTTTTATCATTTCTTCAACAAGAAAAAACTTACCTGTTCTTTTTTCTATTCTTCCTTAGCTTTTGGTCTTCTCTCCGGTTTTCTTTTCGCCTGGCAAGCCATCCATCCTCCAAACCTTTCTACTTTGTTCCCGCACCAAATGTGGCCAATCCGGTTTTGTCGTCAAAGGGCATCGTCGGCGGTTTAGTGCTTACGCGTCCTCCTCAGGTTCCTCTTCTTTGGATTGCCACCCATGGTATATTGTCTTCGATATTTCTTCCTGACCATTTTATTTTGTAGTTTGTAGAATGTAAATTTGTATTTTAGTATAGTCTTCTTGCGATCTTTTCCTTCCCACAGGGTTTTTAGGGGATTTTTACGGACGCACCCATTGTTTTACTTCTTTTTTCGGTCGGGAAGCTCTCGATATCTGCTGCATCGAATAACAAAGGTAAAATATTTTGACGACACTTGAATCAATCAAAGAGCGTATTAACTCATTTTTTTGATACCCAACATTCCCACACATCATTCTAGGTCTATCATAACGTTGGGCGGGACGGGACTGAGGGGGTCAATAAGTGCTGCTGCACACATGTTTGAAAATCATGACTGTACGGTATGCCAGAGTATTGACATTAATATACCAAAGTTCCATCAAGAGTCTCGCCCAGGTTATGCCGTATTGCGTTAGGCTTTTGTCTGACGAATGTCGCTCAATGTAAGGGGGCGACGTCCAGTAGCAGGTGGCACCCATTGCACAGCGGGTGTACGGCTTGTTAACGCTCGATTAAATCGTATCCGAACCACCTGTTTTTACAAAATCCGTGTCTCTCTTTATCAAGAGATTGCTGACCGCCATGGACAAGCGATGAAAATAAAAAAGACGATTATAACCTTGTGATGAAAAAAAAAGACCGCCTTTCTTTATCTCTTTATTTATTTTTTCTGCGAGTAAGATGAATGAGAACCGTATTTTTCTGTCATGCCCTGAATAAACTGTAAATTTGTACAACATGACTTACTCGAACAGTTTTTTCTTGATTCAGCCAATGAACTTTTGACGTGAAGAAAACAAAAACCACATGAAAAAGGAGTAACATTATTCCTTGCGTCCTGTTGTTGTCACAGGAAGCATTTGATAATTCGGTCGTATCATGGCAAAGAAATCGATAAGCAGTAGCCCTGGGGAGGCTGTCATAGAATTTTATGGATACTTTTCTCAATGTTGCCCAAAGTTCATCGATCCTTTCAGAACATTAGCAACCTAATGTCCGTTTAACCCTCCATTGCGTTTTTTTTTTTTTTTTTTTTTTTTTTTTTGAGGAACTCAAAAGTCTTTTTGTTCAAAAAATATTAGGACATTCCTAGGACGTTTCCATGGAAAGACAAGGTTGATATTGGAGACCCCGTCCTATTATGCGATTCCACGGATGGTTTTTGCGAGACCTGACGTAGGTTGGTTGCTTTTGCGACCAATTGGGTGTCCCAAGGCCAGACCGTTTTTTTTTTCTGCTATTATTGTTTTTTTTTTCATTTCGGACGCCGGTCATCCCGCAAATTTTCTCTCACGAACGATCTGCAATTGGTCGGCCAACGAAGGAATCGATGGCTCTTTTATTGTAAATCAACTGGCTTTATAAATGATAAAGCGGTCGTATTACACAGAAGTATACACCGCTATGCATGCCACGGTTTGCCATGATGATTCATACAAAAACAATACGTTGCAAGTTTCCCTTTGATGATGTGCAGAAAAATCAGGGTGGAGAAAATAGGTATAAGTCTTTCCGGATCAATGTGAAACCTACCCTCTGATCTCAGTCGCTCACCGTGGATAAGGTCTCATTGTATTGACGGAGGTTCAAAAATCTGCCAAACAAAGCCCACAGACACAAATTGTCAATCGGTTGATCGTTTGCCCTTTTTTTTCTCCTCTTTGCCTTGCACCTTTTTTTTTTCGCCCCACATTCCTCTTCCCCTTTCCAAACCAGTCATGTCCAATTCTGGATCGACAGGATCCTACACCGATTCAACGGGCTTTACTGGGCTATTAGGGGATACGCTGCAAATTCCAGGCTACCATTTTAAAGCAGCACCTACACCTAGTCTAGCTCATGGCGAGAACATTGATATCGTTTATGGCTACAAGTAAGCAAACCAAATCCCCACTTCCGCTAATCATGGGTTCGGTTTCATCTTACCAATTTCCCCCACTTTACTTACCTCCCATTGCTTTTTTCCTTTAACAGAATTACCAACAAAAAGCCCGTGGTGGCCAAAGTATCACCGAGTTCGCTACGTCTTGAAAGAGAGTTTTATATCATGAAGCGACTCTACAATATGCCGGATGGCCCCTCTTTTCTCGGTAAGACATGAAATTATCGCAAAAATATTTTCATCACCCATTCTTTTTTTACTCACACCTCTTTTTTTGTCCATGTTGTTTTTTCTTGGCTTTGCTTCCCTTTATTACCTGCTTTCCTTTGGTTGTAACTTGTATGAATGCCCGCACCCTCCTGGATTTGTTCTTTTTGTGTGATCAGTACGACCTCTCGAATACATCAATTTGCCCAGCGGAATCACCGTCGTTATTTACGCTGACGAAGGACAAAATTATCTCGATCGTCGGCGATCTTCGGACGATACACGACACGCCGGCAGTGAACGATCGTCTTCGGCTGGAAGTAGCGTTGCTCACGATCTTAGCGAATCAAATTTATTCTTGTCAAGCGAAGCTCGTCGACGTTATCGTCTCCATACCCACGACGCATGCGAAGTGTATTCACAGGGCTTACCCGCGGGACTCCCAGCTTCCGAACCGGCCTACGATCTCGGTACCTTTTTACGTTTCGCTATCAAATGCACCGATTGCTTGGAATTCATTCATCGACACAATATCGTTCACGGCGAAATTCGTCTTTCAGCATTTCAATGGGCAGGCGACGATGGCAACCGAGTGAAATTGTGGAACTTTGGTTCCAGCAGTAAATCCTTGGAAACCTACCTTACCAGTGAAGGATGGCGTAAAACGGTCATGAACAAGGAATCCATGGATCTGCTGAGGAACTTGCTCGTATTTATGAGTCCCGAACAAACCGGCCGTACCACTTACGTTCCTGATCATCGATCGGATATCTATTCATTGGGTGTTGTGTTCTTTGTTCTAATGACGGGTCGTAATCCATTCGATGGAGGACCGCTCGAAATACTCAATGGTATTCTCAGTCGAAAGATTCCTCTTGTACATGAAATTCAAATGGATGTGCCTGAAATCATCTCTCGCATCCTCGAGAAAATGACGAGCAAGGTAATTCTCTGCTTCCAACGGATCCTGATTTTTTTTTTCGGTTACTGATCTCGGTTGCTTGGTTGTTTTTTACTGTGGAATTTCCCACTTGTAGTCACCTGATGATCGATACAGCAGTGCATTTGGTGTTCGTGCCGACTTGAAAGAATGTCTTAGACGTTTAAAGAACACTTCCGATACGTCCTTGGATGTAAGTCAAGTCTGGGTGGTTTTGCTTTCTGTAGTCTAGAACAAAAAGAGGACTCACCACCACTGTCAATTGATGTGTAGACTATTGCTCCCTTCCCTTTGGCAGAACATGATATCGCCTCTGTATTTACCCTTCCCAAGACCATTTACGGTCGTCAGAGCGTTGTCGTGGAAATGACTTACATTATTCAACGGGTTGCCGGTCTTTATAAATCCATGCGGTATCGACGCGAACGGTCACAAGCCGCCGTGTCCTCTACGCTCCCGACCAGCGATGTCACAGGCAGCAATGCCAGCGCCACCGAATCCATGAGCGACATGTCTTCTTCCCATGAGGTGGCCAGTATAATAGGCACCAAGTCCGTTGCTTCACCAAGCTATTGCAGCGGATTAGACGGGAGCGATGTATCGAGTGGAACGTCCCGAGCTATTGGGAGCTCCAAACAAGGCACTGAAATTATCGCTCTGTACGGGCCTGGCGGAGTAGGAAAATCGACCTTGTTTAACGCGGTACAGAACGTCGCCAGACAAAATGGGTAAGTTTTGGTTTCCATCCGCATCTTGCTGTTTTTCCACTCCATTAATAACCAACCTCTTTTTTCCCTCCTTCGACCTTCTTTGGGATCTTTAGCTACGTCGCCAATACCAAGTTTGATGCTCGACATAAAGGTCCTTACGGGTGCATTCTGCGCTCTCTGTCTCAAATTTTACAGCAAGTCTTGTCCGAATCCGAGGAGGATATCAAGCAATTTTACGACCATCTTAAAAACCATCTCGGCAGCGGCCAATTTTACAACGTCGAATTATTGGCGGATCTCGTACCGGAATTGAAACCACTGCTTGAACCACGAGCAGCCAACAGTGAGCCCCTGGAAGCGATTCACCTCGACAATGTCGAAACACGCGTACGTTTCCACAATCTTTTCATCGAAGTGTTCCGTGCACTGTCCCATTGGCGGATGGTTACCTTGGTAAGAGAGTCTTATTTGTTTCACTGTTCATACAGGCAGGATGATACTAAAGTGGATGGATGCATACAGTTTTTGGATGATGCGCATGAAGCGGATGAATCGTCTTTGGAATTGCTAAAGTCTCTTGTGAGCTCGAGAATCAAAATCTTGCTTTTGGTCTCGTATCGTGATCAAGAGGTGACGCCCAAATTGACGGAAATACTCGAAAGCGATTCCGCCATCATTCACTTCATGAAAATTGAAGCGTTGAGTTTCGATTCTCTGGTAGAATACATCGGCGACGCCTTACATCGACCCCGCGAAGTGTGTCATGATGCCGTGCTTCCGCTGGCCGAAATTGTATACAAGAAAACCCGCGGCAATGCATTTTACATTTCGCAACTGATCACGGCGTTGGAAAAGAAGAAATTGATTTTCTTCAATTGGGAAGCCAACGAATGGGACTACAATATCAGTGAAGTGCAGCAAGAAGTCATTGCCGATAGTGACTCTGAAAAAGAAGCCGAACTCGATATCAGCTTTCTCGTAGACCGGTTACGCGAATTACCTATGGACGGTCAACGCCTTTTGAAATGGGCGTCGTTTGTCGGCAACACGTTTTCATGGAATACTGTCAAAAGTCTCATGCTTCAATCGGATCCGGAATCCGAAGCTTCCGACGCCGACACCGCCTCGGATAACACGGCCAAAAGCGACAGTATCGTGGTGGAGTCGCTGCATCCCTTGATAAAGTTCACCCACTCGGTAGGCGGCAACCGACCCAATAAAAAGAGAATGAGTACCGCACGCAACCGGGATCCCATCAGCGGTCTTCAAGCCGCTTTACAAGAAGGCTACATTTTGCCTCTTGACAGCGATGAATTCAAGTGGACTCACGATCGATATTCGCAAGCCGCCATGGAACTGGCCAACCCCAAAATGCGAGCCAAAATTCATCTGAAAATCGCTCGCCATCTCATCCAAGGTAAAACTCGAGGCTCAAGAACTAGGCGGTAGTTTTGTTTTGTGTGATTTCTCATTTTCTACATCTTTTTCCTCAGTAGATGCTGAACCCGATATTTTTGCGGTGTCGGATCATTTGCTCAACTGCTTAGATCTCGTGATCGCAGATAATGATGTGGAGCAAAAGATGAAGTATCGAAGTATCCTGATCGATTCTGGTAATCGAGCACGATCCTCGGGAGCGCACAACATGGCTTTAAAATATTATCTCGGTGCTATTCAACTCCTGTGTCCGAATGCCTGGGAAACTGACGATTATACCACTGTACACCATTTATATACTAATACGGCATCGTTGAGCTGGATTGTCGCCGACTATGAACAGACAGAAAGCATGCTGCAGGAAATTTTTGACCATGGCAAAACCGCTATGGATCGTATCGTGGCTTATCGAATCAAATCCAAATACTACTTTTCGCGACAGATGCATGAGGAAGGACGGCTGGCTCTGTACGACTGCCTGCGCGAACTTGGTATTGAACATTTCCATTACGAGGCCACGCGTGAAAATCTGTACGAGGAGTTCTTTTTGGTCAAGAAGATGATTGAGGACCGAGGCATGGACAGTCTGCCCGCCATACCACTCTGTCAAGACGATCGTCTCAAAGCCATCATGGGCGTCGTGGAAGAATTGTAAGTATTGCATTTCTTGTTCGTGCAGTGACTAAGTACAGTCTCATCTCTAATTTTTGTGTCTCAGATGTACTCTCGCCTACTGGGTAGGCAACCAAACAGAAGTGTTCTATTTGGCATGCAAAACGGTTCGCTTTTCGCTCGAGTCAGGGATGGCCGCCGTGTCCGGCATTGGTCTTGTTTTCATGGGATTGGCCGCCGTCGAGTTTTACAAACTATACGGCTTTGCCGAGGTAAAAATTATTTCGTCAAACAGGAAAAATGAAATGGTTGTTGCAAGAGATATTTATCATGTTCTGTAGGAATTGGGTGCAGCAGGTGTGGCTGTGAGTGATCGATTTGGCACGAACAACGAAAAAGGACGAGCGTTTTTCCTTTATGCGAATTTCCTGTTGCAGTGGAAATACCATTACAAGGAAGCCATGCAGTGGTATCGTTCTGGATTACGTCTGTCTCTTGCCGCGGGTGATCGTATTTATGCATCATTTTCACATCTTCACATCGCCACCACGGCATTTTATACGGGCGAAAACCTTTCAATGACGCTTCACGAAGCGGAAGCCTGCTACGACGAAATTCATTCATGGTCTACTTCTCTCGACACCAATATTCTCATCATGTCGGTTATTCGAACTATCAAGGCACTGCAGGGCCATACTTATACCAATGATCCGAATGAAATCTTTAACGGTGACGATGGATTCAACGATGCTCACTTTGTCTCCGAAAGTTGCAGACAAAGCGCCAATCCTGATGTTCCCATCAACTGGTACGATTCTTTCCGCTTACTACCGTTGGTACTGTATGGCCATTATAACTACGCCGTAGCGGTGGGGTACATGTGCATTAAAGGCTACCATAACCATCCGTGTCATCGTCACACCCGTCTGATGCTGTCCCTGCTCTCGCTCGCAATTCTGGAGAAACTGCGCGTCGAAGACTTGGACAAGGAAGAATACGACATGTTTATGGAACGAGTGCAGATGAATCAAAATCAGCTTGGCGATTGGGCCGATCACAGTTCGATCAATTACCGGATGTGGTGGACTCTGGTTGAAGCCGAGATCTCCTCCCTTGGCACCAATATCGCCAAAACATGTCAACTCTTTGAAGATGCCATCAATCAATGTCGCGAAGGAGGCTGGAGTCTCGATCTATGCATTGCCCATGAATACGCTGGCAATTTTTACGTCCGCGCCGGCATGCGAAATGTAGCTTACAATCTTGTGAGAAAGGTAAAAAGGGGAAAAAAGAAAGACATGTCATGCAAGTGAATATCTAAATTTAGGATATCTTTGTTTTTGGAATGATAGGCGATTGATCTGTATATGAAGCATGGATCGTATGGAAAAGCGCGTCATCTGGGTGTGAAGCATGCTCAGTTACTCAGTGATCTCGATGATGAAAGAGAAGAATCAAGAGATGTTGGTATCCAGACCGATCCCTTCCCCTTCTTAGACGCTCAAGGTGCCTGGAGTACGTCGTCACTCGGCAATATAAATATTGTCAATGAACCTTATGCCTCCGAGACGATTCCCCCCGTGACCACCGAGCAAACCCTCATGACTTTGGATATCGTAAGTGTCGATCTCGAAAGACGAGGTTCTCGCCGTGTGTATACTAACACTTCTCTTTTTTTTTTCTTGTGATAGTTGGATATGGCTTCCATTTTAAAGAGTTCTCAAGTCATGTCTTCAGAAGTCAAATTTGACGGTCTGTTAAAGTCAATGATCAATATTATCTTGGAGAATTCCGGAGCCGACTGCGGTGCTATTATTGTGAAAGAAGAGAAATACGGCATGTGTGCTTATGGCAGTCAGCAAGAGGGATCTATGACATTTGATCCTCCACGACCTTTGAAAGACGATGATGATCTGATCTCGAGCCGTATTGTACACCATACCATTCACACCGTGGAATCCATCTTTGTACAAAACGTGGAACAAGATGCGCGATTTGCTGTGGGACCTTGGTTCGAACGGGCAGGAAACAAATCGGTTATTTGTATGCCCATTATTCACAAGAGTGCATTAGCCGGTTGCCTGTTCTTGGAAGGTTCATGCGGCATTTTCACTCAACGCCATATTACCGTTCTCAGCCTTTTGTGTCAGCAAATGGGTATCTCCATCACCAACGCTTTCCTTTTCAAATCTGTTCAACGCGTCACCATGGCCAACATGAGGTAAGCTCTCTTTACCGAAGGCCACTGAAGAAGATGACGGATCTCCTCATGATATTACTTTCTTTTTTCTCTTTTACAGAATGATTGAAATGCAAAAGCAAGCGTTGGAAGATGCTCGCAAGAGCAAAGAAGCTGCGGTGCGTGCCACTCGTCTTCGCGAGATTTTCTTGGCCAATATGAGTCACGAAATTCGAACACCTTTCTCTGGTTTTTACGGCATGATCTCATTGTTGGCTGAAACAAGGCAAGTATACCTTCTACCGGTTTGAAGGAAAAAGGGTGCATGAGCTAACTTTTTGCTGCGTAATAGACTGGATCCCGAACAGAGCGATCTGGTGAAAACGGCCAAAGAGTCGTGTGAAATGTTACTGCAGATCATTGATGATTTATTGAATTTCTCCAAGCTTCAAGCGGGCAAGGTCGCGTTGGATTTGTCACCGGTGGCTCTGGAAGACATTATCGCCGATGTAGTAGAAATGCTGACGGCGATGGCAGTACAAAAGAATATCAACATTACCTTTACCGTAGCCCACGATGTGCCGCCCATTGTTATGGCCGACGACAACCGTTTACGACAGTAAGTATGGCGGCAATGCCAAGCTTTGAAGAATTGGAAGGGGGATATCTGGGGCTTAATAATAACCTGATCCATCCTAGGGTGATTATCAATCTGCTGGGCAATGCTATCAAATTCACCCATGAAGGTGAAATCAGCATCCGCTGTTTCGTCGCGGAGCAGCAAGGTTCAACCAAGGATACGGACGGTCTTGTACTACGATTCGAAGTCATGGATACCGGTATTGGTATCAGTGATGAGCAACGCAAAGTGCTGTTTGTTCCCTTTTCGCAGGTCGATGGAAGTACCACGTAAGTTTGCCGCCTAGAAGCCATGGTCACAGAATATTTTTTTATTTTTTTCATTCTAACGCAATGGTGTGAACTCTTAAATTTTAGGCGCAAATATGGTGGCACCGGTCTTGGCTTGAGCATTTGTTTGCAACTGGTTCAGTTGATGTCGGGTACGATTGATGTGGCGAGTGTGCCTGGCAAGGGATCGAATTTCTTCTTTACGGCCAAGGTGGGCAAGGTTCCCAAGAATGTCGATTGCCGAGACAAGGTGAATAAGCAACGTGAAATGCAAAGCATGCACGATGCTTTGAGCAATATCAAGGTCTTGGTGGCGGCTCGTTACGCTTCGACCATTGGTATGGTGCGTCATATTTTGGACGGAATTCACGTGGATGGCGTGCGCAAAGCCGAGGAATTACCTCAGAATCTAGCCGCGGTGCCTTACGATGTGATTATCCTGGGCCTGTTCCTGGGCAAGGAATTCGAAGATCCTTCGTGGGTGGAAAAGCTGACGTTCAAAAAGGAAGATACGGTCATGATCATCATGCATTATCCGAGCGGCGTTCAATTCCAGCGCAACCATTGGATCGAGCCTGTTGATGTCAGTGTTGGCAAAGCCAAGGTGATCCGTATGGCGGTGCCGTTGCGTCGTGGTAAACTCTTGCGTGCCATTACCGATTCCATGGCTCGCTCTACTCCGAGGCCGAAAAAGGCGGTTCAATCCAAAGCAAACGAACTCATCTCGGAAGAAGAACGCGCCTACTTTAGCACGTTGCATATTCTCATCGCCGAAGGTAAAAAGAAAAAAAAAAGGAATTCGTGGATGAACCGTTAACTGATCCCGGTTATTGTTCTTTTGCACATTTAGATAATCCTGTGGCTCAGAAACTTTTGCTGAAACAGCTGACACGACTGGGATTCCAGGTGGAGTGCGCCAATAACGGACAGGAAGCCGTTGAAGCGTGGCTCAAACATCCAGTGGGTTACTTTACCATGGCATTTTTTGATCATCACATGCCTGTATGCGATGGTGTGGAAGCGACCAAACGTATTCGCCAAATCGAAAAGGATGAAAACCGCACCAGTCGATTTGCCATTGTCGCGTTAACGGCCGACGTTCAGGAAAGCGCTCGCAAAGTGTGTATGAAAGCGGGCATGGACGGGTAAGTCGTCATCGAACCATCATCATTCGGCATTCTAATCTTTTATTTTTCTCGATGGATTTTCTAGTTACCTCACCAAACCTTTGAATCAGAAAGTATTAGCGGAAGCGCTACGGAAATACTGCCACAAACCAATGGGTGCTTCTTCATCAAATTCTTCATAATTGTAATTTTTTCCCCTTTCTTTCTTTTACCGAACCACCCTTCTTTCCTCCTTTGCTTTTTTTATAATTATGTGCATTTTGTATTATTACTTGCAAATTTTTGGTTATTCATTTTCACGTACATTTCAGGTACATTTTCACGTCATTTCATACATTGTATTTATTTACGCCTTGCGCATGAATCGGTGAATGTAAAAAACGAAAAGACACATTATATAAATAATCACCATGTCTTGTAGACAAGAGGAATACAATAAAATCATATCGGACAGGTCACCGAATACATTTATTTCCATCTGTTTTTTTTCTTTTTGTTCGGACATATACAACGACTTTGATTTTATATCTTTTTTTTTTCTTGTTCCTTTTTTTGGTTTTTTAATTATTGAGGGGTACCAAGAGGGGTTAAACAAATGGCAAGTGTAGGATAAATACGTGATTTCTTCAGGACAGATATATTATATCCCAAAAACGAGCATGAAAAATGTGGATGGGTAAATCTCTTTCTTTTTAGAAACTTAAAGGTTGGTCGTAGGATCGGAGGGCCGTAAAGAGGAGAGATCAGGGTTGTCGGAGGTAGGTAATATGGGAGTGATGGTGGGTATGGGGGAACCCGATGGGTAGGATGGAAAAGAGTACTGACTTCGACTTCGTTTATGGTAGACGACGTCCTTTTCGGTGGAAGCTGATCGAGAGTCAAAACCTGGGTCTTCCACCAATGTTCCGTCAGGACTGGGAAGAGGCGCCGGCCGTTTTTGTCTGATGAGCTGCGGCTGGCTCGTCTTTTCCCCACCTTGCTCCTCCCCTTCTTCTTCGTCGTCGCTAATAAGATTAATCACATTCTCGGTTTGCGCGACTGTGACTTGAGCAAGTTGAGGTGACGCATTTTCGTTTTTGATCGGCAATTGATCGTTTTCTTCATCGGAATAAGGTTCGTCAGGATCCGGCAGTTCGGTTTTCGTCGCTACCCATTCATTGCTCGATTGACTGAATTCAATTTCATACACATTTTTAGGAACAGTCGCCAGCAGATATTCAAAAAACAAATCGCGTGCCAAGGTCTGAATCGGTGTGTAACAACTGCAGTGAGGACACGTCCACCCTGCGTTACCATGATTCACGGCCAAATAACTGGATAAATCATAACACTGTCAGAAGAAAAAAGGCCATCATGAGTTCAATCATCAACTTTTTCCCCTGCAGTGATCAGTTTCAAGCAACTTACATCGGCATGTTTGCAACGGATACCTCGAATAGGCTGTGAAATACGTTGCATAGAGATCGGACATTTGAGATTGATGCGATATGACGACTGGACTACTTCAATTTCATCATCATCGCCTTGCTGTGCCGCACCAATACGACGTGTACTGAGACGATCATTGATAATCCCGCGACTCACGCTGGCATCAATTGGGGTTCCCTTCAACACTTTTTGTGTCACATGGTCCTCGGTCTCCCGTGAATAGCAATCAATAGCAAAGTAGTATGACTACAATTCATAAGTAAAAATAAAAAATAAAAAAAGACGAGTCAGTTTGAAGTATTCACATGAAACAATACGGTATTGATGGAGGAATACAAACACAAGCGCAATCGTTTTGAATCAAGACAAGATGATTTGTCCCTTGTACAAGATAGCGATTAATGTCGCACGGTTTATCTTTGCCGCTAAAAGAAAAACTTCCGTTGGGTTGCCGTATCGTTGTTCGCTAGATGGAAACAAAATCGAAAAAAGAAGGCGGGTCAGTCATGATGTTGCGTATTGTGATGGTTGACCAGATAAAGTATTTACCCGTTCCATTTGCGGTTTGACGTTATTGATTTCAATGGCTACAGCAAGAGGCCATTCGCATTTGGTTTTGTACGAATTGATTTTCCACGATGTCAGCATATAAGTTATGGGCCATTTCTCGCTATCCTGAGGTACTTGAACAGGTGTGCCGTGATACAATCGACGATAATCCTCGGCCCCGAGAAAAAAGGTACAATCGGTGCGTATTTGTTGATGTTTTAGGCGGAATCCGTTGAGAGGACTTTCAATATGACGCATTAATTGAGGCGTGACCAGGGGAGCTTGAGCAACAGGTAGCGCCACATTGGGCAATGCCAGTGGCAGACCATCGGGAGTAAACCATTGCATAGTGGCAGGCATCACAGTCGGCTTTCTCTGTTGAACCACAGCAGTCGATTGGGCTGAAGGGGCCGACTGATTTCCATTCACATCGGCGACCGATGACAAAGGTACACTGGAAGACCAGGACGGCATAGGAGATATATATACCGCTCTGTTCTGTTGCACTTGCACCTGTTGCTGCTGTGAATTTGGTGGTTGTTGCTGCTGCTGCCTTATTAGCTGCTGTTCTTGGAGTTGCTGTTGTTGTAAGAACTGCTGTTGAAGTTTCTTTTGCATTTGTAATTGTAATTGATGCTGCATTTGTTGCTGCTGCTGCTGCTGGTGCTGCCGTTGTTGAAGATGTTGATGATGTTGTTGCTGTTGCATCAATTTCCATTGTTGCATTTGTAGCTGGAGCAGTTGAGGGTGGTTCAATCGGACAGCACCTGGGGGTAGGCTCAGCTGCGGTAAAGCGACAATCGAAGGGGCCACAGAAGATGGAAGGGATACAGGTAAAGCCGCCGGAATTGGTCCTGACAAGGAGGTGGCCATCGATGTAAGTGGTATAGACGGCTGTAACATGGATTGGTTTTGGGTTGATCCTTGAAGATATGGATTAGAAGAATTAAGGTCGGATGGTATATTTTGAGCAGGTTGAGTTGGTAGTCCGGCTGCAAATTGGGTTTGATGAGGGGATTGCGGTGGTTGTCGAAAGGTATGTGGTTGTGCCGCGACATGGAAGGCCTGTGATGTTATTGGGAATGATTGCGATGAGGGTGGTTGTATGAACGATTGAGGTGATTGCAATGAAGGGGAATTTTCCAATGGTAAAGAGGTGGTCTGGGTGAGCACCGGCGCATGAGGAGAGGAAGATTGCGTTGTCGTCGTAGTCGATGGTTTAGTATGCGTAACAGCATTCGCCGGCAGACAATTTTTCGCCTCCAATTCATTCTGCCATTCAACAATCATAGCTGTATTCAATGAAGCGCCCATACGTCAGTAAGTTTAGTTTGCCTGGTCGCTCTTTCCCCCTTTTTATCCCCGGGGATGATCATTACCTTGAACCTTTGACGGTAGCCGTTGTCGAATACTATGCAACTTGTCCCACACACGAAGACCGGTCCATAACCCATATTCTGCATATTTCTCTCGAACAGCCTGTCATGTAAAAAGAACCAGAATGGGTTACTCAGGTTCATTTCTATTTTCCCATCGCTTGGACATTTACCGTGGCACAGTGAAACAAAGTATCTTCATATTGGGCTTCATAAGCGGCCGGAGTGTCAAGCCAGTCAAAGAATTCATCGCAAGCCAACCCGTACGTAACAAAGTCGCGAATCTCCTTTTCCAACTCGAAAATACGATCAGAGGATGAAGTAGCTTCTTGATCTGTCAGAGTCGTTGGTGTCAATTGATGAGTTTCGACAGTCACTGCCTTGTTCGCAGTTGTTTGTGTTGTAACACGGAGGCTAGGGGTGGACAGATCAGCATTCATTCCGGATGGGACCGATGCTGGCGAAGATGCCGGTGTCAGTGGTTGCGTCGGTAGAGACTGATTCGTTAAAAACGCTTGCATAATAGCGGCTTGAGCGGTTTGCGATGTCGTATAACCTGTGTTTGGAGTGGACCATGCCGCTGGTGATGCAGGTAATTGCATTGGTGCGGTGGGATAATGTGGCGAGGGGTAATTGGTGAACCGTGGTGACTGTAACGCTTCACTGATCGGTATCGAAGATGTTGATAACTGCTGAACCAAATTATCTAGAGTAAAATAATTCAGAAACCTGGGATCCAAGGAGAGGCTAGCAACATGTGGTTGGCCCACACAACTTACTGCTGAGCATTAAAGGTGGCGGCGGTTGTTGCAACTGCTGCGGTGGTCGAGGTGGCGGTTGCTGTATAGAGGAAGCAGTAACGGTATTTGGTTGCATATATTGTTGACTTGCAAGCATTCGTTGCATCGCTTGATACGCTAGCAGGGAATTCTGAGCAGAGGTGTTTCCATTCGTTGACATTTGCAAGTTTGAATGCTTCGGCTTATTGGGAAATAAGAAAAAAAAAGGTAAAGGCCGTAGTGATATCTATTACTGAGAAATCTACAAAGTAGAATCAAGACAAAAGGCGAACGGTTAATCAACGCTGACCAACGACAAGAATTGCAAAAGAGGAACCGAAATGTACGCTGCGATGATCGATATGCATAGAGTTGATTCGGTCTTGTTTGCTTTGGGGAAACAACCAGCAAAATTCCAAAAAGGTGTCTGCACAAAGATTTTCGGGCTCAGAAAACCTGCCCAGCCCGTGACTGTTGGATGGTGGGGGTTAAGCATTGGCACCAAAAGAAGTCAGCCAGGAAGAATCGTCGATAAGAGTAGTTGCTGTGACTTATTGTCTTTTGCCTTTGTAGATGTACACGTTCTTGTATGATGTGTTATTGAATTAAAGAGGATAGATAATATGGGCATTTTCTTTGTATCCACTTTAACTGACCTATGATTGGAAAATTTTTGAATTTTAGATAATGCGATTAATAGATCATGAACAGTTCAGGCACTAGTGGATTGCCTCTTTGTTTGTTTAATTACTCGTCATATAACTTCTTGTCCTTCGCATGCTGTAGTGCTATTATTCACCTTTCACCAAAGGAAAAATTATTAGCTTAACAATGATAACCGTGATCAGTTCCGTACCTTTGGCAACAATGTTTATTATTACATTAGGGCGCGCTAAAGGTCCAAGAATACAACTGTGACAAAGATTTCTATCAGTGAAATCAAAATTATTTCACTTTAAACCGTTTTCAAGACATCAAATGACGTTTTTTTTGCTGCAGGTCGTTTATATCCTCCATTATGTTTTTTATGCGCCTACGCCACGTGTCCAATTTCATCGATTCAATATCATGATACAACAGTTTATACGTATTGCATTGCACACAGAGTCATAACCCAACCTACCCTTCCCCCTTATTTCAAGAAAATACAATAAGCCTTATTTTGAATTTCATGGTTTTCTTTGTGTGAATTTTTTCTTGATAAAATGAACAAATCGTACCAAATTCAACCACCGCAACGGATGAATGAAAAAAAGGGATAATCGCGCTTGAAAATGACAATCAAAAAACCCTTGAACCCAAGGTTTCTTTGTTCACCTTGAATGGTGTCGAGAAACGTCAAATATTCATTCAAAAATTCATCACAATCAATTTATCCAAGTATCAGAGGAAAATGAAAATGTATTATCGTGTATAGCTACAAAAGAAAAATCCCAGAGTAAAAAAATATGAACAAATCGCGATATTGAGAAAAAAAAAACGAAAAAAAAAAGTCGTGTCAATAAGCACTTCTTTTTTTAAAAAACGGTGAATGGTAATGTGAGGGAATAAAGGGAACGACGGTATTTAATATAACCATGTTTCTGTACAGTGGATTTTTTTGAGTCGGCCCACTTATTTGGAGCTGGTGTACTTGGTGACGGCCTTGGTGCCTTCAGAGACGGCGTGCTTGGCCAATTCACCAGGAAGGATGAGACGAACGGCGGTTTGAATTTCGCGAGAAGAGATGGTGGAACGCTTGTTGTAGGTGGCCAACTTGGAAGCTTCGGTGGCGATACGTTCAAAGATATCGTTGACGAACGAGTTCAAGATGGACATGGCCTTGTTGGAGATACCAGTATCGGGGTGAACCTGCTTCAACACCTTGTAGATGTAGGAAGAATAGGTTTCCTTGCGAGAGATCTTTCTCTTCTTGCCGTCAGTCGACTTGATCTTCTTTTCGGTGGTCTTGGCAGGAGCCTTGCCAGCAGTAGCAGTCTTGGGAGCCATGATTGATTTTTAGATGGGTAAGTGTGTAAGAGAAAAAAAAAAAACGTATCTTATTGCGGCCAATGCCCGTTCTTTTATACTCCCTCTCAATGCCAATCGCGTGACTAGGTTTTACAGCTTCCATGGTGAGCGAAATTTTTTTTTTCACACTTGATCTGGGTCTGAAAAAAGATTTGGCTCCTGCTGCGTGGAAAAAAAAATTGTATACACGTCAATGATTTGTGGTCCACGCGTAAAGATTATCATTGATAAAACATACCTTTTTCACATCGATACACGAAATCAAACACGTTTAGGCACGTAATGACACGCTTTTATATCGAATAATCAAAAATCGTTTTTTTCACATAGTAAAAAATTCATCGTCTCAAGAAATGGACACTTTTTTTTTCATCATGTCAGAACTAAGAAACGCGTGGTTACTCAATCCACCCAATGAGAGAATTTTTTTTTCCTTGAAAAAAAAAAAAAAAAAAAAAAATTGATTTCCCCCATTGTGTGTGACTTCTACCTTTTTTAGCGTAACACTCCGATGATATAAATATATAAAGCTTGGACTGCAGCGGCATAACGTTTCTACTTTTTTCGCTACTTTTTCACACTTCAAGTTATCTTATAAAAACAACTATCATCATGTCTGGAGGAAAATCTGGAGGTAAATCTGCTGCTGGTGCCAAGTCCCAAACCCGTTCTGCCAAGGCCGGTCTTCAATTCCCTGTTGGTCGTATCCATCGTTTGTTGCGTCGTGGCAACTATGCTCAACGTGTGGGTGCTGGTGCTCCCGTCTACTTGGCTGCTGTCCTCGAATACTTGGCTGCTGAAATCCTTGAATTGGCCGGTAACGCTGCTCGCGATAACAAGAAGTCTCGTATCATTCCCCGTCACTTGCAATTGGCCATCCGTAACGACGAAGAATTGAACAAGTTGTTGGGTCATGTCACCATTGCTCAGGGTGGTGTCCTCCCCAACATTCACGCCACTCTTTTGCCCACCAAGACCAAGAAGGGCGGTGCTTCCCAGGAACTCTAAATCTCTCAACCTCTTTTTCTTTCCGCAGTTTTATGTTTTTACATGTTTTCTCAATATTCCCTTACGTTTCTTTGTTGCCCTTTTTCTTATCGAAAATGAAAGTTGATCCAAGAGTGCAAGAAGCCAAGCAGATATGTTTGTACAAATAATGAAACCTGTTCACTCTCGTCGTTTCCTTGGATCCCTTCTTCAGTCGTTCCCTTTTTTTTATTCTTTTTCCTTTGGTTTCTCTTGTAAATATAGCGATGTTCAAATGTCAATTAAAACAAAGAAAAAAAACTCATGAAAAAACAACTACTACAAGTCCAATATATAAAAGTGTGCATTGGTATTCTTCAATTTTATTAGGTTGCTTTTTATGATGCTGCATTGGAGGATGATGGATTATTGGGAACAGGATGTGCGATTTCTATGATACGATTGCGTTTAAGATTGAAAGTGACGCCTCGTCTGGAAGTAGACGAAGACGTAGACGTAGACGACGGTAATTCGGTTTCTGATTTGTAGGGATCGCTAGCCGTGGCTATGGAGCGTTGTCGAGCGGCCGAACGGGCTTGTCGAGCTTCCCGTTCTTCTCTCACACGCCAAAATTTCAGTTGTTCAGCTCGTTTCGCTTGACGTGCCCGTTTCTCTTTGATGGATAATTTTCTAGGAGGTTCATCTTCATCTTCTTCGTGTTTAGTCTCAGTTGGCTTCATCCCTACCTTCTGGCTGAGGGGACCATGGGGTTTGGCACTTGCTGGTTTGGACATGGACGTCACAGGAGTACTTTTTGTCGCTTTCGCCGTCTTGGTCGTCTTGGTCGTCGTACCGTGACCCGTCATGCGTGGAATCCCAGAAGCACTTGCATTCGTCTTGCGCACCGCATTGTGACCGGCCAGTTTACCGCGCACAAGAGGGATCTTGCCATCACCTTTGGTATCGCCATGGGCCGAAGCAGATCCTTTCATGGGCAATGTCGCGCTGGCGGAACAAGAAGGGGGTATCGGTGAAGCCGTTAACGGAGAGCTTCCTTCTGCCTTAGCCACGCCAGTTTGAGGAATCAGAGAGATAGAACTCGATTTGCGTATAGGCAATCGAGAGGGTCTTTTAGGGGGACTGGAAGACGAGGGCGATGAAGGCGTACGCGCTGTGGTGATTCGATCGTGGCTCCTCATTTGGCGTGACTGGTCGTCTTGATAGTCCTGTGAACGGTCCCGATTTTTCACTTCAGATGGTAAACCAATGGTGGTGGGATCGAAAATGGAATTGGACAATCCGTTTCGCTGTGTGAAAAAGGAATGCATCCCTGGATCCTCCACCCTCTCCGTCGCGTCGCCCGCAAGTTCAATTTCATTCTTTACCTTTTCGGTCGTGTCACATGCCGCCACCGCTGCTGCTGCTGCATTGTCGGCATTGTTTGGAGAAGAAGGATCACGTTTGCATTCGATTTTGTATGACACTTGCTCGGTTGTCTCTTGCTGTACTATTCCTGGACCATCCTCTCGTAGTGAATCGACTTTATCCGATACTCGATCTGTGCTATTCGCCGCCGCAATTGACACGCTGCGCACTTCCTGTTGCGGAAAATCGACAGCCTTCTTTTGCTCGGTTGGCATCGACATGAGGGCATCCTTGGAAGCTGTCTGATTTTGTGGCAAGAGAGCGTCCATTTTAATTTCTTTTGAGATCAATGGAGATGGCATGACAGTATCCGTCGGTGTTGCTGTGTTTACGACATTACTTTCTTGGGGAATCACTGGAGCTGGCGTGACAGCATCAGTTGATGTCGCTGCGTCTGGTTGCGAAAAAGTGACAGGTTCCTCAGGTTCCTTTTCTTCTGGCGTCAGAGTATCAGTTGGTATTTGTGCATTTTCTTGCTGGATCGGCAGGTTTGTGTTTTTTTCTTCTTGCTTTACATCATCTGTGGTAACTATCGGTTCCTCTGTGATTCCCTTTTCTTCGCTTGACTCGTACACAGTGGTAAGACGACTTGCTATATCAGTCAATGGGGATACATCAGAAGACGTCGCGATGTGTAAGCATGTGGTATCATTGGTAAATTTAGCAGTTGCAGCAATGTCATGTTGGTCGTCTGGAGTCTGAGGAGAGCAAAGCAACGGTTCGGTCACCATGCCAGCTGCGTCGTCACTGTCATCCAAGACTGGTACTGCATCCGGTAACTCGGGTGGTTCTGTCAACATATCGATGAGATGAGCCCACGTATTCACTGCAAAAAAAAAAAAAAAAAAAAAAGCTCCAAGTGAGATTTTACCTGCACATTGAGCCTTTGGAGCCTCGGCTGCAATTGATTTGTCAAAACGACGTGGCAGCAAGTCGGTTGGTTCATTTTTTGGTGAACAAAGACGGTCGGTGGAAGAGGAAAGGCCATTGTCCAGGAGTGAATGCTCGGACCTGCTGGATGGAAGGGTGACTGGATGTGGGTCTCTGATACCAGGAGGTGGGGTAGTTGCACGGTCGGATACGCCAAAGGTGGGTGGTGCAGAGTATGTTTTTCGAAGAACTATGGATGGTGAGGACGTAGCGGGGATGGCCAAGTGCAGCGACGGATGGTGGATGCCAACGGCCACAACACCGCGACCTGGGTAACTGTACCATTCCTTGGCTGTACGTAAACTTTGACTCGCAATGGGAAATGGAAAGAAAACAGCCACTCCCGATGATGTGGGGCCGTCACCCTGATGAGCAACATGGTCTTCAACGGTCATTGGTTACTCCATTCAACGTTGGGCATGAAAACCAAAACTATATGCAAACGAAACAGGCTCCCACGTAGAGATAGTCGAAGGAAAGAATATATGCTAAAGAGAAATAAACGACTCGGTACTTGGTTACAGCCAACTTTTTTTTTCTGCGAAGAATAAAGGGGGAACCCTTGAACTGGATAAAAAAAAAAATAGCAGCATGCCGAAAAAGGAGATCCACTGAATGCCAGCCCAATCAATTTTTCAGATAGGCCGCCGTTCCGTCATATCACGCTCAGAATTTCCCCATCTTTTTTTTCCTCACATTTTCATGTAAATAAAAAACGTGTCAAGTTTGCTTTTTTTTGTGTTGAAAGAGATTGTATTTAAAAAATCGATATTCAAGCGATAGAAAGAAGCTAAAGCTATGTACAAAGACGAATGCTAATGAACGGGAAATAGACACGCCAAATTAAAAAAAAAGAGACAGTAATCTGTTTTTTTCAGAGGAAATAGAAAAAAAGGAGCTTGAGAAAAGAGGGAAGTCAATGGAAATTGGTAAATAGCAACAAGTAGGTTTGTTGATGGAGGGTGCTTAACCGCCGAAACCGTAGAGGGTGCGGCCCTGTCGCTTCAAAGCATAGACGACATCGAGGGAAGTAACAGTCTTTCTCTTGGCGTGTTCAGTGTAAGTGACGGCATCACGGATAACGTTTTCCAAGAAGACCTTGAGGACACCACGGGTTTCTTCGTAGATGAGACCAGAGATACGCTTCACACCACCACGACGAGCGAGACGACGAATAGCAGGCTTGGTAATACCTTGGATGTTATCACGAAGAATCTTGCGATGACGCTTGGCACCTCCCTTTCCGAGACCTTTTCCACCTTTACCGCGACCAGTCATGTTTGTATAGAATGTAGAAACTTGATAAAAAGTAACAAGAAAAAAAAGGATGCTCATCGTCAGACAAGTCCCCCTTTTATAATAATTCAAGCAAGTCACACTTCTTTTTTTTTTGCGGAAGATGCACAGCGCGTTACAAAAAAAAAAATTCGCGACCTCTGAATTTTTTTTTTCAGACAACTCACTTGACGAAAAAAAAAAAATAATCAAACGCGCATCACCTCAAAGAATATTTTTTTTTCCTTTCACAATATATTCCATTAACACTGTTCACCTTTTTGAAGCAACAATAAAAAAAAAAGTTGGTCTGCAAAAAGGTTTAATAAAGTCGCATGGTCTGCAATTTGTCAATACAATAGGAGTTGGTTAAAAGAAAAAAGCAAAAGGATGTGTGGACAAGATATTTTTTTTTTTTGCGAGGGAAAGCGTGTTTCGCGATCCATGTGGTGAAGCGCGCTAGCGTGATGAAAAAAAAAAAATTTCAATGGGGGAGTATGAAAAAAAAATTTCAATTCATAACATTTGGTGCCCACAAAAGGCAATTGCTGAATTTGTACCACCGCAGGTTGAAAAGAATATAAAAAGGGCCAAGGTTGGGCATCGATTTTAACACTTTTTCCACTTCAACTTTTTTTTTCACAACTACTCTATAATGGCTCGTACTAAGCAAACTGCTCGCAAATCCACTGGTGGTAAGGCCCCCCGTAAGCAATTGGCTACCAAGGCTGCTCGTAAGTCCGCCCCCTCTACTGGTGGTGTCAAGAAGCCCCATCGTTACAGACCCGGTACCGTCGCTCTTCGTGAAATCCGTCGTTACCAAAAGTCCACCGAATTGCTTATCCGCAAGCTTCCTTTCCAACGTCTTGTTCGTGAAATCGCTCAGGACTTCAAGACTGACTTGCGTTTCCAATCTTCTGCCATTGGTGCTCTCCAGGAAGCCTCCGAAGCTTACCTTGTCTCTCTCTTTGAAGACACCAACTTGGCTGCTATCCACGCCAAGCGCGTTACCATCCAGCCCAAGGATATCCAGTTGGCCCGCCGTCTCCGTGGCGAACGCTCTTAAAGGAATTGTTTGGCACGTCACCGTGACATTTTAAAAAAAAAAAATGTTCACAACAAAGGATTCTCCTATTTGTACAGTTTTTCACCTATTTGACACGCTCTTCATTCCCTTTTTTAAAAACAAGGTCTTCTGTTGTATGTAATGTCTTCCTTTTTTTTCCCTTCCGCCTCCTTTTTTTTCGCACAATTTCCCTTAATCGTCGCATATTTCTCTTCATTAAAGAAATCTGAAATTTTTTTTTCTCATCGAAAACTGTGTGTTATGTCCAAATTTTCGTTATTGATTTTTTAAGTGATCAAAAATTTTGCAGCAAGTTACTGCACTGATCAAGCTTTGTTAAATAACTTGTCATTATTATCAAGAAAGTCAAAGATAGGAAATAAATTAAAGATTGTTCGTCAACAGATGTCAACTTTTGTTTTTTGATGCACATTTGAAAGGTGGGTGGTAGTTTGGGGTTATTTTGATTTGCATCATTTTGTCCGTGGCAATTTGCAGAAAAATAGGTTGAGAAAAAAAATGTCAAGCGCGCCACGCCAACGCGATGGGATGAGGAAAAAAAAAATTACGTCGCGCGATTGAAGGGAACGTAAAAAAAAAATTGGGATGGGAGCGTGAATTTTTTTTTTTTTTAGCGCGATTGAAAAAAAAAAAAATTGGGTTGGATTTTTTTTTCAGAAGCGAAAAAATTCGGCGCGCTACAAAAAAACAGTGGAGGGACTGCGAAAGTGAAAAAATTATTGCAGCTGCGACTTTTGCATTCCAAATGCGGATCAAGTCAACTATAAAAATCATTTTCCTTATTTGTGACGCAAATCATACGTAACCTTTCCATGTTTGGAATGATTACGACTAAAAAGGGTATAAAGGATCGGCATTTCACGCCTCTCCTTTGAACTTTAATCCAAACCAAGTAATCAAAAGATACATACCTCAAACCAAAACTTGAAAAGGAACCAATCATATTACGTTGTCTAAATTTAGTAAAGTTCACATGGTGTGCGTTTTAAAGGATCAAGCTGTCCAATCAGCGATTAGCCCCAGCCTCACAACGCTTAATTGTAACTGACTTGACCCAAACAATGATCAGAAACCCTCACAAGCTCGAAAGACACCCAACCTTGACGAGCTTGCCAAAAAAAGAAATTCACTCTGGGTCGGATTGCTTTTCCTTTTATATTCTCTGTTTTTCAGCCTTACCTCCTGTAAATCACGGTGTGGATGCTATCGCGATGCTGCATTTTCCTGCTCTTCAGGTTAATCAATATGTGAACTTCACTGCCTAAAGCCTCAAAATCGCTCTTAAGCACCAATTAAGTGTAATCATCGTCATCTTTGATTTTCATAAAGACAAAGGGTTTGGATTCTGTGTGGTGACAGTATTTTGCAGATTGTTTTTATTTGTTTATTTTTTATAAAATAAATTCATTTATCTCGGCTGGACGGGGACGATCAGTTGATGCTGAATACGTTACCGCCTTATAAAAACTCGTTGATAGACCAAAAGCGATGACATAAAAGATATAAGAATGTATATCGAGTACCGGATCGAAGAAAAAAATCCCAAAAAACTACAGTATTTCGACAAATGTTATTGAAGTTCCCGGAAAGAAAGAAAACAAAGAAAAATGTCAGAACATGAACTTGATTTCAGTAAAACATCGTTGCGCCAAAAGATAAGATCTTTTGTTTTCATATGCCTATCTACGTTATTGGAAGAATAGGTTAGTTTCATCCATCATTTTGATAATTCATATGAAAGTACGTAATGGCTCTTCGCAAAAAAAAAAAAAATTAAAATCAAACAAATCTCTCGTGCGAACCAATACAACGCTAAGGTTACAACTCGAGACACAGATACAGTAAATATGGTTCAAGTCAAGTAAGCTTGAGTACACCTGCGATACCATTTTTCAGGTATTTTGATATTTTCGTTTTGTTTCAATTTCTTCCGTAACCTTTCACCACTATAGCAAGTTGGTCTTTTTAATGCCTTTTTCTAAAGCTCACTTTATCAAAAAAATAAAAACATAATCTCTCCAGCTTATAACTACATTCAGTTTTGGCTTTATTCCATGAAAATCTACAAAAGATAAGCAAGGAAATTCCAATTACTCAAAATAAATAACTGCAAAGTACATCAAACCAAAAAAAAAAAAAAAAAAGATTATCTCGATCTGAAGCCAAATTTTTTTAAAAAAAGATACAGCACCACTCAATGATGACTCCAGATCTCATCAAGTCGTAAAAAAGAAGAACCAAATGGCATTAAAAACGCAAAAAAAAGGCTTGCAAAACGACTCGAACCTGCGGTCTCGCAAAACAAAAACGAAGAGATTCCGAATCTCCAAAAGTTTTTAACTAGCAAATTTTGGGGATTTCTATTTTATAGGGATTTAAAATTACTTGATTTGGTATGAATGTAGCACAGGCACCAAGAAGGTCTGCTGTTCTTTGTCACCTTCCTCATCCCCCACATTGTTCAGCGATCGGTAGGACCGAATGAAAGCAAACACAATGGCAGAGCTCTTTAATAACCCAAGACGTGTTTGCTTCGTTATTTGTTCAAGCTTATCCCATGGTCAGATACTGAAGGGACGCTGTCCTTGTTTCCTAAATTTCTTGTTTACTTGCGTTGGTATTTCCACACCACAGGAAGCGTAGCATCAGAGAGAAGCTTTACAGTCAACTGGACAGATGATTGGGAAGATGGACAGACAAAAGACTCGTGTTGCCTTTTGACTTTTTGGCCGCTTGTATATCAAAAGGTGCGCCCATATAGAGTTTTTGAACTTTTCTTCCGTGCTCCTTTGTGCATGTTAAAAATGGGCTAACCAGTTCGCTAGTAATCAAATGCTCTCTTGCATTTATCCATTCACTTATTCTATGATGCATGTAGTTATATTTTAAGCAAGCTTGGTTAACGGACCAACCTTTTTTAAATTGTAGTTTGGATAAACGTATTTACAACCCTACTCCTTGTTTTTCAATTTGATACAAAATCATTTCCAATTGTAGGACATCAAACTATATCTGATTAAAAGAAATGGACTCTCCTCCGTAGAATGTAGTGACTATTTCAACTATGATTGAACTATCAGCCAGCAGCACTCCAACTTGGTTTGATGTGGGAGCGTGTACCTGCGAGCGCTAGGGATCGACTATAGCACAGGCACAAATAATTGTTTACGGTTAACAGATCTTTGCATCAATGTAGCAAGGTCTACGCATTCAAGAAAGGAAGCGCATACTATTAAGATTTCAACACCCGGACCGATCTTGTCACAAACCAGGTAACCAGTTACGTTTTTATCCATTCATTTTTTTTTTCTGTTGATTTTAAAATTAACCAATCAGGAGCAATGAGACCAAAAAAGAAATACGACATTGAAAATAGAACCCAATTATGGTGACTCTGAAGCAAACATTTTATAAGGGTAAGAATATACACAAGCAGTTAGAAAGTTCTGCAGAATGGAAGTGGAGGGAAGCAAGATGATATGATGACGAATTTTGAAACGAGAAAAAAGGCAAGTTTTTGAAATAGAAACGGTATAAGAGATTTAGAGTTCCTGGGAAGCACCGCCCTTCTTGGTCTTGGTGGGCAAAAGAGTGGCGTGA
The DNA here is from genome assembly GCF_025331425.1 of Radiomyces spectabilis. Taxonomy (NCBI): domain Eukaryota; kingdom Fungi; phylum Mucoromycota; class Mucoromycetes; order Mucorales; family Radiomycetaceae; genus Radiomyces; species Radiomyces spectabilis. The sequence continues at coordinate 1,614,211 of NW_026251934.1, read as the reverse complement.
ATGTTGGGGAGGACACCACCCTGAGCAATGGTGACATGACCCAACAACTTGTTCAATTCTTCGTCGTTACGGATGGCCAATTGCAAGTGACGGGGAATGATACGAGACTTCTTGTTATCGCGAGCAGCGTTACCGGCCAATTCAAGGATTTCAGCAGCCAAGTATTCGAGGACAGCAGCCAAGTAGACGGGAGCACCAGCACCCACACGTTGAGCATAGTTGCCACGACGCAACAAACGATGGATACGACCAACAGGGAATTGAAGACCGGCCTTGGCAGAACGGGTTTGGGACTTGGCACCAGCAGCAGATTTACCTCCAGATTTTCCTCCAGACATGATGATAGTTGTTGTTATAAGATAACTTGAAGTGTGAAAAAGTAGCGAAAAAAGTAGAAACGTTATGCCGCTGCAGTCCAAGCTTTATATATTTATATCATCGGAGTGTTACGCTAAAAAAGGTAGAAGTCACACACAATGGGGGAAATCAATTTTTTTTTTTTTTTTTTCAAGGAAAAAAAAATTCTCTCATTGGGTGGATTGAGTAACCACGCGTTTCTTAGTTCTGACATGATGAAAAAAAAAGTGTCCATTTCTTGAGACGATGAATTTTTTACTATGTGAAAAAAACGATTTTTGATTATTCGATATAAAAGCGTGTCATTACGTGCCTAAACGTGTTTGATTTCGTGTATCGATGTGAAAAAGGTATGTTTTATCAATGATAATCTTTACGCGTGGACCACAAATCATTGACGTGTATACATTTTTTTTTTCCACGCAGCAGGAGCCAAATCTTTTTTCAGACCCAGATCAAGTGTGAAAAAAAAAATTTCGCTCACCATGGAAGCTGTAAAACCTAGTCACGCGATTGGCATTGAGAGGGAGTATAAAAGAACGGGCATTGGCCGCAATAAGATACGTTTTTTTTTTTCTCTTACACACTTACCCATCTAAAAATCAATCATGGCTCCCAAGACTGCTACTGCTGGCAAGGCTCCTGCCAAGACCACCGAAAAGAAGATCAAGTCGACTGACGGCAAGAAGAGAAAGATCTCTCGCAAGGAAACCTATTCTTCCTACATCTACAAGGTGTTGAAGCAGGTTCACCCCGATACTGGTATCTCCAACAAGGCCATGTCCATCTTGAACTCGTTCGTCAACGATATCTTTGAACGTATCGCCACCGAAGCTTCCAAGTTGGCCACCTACAACAAGCGTTCCACCATCTCTTCTCGCGAAATTCAAACCGCCGTTCGTCTCATCCTTCCTGGTGAATTGGCCAAGCACGCCGTCTCTGAAGGCACCAAGGCCGTCACCAAGTACACCAGCTCCAAATAAGTTTCAAGTCAGAACACTTTGGCAGAAAAAGACTACACGTTTTTTCTCTCCATTCCCGACATTGACTTGTTCATGAATTTGCGAACTTTTTTTCCCTTTATTTCCCATTTCCGCATATGTTTCAATCGCTTTTTTTTTTACCTCTTACAAACCTATACGGAATATTTCTTTCCATTCTCCAACCTTTCCTGTACAGATCTTCACACCGTTATCATATCCCCCCAAAAAAAGATTCTTGAATAAACATTTAGCGCTTAATTGCTTGTTGAGCATCTAATAGTTCGGGTGGACAGTGTTTTTCACTAGTGCCTTTGTGTACTGCATTTTGGGAAATGGAGAGGGGGGTATTTTTTTACCTTATTTTCTCCTTGAATTGGTCTGTACAACAACATAACAGTGGGCGCTTGCGACTTTATGCAGAGCGACTCTTTGCATAAAGAAGTAGATGATGAATTTGCTGCAAGATCCAAGGTTTGAATATGGTACAATTGATTGACACAAATCCATATTCATCTTGTTCATCGGTTACATAGTTTCATGATGGCATTGGCATCGTCTACAAAGAAAAATAAACAGGACAAGACAAGTGGTGGAATATACTATGCCTGCGGGCCAATAGGAATGAGAACTGCGGCCAGTAAATGTAAAGTTTTCGATTGGTCGGAGAGGTGTTGAGAGGAATATCCATTTTTGACATGGAGTGCCAGAATATGATTTGTGAAAAAGAAAAGATTGCCACATGGGTCCTTGATAGGCAATGTTTCGTGAATGAACTGAATCTCCGACCTGGGCTCCCTTTTTTTTTGGATTTTTCGGGTGACAAAAAAGTTTGGTCACCCCCTTTTTTTTTGTCTTTTTGTTTTTTGTTTTTTCTTTCGCCTTTACGTCGAGACGATGCCGCTGGTGTCTCTTTTGAATGGTCTGTGGGATCCTGTGGCTTCTCGTTTAGAGAACTGGATTGTTTCCTTTGCAGCCAAGCTGCCTGTCGAGACCGATTGGACCCAGTCAATTCAAGGATCTTGGTAAGTAGTACGGTTTTTTTTTTTCCTGATCGCAATAAAAAATAAAATTCTTGTAATGCATCAATTGTTATCTGACCCGGCCCAACTCCAAAAGATTAAAAAAAAAGCTCACCGTCGATTGTATTTTAATTACAGGTATGTGCATCCTCGCCAGCATGCCATCGAGATTGTATTCTTGTCCAGTGCATTTGTATGTGCTTCGGCCTACTTCTTGCGTCGGGCCTTGCGTCCGGGTACCCTGAATTACAAGTTGCTGTCAAACTTTAGTCCTCCCACCCCGCCTTCGTTGACTGAAAAAGTCATGGTGGGATCGTTGATTGCTTCCTTGGGACTCACCTTGACTCACAAGATTATGAGGGACAGTGTCCTGTTCATGTTGCAACCTTGTCATATGAGTGCCCTGTTGCTCATCCTGACCATGACCTTCCCCGACAAACGGTCTCCTATTCCTCACTTGTTTTTCAACATCTATTTACACACCCAGTGGGGTGCCATCGGGGCCTTGGTTTTTCCCGATCTCAGGGATCATTACTTGATTGGCGAAACCTTCAATTTCTTCGCAGGTAAAGTTCTTTTCCATTCATTGTCGTCTTGGAAAAATCTCGGTGTCTCCAACCGACATTGCCATAAAAAGGAAAAACGTCCCCAACAATTGACCAACTTTTTTTTCATTCCAAACTCAGAACACATCTTAATTCTATTGGCCCCCATTTACATGATCTACAGTAACCGTTATTTGGTGTTGCCGACTTCGCGTGATCTTGCCTTGTTGTCTTTCTCCATCTATGGCTTCTTCCATTCTCCCGTACTCCATTTCTTTGCTTTGAAATCGGGATTGAATCTCAACTATTTATTCACTCCACCTCCGAGTAAGTCCACCTCCAGATCAAAACGTTTCATAAAAGGGTCATCCTAACACTTCTTTTTTTCTTTCCTACCCCCAGTCAAACTGTTGATTCAATTGGGTCCCTTTTATCGCATTACACTCTATGGTACCGCTCTGGTTGCCATGTTTGTCACCCGATACGGCCTCGTCAACGGTATCATGGCAGTGTTGCCTAGAAAGGAAGCGCCTGCACCCAAGAAGATCAGCGCACCCAAGAAGATTCAATAGAAAAAAGCATCATCATGTACATACCATGCATTCATCTTTTTCACGTAAATTCATCTGGACGTAATAATATTCAAAGTTATTCTTTCCCATCATCTTTCGTCGGACAATCTCGTTTTGTTTTTAACCATGCATGATTCTTATTGGTCCGAGTCTTTAATTGCTTTTTTTATTGGTAAATGTGAGGAATAAATAAAAGAAAATAGAATTGCTTTATGACGCCGCCACTTCCACGGGAGGCATGGTTTTTCGGTTCTTTCTATACCATCGTGTTTCTTCAGGGTCAAATCCGGCTTCCGGGGTACCAAAGATGGCCCAGTCAGGAGTTTTGGCCATGTAATCGAGATCGGTAAAAGGCTCTCCGCTCTTGACAAGTTCAAAGAATCGAGGGTAATCAATATGCGTGTGCCATTCTCCATTCACCTTGAAGCTCGTTTTGGCAATCAGAATGGAGCAAGAATGAGCATGCTCTGCCGCAATTTCATAACCTCCACCCAATTTCTCGACAATCTTTTCGCAAAACTCCACCACTTCCACATGATAAGGAACCTAGTCAAAAACGTAAATACAGATGAGAAATGACCATTGTGAAAACTATCGAGAAAAGAAGCTTACATTGGCCATGGTCAAATTGCTGGCTCCACTGTAACCACAATAAGTCACGCCCTTGACTTCAATGAATGATGGTCGGCCGCGACGAATCAATTCCACATAGTTGTCAATTTCTTCCGTGTTGTGATCCTTGACCAACGTTAAGCGGTAAACCGTTCGTTGTCCCTAAAATTTTACATCGTCCATTGTCAGTCTCTTTATATTAACTCGCTCACTTCCGATCTCCCCCCACGATGCAGCGATGTTTCCGCTTACCTTGTTTCCAAGCGACTCCAAACTGCCCAAGAATCGTTCCCAAAAGTCTCTGAACAAGGGACGGTCAATCTTCTTCAAGCCTTCTTTGGTGCCTGCGTCGACACTGACATAAAGCTGTGTCACAGGGACCATGTCTGCAATTTTGTCGGGAAATTGAGCATTGGTCACAAGGAACGAGGAAATATTTCTTTCATGCAAAAGCGTCACAAATTCATTGATATGCGGGTAAAAGATGGGCTCGCCAACCAGGGAAAGCGCACAATGACGAATGGTAAATGCTTCTTGGAAACGATCGGCTTTCACACCAGGAACACCTAGATGAAAATTTTAAATTGTGTCAATACAACATCCATGCGTCGTCCTTTTTTTCATGCCAGTCTTTTTTTTACCTTTGAGCTGCTTAATCATTTTGTAGTGATTTTCCATGGCACCGTCCAAGATAAATTTGGGATCGTCAATCTTCCATCGCCACGTGGTGCCGACAGGATTGGTGTGATGTCGCCAGCAAAACACACATTTATTGGCACATGCCAACGAAGGTGTGGTCTCCATACACAAGTGACTCTGAATACCGTAAAATGCGTGCTTGTAGCAGAAGCCTCGACCTCGTAACGCCGATTTAGTCCAGCGACAAATCTTGACACCGGAATGGGTACCGACAATCTTGTACCCTTGCTTCGTCAAGTTCTTGTGAAGCATCGGGGACACCATTTCGCGCACTTCCGTTGACCCGGCCGCTTTACGACTCACCGTCTTTCCGTCGACGCCAATGGATCGTTTTGCTCGGGCTTTGCTGTTACTGAAGGCCTCTTCTTCATCCGCTCGATTCTTCTTGCTTTCCTTGATCTTGGCCGCCATACTACCCATATCTTCCAAATCGACCATTTCCTCACCCGAGCCAACGTTGACATCGTCCGACTCCTCTTCATCTTCGCCTTCCGAATCATACTCAATATTCGTCGGTGAGAACTCCAACGATCGCTTGTCTCTCAACTCGCCAATAAACTGTTCTGACCAAGCGTCAAATTGGGCCTTTTGATCGGCATTCTTATCACAGCTGCCTAAAGGATAAATTCGGGTTGCGCCCAACTGGCCAAGCCATTTGTCGATGTCTTGAGAAGCCACATTGAATTCGTCCCCGTAAGCTGAATCACCCAAACCACACACGGCATATCGCAATTTTTGCAGCGCTAAGCGATCGACTCGGAAATCGTAACGCAAATCACGGAGCCACTTTGTAAACCTAGCCACTCTTGTGTGAATGGATCATGATCGTGACGAGTCACATTTTTTCGTGTATACGACTTACCAGTCCAGAGGTCCTTCGACATTATAAGACGACAAGACGAAAATGCATACCGAGGTTTCCGTCAGCAGGTTGTCATTGTCGTATTCTGTGATATCAAGCACTTGGAGCTCATGGACGTGAACATGTTCGGCAGCTTGAAGCTTTGTTTGTAACTCCACGGCAAATTCTTTGGCGGTACCGGTTAATGACGAATAAAAGATCTTGAGCGAGTTAATATCGACCGATCCGGTATGCGATTCGCATGCACAGCCGTCCTTGGACACCGAGGATTCTTTGCTGGATTGGCAACAGCCGTCCTTGGATGCGGCCGATTCCTTGTTAGATTGACAACAGCCGTCCTTGGATTCCGATGCTTCTTTGTTGGATTGGCAACAGCCGGATTGCGTTACTGATCCAGGACTCGGCTCCATCACCTTGGTGTCTGGGGTTGCCTTGGTTTTACAGCAGTTTCCGTCGGCTCCGGCGCCTGAACAGTCGCCCTTTTCGTCGTCTTCTCTGGGAACATCCGGTCCAAACGACAATATGCTTGAGAAGCCGTACAGAAGGCTATTGACCAAATTACTCATTCTGCAATATGGGACAGCTGCAAAGAAAAACGGCTCGTTTTCGAAGGCTTGATCTTTCAGGAAAAAAAAAGGCTGGCCTCAAAAATTTTTCATTTTTCCCGGACTCACTTCGGCATCCCACCAATGGTCTTGAAGCGGGTATAAAAGTCACTTGTCATTTATGGATTTTGGAAAACCAGGCACGTTCACTCAAATTTGGGCCCCACTGGTGTTTGCCAAAGTAGAAACAAGACCCCATGGCCTCCACAAAAACCAAACAAGATGTATTTTCATTTTGAATATCACTTTCTCTGATTGCATGGCTGTTGCAGTTCTGGCCAACAAGCCATCTCACAGCCAATCAAAATTATGCAACATTTTCTAGAATTGTTACCATTTTTTGTTTGCCCACTCGTCGCCTTGTTCAGAAATTAATTGGTGGTTTTGGGCATTTGAAATCTAAATTAGTATCGACCGCAATACGAGCTCACGCAGGTGAAAGAACAAATTCTGTACAAACGGGCAACAAAGTGAGCAAAATGGGTAACAAATTTGTGCAGCAAAATTTGGGAGGAAAATGGACAGGGAACTTGAGTAGCAAAATGGGTAGCAAAAAAGTGGGTAGAAAACAATGAGCAAATGAGCAGAGTGGGCAAAATGGGTAGGCTTCGATCATTGGACAAAAAACAACGAACAAATTTAAAATTATTTTTTAGACCCTGAAGCTGTATTTACTATGCATCAATATGCTAGTATGTACAGTGATATCATGGATACTCAAACTGCTATGGCTGCCTTGTCTGGAAAAGGTATTACTGGTACTCCTTTTGCTGTGGTTCCTGGTGATAGTCAATTATCCCAAGTTGTCTTTACTTGGAATATTGACTATATCTGTGCAGTTACTTCTATGGTGGCTGATAATGGTCAATTATCCTTGTATCTTCATTCAGCTTTTGAAGATGTTATTAAAGGCAATGATTATATTGCCTTTTGATATCTCAATGGATAACATGGTGCAAACCATCAAAATCAAGGAGTTGCCGATCTGATGTTGGCTAAATTTGGTGACTTTCTCGTTACACAGTAAGTAGTTTTGTAGTTTTATTGATTTGATGGTTTTTGATTTATTTATTTTTATTTTTAGGTCAACCTTAGGTTTCCTCATTTGTATGAAATGAGGAAATGCAGCATAAGTATGCTGTATATCCAGTATTCATGCAGAAGGACACTACGGCGTTACGAAATACTTGGGAGGAAGCTACGATTACTTTACGTGCGTACCCAACTTTACGATGGGACCCGAGACGTCGTTCAGCAATGCGACACCTGCCAAGAAAGGGCAAGACACCCTTGAAAATGGTGGAGGCTGCACCAAGACCAGGGCTTCCACTTGGAGGAGCCGTGCGCATTGGATCTTTTCTTCACCAGAGCTACTCCATTTGTACCGTCCTCGAACCTTTGCATGCTTCCCTCTGCTACAGCGCACTGCCCCGCAGCCAACCTACGTTATCTCAAAGGGCGTCACAGTGAAATCGCAGTTCAGCTAGGGCATTTATAAGAAACTTTGAAATTACCACGTTCACCGACAGCATGTCCACTAGAATCTTTGTGGACAAGAAATGCCTGCACAAGCCACGGCCATGATGAACACGGAAGCCGAAGGTGTCACCCGTCTCTCGGATTCGTTAATCTTGTATCAACTCAGACAAATTCGCCCCAAGTTCGATGCCGCGTCAACCTACGACCTTGTCCGTGCTTTCGGCCCGCTCACGCAAGCTCACCTATGCTACCCTTTCACAGTTTTTACAATTGCGGATTATGACCAAATCAACAACCCTGCGGCCATTCTCTTTCGTTCAGCCGCTTTGCAAGCAAGGTCACTGGGAAAATAAAACGGGCCTTTGACGATATTCTCCGTGCATGCAACAATACGACGACAGTGCCAATACTGAACAACGAACATCTCGCCAAATCATTGGCGACCATGGCTGACCTCCATGCTCCGACCATTGTGGCAGCCAACAAACTCGTTGCAAATTTCATTATCAAGAATTTACGAGAAGTATCTGATCTGTCATCACTCAACTTCCATTAAATAAATCAATCAATTAGCATTGCATCATCCATCCCATTGTACATAATAAGAAGCAGTTGTTGCTGTCGGATTTCATAGCGCACCGATTTTTTTTCGTTGCTGGTCGTCGTGTCGTTTACTCCTTCTTATTGATGTACTGTACTATGAGTGGTAAATGCATGGGGTCTTGCTTTGACATCTTTCCCGGCGCTTGTAAAAATGCGAAACAAAGCCTTTGAAGCGACTTTTTTCCACGCTGTTGCAGGCTTCCGTAATTCTTTTTGATTTTGTATCTTTCTGCAAAAATCTTTTTTTCCACTACCCAGGGAAGTTCCATTGGTTAAGCATGGGAGAATAAGTAGGAAAGTGTCCACATTTGTATTCAGCGATATTCAGCATTATACTTCATTATGTTTTCATGCGTATGAATGGACGCTTTATCCGTAGCTATATCAAGGCCTTTCATATGCGGATATTTACCTCTTAATGTTATTTTTAAGAACTTCATGTACTGACCTGTTACAGTTCCAGGACTTACATATCCGCCAGCATTTCTCTTTTGCGTGCGTATCGGGATGTCATTTTTTTATATTTACTTTGCGCTGACCGCAATCAAACGTGCAGCAGAGACAGCACCCGGTATTGTGCTGTGTTGCTGTCGTAGTAGGCCCAGTAATAATGGCACGCATACCTCTTTTGGATCAAGTTCTGGAGCATTTCATATTGATATCAGAAAGCAGAATGCATCAAGATTTCCAAGCAAAACGGATGACTTCATTCCTAAGAAACATTACAACTGACATTGATTGGCCAATGACATTAATTTTTGATTGGCTGTAAGATTGCTTCTTGGCCTGGGAAACACTCAGACCGTGGCCCTATCGCCGTCTGCCAAGAGAAAGACGCCGTGACCTCCATAAAATCAACAACGTTATGTTTTCCTTTTGAAAATTGGTCCTTGTGCTAATTGCATGACTATGACTTATTATATACCCAACAATAGCCAGTAATTGAGTCCTTTGCACTATTATCGATACGCTCCTACACAATGTCAAGCGTTATGGTTGACTTGGCATATAGACGCCAAGGGATTGCCTTTTGGCTATCCTTGCCAACGACGCGTCCTCAGTTATACCCCAAAAGCCTGCGCTTGACTCATCTATTGCCGTCCGTCTGGAAGTTTGAAATATAGTCCTCTTATCTTTGACTGATATAGACTCTATCAAGGCTTGACAGCCAAAAATTCCCGTTCTCTCCTGTTTACCACGCCCTGACCATCTGAGACATTTCCAAATCCTTATCAGTCCTACTTTTTTCTTTGCATGCGTTGAGATCATACAATATATATGTGAAGTTTACTTCGCAATAAAAAATTCTTGCATTTCACAAACATACGATGGCGGTTACAATGATGGTATGACGTACGTACAGTAATCATCGATTGCTGGACGATGAGCACTAGCTTGTTATTCTATTGTCTCTCTTTAAACGCGTTAGTCCTACCCGAGAAAAAATAGCCGCAGCGAGAATGCGCAGCTCCTGTGGGACCTACTCTACGTAGTCACATAACATTTTACAGAGGGCCATGAAAAACAAAAAAAAACAAAAAAGCAACCAAAAAAACAAAAAATGAATATAGGTTCTTTGAGTCATTCCAGTACCTCGGATTCTATTGTAACACAAAAAGAAAGGTCGACACGCACATATTCAGTAACTACATGGATCAAGCCCCATTTATCATGTGTAATTATGCTGCGGTTCGATGACAAAGATGACACATCATAGCGAAAGAAAAAACAAAACAACAACAAGAAACATAGCCCCCCCCTTTTTTTTTCTATCGTAATGAAGAAGTTTTTTGATTCTGCATAGACAGACACTTTCTAATCGATTGATTAGACCATGAATCAGTTGTGCGTTTTATTAGCGCTGATAAAAACAAACCGATTTACTCGGATCAAAAAACAGATGGTCATCACAATTTGATCCCAATGCGATGGAAAATGTGGGCTTTGCCGATGGGACCGGTATATGGTTTACCATAACGGGTAGGTCGGGGCGGTATAAAAGTGATGGCGGATGTTGAAATCCGGGATGAAATAAATAGTCAGTTGTGCCACGCTCCGTATTTTTTGTTTCGTTTCGCCTTCCTCTTTCGTATCTATACTGTGAACTCCATGTTTAAGAAAAAGCAAGTTGCGCATGATGCGGCCGCTCTAACGATTGAGCTCTTGCCTGAATTTGGCTGGACTCACAAGAACGAGCCAGTGTATGGCCCAGGGTCGATTTTCAAAGGTGACAGAATTTCCTGTCTAACAATAAGACGGTGACGAAGCAATAGTATGCAAACGCTAAAAAATTCCATTTTTTCACAGGCGTTGTACGCGTGGTGTTACTGCCAGGGATGCATCCCAAGCAGCTGCGCATTGTCTTTCATGCGTCCGAATCGGTGCCGTTGCATTGTGTCCATCACAAACACATTGTCAATGCACGTCATCAACAATTCTTTGGGACTCAGCGAATCTTGTGGGATAGCAACAACAGCAGCAGCAGCAGCCACAGCAACAGCCAAGGTCTTCGTGACAGTTACCCGTTTATCCTTCAGATGCCCATGGTCCAATTCCCTCCCTCCATGGACTGCTGCCGATACAAATGTAGTTTTCGATTGACAGCTACCCTGGATATGATGAATGCTGGACAAAAATCCCTGGTTACGCATAAACCGGTCCATTACATGCCTTTTGTGGAAACCTGTCTTTTGAAAACACCCCTTATCAAAGATCTTGGTGATGCCCAAGATGATCACATTAAAGTCAAAATGAACTCGCTTGATTATCTCCCAGGTGATACAATTCAGGTGACAGCGCTTTCCCTTTCCGGGGCTCGACGAGGCGATACCTTGACCCTCACGCTGTACAGAGTGACGACCTTTATGAATCAGGAAGATGCCATACCCAATCAAATCCACCAGATCTGTTCGAAAAAGACGGCACTGAACGGCAATACATCCGTCGACTGTGGTCTTGAACTTCCGAATGATCTGATACCGTCGTTTAGTTACGGTCGTGTGATTGCCATTAGTTACAAATTGCACCTTGCTCTTGGACGAGCGAAAAGTGGATTAAGCAAGCTGCTGGTATCCGTCCCGTCATTGGAACTGCCGGTGACCATTGGCACGTTAGGTTACGGAGTCCGTGCAGCTCAGGATCTCCAAGTGTATACAATGTTCCAAAGTGTTTTCGACGATCCCGCTCAACCATCATCGTCTCCTTCTCCCGTACTACCTGTACCGAAATTTATCCGGGTGGTTGAATACGAAGATGCCCTGCCACAATATGAAGCAACTCGATTACCCTCCTATTATTCCGACAGTATGTCCCATCATGATGACCACGCAAGCGCACCATTAGCTTGATGGCATTGCCAACGAATAATGTGCCTTTTTAATTTTCATTCATGCTTAGCATTGTTTCATGCTTCCGATTCATTTGTATGATGTAACCATTCATGTATCACGTGTATAGAAAGGGTAGCTCGAGTAGATCATTTTTTGGGTGGTGGGGGTTGAGGATGATACCATTACAGAAAAAAAAAAGTGGAACCCGACTTGTAAATAAAAAACAGTAAACTATGGGGACCTCCAGACGATCATCCTATTTTTTTTTTTTTTTGCCAACGTCATTGTTCACCACAAAAAATTGTGTCTATTCCCAATTAGGAATACCAGCGAAATCTTGTATTTTTTTTTCATTCCGTAACATCGGAGACAATTTGTAGTTTTTTCTCAGCGTAGCTTTTTTCGGAAGTAAAAAAAGAAGAGGAAAGACTAGAACGTGGGGGATGACAACCAAAAAAAAAAGGGGGGGGGGTTGGAAGCGGCGTCAAATGAATCCGTCATTTTGAGTTTGGTGAGACAAGAAAAAAAAACCTTGTTACTGCGGTGGAAACTGTTACCATTGGATTGCTGCGGCAGGCGCGTAGATCCATGCATTCACTGTCGTATGACAAATCACACATGGAAAACTCACAGTACCACATCTCAAATCAAATTTTGCCTAGTAACTTGCGTAATTCCGAGTACAAGATTTCCCTGGTTTTTTTTTTGGGTCTTCCCAGTTCGCTGGTCTATATAAATCGAGCTCGGCGTAAACATTTACGGTTCTTTCCTCGTTATACAAACAAGTCTTTTTACTTTCTTTTTTTTGCTCCTACATCTCATCTTTATCAAGCATGCACAGTGCTTCTGGTAGTCCTTTATCAATTGAATTATTTCCCGAATTCGGTTGGTCGATCCATGACGAACACGTCTATGGTCCCGGTTCCGTTTTCCAAGGTAAATGTCACCTTCAGTTTCGATTTTTTTTTTTTTTTTTTTTGATATATTATTTCATCCGATATTGACACCATGGTTTCGTGATTTTTACAGGCATTGTTCATTTGAACCTTACACAACCATTGGAAGCTGAACGCGTCCGGCTTGTATTCCGCGCCTCGGAAGGATTTGCATCGTCATCCATGGGATACCACGTTTCCGACAGCACCAAAGAACATAAACTGTTTGCCATCCAACAAGTGTTGTGGCAACGCGATCGCCCAGGCCAGAAACTCGGCGGATCCTCCTATACTTTTCCATTCACGGTACAAATGCCACTGATTCAATACCCTCCATCGATGGAACATGAAGTCTACCATTGTCGGTTTGAGTTGACGGCTCAGATTGACGAACCCAAGAAACTGCATGTACCTCTGTCTGTAACTCGTCGCATCCTTTACATGCCTTTTATTGAAACCACCATGTTGAAGGAGCCGGCCGTCAAACATGCATCACGACCGGACATGGAAGCCAGCGTCTCCACGTGTATGTTGGACTACGTACCTGGAGACACGGTTCAACTGTCAGTGGATCTCGCTACCACCGCGGACAAGAAACCTCACGCCAGCTCGATTACGGCCGAGCTTCGACAGCAATCAACCGCTATCATCCACGGCGTCTCACAGAAACTGGTCAAAGTGATTGCAACCACATCGGTTCAGCCAAAGGAATACATGGATCGTCATTCCTACACCCGCTTGGAACTCCCACTGGCCAAGGATGTGACGCCTTCGTTTGACTACGGTCGCCTGATGACCGTCGACTACTTGCTCCGAGTGACGATCAAGCGCAAAGGACCTTTGGGCGGTATCTGGTCGTCGACGGTGACGGTTGACTTGCCCATCACCATTGGCACCCTCGGTTACGGCATCAAAGCTTCGCCCGATACCCAACTCTACACGACCAAGGTCGAAGCAGGCGCCGTGCCCTTACAATGTCCTCAGTTTATGCGCGCAATTGAATATGCCGACGCTCTTCCTGTCTATGACTCCATCCGTTTACCCGCTTATGGCACCGTATGAATCAATTCTTCTATTTATTATCGGCATCACTCATTTCACATAGACGTCATGACCTTGTACATAGCATTTCTTTTTTGTTCATTTGTATCCTTTATTTATTTGGCAGTAAGAAAAATTCCTTAGCGCCATCGTTTAACTACTTAATCTTCTAATAAAAAAAAGGGCATAAAAGAATGGCACACCTGAGTGTTGTCATTTGTATTGATTTATTTATACGCCGTTTCTGACTGCAATGTTTTGATGAATTCTGTTTTTCGCCAATAAATAAAGGTCAGTAAAAAACGATTTATTTGTACGTCCTGTTCCAGCGATCGGGGACCCCTGCCTGGCTGGGCTGCCACGCGAATAGGAAATGATTTAACTTAATCCCGGCTGCGCCTTGTTGTACCACGTAACAGTAACATGCATGCCGTATTTGAAGCATTGTACCCAAATGTCAAGATTCTTTTGTTTACATTTCGGCGCCTCTTCCACGTCCAAAAAAAAGGCACCAATTATTTGCTGCTGTAACACTAAAAAAAAAGGAGATTGCAAACAAGCTTTTTTTTTTCTTTTTTGTATTTTGCCAGATGAATAAAAAAAAAAAAAAAATTGATAAAAACAAAAGGGAGGGTGAAAGGAAGAAAGAAGAAAAAATAGCCCATTAAAAAGAAAAGATGCTTTTTTTAAGTTTGTGAACAGCTTCAAGGAATGATGAGGAATGATGAAAACCAAGGTGGAAGAGAAGCGACTCTTTTTTTTTTTTGGTGACCTTGGATCATCATTATGAGTTTGTTTTTTGCTTAATCTTCTTCGCCAATCTTGGGTGCCAAGTAGTATCTGACATAACCGAGATTGTCAAGCTTGTATTCGACAAGCAAAGGCACTTCACTTGAAAGGTTTAAGCTGACACGGCTGGACAAAGGAGTGGCTTTTGTGAAACTGACAAGGTACTTGACAGAGAAGGACATGGACACACTTTGCTGGAGTTCAATCACTGTCGCTTCTTCCTCCTAAGGTCACGATTCGATTCACCATCAGTTTCTTTTTTTCAGTCACACAGTCACCGGAGCAACACACTTACATTATCGACGGAACCGTTGGCCTTCAATGTGACGGCACCTTTACCCACTTCACCTTCACTGGAGAATTTGATACCTTCCTTTGTGCACTCCACCAACACTACGTTCAAAAACAGCATGCATTCTTTAGTTTGCTGGTCTACCGAAACCACAGGCTTGGAATAATTACCTGAATCACTGATCATTTGCAAATCACGGCAGATTTCGAGGAAACGAACCGAGGACATATGGACCACCGCATCATAGGTGGTGTCGGGAATACCCAAATGTTCGCTGTCGATATCCATCAGTTTCAAATCATATTCACTGATCTTGTCGCTGTCTACAAGGACAAAAATCCGTCAGCCACCAAGAAAAGCCAACACTTTGCCTTGTTCTTTCACACCCATTTGAACTCACCTTTGCTTTCAAAGACCATGCTGAGCACGTCGCCGCCGTCGTCGGCCTTGAGGGTGAGAATGTCGTCGTTGCGAGCACACTTGAGAATCTTGTTCAAGCTGGTGAGATTGATACCCAAGGGAAGATTGCGATCGCAGCGGTAGGGGTCAAAACCATCGGAACGGAGCAACATGGACACAAGGGCGACGTGAGAGTTGTCCATAGCTTGGAGTTCGATACCGGAATCGTTGCATTCAAAGTTACATTCGGTGACAAGTTCTTTGACGGCTTCAAGAAGCGATTTCAAGAGCTTAGCTTGTTGGAGGCGAGCTTCAAGCATAGTAAAGAGATCTAATGGTGGTATGGAGACCAAGTGAACATCAATAATTAGCGCATGGGAAACGCGTCAAAAGACAGAGAGTATGTGTCGTGCCAAGCTGTTCGGGACTGATGCCCCAGTTATCCAGGCACCCATCGTCTGCAAAGCCAAGTGGTCCCTTTGTGAGGGAGGTCCCTTTATAACCGTAAACACAACACACCCATAGTCAACTCCAGCAGCAATACTTACGTACAGAAAAATAAGGAGAAAAAAAAGGTGAAAAAGCAGGTGGGAGAAGAAAATTGAACGCGTCGAAAAGAAAAAATTGCACAAACAAATTTTTGAAATTTTTAGACGCGCCTCTCACGTCATCATCTCGACTTTGGTACTGTGGACTTCCAAACACCTACGCCATGACACGCCCTGCAAAACGCGGCTCACTTGGAAAAACCTAGACGCGTTTTTCTTTGGTTGTGCATATGAGTAGTGATACTCGGTCAAACTACCATGTTGAAATCCTTTTAGATCCATATGTTGTGCTCAGATTCTCGATCACTTTGTTTTATAAGTTTTGCTTTGGACAACGCTGATGCTGCTATAGTTACTGTGACATGACATGACTTTGTTGTATTCCCGTAGTTGAGAGAGTTATTCTAAAGATTATTGTCCGATGCTTCATCTCAGCCCTGGCGCAAGAGTGAGATCTTCCGCCTTTACCGCATACTCGCGTCGAAATAGCAATGCTACATTCACATTGTACTAGAAATCATGGAAACATGAAGGCACGGTATGGTTGCCACTTCGCAAACGTAGTCTCCACTTTTTTCAAAATTTTATCGATGCTTTGATACGTAATATATCTTGGACAAGATCGAATTTTTAGCATCTCCTCGGTTTGATAAAGCTAGCCATTGTGTTTCCTCAACCGCATTTGGTGTCTGCCTCTTCATGAGCTTACAAATAGTACTACGGAGACCTGTGCATTGAAGGACACTAACGTAGTCAAGAGCCCATTGCTAGTGCCAGTAAATGTTGAGATATAGCTGGTTCATGAAGTGTGATCGAGGAAGCAAATGCCTCATATTGTGCAATCTTTACCCAAGCAATTTTTTTCTTGGTCCAATATCATCCGTCTACTACTGCGCTGTAGAAGCATGGGCACATGGAAACAAGCTTTGTTACTGGCCACTGAACCATTGTTTTGAGCCGCATCTCATCGGTTACAGAGTTAGACCTGTTGATTGATTAAACGGAGTTTTGCGAGAGGGGATAATCTTGTCACGAATGTTCATCATGTTGCCAAAAATGGAACAAATAGATCATGTAGCAAAGCTAACGAAAGTGTAAAAGAGATTATATGCAGTATACCTTTTTCTGCCAAAAATCCATCAGACTTTAGGCAATGTGGATCTTTGGTATGAATGGAATCAGCGAGAGCCCGACTACTAGGTGCGTGTTTGCAATCGCATGATGTGATGAAATGGTTCAAAAAGGGTTAAATTCAAACTCCACAATCACCAAAATTCAAGCAGCTTTTGCCTGTGGTTGCATCGTTTCTTTGCATAACGTAATGTCTCTATAACATCAATGTGAATGGTGTGGTTCAATCTAACATGCAATTCATCCTTTATTCTAGTTATTTTTCTCTGCTTTGGTCTCGACTTGTTATATTCTTACCATGGACGATCCTCTAAGTCGCTATGCCTTGGACGACGGTGATCGGCTGTGTGATAATAGTACCAGTCATGCCACTTCACCTGCTACCGAGGTTGACCAGCCGTTGCGTCCGGAGGATACAGGGTGGTGTAAAAAAGTGAACAAGTGGCATTTAAAGTTTAGTCAAGTGAAGATCACCATGGCGCCTCACTGCGAAGGCTACATCTTCAAAAAGGTGGTTTATGTAGTGGAAACCCCCCAGCGTGGTTGGCGCGTTCTTCGGCGATTCAGCGACGTGTATTGGCTGTGGGAAATACTTGTGTGCCGTTATGCGTGTCGCATGATTCCCAATCCGCCCCCCAAAAAAATCGGCAAAAGTGAGCGAGCCATGTTCCTGCCAGCGCCATCCGCAAAATGCACACGTTGGACTCACTCGATCGGGTTTTAGGAGACGAAGCGTTTCTGGAAGCACGTCAACGCGGCCTTAATCGGTTCATTAATGCCGTCATGCGTCATCCTGTGCTTGGAAAAGACCCAGTGGTGGAAGCATTTCTGGGTTATCCTTGGGTATTACATGATTCTTGAGAGGGCGCGGGGGGCTTTTTTTATGGATACGTTAACGCTCATCATGGTCATCATTAAATCACGTCATAGGCATTTGCCACCTGGTACAAGATGCATAAACCGAGTCTTTATGAAGAGTTTGTTCGCGGCGAATATGATATCGGTGAATTGGAACGCAATATTCCACGCGATTTGAACGATCAGCTGATCCGCATGAAGAAACGGTTGTCGCTCGCTATACGGCAATACCAAACACTGTGTGAGGCCATGGAAAATATGATAGGTACAAAAGAAGCCAATGCCATGGATTACATTCGCTACAGTATCACAGTCAAGTAAGTGGTGACTTGCGTGCGTGGAGAGTTTTTTTTTTTTTTTTTTTTTTTTTTTTTTTTTGGGGGGGGGACTCGTCCTTACTTTTTTCGTTGTCTAGTGCCCTGAATGAAGCCGAGACAAACACTCCTTGTTGCATGCACTCATGTTCATCCTGTATTGATATTATTAAAGGATGTGAAGCCGTATCTAAATCCATGCATCGCACAGGCCTAACTCTAGATGAGCAAGTAAGTACAGTTAAAAAAAAGCCGCCTCGTGGGAGGTCGCGATATGGCCGATCCTGATAATGTTCATGGATTGATAGGCAACATTGTTGAACGATCAAATCCTAGAAAATCTGCGGCGTCACTATGAGCTTTTTCTCGGATTCGCAGTAAGTAATGCCTCGTTTAATTTGGTCCCTGGTCTGTTTATAACATCGCTTCTGCATAGTCAATGCTAGACCGTAAAAACAAGCTTTTGCAGAAAACACATATTGAAGGATTAGCAGGACGATCATCATCGCCGCGGTCAGGCGTTCATGCACAGCACAAAGTGAGCGACACGGACAAGTTTTACACTGCCGGGATGACATTGCAACAACAACGACAAATATACATACAGTACTGTCTCACGGCCGAACTCGCTTACCTGCATCAAGAGCAGAGGTTCATTACGTTTGTGTATCGGGATTTTGTTGAACTGCAATTGAAGTTCTCGGCGCAATTAACCGGTCAGTGGAACGCACTGGAAGCTTGCACAAAAGACATATCTACAAAAATGACCGATTTATAATCCATGTTTTTGACTGGTTCAAAATCCATGATCCCATTACCATTCGTAATAGTCGCCTAGTCATCTAGTCAAACCTACTCAATATCCCGCTCTTACATAACCCGTCATTATTCCCAAATCATTTTCACACATTTTTCACGATACAAACACATCATATTAAAAGCTTGAACTAATTCCCAGACGATACTTGAAGAACAGATGATAATTGGATCACAAAATTGTTTATATTGTTGTTGAGTGGGGATTCCGTCTTTTTTTTTTCAGATAATCATTCCTCTTTTATCGTTTTTGTATATTTCGATTATTTATTCTTTCTCTAGAGCGATAATTTAGTAGAAAGTCTTGCAGTGGTTCTCGCAGATGGTACGGAGCTTGCCCTCGAGGTCCTTGGAGAGGACACCCTGGGTGCGGATTTCATCAAGGACGGCACCCTGTTCGGATTGGATGTGGCTGATAAAGTCCTTTTCCCAGTCGACGACCTTGTTGACGGGGATCTTGTCAAGGAAACCGTTGACACCAGCGAACACAATGGGGACCTGGACCTGGATGGGCAAGGGAGAGTACTGGGGTTGCTTCAACAATTCAGTAAGACGGGCACCACGGTTCAACAAGAATTGAGTGGAGGCATCCAAATCGGAACCGAACTGAGCGAAAGCAGCAACTTCACGGTACTGAGCCAAGAAAAGCTTCAAGGAACCAGCGACCTGCTTCATGGCCTTGGTCTGGGCGGCGGAACCGACACGGGACACGGAAAGACCGACGTTAATGGAGGGACGGATACCCTTGAAGAAAAGTTCGGCTTCCAAGAAAATCTGACCATCGGTAATGGAAATAACGTTGGTAGGAATGTAAGCAGACACATCACCACCCTGAGTTTCAATGATGGGAAGAGCGGTCATGGAACCATAACCGAAATCCTTGTTCATCTTGGCAGCACGTTCCAACAAACGGGAGTGAAGGTAGAAAACGTCACCGGGGTAAGCTTCACGACCGGGGGGACGACGAAGCAAAAGAGACATTTGACGGTAAGCAACAGCCTGCTTGGACAAATCGTCATAGATGATCAAAGAGTGACGACCGTTGTCACGGAACCATTCACCCAAAGCGGCACCGGAGAAAGGAGCGAGGTACTGAAGGGGAGCGGCTTCGGAAGCAGTAGCAGCGACGACAATGGTGTACTTCATGGCATCGTTCTCTTCGAGAGTACGGACGAGCTGAGCAACAGTGGAACGCTTCTGACCGACAGCAACGTAGATACAGTACAACTTCTTGGACTCGTCGTTACCGTTGTTCCAGTTCTTCTGGTTAAGAATGGTATCGAGGGCAACGGCGGTCTTACCAGTCTGACGATCACCAATAATCAATTCACGCTGACCACGACCGATAGGGACCATGGAATCAACGGACTTGATACCAGTCTGCATGGGCTCGTTGACAGAGTGACGGGGCAAAATACCGGGAGCCTTGACCTGGACACGGGAACGGCCAACGGTCTCAAGAGGACCCTTACCATCAATGGGGTTACCCAAAGCATCAACGACACGGCCGAGGATACCGGGACCAATTGGGACGTCGACAATAGCACCAGTACGCTTGACGGTGTCACCTTCCTTGATCAAACGATCGTTACCGAAAACGACAATACCGACATTGTCAGCTTCCAAGTTAAGGGCCATACCCTGGCGTCAAAGAAGAAGAAAAAAAAAAAGAGCGTTAGACACCATTATCATTCATAGTCGCTTGACCTTCCCAACACAAGGGGGGGGGGGGAAGAAACTCGTTTTTTTTATTACCTTGAGACCGCTGGAGAATTCCACCATTTCTTCGGCCTGGCAGTTCTTCAAACCGTAAACACGGGCGATACCGTCACCAATGGACAAGACGCGACCGGTTTCCTGAAGATCGACTTCAGAAGACGAACCGAGGATACGTTGCTCCAAGATCGAAGAGACCTCCGAAGTGGAAGGCTTAGCCGAGGCGTAGGTACGGGCAGCAGCTGCAACAGCGCCGAGGTTAAGACGGGCCTATAAACAAGAACAGGATGATCAGTACGCATGTCAACTGGAAAAAATAAAAATAAAGAACAAGGCAAATGAGAGCATGAGGAAATGCCGAATGGGGGAATCCCCGGATAAAGGATCATTTTTTAAAGAAAGAGTTTGATTGCAAGGTCGGTCGTCAAGGGATTTGAACATGGTTGTTTACTCTTGGGGGTTGGGGGGAGCGAGAGGGCTCTCTCTCAAGAGAGACAACCCAAACCAAAATGACGCCACGAGGGGGAAAGGGAGGTTGAGGGCATTTCCGCCATGTTCTCTCTTGCTTTGTTTTTTTTTTGTATGATTTGTGTAATGTAAAAAAAAAAAGAGACTTACAGCAGGTGCAAGACCGCGAGCGGCAGCCGCAAGTGACAAAGGACGAGCAACGCGAGCAACGTTTCTAAGCATGATTGTGGAGGCTGTTTTTTACGTGGAAGAAACGAAACACAAAAAAGCGAACTTTTTTTTTGACCACAACTTTTTTTTTTTAATTCAACCCTCCACTGGGGCCTCAGGGGTCCGTCTGAAACGTCATCAAAGTGACGTCACGCCCTCCCAATTTTTTTTTTGCAGTGGGAAGAAGGGTTGAAACTCATCGTATCCATCTTAGCAATAGCGTGACGGGATCCACTATCTTTGATAAGTATACCAATGGTTGTAGAAGGCGGATAAATCTGACCGTTCTTCCTGTATAAAAAGCCATTTAGCGACAAAATGTATGTTGACGTGGGAAGCCAGGGACTCCAATTATTTATTGTTGATAGTGATTACGAATTAAAAAGCTTGTATAAAGTTAAATAGTTTGCAAAGAAATTTGCTATATGCTTGTGGAAACGGAAAAGAAAAAAGATTAAATAATAAATGATGTACAAAAAGCCAAAAGCCAAAATAGGATCCATAAAGAAAAGGGCGGGAATGGGAGACGTAACTGCAATTAAAAAAGTTAATGAGGCTGAAAGGTGAATGGGTAGATAGAAATAGTATAATAAGAATAAAGATTTTGTGTAAGAGGCACAAAAGATCAAGGCTCGATGTCCTGGTCGGTATCGCCGTCGTGGTAGAGAGTAACTGGTGAAACGGGTGTGAGTGAGTGAGTGGGTGTCATTGGGACACGGGGAGATCAGGTCAATACAACTTACTAGAGTTGAATTTTTCAAAGGGATTGATGTGATGAGAGTTGACCATATTGTCTGATTCCAGATCGAGGCTGATACTGTCGGGTGGCATGTGTCTAAAATTGATGGCATCAATCCCGTTGGATTGCTGCATTAAAGGGATAATAGGAGGAACACAGTGTCGCAACAGCGCAAAATTAAGATCCTTGAAAAACGGATGATGCTTGATATCCGTGGCGCCAGCGCGGGATCCCAACCGCCGATGCTCGTCTTTATGCAATAATTTGCGGATCAAGTTTTTGCAACTGTTGGATAAATGACATTCGTACGGAAAAGGCTGGTCTCCAAATGTGACATCGCAGTGCAATATTCTCGAGAACGTCTCATTTCGATGGTTCCCCTTGAAAGGTGTCGTACCATACTGGGATAGATTTTTTGGCTTAGGGAGACATGTTTGGCATGAACATTATTGACTGTAAACTCTTACCAGCATTTCATAGATAAGAATACCCAACGTCCACCAATCCACGGCGCTGGTATGTCCACAACCCTTGATCACCTCGGGAGCAATATATTCTAAAGGAAAATGAAATTGGTAAAAAAAAAGGATCGTCCAATCCAACAGTGACTCATGGGATCTTTACCTTCTGTACCTACGAAACTATTGGTGCGCAAATTGTTCACACATTGTCTCGTATCAATAAAAGGAGGCTAGCGTGGACATTGGTTTTTAGCAGCCAGACGTTGATCAGTATCGAGGGATACTTACGAGGTGCGGTGCGGAAGATCGAATGACGCCCGGGTTGCCAGGCGGACTTGAGCCTTTACTCAGATCAAAGTCGGTCAACATGATGTGACCGGTATGGTGAAGTAAAATATCTAGAAATATCCATGATGAGTAAAGGACTGTTGCGCAGCAGGATGTTCGGAGGAGTGTTTTCTTTTCTTACTTTCAGGTTTGAGATCACGATAAATATGACCATGCAGGTGCAGGTATTCAAGGGCAGCGGTGACTTCGGCGGCATAGAATCGGGCCCCTTCTTCGTTGAGACATTTTCCCGGACGTAGTTGCAATGCTGTCAAAAAAGAGTCGTATTTGTTTAGTCTTTGTGGCGGTTTCTCCTTTGGATCGAACTATCCATCCAATATCAAAATTTTCCGGATTTTTCTTACCTCGAAAAAATTCGCCGCCCATGCAATACTCAATGACAAAATAGAGGTAGTCCTGACTTTGAAAAGAATGATACAGGGTGACGATAAAAGGATGGTTGGATGTGGTAAGAATCTCTTGCTCGGCCAAAGCGCGTTTGATTTTGTTACGTTTAATCATCTCGCTTTTTGATAAAACTTTTGGAATTGGACCTCGGATCAGAACATTGAAAAGATAGGGTTTTTTGAGATGTGGTTGCTTACCTTTCATGGCATACAGTTTGCCGGTTTCTTTCTGTTGAACCATGTACACTTTGCCCACGTCGCCTTTGCCAAGCATGCGTAATTTGACAAAGCTGGAGGGACCTACTTGGGCCTTTTTCACTTTGATGCTGCTGCTGCTGTAAGTACGACGACAGACCCGAGTGGGATCGACGGAAGAGGTGGTGGTGGATTTCGTGGATAAATTGGGCGCTATGACCGACGGATGGGTCAGACCTGACGTTGGCTTCTCGGGCGGACAGGACTGACGAGTCATAACCAAAAGGCGGGCATTGGGAGCCGAAGCTACGCGACGCACAACTTTATTGGTTTGACTAAAACTTGTCACAGAGAACCAAGAGTTGCTTTTCACGTTGGGCGGTTTCGCGGTGGTATGAAACTGATGAGGCACAGTGAATGCTGGCGCACTGGAAGCCAAGTCTTTGGACCCCGGTGAGGACGGAGATGGTCGGGTGGCGGGGTGAGAGGAGATAAAGAGGGATTTTAACCGAGATGCCAAGGGTAAACCATGGTACGATGGTGGAGGTGGGGGGAGACTGTCGCTTGGCGATGCCAACTCGGAAGAAAGCTCAACAGTAGGTGGCATATGAGGGTGTGGACCGTTTTCTTTTTTTTTTCTACCCTGACAGTTGCCACAATTTTTTATATATCAAAAGTTCTACAGTTTCTATAAAAGACCTCAATGAACAAAAAATAAGGAAATAAAAGGAAATAAAACAAAACGATCAGTAAAATATCCGCAAATGCAAACAAATGCTCGTTCTTGTGTCACAACATAATCCCTTTTTTTTTTTTGGGACGCGAGATTGTGGATAATACATGAATCAATCATGCTTTGTGGGGGAAAATTAGGGAAGATGCAGCTTTTCCCCACAGGAACGAATCAGAACGACGGAGAATTGCACTGGTGCTGTGTCTGCCTCAAAAAACTATGAAATCTGATAGGTTTCGATTGACGGCTCAACAAATGAAGCACCGATTATCTCCATTCGGGATTGGGCCGATTTGTGACTCAAAAAATAAGGTGCCACCCAAATAGGTGCTTGTCAATGGAAAAAGCTCATCCCATTTTTTAGGCTTTTTTTTTTTTCCTTATTCTTTTTCTTTTACTTTTTTATCATTCAATCAAGAACATAAAATCATGCACAGTTCTACACTTCAAGTAGGTGGTTTTTCCTTTCATGATCCAATTAATGATGGATACCATTTTTGCTGGAGTTTGTTCATTTTTTTTTTCTTCTTGCTTGGTTTGACAGACTCCTCACAGTCAGCGGCGTGTCAGTTTCGATCTTGATCATAACACGGTTCACGTCCTTCCCACTTTGGAGGAATGCCGTTTGGAAGCGAGTCGACGTGGACGAGAACAATGGGAACGCAAAACCCTCCTTCAAGACATGTTGGATGAAAGCATCATTCTAGAGATTCAGCAGGACTGTTGTTCTTGTTCTAGAAACACCGATGACAATGACAACGGTAGTCAACCGGTCACGCCGTGTCCCTTGAAGAGCTGTTTGAAGAAACCAGTATCTTCACCCACCGTGAGCGCGCCAAAGAAAACCATGAAAAAGACTACTCACAAGAAACGCAAAAGATCCCACGGCAAGGGCTGTGCCGTTGAAGCGCGGAGTAAGTGGTTCGAATCAGCGTAACACAACTCATGCCCCAGAATCCTAATCATTCATTTCAACTCACTCACTCACTCATTTCCATTCACCTAGTGCAACCATTTTTGGATCCTAACCTGCCCATTCATTGAATCCATCTGAACCGAAATCGCGTATTTCATCAACATCTTTTCCGCCAAATCGGCCTATCCATTATTGGGTCGCATGGTCGTCCCGTCATCCTTGATGATGGTACTCGGTTCTCCAGAAAGAAGAAGAAACGAAAAAAGAAAAAAGACACGGATTCCTACCGCTGCCGGCCAAAAGTGTGTCATGGACTCACGCACTTGTTCTTTAAAAAAATTCATGCCAATTTTGTTGTTCCATTCCGTCTTCAGACCGGTCTGCTTGAAGCCTCACTGGTTTCCATGAACTGTGATAGCCAGTGAAGACTTTTCATATATCACCACTCATTTTTTTTATTTTATTTTGTTTGGTCAGAGTGACTTGCGTTGTCTCAATCTCTACCTTATCGCTGGTTTTTTCTTTTGTTTTGGCAAATAAAGAGAAAAAAATCAGAATACCGTTTTAATTTACAATCGAAATGGAGCCATGTCGTTGGTCACCTGATCACACTCTTTTTTTTTTTTTTGGGTCTTTCCGCTTTGACTCTTGCTTTTTCTCCTGAGTATGGATTGGGGAACGAGGATGTGATAAAAAAAAAACCAATGCATTCATTTCGTTTCCTTTTTTCTTATTTTCACACACACATTTTCTCGGATTCATTGAAAAAAGGGATTCGAGATCATAATCTCGGCCTAGGTGCTCTTCTTTCTTTCTTCCTCTTTTTTTTTTTTTTCCTTTCTTTCAGAGACTACTGGATCTGTTAACTTCTTTAATCTTTATTTGCATCCTCCGATTTCAAATTCATTTTTCATGCTAGAACAGGTAAAAGATTCAGCGTCAACGGTTACGACCGTCACGTCCCTTGTACTGATGGCACCTACATCGTTCTCCAATTTCTTACAGCAAAACCATCCATATTTCGTGAGTCCATGGAATAAACAACGACAGGTACGAACATCCCGTTCATTTTTTGCGCTGATTTTTCTCTACTACTTTATTAACAACCGTTTTTCTCGCTTTTGATTTTTCTGAACCACCACATTACAGACCCCTAATAACCTCGAGGCTTCGGATATGGACCCTTCTTGCTGGTTGGGTGGCCCCCTCGATCAGCTTGCCGTCATTGAAGAAGATGAAGAGGAAGAACGTCGCTATCTTCAAAAGATGCGGAGTTTGCCGTACCGTCGTCACTCTTTGGCCCACGAAACCTTAATTCCATCCGAACATCAATGGCGTCGGGAACGATCGCCTTCCAATTCCTTTCTCGCACCATGGCCATCCACCAACGATAGCACGGGATCCATTTGGTCCCTTGGACCTCACAGTACGAAAAACGCAGCGGGGCCCAGCACCAACAATACCCATCTCGCCAACCATCCTAGTGGATTGCCTTCCCCTTCCTTTTGGGACCCCTCTAGCTCACGACCTCCTCTTTCCA
The DNA here is from genome assembly GCF_025331425.1 of Radiomyces spectabilis. Lineage (NCBI taxonomy): Eukaryota > Fungi > Mucoromycota > Mucoromycetes > Mucorales > Radiomycetaceae > Radiomyces > Radiomyces spectabilis. The sequence goes on along the minus strand of NW_026251934.1, from coordinate 1,587,711 downwards.
TTTCTCCGATGGTAATGAGCTCCTCATCCTCCTCTTCCAACACCTCCGCATCCCTGTTTTCGCGTCCACCATTAGGCAATACCATTCGTCGCCTTTCATTGTCCCCGATACCCAGCGAATCCACCGCCGACTACCTGAATTCCCGAGACTTGTTGCCCAGGTAATCTCATCCTTCCCTGTTCTCTTCCTTTTTTTTTTTCTCACATGCGTTTTGATTTTTCTCACCGATTTAAAGCATCAAGCATAGTGTTCCGGAAGAGCCTAATTGGGTTCCTTATCGCCGCCATTCATTGGCCGGACCTTTGCAATCCGTACCACCTTCATGCGGAAACCGGTATTTGGATCCTACTCCCAGTCTATTGTCATCGGATCTTTTGGAATCGGTCGATAAGAGCGGCTATTTTGATCGGATCATGTCCGCTGCCCAACCTGAAGTGTCGTGGTGTATGGTGGAATTCAAAGCCGGTCGGGCCGAGATTTACTATACAGTGACGCCCGTCGACAAGGAAGACTGGGTTATTGTCGAAGCCGACCGAGGTCGCGACCTTGGCATGGTGGTGGCCAAGGATTTACCACCTGATCAGGTGGCTCTATTACTGCAGACAAGTTCCATGATGATGATGGAACCTGAACAACGTGACGCCGCTTCGTCCTCCACCCCCAAAAGAATTTGTCGTTTGGCTACGCCTTCGGAAATCACCCTTTTAGTCACCAAACGCCAGGACGAACAAAAAGCCCTGCTGATTTGTCAAGCCAAGAGTCGTCAAAAGAACTTGTTAATGGACATTGTCGACGCCGAATACCAATGGTCAGTTAGAAAAAAACAACTCCCTCACAGACAATCGTTGCGGCATGGAACGTCCAAGTTAATCCTTTGCTTTTTATTGTTATCCATTTGCTTCTACAGGGATCGTCGCAAGTTGACCTTTTACTTTGTAGCCGAACGACGAGTGGATTTCAGAGAACTCGTGAGAGACTTGTTTAAAATTTACAAGACCCGTATATGGATGTAAGTATGCCAACACACTTGACCCTGTCTTTTCCCCTACAATCTAACGCTTCTACAGGTGTTCGGTTAATGCTATGGGGAAAAAACCGTCAATGATCTAATCTCGAACCGCAAAAAAAAGAAAGAAAATCCAAACCCATATTCCTCTCCTTCATCATAGATCCTCCCCTTGATCGATGCTCACTATTATTTCTCCTTGCATTTTTTTTCCTTTCTATTTTTTTCCTTTTCTTTCTTTAAACATTTATTCATGCTCAAGAAACGCAAGTACTTATACACATATAAAAGCTATATAATCCACCCTGATTACACTGTAGTTTATTGGAAGAAGTAGTAGTACGAAACAAAATCAATGAACAAATTTTAATAATCTTTACAAATTCTCTTTTTCTTTCTTTGTTGCGCCGAAATATCATCTTGGAGTACCTTGTGCTGTAAACCCTTTTTAAGGGTAATGGCGCTGTAAATGATCGGGACATATCCTACACAGACATCGCGATTGACAGTATCAGGAGAAACAAGGGAACCTGGTGTAAAGAACGTGGACCGTTTGGTTGCTTTAGCGCCATCTTTTTCAGTCAATTATCAAAAACGTCCTGACCATCGGCCATGCCAGTATTTTTCAAATACTCGCTGGCGCACAGACTTGTTCCACCTCGAGGCTTTACCCAGGCAGTGTCCTAACTTCCAAACATCGCTATTTCTAAACAGACCTGGTTATCTTTCTGCCTTTGCCACCTACAGTCTACTTGCATAACACTCAATCAACTTAATGTGTTAGTCGTTGCTAAGCTGTAGACACTGACGGAGGCACCTATATTCCAGACAGGCAATGTATGTTTCCGACGGCTGGATTATCTTTTTCGGTGCGTCAAGAAAAAGGAGTCGGATTTTCAAAAGTACAAATTCATCCTTTGATTCTTGTCAAACTGGGTGCTTATTGACGATTTGGGATCTCGCTTGTCAAGGTTCAGCATGTTTGTGCATCGACTTGGTTCATTACGCTTCTTGCGACGATTACCAACCATTCCAAGTGTACGGTTTCTGTCCACGGACGTGCTGCCTTATCCCCGAATCCATACACCCGTCATGCTGGAGGAGGTCATGTCACAATTGGCACCTCACACAGGTGGTGTTTACTGTGATTTGACATTTGGAGAAGGAGGATATACCAAAGCTATTTTGGGTGAATACTTTTCCGAATTGTAAGATATTTAAAAAGGGTAACAATGGTCTCATACGAAGTATAGACGCTTGTGATTGCAAAGTTGTGGCGGTGGATCAGGATCCGGTTGCTTACGAAAAAGCGCTGCAATTAGCTGATATGGCACCTTACAGGTAGTTTTGCGTTTTTCCCCAATCCTTTCTATTCTTTTTATCTGAAAACGATGGCGATTAGAAATCGTTTATTCCCGGTATTAGGCCGATTCGGACAAGTGCAAGACCTCGTGAAACGTGAATTGGACTGGAGGTAAATAACAACGCTTTTTTTTTTTGGATAGACAGACAAACTGATCTTCATGTCATTGAAAAATCTGTAAAGTATGCCATGTTTTGATGGCGTGGTGATGGATATTGGTGTTTCCAGTGGTCAGGTAAATATTTAGCGTGGTGCTGCGTTTCTGAACTTTGCTCAACTCATGCGAGGGTAGATCGAAACCGCTTCACGAGGCTTCTCTTATAAACTCGATGGTCCGTTGGATATGCGCATGTTTTCTCGCGGCCGCGAAGCTTGGACGGAGCAGCCGTACGAGAATGAATCCTATTTAATGCATAAATCCATTTCTGCCTTTGAAATCGTCAACTTTTTTCCACGGGAACAGTTGGCCGATATTATCTATCAGGTACGTATTGGAAATATAGACAATGACGGGCTGTGATTCACATAACCTTTTTTGATTTTGTTTGGTTTTAGTATGGCGGTGATCGAGCCTCGCGTAAGATTGCCAATGCCATTGTAACTGCAAGACAAAGGGCTCCCATTGAGACGACGGCCAGTCTTGCGACAATCATTCAAAAAGCATGTCCGCAGCCTCAGTGGAAGCGCGGCGATGATAATATGCTGAGGAATTCGGCGGCGCGTACTTTCCAAGCTTTGCGTATCTACATTAATGATGAAGTAAGCAGTCCTTGCACTACTATGACGGAAGATTTTCTCGCGACTGATCCATGGTATCGATAGCTCGGTGAATTGAAACGAGCGCTGGATGCGAGTCAAAGAGTGCTCAAACCGGAAGGAAGATTGGTGGCCGTCACGTTTCATTCACTGGAAGATCGGATTGTCAAGAATTTCTTTCAACATTGTGCTGGCAAGCGGTCGTTTGCCGAAAGTGAGCAAGCAGAAAAAACACGAGTGGCGATTCGCCAACATCGAAGAGCGCTTTATGAAGGACGCCAAGATTATGCGAGACAACCTTTCACCGCCAAAGAAACCATCATTCCTTCATTTGAGTTATTGACCAAACGGGTTATTCGACCCACACGTGAAGAAATTGCTTTAAATGCAAGAAGTCGTTCCGCTAAACTGAGGGCCGCCAAACGAACCTCTGCAGATCCACTGGCCCCTTTCTCTCGAGCTGCTTATCCGTAACAGGAAAGTCGAATGACCATCTTTGGAACGACATGTTCACTTGTTACAGAAATAGAAAAATATCAAATCTCTCATTGTAAAGGACAATATCCATTGTACATATCCTAAAATCTTATTGATCTTTTTGTGTTCTCCAAATTTATAAAAATAAGGTTCGCCTGAATAACTTTTACATTCACGTGATTGTGACGTAACACGAAATGTTTTTTTTTTTCGTTTTTTTATTTTGGCAGTGCCGCTTCGAAAAGAGAGTCTCTAAAATTCCTGTCGCAACAAGTGTGAACATTCTCTTTTTCTCTGTTTTTCTTTTTTGCTGTGAAAAAGTATCGGAAAAGTTCAACAGCTTAAAAATTATAACGATCATGGACGATAATTGGGACCGTACGATATTTGACAAGGAGCTGAAAGCAATATTGGAAACCAAATTGCCAGTGTCGGCTTCCAGAATCACCAATTTGCAGGCGCTGGCCACCGCTCACCCACAGGTATGTCAGAACAATCAAAGTTCTTTGGCTTGAAAAAAAGTCGTACCATCACATTGCTATGTTTACTGACCTATGCTTCATTTCGAATACTAGCATCACAATTACATTATTCAATGCATATGTCGCTTTCTTGAGACCGCGCCTCCTGATTATCGGTTAGCAGGTTTGTATGTGATTGATGCCATTTCACGCTCGGTGCACAAGAAATTACGGAAACGGGAAGAAGCCGGGGACAAGGGAGCACCATTGGAAGTGGAAGGGTTTTTAAAACGATTTGCTATCGTGTTGAAGTCGGATACTTTGATTGGATGCTTTGAACCGTGCTCGACCAAAGACAAGGTAGGAAAGCGTTTTTTTTTTATCCTTCATATATTATTTTTCAAAAACTTGTGTGAACAATGCTTCCTATTCCATGTAAATCGACTTGCTCTTCGGTGAGGAGAGAAGAGAGGAAGAAAAAAAAAACCATCACAGCACCACCACCAACGACGAGGGTCAAGAGTTTTCAATCCTGGAACGGAGGAAGTCGTGCAAACGCGAGCAGTATCTTTCACTGCGTGGGAAATGGCAGCAGTTGGTCGGACGATGAAGAACAACGTTGGTTGGTGCAGATGATCACTTTTGCTGATATCTTGGACTTGTCCATGCTGTTTTCTCTCTCTCCTCTCTCTCTCTTTCTGTCTCGTCTGTGCACCCATACACACAAACGCACACGCACACGCACGCGTGCGCTCTCTCTCTACTTGCTTTTTTTTCTTATTCTTTTTGGCTTTGGCTCGCGTGGTCTTGATGTCGAAAAATGGTATGCAATTTCTCTTAATCTTTATGTCCAATAAAATAGGATAAGGTCAAAAAGACGCTCGATATCTGGGAACAAAGCGGCATTTATTCCAGAGACATGGTGCAACATATTAAGCATACGTTTATGAAAAGTGCGAGTCCGGCTGGTCACGACGGTAATAAAGGAGCTCAAACGAAAGGTTTCTATCATCATCATCATCATCTTGCAAAAGAGTCGCTTTTTACTTTGTGTCCTTCGTAAGCAAAGAGAAAAGGAAATCATTGGCATGGGGGGTTCGCGTCAAAGCGACCTTCTTACACCTTTGAATTTTTCATCTCACCTGGATGAATCTTTTCTTTCTTTTTTCTTTTGTGGTGGATGAGAACACACAAGTGGCAAGCGGAAATGGATCAGTGAAGTACATGAGTGATCTAAACTGCTTTTTTTTTTCTTGGGGCCCGCCCTTGTTCTCTATTTTTTTTCTAGAATCGGCCGCACCTGCTCCTGTCATTGATACGGCGTCACTTCTTGCTACACTCAGTTCACTTGGCAGTCTTGGTCAAACGGGTCTACCGGGCGCTGCTCCCGCTTCGTTTTTACCGTTCCAGGCGTCAACGGCATCGCAACCATCGCAACCCAATGATCCTACGAAACCCATATTTGTCGGTGACGATGACGACGATCTGTCTTTGGCGACCAAAACCGCTTCGACCGCTGCTCCACCCACTGCCCCGGTAGGTCTTCCTCCTGCTTTGGCCAAATTGCTCGGTGGCCTCGTTTCCACTCCTCCAAGCACCCATGCCGCTGCAGCGCCGGTGACAAGCTCGCCTATGGTTATGGCCACGCCTCCCATGTCCAACGTAACACCCATGAGTCCTTCGACCATGGCATCGATGGATCCACGCATGCGTGCTGATCCTCGACTGGGCACCGCAGGAGATCCTCGGTTACGTCAACCTGTGGTTCAAGCCACGCCACCTCACGATGCACGTCAGATCCCGTTGGGCCAAGGTTCGGAATCTCGTCCGGCCTGGCTTCCTCCTCAAGGCCCGTCCGTGCGACCTCCACAAGGCCCTTCAGTTCGACCACCCCAAGGACCCTCGATCCGACCGCCTCAGGGACCTTCCATCCGACCCCCGCAAGGCCCTTCGATTCCACGACCGTCGTTTGATCAACGACCTCCTCCTCCTCCCTCGCGTCCTTCCCAATGGAATGATGCTCCGCCAGGTGGTTGGGCTCCTCGACCTGGCTTTGGTGGCGGATGGAAAGATCAAGAACCTGAACCCCGAGGACGCAACAGTCGATGGAATCAAAATATGCCACACAACGTTCCCGGCACTGAACCACGTCCCGACGATTCATTACCTGAGGGATGTATTCGAGGTAAGCTCCTGATTCGTCTTTTCATAAACCAAAAATGTCATTAATGTCTCCTATTTCAATGGAATCTAGTGTTGACTCGTACTTTGTTTGTGGGTCCTTTGCCTGACGATTACGACAAAGGCGATGTGGCCCATATTTTCGGCAAATATGGTGATTTGGCCAGTATCATTGTAAGCAAACTCTACAACTCCACTGCACGAGTGATCTTTGCGATCCAACTCAAGATATATTAATCAATGGCCTTTTCTATACCTTCTTTTCTTTATCGGTTTTTTCTTTATTTCTTTTTAACTTGCACAGTTGTCGCGCAAACCCAAAGGCAAATGCAACGGATTTTTAAAGTTTGTCACGCGAGCGGCCGTCGAGGATGCCAAGTTTAATTCTCGCAACTTGGTTTTGGAAGGCGTTCCGGTCAAGGTATGTTGATATATTTTCATGATTTTTGGAGAAAAAAGAGGCAGAAGGCAAGGAAAAAAAAAAGGTCATGGGGTAAAAAAAAAAAAAAAAAAAAAAAGAAAGATAACTGGGCAAAAGGCGAGGAGTGGGGAGAGAAGGGACAAGAAGAACACGTCGTCCTGCAAGTTGGAAATCAGTGTCGGGTTCAGGAACAGAATTAAAGCAGACGCGCGTATGCAACAAGAAAACCCCTCAAAAAAAGTATGGATGTTTTAATGCGATTATTATAATAAAAAGGTCAATTGGGCATATGGCTTTGGACCCAAAAAGCTGTTCAATTACGATGTCGGGGAATCCGTCATTCCTCTCACCCAACTCAGCGAGGAGGAGAAGGCGAGCCTGGTCACGGCCCCATTGGGAGGATTTCAAGGCCAGCCTGTCCGTGATCAAATGACCATCGAAGAACCCGAAGTCCAATACCGCCCCGAATGGAAAAAGCAAGAATTCAACGATTCGCATCGCCCGGCGCATCATGACCGAGACCGTGAACGTGAACGTGGATGGCGATCCAACCGTTTCGATAACGATATGCACGACGCCGGTGGCTTGAACACCATGCCAAACAAACGATTTGGACCTCCCCATGGCCATCGATTCCGGGATGACGGTCCTGGAGATGGCATGAAACGTCGACGCATGGACGACGAAATGCATTCACCGCCCTCCTGGGACAATGCACCGCCATCGTTCCGCCCCATGCCACCCGCTGATTCTTCCATGAACATGTACCCTGGAGCTTACGGTATGCCGAGACCGTCCCCATCGTTTCCAAACCACGCACAACAACCCCCGTTCCCTTACCCATCCGATCAAGTACAATAATCCTCTGGCAAAAAACAAGAAATATTGTTCATAATCTTTTTATTTTTTTATTTTTCGTTTCGTTTTCGTCAGCGATTTCATTCCCCCATAATATCACTTTTTCGAATTCTTTGTTGTTGTATCCATTTAGGCTTTTTTTTTTTTTTTTTTTTTTACTTCTCTCTTTTGCATTATCGATCATATGGAATAAAAATCCCAAAAATTTTACACATGTTTAATGGTTTGATTTAAATACATTGCAATTCGTTTGAGAACTGCATCCACTTTTTGCTTTTCTTTATACTTGATAAGATCCAGGATAACAGTAGTAAAACAAGAGAGAATATAATGTGAAACAAGTGGTTGTAGATGCCGTAAAGGGGCAAAATAATATGTGTATGAGATGAGAAAAAAAAAGAAGAGATTGAGAAAAGAGATGGAAAAGGGGAATAGATTTACCAATCCAACCATGTTTTGAAATATTCGCAGTTGAAAGGGGAGACAGGTCCGTCTTCTACACAAAAGGTAAAGACAGGACATTTGCCACAGGGTGTTTCTGATAATGCTTCGGTAGGCAATCGACTGTGACTCTTGCGGACGGCTTTGTAGGACCACTGTACCGAGTCATCATTCAATTCATCTTCATCGTCACTGAAATCATCCATGCCAACCATGAATGGTAGTCTTTTCTCGACCGCGCCATCGTACACAAGCACATCCAGCAAGCTCGTGATATCTTTCACAGAAAGATCAATGGACGAAATACGCGACTCGGTAATGAATCGTCGAACCTCGGAAGCCGTCGGATAATGTTCGTATTCAGGTCCGAAAACCGCATCCTTCATATTCTCCTGACGAGGGAAACTCTATTCACGCATATTAATCCCACATTTTGTTCCCTCTTTTGTCTTTTTTTTTCTCGATTTTTACCCTTGCAGAAATGTATTTCAAACAGGCGGCCTTTAGGCTGTCGATGAAATCGGTATCAAGTTCTTGATCGGTGTACCAAGCGCCACCCGTCACTTCACTGGAGGGCGTCAAATTATATAGCATGTAAATTTTGCGTGTTGGGTACTATAAAAAACAGGAACGGTCATCAGCATCATATACTCCCATTTCACATTAATTTTTTCCCACATCGTCCTTACTTTGACATGTTTCACGGCTTTGATCTCTTGCTTTTGTTCGAGTACTTTCAGGGTTCGATTCAGCACAATCGTATGAAGGTTCGTCTTCTTTTTCAGATCCCTCGTCCAAATACCGACGTTGCCAGCAGCACGAATAGCATTGTATACAATACGTTGCTCGTCATTCAGTCGTCCCGCCCTACATTAACGATGGTTCCTCTAAGTGACCTGTCATCCCAAATGTTGCTTCTTTACCCGCCTTCCCACTTACTTTTCGGCATCCCGCAAATCAATAGCGCGTATAATATTCTCATTATTGATTTGCACTACATCGAGGGCGTTCTAATCGACCATGCTCGGCGTCAGTTTGCCTTGATCCACTTTGCAGCCTTCGTCTCTTGTTGTTGATCCGTTCAGTTTACCTTTTTCAGCAAGGCGTTCATGGCCAAGTAAGCTTGTTCGACGGTCATATCCGGTGGATGATCACTGAATTGCACCCCCTACAATAAGCAACCCATGGTACGTTGGTTAGGATGGCGTTGAAGTTTTTTTGACAGGTAAGTTTTTTTCAAATGTGGAAAGTGGATATAACGCACCTGTTTACTCTGCTGGACGAATTTGTAGAACTTGTATTCTGAGGCCGACATGCCAAGAGGCAAGGTTTCGTCGGCCATTCCCTCGACGGGTTCGTTCTTGACTTCTTTCATGTCCACATCGATTGCGGTGCTCATGATCGTTGAACAAATGAGGCAACGATTTTTTTTCTGCAGAAACTCGCTTTTTTTTTATCAAGTCGCGGTCACGCAGCCAGTGGCCAAGATTGGGATGATCGGAGTTTGGACCTTCTTTTTTGGGACCCTTCCAAAGCCCCCCACACTTGAAAGAACCTTTACCCAAACAGTAAGGTCCATACAGAATATCCGTAGTATATCATTTATTTAACTATGCTAAAGCCTCCAAATCTTAGACTTTGCAAATGCATTCATCCTATTCCCAACGAACGGCCTCAAGGTGCCGCAGTCCACTGGTGGCTTGGGCTTCGTTCCTGTGCAGAGGTCACTCCACTTTTTGGGCTTCACAGAAAAACCCACATTTCACGCCCAGACATCCATGATGAATCAGGTCATCTCTCTCGATTTTATTACCATGGAACAGCCAGAAATACTGCCTGGAGAGTATACTCATCTAAGATGTTTATTTCTTTGGACAAACCAAATTCATGTTTCTATTTCGGACAACTCGGACGTTCCTGATTTTACAGTTCATCGGTCCATTCCATGCGCGATTCTTTGCAACCATAGGCCGACGGGGTAATTTCCAAGAGGCAAGAGCGTGGGATGGAAATGGAAGGAATTTCCTATATAAAAGTAAGCGTGTGATACTCCGCCTCTGTTCATTTTGTTTACTCACATCTTCGGGACGATCAAACAGGTACGCATACAGACAGCGTAGTACAGTGTCGTGTGCAATGATGAGCACATCATTTTTCTCCCGTTCCAGTTCCATAATCACCGCTTCTAAACGAACCGCCAAATCATGGTATGACTAGACAAAAACTTGATCGTCAGCAAGCACATTTTTCCTTAGCCATGACAAAAGCAGATTCTTACTTCACCGCGAGGATAACGATGTCGATATGGATTTTCTCTTGCTTTTACAACTTCTTCAGGGAATTTTTCCTAGGAAAAAAAGACCTTTTAGTAGGAAGTTGGAAAGCCAAAATACGGCAATAAAAGGTATACTTTGAGTTCTTCGTTTGTCAATCCATCGGCTTCGCCGGGGTTCATTTGTGTAAGTACCGAATGGCCTCGTACGGGAAAACCGGCTTCCATGAATGGATAGGCGGTTTGCTTGGCCTTCTTTCGTGTGGATGTCCACACCTAGAATTGCCACAAAGGTCAGAAAAAGCATGAGGGGCCTCATTGTAAAAAAAATGAACTTACCACCAAGGGCCGGTCTTGATCCTCTGATACGCCTGATTCGGTGATTTTCTTTTCTCGATACGCGACCACGAAATCTCTTAATTTGGCAGCATACTTTTTTCCTTCGTCTGATAGATCCGCATCAATCTTGTAGGAGCGTTCATCGATAGCAAGGCCCGTCTGTGAAAAAAAAAAAATCGTCAGTAAAATAATTCATCCGTTTATACGCTGTATGTTGCCACCCTACCCTAGCAAAATAGATCGTACGTCGGTTGATGTGAAGATTCATGAGAAAGTAAACAATGCGTGACTACAGTTACCATGGAGAAATCAAAAAGGTATAGGATGAGCAACAAACTCGTATACGACACATGTCCTTTTTTCTTCTCTCTTATCCGTGTGTGTACCTGAAGATAACCGACGCAGTTATTCACAATGAGTTGTTCTCCCGCATTAATGAGCTTCACAAAAGGCAAGGTGGTGTCGGCAATTGTCTCGTATTTTGCTTCATGCTGCTTGATACGGTTCTGTCAATGCCAAGCATACAACATTAGTGCTCAGACCCCTCAAAAGCCTAGTTCCTATCTAAAGTATATACCCCATAATCGACGACGGCATCTTCTGGATTCCATCCAACATACTGTCCAAAAAATCGTGTAAGTTTTTTCATGAACCTATCGTGGTCATTGGCAAAAAGAAAAATCGCTTACATCTGGGGATGAAATTTTCACATGCTTAATGTTATCGAGGACAATGTCAGGTTTGTTACAAACAAACTCTGCAGGACAAACAACATGTCAATCCGCCGCTTCTGTTTGGCATTCCTTTCACCATATGCTTACCAATAAATAAAGGCTAACAGTCCCACCATGCACCAGTCAATAAGTAAAAAGTATGGCCACGAGGTCGTTCAATGTATTTATACTTACATGGATATCATGTGCTAGCAATTTGTCATTAAGTTCTCGACGTCGGCTTTCCTTGATATTATTGCCATCATATATGGCGAGCTGTCCGCCGTCTGTAAGCCATGCAATCATATCGTCCAAGCATTCGTCTGAAATTTGTTCTCGAATGCGGGCCGCTTCCACATTACCTACATGCCCATGGCGTCAAACGACTGCCACCAGAATGACGGTCATGGCCATATTGTGTACTTACTATCATCGAACCAATCCTCCGGCATGGACCCAAATCGTTCTCGACGGTAGTTGCCAACACTAAAAACTTTGGTGGCTACGCCCATCCATCGCATGTACCGACAAAGCGATCGGGAAGAATGAGTTTTGCCTCGAGCAGGAAGACTAGAAATCTCGGCAATGAACAAACATGGCATTTCTGACAGGAGCCGTGCGCGAGTTTTTGCTACTTTACCCTACAGTAATGACGGCAACCGCGCCGGCATGGAAAAGACGACCGCTGGATGTTTTGTACAGTTGAGCAGCCATGACAATGAAAAAGAATGAGAAACGGGGAACCAAGGGGACTAGAGCATCGACATTCGACTTTGCAGGCGGGATGAGAATATCAAATTTCCGCTTGTTTGAGATTCAGCAAACAGTGTTTTCCATGGATCAAAGTGCTGGCGGAGAACCGATCTCTGAGACTAGCATGATCAAAGGTAATAAAGCTAACTTGAGGATTGCACTACAATTATACAAGCTTGGCACCTATTCAACAAAAACTATCATTTTGGGATGACGTCTAACATATCATGGCTGGAACCATTCACACGGTCCGATGAAAACGTCAACATGCTCACTTGAAAACCAGGAAGCGTCGCAGGCTTGACAGCTGGGAGGTCTAGTTGGAGTAATCTTTTTTTATGGACAAGATGTCTGATCGGTCTATAATAATGTGTTACATCCCATTTTTAGTAATCATGGTGGAGAAAATGTTGAACAGTGACACAACAAGCCGTCTAAAGACGGGGGGGTCAGCCGATCACCCGACCGCTTCTAATTTGCAGTGAATAGTCCAATGTTATGATGCATAAAAATGCACACAAATTTAGGATGCTGCTTATTTGAGGGATTAAAAACAACGAATGGCAAAAAAGAAGCAACCAAAGATGATTCAAAGATTGCAACCCAAGCAGGCAAGGCATGGCGGAATCCGTTTTTTTCTCAATGCTCTTAACGAGACTCGTGGCTCGGTTTTATTAAAAGTTTCCTCATGAGAGATAAAAAAGCAAATAAGCAGTTTAGAGTGAAATAACACTTGCGCCAGTATAAAACATTAGCTGACGAAAGGTGATGATGGGGGAATATGTTGCTGTGATAAATGAATGAGGACCCAACGATGCGGTAGCTACTAATACCATCCTAGTAACTTCCACCAGCCCATGCCCAAAGTAAAATACACCGTCAAGTAGAAAACGGCCATTTGCGCTCCGATGATGAACCATTTGGACCGACTAATGTAGCCGGGCGCATAGTACATAGCCGCCGTTCCTGAATCCACGCCTTCATCAGTACACCTTACTCTGCTTTGTCTTTTTTTTTTTCGAGACTTACCAGTGGAAAAATTAGTCTAGAACGCCATCGAAAAAAAAAGAGAGAGTAATCTGATGAGCCGACCATTCCAAATAAAAAATACACAAAAAACAACAGTCTACAGTACCATGCAACCACCAAGAGCGCCAAAATAGGCGAGAAGCGCCGTGAGAACCATGGGCTGTGCACCCAATGCATGACCTGCATCCAAAAAGGTGCCGACAAAAGCGACGGTGTGCGCACTGAGGGAGGAGAACATAAATGTAGTCAAGAAGTAAGCCAATGCCAAGCACGGTACAGGCGGTAAGCCGAGGTCATTGATGGTTTGTGAGATTTTTTGACCGAGGAACGACGAAGCCCCGGCTTCAGATAATTGTTGAGCAATCGTAACAAATCCACCTAACCAGAAAAGCGTATCCCACTACAGGAAAAAAAAAGCAACAGGGTACATCACATGACCGCATGAGGACCCTAATCATTCGACAAGAACAAAAGAGAAAATGCAGGGCCAAAATAAAAACATAGGCGCACGCACGCCTCCCTCCCCCCAAAAGAAAATAAAATAAAAAAGCAAGGCAATTCACTTACAGCGTGGGTATTATTGGAAATATCTTTCCACGTAATGGTGCCCATATGCAATAAGGCGACCAGGCCAATCAATGCCACGAGCGTCGAGTCCAGTTTGGTATAACTGGCTGTAATCCACAATCCAAGGCACATAAATAATACTGCACATAATTGCTACATTTTCCAAATGGTGAGAAAATTTGGAAATAATTGTCTTCCCCTTTTGTGACCATTCGTCATTGGGCCGAGGGAGGAGGGGAAAGATGGAAGGAACCCAAGAAAAAAAAAAGGATCTTTTACCCATTCGCGAAGTGACATGGGTCCCATGCGCGCCAGTTGAGCTTCGGCGTGTTTGATAACATTATCACTTGAAGCTCTTGATTGAGGTGTAGTCTTGGACAAACCGCAAGCGTATTGGAGGATGAAAGGGATACACAACGCACAGAACAGGGCGGGGACAATACTGCCTTGAATCCAGGTGACAAACGAAAAGTTCAGATCCGGAAATAACTGGTTGGCTTTGGCGACCACGATCGGATTAGGTGCCATGCCTAAAAATAGACATATGTATGTGAGTGTGGCGAGGTAACGAGTTATTTTGAAGAGGAAGAAAATGACCTGTCAAGTACATAGAAGCCGAAAGGAAGTTGGTATGGGCGCCTACCAGCATGAGGAATCCACCCACCAGAGGATCTTGTGACGGAGTGGACCCCAGACTACGTGCAATGGATAAGACGACCGGAAGCACAATGCCGCCACCCCGCGCGGTATTGCTGGGGACAAACGGGGCCAACAGTAATTCTACAAAATTGAACAATGGAAAAAAATATGTATCGGTATAAGCACACCATACTCGCTGGGGATGGGATGTATACCGGACAAAACAATAGCGTAGGCTAACCCCATGATACGACGACCGAAATGGCGGATCATTAACAATGATAATCGACGTCCGAGTTGAGTCACTTCGACGGCTTTCCCGAGATGGAAGGCGGCAAAGATGAGCCACACCACCGAACTGCTAAATCCTTCGAGCGAGTGAAGAAACGCCTCTTTTCCGCCCTTGCAATCATACATTTCTCCTGTCAAGGGGTTTGGTTCGCCGCACAGTCGACATTCGGTCCCTTGGCCAGTAGCATGATCGATACATTGAAAAGAATGAGTGACCGATAGAAGCGTCAGCGCCGTTAGAACGAGAAGTGAAATATCGACCGAGGTGGTAATCAAGGCAAAAATACAACTACTCAAACAGTGAGATGGACGGATAAAATCAAATCGTCATCCTCACGCTTTTTTTTTCTCCCAACCAAGGCGTGAGCCAAATGATCTTTCGTTTTTTTTGTTACCTGACGAATACAGCTAAAAGATGGATGGCGGTCACTGAAAGCTCATCGGTCGGTGTGATACCAAACCAAATGACCACACCGAGAAATACAGAGGGTAATAATTTAACAGCTTGACTGGTTTTCAACATGTCCCAGATCGAGCCTTATAAATAAAACAAAAAAAAAAATAGATGCATCCAGGGCAACCCGTATATCAATAACGTTGTTGGCATGAAAACATGCATCGTTGGATAAAAAAAATCCAACAGAAAAAAGTATACAAGATAGTTACGTTGGGGTGTGCCTGGTGAATGGCCTAATAAATAAGAATGTTCATCGGCCGCATCGAAATCTACTGTATGATGAATATGGGTCGACGGTCCGACAGGAGGATGGCTCATGGATTCAACCATGACAGAACGGAAAGGTAAGGAAAAAATAATAAAAAAGAATAAAAAAAGCTCCCCAAGCTGCTAAGAAAGTAAAGAAAGAAAAGAGCAGAGATGACAAGAGAGAAGGAATGATAAAGTAGCTATAATCAATGGCTCATCAGAGATCCTTTTATATGAAATGACTGGTGGATTCGTCGTCTTATTTTTTTGTTTTTACTAAAAGCGTCGATTTATTAAGATTTTTTAAAGGAAAAAATGACAAAACTGACTTTTGACCTATCAATATCGGAGTTGGAATGGGCGTGATTGGGTGAAAAAAAAAAGTGAGAAGCATATTCATTAGGATGTCAATGGGTTTTGTTGCTCCCCCATCTCCCTGTGTTCTTTTCTGATTTCGTAATGTGATGCAGTTTCGTGACAAACTCAACTGAGCTAGAAAAATACAGATTTCAGTAGAAGGAGGATGGGTGAAACTCGTGATTTATCATTCTTTCCCTTTAGGTTCTGGCCCTTTTTTTTTTTCAGTCCTCTCTCGAGACAAAGTGAACCTGCCGCAAATGAGCAAATAGTGTATGTGGATGGTTCTTTCTTGTCTTGGATGAACCCCCTTTTTCGCTTAAATATCTCATCCCTGAAATACCGTGAATCTTTTTTTTTTTTTTTTTGGTGCATTGCATCGATTTGAATTGGCCATTCACATATCACAGTTGTCTCGAGTTGGGTTAGACTGTTTTTAACATCCCATTTTCATTCATCTGCTTGTCGCTTTCGTAAGAACTCCCTTTGCTTTTTCACATCTCTCTCCTCTTCTTGAAAGTCCCCCCCCCCAACCTCCCCTCCATGGTTGATCTGCACACCATTCTTTTCTTTCTTACTTTCTTTTTAACTGACATATGCAGGTGATGTCACCCATGTGTTGCTCATATTTGCAGCATGTTCGTCAGGAATAGGAGGGAGTGACATTCGTTCTTAGTCTAGACATCATTTTCATGGTTCTTTCCCTGATGTTGACTGCATGTCAAAAAAAAGGAATAAAACAATTACGCCACTCGGCCCTTCATGTTTTTAGCCTATGATGCCATCCGGTTCGTTGTTGTTCCTGTGTCACCGCCTGTTGAGCAAATGGGCTTTCAGTTGACCCGACAAAGTGGAGACATGTTACACACCCAATATTCATTTTTATCATGAGATCTTGGCTGTCACTGCCATTACCCCAGCGGATAAAGAACTTTAAAAAAACACCTATTCCAACCAGCCTCCTTACTTTTTTTCCAATCGCTTTATTGGTGATGGCCAACACCGCACCAATCTTTTTATGACTAAAAATTCCGGCCATGAATCTTGCCTCTGTATCGTAGCTTGCTCTTCAGTGATGATCTCATGTTTTTTTTTATATATATTATAAGGGTGCTTACAAAGATGCCGTCGTCTTCAGATATACGGTGTGAGCCATTTTGCCATAGGTTGTGTTACGTAAGAATTACTGACAAAAAGGTATGGGAGGTATCCAAAAGAAACCTTGTGTGAATTATGCACTCATCGGGATAAATTTTCCCATGTTTAGTCGAGCTGGAGAAATGACCGATTTCGATTTTCTACCTCCAAAGGATGACATTGGTCAGCAACAACAGGTCAAAGTAAATTGTCTCGCACGCACATCTTTCTACGTGTCCCGGCCCCCCACGTCATCTCCAACTTGCTCTTTTGAAAGGAATACATACATGGAACTATTTGAGATGATGAAACCCTTTGGAACCATGGCTCAGTGGACATCACATCAGAACTTGACAAGTGTGCAAACGTCAGGTGGTCATCTAGTAGGCAATTGAGCGATCATGGCCCACGCGCAACGTCATCTTTTTTATCGCAAATCAGCAGGTTGGATCGGGATACTGCATTTTTTTTTTTCCATGTGTCAATGACGTGTTATACAAGAGTTTATGCCAGAACACACTGGCACCCAACTCTCTGGATTGAGATCCATGTCAAAGACGCATTTTAGCTCCACCCACTTAATATAGCTGCGATGAATGGATCACTCTGGTATACCTTGTAAAAGTGTAGTTGACGGTCCTTGTGCCGATATTGGGGTGAAAAACAGAAAGCTTTTTCGCAGCCAAATAGGGTGGTATGCACACATGTCCAAACTGGATGTTTAACTACCTAGTAATGCATTCTGGTCACATCATGTAAATTAGAATCGGTTTAAAGAATCGACCGCCAACCTATGATAGACCCTCATTATTCGAACCCGTCATGCTCATCCTATAAATTATCACATGCATTGCAAGCGATCTATAAATACTTTGATCATCATATGCAGGAGAGGCCACGATGTTACCTCACAGATCCATTTGCTTGATCATCGTACTGCCCACCAAGAAAGAAGAAGCCATTCATCAAAGCGTAGCTTCATCACACTCATATATGACTTGCGAGATGCATCTTTATTAACGCAATCGGTTGATGAAGAGGAGGAGGAGCATCAGTGGGGACCTATCGGATTCGTAAAATGCTCTGACATGAGACCATCTGAAAATTCTTTGGTCCGCATCAAAAGTGCTTGTTTTCTTTTTCGTAGACATATTGCCAGTCTTGCCGTTTCTCAAATTGAGTTAAATGACATGTACCAGACAACTCTGATATTCGATCCTTTTTTGATTCCGAAAAGTTGCTTGATCCAGACAAAAGACACTACAGATACTATTACGCTCTATGGGCATACAGTCATTATAAGCTTCAGATGTGCAAAAAAAAAAAAAAAAAGAATCAGAATAATGAACAAAGAATGCTACGTATCCCTTCTTTCTTTGGTGGTCCCATAGTCTAATTTAACGTTCTTAAAAGAAACACGCTGGAAGGTCCTTTTTCACTCTTGTTCTGCCGTTTTACATGAGGATATTGACATTATCAGTCACTGAAGGAAAAATATGAAGAACTATCAATATTTTGAATAGTCTACTTTTACAATAGTTTTATTGCTTTGGTAAGCTCTATACGATCGAATAGAATGACAAACAGTCCTTCGTAAAAGGAACGGCAAAACCCTGCTTCATTCTTTGTAATTTTTTTGTACAAGATAAAGCTCAAGAGTATAATAATTCTAGTAATTATCAAGAAACATGATCCTTATTTTCCTTATCACAAAGCTGATAATATTTGCAAGCTGCGTCTGATGTTCCTGGACTGAACCTCGTCGCCCTCTTCCCCCTCACTCTCTGATCGCCAAAAAAGGAATCAAATTTTAACTCCGCGATTTTTCCGCAGTCCCCCCTTGGGACCGTAAACAAAAAAGCCAAAGTGACGGATTCTGAAGCTTTTTCGATTATCATCCTTGAACACTGTCATGTCATCGCCTGCGCCTGCACGACTGGCCCAATTGGCCCAGCTTTCTTGCAAAGTGTTTGAGAATGTCTATAACCCTACGGCTGTACGTACCGGCAACAAAATCTTGCGCCAACGTCTTGTTGGCCCCACATTCACACAATACCATCCCAAACAACTTGTCCACTTCCGTGACATCAAAGCCTTGTTCCCCGAATTAAATCTCATCAATACCGAAGAAAAGGAACGATTAGACGAAATTGCACGAAGAAAGAGACGAGGCAAAGGAGCTCCCAAGAAAGGTAATCCAAGTTACTGGAATCGATGAGTGCTATATGTTTTCATTCCCTTTCCGATCACCTGTCACTCACACTCTTGTTTTTTAATCTGTCCAGGTCAAGGCAAACGTGCATCGAACAAGAAACGATAAACAGCCATCTTCATTTGTTTCCTTTCTCTTCAATAAACAATTTAGATCACGGTTATTTTTGTACAGTCATTCCTCCATCGACCGTTTGCTCTTTTTCTTCTTCTGTTCAATCCTTGTGGAATCCCCAACTACGGACTGAATGATATCAGTTTGACGCCAAGTATCCATGGTTTCAATGAGTATTGGAGAACAGAAAATGCATGGATATTCACACATGAGGCTTCTTTTTTTTTATTTTAAAAATATTTCTATGCCAGTCGACATTGTGTCTTGCCCAAAAAGGATCGGCAAGAGCGTCCCCTTTTTACTCTCTTCTTTTTTTCTGAATTTTTTTTTTTACATTATGAACAGTTTAGTAGCTTCGGCCAAACAACATGTAATGCTTAGCATCTTGACCGCAAGCAACACACTTGGTCTCGCCAGGAATGATGGGAGTATCGGTGGGTTGCTTGAAGGGCTTGCAAAGCGACTTGGCACCCATGGAAGGAGCACGTTCATCTTCTTCTTCACCTTCCATAGCACTAATCAAATCATTGTCAATATCCATTTGTTTTTTTACGCAGAACATATGATAAAACTTACGTTCTTGTTGATCGTTCCTTGATGTCATCTTCACAGTCCATGCGATCACACCAGGGGATCAAACAAAGCTTCTTGGCGTTCAACGTGGGGACAAAGTCTTCCCACTTGTTGACGCGGACAATCGACTCGTCCATCTTGGCCTTGGCCTTCTCGTACATTTCACGCTGCATCTTGTTCATGAGAGCCTGAACATCGGCTTCCAGGGTGTCCAAAGAAATGGCAACCTTTTCACCGTTATCACGACGCACCGCCGTGACTTGGTTGTTCTTGAGATCCTTGGGTCCCAATTCAAGACGGATGGGCACACCGCGGATTTCCCAGTGGTTGAATTTGAAGCCGGGGGTATAGTTGTCTCTCAAGTCAGTCTTGGATTTGATACCGGCCTTCTTCAAACGCTTGGCAATATCGGAACAGCTATCGTAGATGCGATCGAAATCTTCCTTGGTCGACTTGGCCGTCAAACCGCAAGGGATGACAACAGCCTGAACAAGCGCGACACGGGGAGGCAAGACGAGACCTTTGTCGTCACCGTGAACCATGACCATGACACCAATGGTACGGGTAGAGAGACCCCACGAGTTCTGCCACACGTGAAGTTTCTTGGCTTCCTCCGTAGCATTAGCAGCGGCATTGGGATCTTCCACGGTGATGTTGAACATCTTGCTAAAGTTTTGTCCCAAGCAGTGAGAAGTACCACCCTGGATAGCACGACCCGTGGTGGGAATGAAACCTTCCACGGTGGTAGTGTAGTAACCACCTGCGAATCGTTCCTTCTCCGACTTCATGCCCTTGACTACAGGTAAAGCCAACAAATCGTTGTACACCTGCTCGTACAAGTCCAAAATTTGATGCACTTCCTTATCCGCATCTTCCAAAGTCAAATGAGCCGTATGGCCTTCCTGCCACAAGAATTCACGCGTACGCAAGAAAGGCTCTAGAATATCACATAAAGACAGTGAGACCTTTTTGTTAACGACATTCAACCCGATTGACCGACTTACGGGGATTCTTGAATTCCCAACGAACGACGGAACACCATTGGTTGATACGGAAGGGGAGATCACGGTGAGAGCGAATCCACTTTGAGAAGTAAGGGTACATGACGGTTTCGGAAGTGGGACGAATAGCAATGGGTTCTTCAAGATCACTAGAACCGGCCTTGGTGACCCAAGCCACTTCAGGAGCGAAACCTTCAATGTGGTCCTTCTCACGCTGCAACACACGGTTGGAAACAAACATGGGGAAGTAAGTATCCTCCACACCCATCTCGGTGATCTCACCATCAAAGAAGTCTAATTCAATCCGTTAGCCCTTGCTCGTTGCACGAAAAAAGTCGTTTGTTATACATACTGGTGATTTCCTTCCAGACATTGTAAGCCAAAGGACGTAGAATGTAACAACCCGAGACGTCATAGTAATCCAACATTTCACTCTTGGTCAAGACTTGCTGGTACCATTTGGGGAAATCCACGTCCTTCTTGTACTCGATACCCATCTGATGAGCATCCTCCACCAAGGCCGAAGTTGCTACACAATTGAGAAAAGAAAAAGAAAACGTTTACATATCAATACCGCGTTTCGGGCCCATTCACGATTGGTATTTACCTTCTTTCTTTCCGGCATTCTTGGCAGCAGGTTTGGCAGCAGCGGGAGCAGGTTTAGATGCGGCCAAAGCCTTGAAATCAACTTCAACGGCTTCCTTGGAAAGAGACTGCAGATACTTTTGCAATTCTTCGACAGTGACAAAGATTGTTTTATCGGCGGCCGAAGGATGGAAAGCAAGAACGGTGGTAGCAGGAAGAGCGAGAAGAGCGGCATCGACCACCAAGTGAATCGAAGCAAGATCAGCCACATTGCTCAAAGCAAAAGGAGACACTGGAGAAAAAGAAAGAGCTTAGGGCTACTTCTGGGTTTCCGAGATACAAATGTGGGTTTGGTTACCTGCTTCCTTGGTGACGCCAAAAGTGCCTTGAAGAAGGTCTTCATTGGCAAATCGGCATTCCTTCAAACCGAGATGTTTGCCTAAAGCCGTAGCGTTGGTTTCGGTGGCATCCAAGGCAATGACAACGACGGGCGTGGGTGCGGCTGTTTTGGCTGTCTTGGGCTTAAGAATCAGGGTTTTGGTGAGCTGGAATGTCAGGTCGTTGGCAGCAGTAGACAAGACGGTGGACCAAGCTTTGTTGTCGGGAACGGACTCGTGCGACACGGTCTTTGGAGAAAGCGAAAGCTTGGAAAGAGTTTCCAGCACAGCGTCACAGCTAGCCATTGGAAGAATTTGAATGGAGCGAAAAAAAAAAAAAGGTAGATGTGGAAGGAAAATATAAGAGCTGAGAAATAAACTTTTTTTTTGTAGGAGGTATGTGGAGCACACCCAGCCAGAAAAAACAAAAAAATTTCAAAGCGGAGATCTAAATGGGATCTGCCCAACCTCGCACATCCTGTCAAAAAAAACACAACCCGCGAAAGGAAAAATCATAACCACCGCGCCCATTGGTGCATTCCATAAAGGGCATCCTTCCCCAAAGAATGAGTCACCCTTGTATGCTCAATATATTGTATACCAAAAGAAAACACACCACCTTTTTGCATTCATTATCCGTTATTCCTTCATGGGCCTATCAAAGAGGGACCAGCAATTAACGCGTCCTGTATTGTTCGCTATGATCTCAAAGGTCACCACATCCACAAACATTCTCAGTATTCCTTTGGCCATACTCGCTGAGAACATCTGGTAACCCATAGAGTGAATATTGGCTGCGGTGTAAGGGGCATCCATTGCTGTCTACAGTACTGCGGCCTCATTCATCCACATGATGAATGATGATTGGGCGGGGTGTCTCTACGCGACAAATCATAGTGCCTCGAGGTACATTAAAACTTTGACTTGCTCTTTTTGAGCTATAACCACATTTTGTCGTCTGTGAACAGAGATGCAGCATGAATTATCCTCCATTGATGAGAGAATCAGCGTTCGCAAAAGTATTAAATAGAAGGGATGATCCGAGCCATTATTTGATCCTGTTACATACAAGGAACAATTTATAAATTTTAAAAGTCGACGATGCAATGCAGTGCAGAGCAATGCAGTCAGAGTGAAGGAAAAGATGGCGGGATTTAGTGACTCGTTAAAATCCAGAAATTGTCCAGGGTACGTTCCTGAACGACCATTTGTGCTGCACGTTTCCGTCGGCGGGCCGTGGATCCATTGGCTGAATTAGGTGGGGGGTCGGCAGGGTGTCGATTCGGTGGAGGTTGCGTCGGATCCAGTGGTTCCTGTCCCGCGCAACCGCGTCCTTCTCCTTCTTCGTTTTCCTCTTCATCCTCTTGCTCGGTTTCGTGAGCCTCATCCACGGTGTAGTGCGGTAATCGTTCTCCGTCACGGGTCACACTATGGTACGAAGGCAAACCGTCGGCATTGTTATCCAATAGTGTGATTTGGCGAGTCACTGCAAAGGGTAAGCCGATGCAAATGGGCGGGATCACGGTCCGTTCATCCAAATCGTAATAAATCAGCACGCGAATGTAATGTCGAATTTGTAAAAAGGGGGATTCCAGCGAATAAGTCAATCGTCCTCTGGTAATGGTGCTCTTGATGTCGGGCATTAAATAGAAATGGTCGTCGTGAATGGTCGGCTGCAGTGGCACGGATTTCACTCGTCGTAATCGGTATTTGGTAGTATCTAGGATCGTCTGAAGAGGGAATGAAAAAGCAATCGATGTATTGAGAGGCGGATGCAGGTATATAGAAGGTTGGTTGGAACACACAATTAAATGCCGTTTGGTGCCTTGAAACTCGTCATCACTATATAACAAAAACCATGGCCCCCAATTGAATTCAGAGCTTTGTTTCCCCCCCAAAAAAAAAGGTACGATCTCCAGGGTGGAGCTTACCTTATATCGTAGCGATACAGTTCTTCCTGAATGACGTCGACTTCGATTCTTGTGATTTCCAAAGGCACGTCTGCGAGACTTTGCAGGTTGCCCACGAATTCGATGCCCGCATCATTTTCGAGGCACACCCAAGTGGGCACTTTGAATTCCCATTTCATGTTGGCCGGTCGTTCACCGTGCATGATGACTTTGGGAACCTGGTAACCGAGGGTTTGACCCTGAGCCACATGTTTGGGTAACAGCGTTTTATGAATTTGCACGGGTCGCTCAATATGGGTCTCCTTTGCAAATTTCCCGCATCCCAGGATCTTGGCCGTGATGAGATATTGGATCTCCAAGAACTCCGATTTGAAACTGGGACACAAGTACCCAGGAATCGTTACTTCGAAACCTGCCATCACCATGTCGACAAAAGGACGTGAATATGATTTGTGTCTTTCGGGTCATCCATTTACCTTGTTCCAATTTTTTTTCCTAACCTAAATCCGTGACACCAGCAGGTAGTGTTGCATCTTGGAGGAGAATGCTTTTTGATTTGCGTAACGTTTTCCAGGCGTGCATTTTCTGAGCGATAAAGTGGGCTTTTAAAGGATCGCGCCAAGTGAGATGAGAGTGACCTTTAAACTTGATCTCGATGGACTGAAGTTTGGTCGGTCGTGAAGCCACGAGTCTTAGTTTTCCCCGTACTTTTTGTCGTTTTGGATAACTGCAGTGTTTCTCTTGCATAGGACCAAAAAACTGTACCGTTTCTGGGAAAAATAGATCCACCGCAATAAGTTTCTTGGTCATCGTTGCATTGAAATGAAGGAAAAAAGGGAATCAGGCACAACAGGAGGACGGTGAAAAGGAAAAAAAGAAGAAAGAGAAAAAATAGAAGTAGCGAGTTAAGTTGAACACGTGAAGACGCACAAGAAAAAAAAAAAGAGAGAGAAAAGAAAGATAAGCAAAGACAAGGGAAGCAAAATAAAAAGAAAAAGGGTGTTTGCACAGAGAGAAAAAAAGAGTAGCGTGTCACAAAGCGAAATGACAAGAGAAAGGTTTGAGTTGTATGAGCAAAAACTATTCCTTGTGCGTGCGGCCCCGCTATTCTCTCTCTCTCTCTTAACCGTGCGGAGGATCAAACTTCATTTCTCATCCTTGTTATTTTTTCGGAATCCCAATTTCCCGTGCCCCGCTGTCCATTGTTCATATCTTTGCCCGCTCCTCCCCCCCCTTTTTCTCCCCTTTTGGGCCTTTTTTTTTCATTCTACTTACACTGTCAGTTAGCCTTCTTTATCGGTCATGGATGAACACGAACACGGTCATGAACATGCCAGTGGCATGGGTCACAGTCATAACCTAGATCCCGCCTTATTCTCGGAGTACGCCGCCACCAACGAACCCATCGGCACCATCATGACGCTTCACATGGTATCCATGATTGCCGGTATATCCTAGGCTACAGCATAATCAAAAAAAAGTTACGCACGGTCCTAAACATTTAATTTTTTGCATAGCTTTTGGATTCATGTATCCACTCGGCCTGGTACTTGGGTTGGTGAAAAACAAATGGCATGTCCCTGTCCAGATCCTGGCCACTGCTACCTTTGTAGCCGGATACTTTCTTGCGCACGCGCATTCAGGACGCAACTATGTAATGATGAAAAACAGCATGGCAAGGCTCCGTTGTGTATACTTACGCACGTTCTTTTATTCCCCCTAGGAACCTCATATTGCTCATCGCTGGTTTGCTTACATTGTGATTTGGGCCATCGTTATCCAGTTCTGCGCCGGTGTTTACCTGAAACTGCACTTGGAAAAAGGAATCCATGGCCGTATTCGACCGGCATTCAAATTATTGCATCGCTACTGTGGTATCTCTGTGCCTATTGTAGGTTATGTCCAAATCATGCTTGGCGTCATTGCCAGTCTCGGATTTTGTTACGGAGGTAATCGCCCGGAAGAGAAAAAAAAAAGTGAGGGCACAAAAAAAAAGATGCTAAAACCCACCAACATTCATAGACCACACGGGACAATGTCTGGCCCATTTTATCATGGGATCATCGTTTGTCGCTTACGGCATCTTGTTATTGTTATCGTTGCGTGTGGGTGGGCCCTGGTTACTTCGGCAACAAAAAAGCCCCGAATGGTACGATAGCTGGGTTATCATGCTTTGGGGTATCGTCAATACATTTACCGAACATCGGTAAGCACCCATCCAATGGCCTAATAATGGTAATTACTTATCGAGAATTCGAAAAGATGGGGTCAGGAATGGAATCACGGCGACTATCAGCACACATCCATGGGTATCATCTGGTGGATCGCTGGTATGGTGGGCATCGTGTTGAGCCGAAACGGTAAACGTACGGTCGTACCAGCCGTATTGATTATTTTGACGGCCGTGGCTTTCCAGGTGGGACAAAGACGGAAAAAAAAAAGTTGGCAATATACTGATTCAGACGTTTAGGGCCACGCGCAGCACGTTCCTAACAGCGGCCAGATCCATTCATACTTTGGCTACATGTTGATGGCCGGTGGACTCAGCCGTATCATTGAAATTTGCTTTGTCTGGAAAGAAGGCGATTTTAGCATTACCCCTTGGCAATATCTGCCACCTTTGGTAAGTCATCATGATTGTATTAAGTGACATGGGACTGACAATGGTATTTTCCTTCTTTGTCCAGACATTGATGCTCTCTGGAATGCTTTTTATGGGATCGACAGAGGAACAGTTGGGTTATCTGTCGATAATTGGTGTCGACATCAGTTCGTACAGCAACATTTTACTATCGTTTGGTTTTGCCGTCTTCTTATGGTCGTTTTTGCTCATTGCACTGTGGGAAAGACTGTCGAATTATGATCCTTCCACGGCCTCCCGACAAGGCTACACCGAAGTGGCCCGTCAACAGCAAGATGAAGAAGACCGCCACATCAACACCTTGCTGCATGATAACGGCTCTGGATTCCTCGACGACGATGAATTTGATGACGATGCCGTTCAACTCAAACCTCGAAGCCAAGGCCCTGCTTTATAAAGCACTCGCGCAATCTACGATTTTTTTTCTCCAAGATTTCCCTATTTTTTTCATTGCACACACGCTTCGCTTTCTCTATTTATACACACGTCATTCGCCAGTACACTAACATCCATTTCGGCAAATCATCTTTTTCCACTTTTAATAATATCAGTTGATGCTTTGTGATTCAAACAGAAAAAAGCGTATACGGACAGTTGAGACAGGGGAATTGCGATGGCAAATGTTTCAATGTCCAAAATAGGAAAGAGGAAGACTATCGGCCAAAGCGGGGCTTTTCGGCTATGCGGCCGCAGTCGAGATGTTGAAACAGTTGAAAAAAAACCAAGTCTTTTTATAAGCTCAAGAGAGCCAACCCGTTTCATTCTATTTATTCTACTCTTCTACTTGTACTCTATTTCATTAACGAATGTATTTCTACGCTTTGAAGCAACGAGTTGACGACGACAGCGAATCGCTTCCTTTCAAATACACAAGCATCATCGACTTGTTCCTTGCTCTAATGGAATGCTGAAAGTTGTCCCACCGCCGCAAACCCCCGCCCGCCTGTAAACGACTCACGCTCGAGCCATCCCAACTTCCCTCTGTCTTTTTGTTTTTCTTGCAGTACTGTTCCGTATCATACCAACCATTCAACACCAGGTCATGGAAATTTACGCAAACCGGTGCAGTCAAGAGTGTGCTGTTTATTGCCTTATATCTAAACTGCATAAACTGGTATTCATTTGCACTATCAACTTTTTATCATACAAACTGTAAAAAATAACTCCTAAACCTACTGTATAAATTCAAGCATGTCATCTTTTTCTTTTTCTCATCATTCATTCTTATTACATTTACTTCATCCAATAAACGCAACATACAAAAAAAAAAAGAAAAAGTCACCAAAACATCTGCGGTATTCTTTGTTTTTTGTCCCAAAAGAATTTTATTATTCTTTAGTTTGGGATTCCAACTTTTTTGCTTTTTTGGTTATCCTCCAATGCATGCTGAAAATGAACCACCACCCTCAACGTCGCCATGTGTTAGCATTACCTACGTCAAAGAGCAATTGGTGAAAGCCATGGACCTGAGTGATACACTTTGCAGCTCGCTGACAAACACGAACCAAGAACAACCATCGGAAACCGCCAGCAATACCAGTGAAGCGACTATTCCTGCTGACGTACAAGCATCTCTGGTAAACACGCTTCTCGAAATTGACAAACCCCCAACCGCAATGGCTGTAGCTCAATCCAATTCCGTCCTTTTTTTTTTTTTTTGCTAGCTGGCATTGGAGGACATTGTCCGTCAGTTGGACCACTCAGAGTACCTTGATCGCATTGCCGTCAAGCTGAAAAGGCTGAACAAACACAAGGCAAGTCAACGTTTTAAATTATTCACCCATAACGGTCCCGACTGATAAAATGCGCTGTAGGCTTGGCGGAAACGGCATATCAAGACATTACAGCGCAAACGTGACGAAAGACAACGACGTTTGAAAAAGCTTCAGAAAGAATTGGACTGCTGGCGTATCGAGAACATGAATGAAAACGAAATCCGCAAAAAGGTAGACCAAAATGACATTTATTTTCTCGTCTACTCCATTTGCTGATCTTTTTTTTTTTTTGAACTCCAAAAAAAGCAACAACAAGACAAACAGCAGCAGGAAGAACGAGAAAAACAGAAGCGCAATAGTACCCATGCGAGGATCAAGGAGCTTTCACGTCTTTTGCAACGATTGACGCAGTTGCGCGATCTAAGACGGAAAAGGCTAGAAAGCAAAGGTAAGAAACGCGAACCGCAAATACGAGAACAACAATGACTGAACGCGTAGGTTTGCAGGCCGCTTTTTTGCCGATCAAGGCAACGCCTTCTTTAACAAGGTCAAAGCATGGCACGATGCCGAGGCGCAAAAGACGGAAGAAGAAAAACCTTGGGTAGACGACGACCACTCAACATCTCCATTGACTATTGACCCGCTGGATCATTGGACCGACGCCCCATTGGATGAGTCCGCCTACCGATACTGGAGGCAAGCATTTCAACATCCAGACAGTTTACGTCGCGTACGCAAGCATTGGGATCAATATTTAATCCATGATGATCACCAAGATCCCAATAGCATTTCGTCCCTTGAACAAAAGATACCACCTACGTGGGTAACTCCTTCCCCTCCTGCCAACTGGATTTGGGCATCCTGCCTTGTCTGATGGTACACCTTTTTTGCATACAACAACCTTGTACTTTATATACTTTCATTTTCTATTATTTACATCATTCCATCATCCTGTCTGTATCCATCCGCTAATGTGATTAAAGTCTCCTTCATCTCTGCATAATCCTCGGATCCAAACCCGTAGTCGCCTTCTGCGTATTCAAAATGGTCCTTGAAAGAGATGCCCTTCAATGACTGAACCATGTCTTCAACTACAGCACCCAAACGGTCTCCATTATACAGTCGAGATAATGCAGGCACTGAGTGAGGTGGCATCAATGATTTCGTGGATTCACTGCAAAAAAAAAAAATCAATGGGTGATCAATCCATGCCATGTACTTTGTGTGTCTTCTTACATCAAACCATCGGCACCAATAGACGAATCAAAGAACCGAGGGAAGGATTCGGCAATCGGATAAGGTGCGTCAATAACCGATCGATAGTGAAAAGGGGAATGCTCATGCTTGAAACTCGAGCATGCCTGTTCAATATTGTCCTCGTAATCCATTCTGTTACCTCTAGTCAGTAGATCTGGCACAGAAAGACTTATTTGGTATATACCTTGAGTTTGGAATGCCACGAAGGACGACAACTTCTCCCGTAACATCTTCACGCATCTGTTGTTGGGGAGCTTGGATCGTAAGGTCAAGCAAGCAAGGGTCGAGTGTGGCCTTGTTGGCTTGTTCCTGTACAGGCACAGGTAAAGACACTGTGAGGCCAGCTAACCGTGTCGGTTGTTGGCGGTTGAGCAACGCTATACTGTCGGTTAACGATAATCCATTCTTTTTCAATCGGTAGGGTAAAGAAGCGGTTTCAATGGCGGCAGAGAGAATGGCGCTTGTATGGTACAGGGATTCACACTAGAGAGGGTCGTCATCAACAGGCTAGACATCTTACTGAATGGAATGGGGGAGCTAGCTTACATTGGCATGCAAATAAGGACTGTTGATTCGTTGGGGCGTTCTTAGCGGGACGTACAGAGAAGAGAGAGGGGATAATCGAGCCAGACTAAAGGCATGACTCAGGGCTTTCTTCTGACGGGCTCGCTAGTAGATTCATGTCAATAGGGTTCCTTTTTGCGAATATACGAAAAAAACTCACATCGGAAGAAGGAGTATTGGAGGATATACCATAGGTAAGTATGGCAAGTTTCGGGAATTCATCTCGAATATCTTGCAGCAATCCTTCTGCGAATCCACCAAACGCGTCATCGATCCCCGTAAGTAATTGGAAACCTTGGAGCTGGTCGCATTCTTCGGCAAAGAAGCGGAAATTATCATCAAAAATGTCGGTTTCCTTTTCATTATCGTCATACGCTTGGCGTCCCGCAGAGTAGACATTGAAAGGATGTAAAGGGTTTTCTGCAGTATGCGTCTGAATTGTGTTAACTGAACGAGGATGGTAAAAGATGCGATTATAATCGGACCACGTGGTCACTGTGGTATCCAGCATTTGCGCGGCCACATCTAGATCCATAGCGTTGCTTGTATTCTATTTTCTCATCATTATCATGAATATTCAGACAGTTCATCAACACTCTTTTTGTAGGCTCAAACCTCGTCTAATCGATCTAATTCCTGCTGATATCGATTCTTCTCCCTCACATCCGTGGCGACGGCGTTGATCCCATTTTCCCTAGAAAAAGCAGACGATATTTTCGAATCACCTAGAGTTTAAAAGAATAACCCGAAGCAGCAGTCTCTTACCATGGCACCTGATCGGCCTCGTTTGCTTCGCCGATGAAAAGCTTGTTGTATTTCTGCAACGATCCAAAGGCGCCTTTCAGATCGTAAATGAGGACACGCGGAGTATACGTCTCCATTCCCTTTATCAACCAGCGTTTGCATCAATATCCAGCCCAGTTATGCCGCCACATTAAATCACTTACATTCGGGGTCAAGCCAACTCGATAAAGGATATCATGATTGATTTCCTTGGGCTTATTATCACCATTGCCGTAATCGAAATACTCTTCCTAACATGAAAAGAAGCGGGGGTATTAAGCGATTGACGATGTAAAAAGTTGACCAAGAGTTTTACCTGAGCATTCCAAAAGTGAGTTCCAACAAAATTGGCTGCTTGGCCTAATTGTAAGGTAATAATTTCACGCATGGGGACCAACACGATGAACAGAGCAAAAAGGCAGTTTCAATGGCAGCTGGCCAGGCACACAAGTGACTTGTTTCCCTCAAGTTCTCTTTTTCATGAAGTGCAAACCCTTCCTATCTTATTCGTCTTTTTTGTTTCATCAAAAAAAAAATATAAAAGCGTGACAAAGCTTTGCTACAACAACAACTCTGCTACATCATGTATAGTACAATATTCTTGCTTCCTTCTTAATGACCGCTGTGTCTTTTTGCATATGCCCAACTGCGGAGTGGAGATGACCCATGGTATTGTTCGTGTCAGTAAGGATCAAAACTGGACAAAAGAAGAGTGGGGTGGATCAAGAACCATTCGATCCAACAGAAAAACCGTTTCCTCGAGATTAAAAAGTTATCGTCGTCTTTTGTGCCGTCTCGCATCCGCCGTCTCAGATGGATTGTATTGGGAGCTGTAGCGTCCTGCTGATTCTGGCTTCGGCTCCGGCTCAGTAATGCCAAATACCATACTTCTTGCTCGTGCTCGTTCCTTGCGTTCGCGTTCCAGACGCTGAGCACGCAAAGCTTCAATGGAGGAGGAGGACGATGAAGGCGAAGAAGATTTGTCCTAGATACACGTCCATTAGTAGATCTGCCACACGCAGAGATTACTATCTATTGGTCGCATCTTTTACCTCGCTCTTTTTCTTCTTCTTATCCTTCTCTTTATATTCTTTGTGAGAGTGCTTATCTTTTTTAGCCAAATGGTGACGCACAGTGGCCAAAGGATCTTCGCTAATTTTCACCGGCTCTCTTCGTCTAAAATGCATGAAATGCCATATTCATAAGACCGCTAACCTTGCTTGCTAATCCATGCAAAAAAAAAAAAAAAAAAGTACCTTTTCTTCGGATTGTTTTCATGACGAACATATCGCCTTACATGTTTATCAATGTATTTTTCATCTTCCTTGGGTCGACCTGCATACCAGGGAGTATCGGTATCTATTTCAATCACCCATCAATGAGACTATTCAATGGCTCTCTCAAAATTGTACCAGGCTCACCTTTCACGTCTTTATCGAGATACATGGTAATCTGTCGATTCCATTTTTCATCCTTGGCTTTTTCTTCTGCTTTGCGTTCTTCATTTTCCGCATTCTGTCGTAGCTGTGAGTCATACTGCACAGACAATACATCACTTTCATCGGATCAGAAATGCCTACCGTTTCCAGATCATCAAACAATCGGAAACCTGCTGTGGATGAAGCAGGAACCAAAGCTGCATCGTCACTGCTCTGTCTCCCCGTTGCACGATGTCGTAATAATTCTAATCGAGCTTCACTTTCCTATTTTAACTCCATTGGTTAAATTAACTACCAGCTGACGATGCTGTGCAGACACTTACTGCTTTTATGACTCGATCCCGTTTAGCATCTTCTTCTTGTTTCGCTTTAGCCTCGTCCTTTCGGACCTTTTCAATGTTTTTCCTGTTGTAGACATGCCAGCTAAAAACAATAACGGTTGGAATATCAGTGTCTCACGAAAAGGATTAGTGTTGCAAATACCTTTTGTGAGGCAAGATATTCATGATCAGAAGCAAGCAAGATGAATGAATTTGGCAGGTTTCCACACTCTGCGGGAAGTAAAGTGCCGGTCCCGCTTTACAGAAACAAGGTCAGCGATTCATGAGGAATCAGGTGTGGGCAACGCGATTTGCACCAAGCCCAAATGAATGTTGCATTTTCTTACTCCGCACCGCCCATTTGATGAAAAAATAAGTTTCGCTCTTGTGCCTCTTTTTTATTTTTTTCTCTTTCTTTTTTCTCTTCTCACTCACCAAACGAACTCGTTTGCTTATCACACCTTATTACCATGGAAAAGTTTAGAGAGGTAACCACCGGTGCCACCGGTAGGGGGATAACATGAAGGGTTCTTTGTTCTGAAACTGTTCGTTACTTAGAAAATGACCACCTTGCGTGCCGAAGCTGAGGCCGCCACCAAGCGTGTGGAAGAGTTGGATATCAAAGTGACTCAGCTCCAGGAAGAACATGATGCTAAAGACAACGAGATTGCCGATCTTCAAGAACGAGCAAAGTTATTGGAAGAGCAACTTGAAAAAGCCGAAGCCGATCTCAAAGAAGCTAGCGCAAAGTAAGTTAGGACTGTAAAAACAAGGGGGGAGGGGAGACCTTTTTCTTTTCGTCGCCGTGGCTGCCTTGATGGCCATGATGACGCTTTCCCCATCTGAAGATGGTGTCTGGATTTATATCGTACACGTTGTGAGGTTGTTGCACGGTATGTATATTGACGCTTCTGTTTTATTCGCGACTAGTTACCGTGAGGCCGACTTGCGTTTTGAACAACTTGACAAGAAGACCGTCAAGCTTCAACAAGAGGTAGCCACGTGGGATAAGAAGAATGCAGAGTTGGAAACCAAGTACGAGGCTGCCAAGGCGGAGATGGAGGAATTTGAACAACAGCTCGAAGGTGTTTAAAGGACTTTTCAACAAGAGAAGTTTAATTTCACTGTCGGAAAAAGAAACCACAAACATACAAAGGCAAAATACACATGTCAGCATCTTTCCAACGTCCCCATTATTTCTTTGAGTAACAGTTCAGTGGACGACAAGTCTTCCTTTTTTATTATTGATGTGAAGTATAACACACAAAAAGGCGAAAAAAAAAACCATCAAGTGACAAAGCTTAGACAGGAACAGAGAGGTCGGGACCAT
The DNA here is from genome assembly GCF_025331425.1 of Radiomyces spectabilis. NCBI lineage: Eukaryota > Fungi > Mucoromycota > Mucoromycetes > Mucorales > Radiomycetaceae > Radiomyces > Radiomyces spectabilis. The sequence continues at coordinate 1,554,123 of NW_026251934.1, read as the reverse complement.
TGCCCATGGGCACGACTTGGGTGGGGTTGATTTGACGGTGAGACATGTAATAGTGCTTTTTGATATGTTCCAAGTTGACGGTGCCAGCAACGTTGGGCATTTGATAGATCTTTCGTGCCCATTTCAGGATGTGAGGATAGTCCTTTTCGATGCCCTTGATGTTACATTTGAAGTGACCGTGATAAACAGGATCGAATCTGATGAGAAAAAAAAAAAAAGACAAGTCAGTTGATGATGAAATGATGGTTCCCTAATTTGTTTATATTGACGTTACCTCACAATGGTGGTCCACAAGCGAATATCAGCTTCTGTGAATCGCTTTCCGACCAAAAACTCGTTTTTGGAAAGTATCTCCTCCACACGATCCAGTGACTTGAACAGTGGCACCACATTCTTTTCGTCTAACAAAAAACAAAGGTGAGATACGGTTTATGGTGAACCAACAACACAAAAAGATAAGGACATACAGGCTTCTTGAGTTGTGGCAAAACCACTCTTGTAGACACCATTATTGATGTCGTTGTAGATCCAGTCATTAATCTCATCAATATCCTTTTGCAAATCTTCCGGATAGAACGTCAGAGCCTTTTTGTCTTCGGACAGGAACTTGTTGAAAGCGGTGTTGAACATGCGGATGATTTCCGAACTTTCGTTGTTCACTGTGAACATAACAAAAAATTGAGCATATTCGAGTCACAGTTTCTTTTTTTTTTTTTTACTTCTTACCAATGGTGTTGAGTTTCTTATCCCATAAAACGGGGACAGTGAATCGTCCTTCATAGTTTGGATTCACTTTGAAGTATAAATCGCGCAAGTAGCTGGCATGGTTGATATTGTCGGGGATGGCCCCAGGACACTCTTCGCTTGACGAAAATTTCCTAATTTGGACATCGTCAATGTTAAGACTTGTTTCTAAAAATAGATGGAAAAATAAGGCGCGCGATCGGTTACCATCCTTTATCGAGCATCAGATAGTCGACGGCAGATAAACCGATAAATTCGTCCAGACCCTTCAATGCACGGACAATCGCTGTACGGTGAGCCTATATCATTGCAGACGGGGGGTGAGCTTTTATGGTTATTCCTTCTCTGCACGAGGGAGCATAGAATTCATTTTTTTGTTGGCACTTACCCAAGGACACGCCCAGCTAATATAAAGGTGGTAACGGTCTCTGTTTCCATGGTATATTGTGGTCAGAGGGTTTTGTTTTTTTGGTTTTCTTTGGGAATAACGCAGCTTACTTTTCGGGTTGGAATTTGGCATCGGGTTGGTCGACAATGACATCGCGAAACACGGATTGCTGACGACGGAATTCGCCGTCTTTGCTGGCCCAGTTCAAGATATTGGTTTGAGGTTTGGTGTTTGTGGACATGGTTCTTACAAAAAGATGAAGTCTTGCAGAGAGAGTAAAGAGCGGACGAAGCAACATGCTCTTCTTTTTTAAAAGCCAGAATGGGGGATTTTCCTGCGATGGGGATGATGATTTTGAAATTGCGGGAAAAGAATTTCGACATGACACATCGATTTGTCAGATTTGTCATGCGGGTTTTTGGTTGTGACGGTTGAAAAAATGATTCACATTCACCAAGGCCACGCAACGTTTGGTCTGAAACCTGGTCAGAAAAAAGAGCACTGACCATGAAAGATTCCAAAAATCGTAAATCAGTGAGCCTGGGGGGAGAAGGGGATTTCCTGGAACTTCTTTTGCCCATCACACCATGTGGTGTGGTTGATCATCTTGATTTTAAGGTTCTTTACCATCAAGGCGGAAGCAACGGAATCCGCCCTCCATCACAACAACAAAAAAAACAAACACATAAAAAAGTCTATTTGATTGTAGTGCGAAACTTTGGTTGATCCGGAAAAGTCTGGAATCTTTTTAGGCGTCGATAAAAATTTCCTTGAACACGGATCAGGATCATGTACAATCTTTTTTTTTCTGACTGAATCAATATCTCTTTTTGCGTTGCTTACGCGTCCATACATCATGTCCATATCGCAGCGAGTCCCAAGATATGGGAATCGGAGTTGGCGATGGAAGCAAATTGGAAACCGTTAATGCACCCACGCCGATAATGTGGCGTGCTCGGATGGCGGAAAATGGCTCCTGAGCTGTCTTGAAGAGTGATAAGCTTTTTGATGTCTGTCCATCGTTCAACCGCAGGGTATACAAAGCGGGAATTCAAAGTGTGGATGGCTTGATTGGCAGGCTCGATGAATTTTTCTTTATTGACACAACTTTCGCAAAATGGAATGGATACCTGTGCAACATACAAAGAGCACGCTTATATGTGGGTTGGTGTCCAAGGCGTTTGATCATTAACAAAAATTTTACTCTGTCCTACTTTTTTCCCATATGCATTACCATGGCTTCACATCCTAATACATGAAATGTTGCCATGACCATCCTTTGCACGGTTTGTTGTGTTGAATCACGGTTATATAAGGCTTTGGGAAACCTTGAGGTTCAGTCTCTTGGGACTCGTGAGAAAGAAGGTCCGGATACATGCCATCGGAACCAAACACCGCCGGTCTGTCTCATCGCGACAGCTGGTTGGAAGGTTCTGCACACCAATGGCAAGAAATGAATCACTGCGGATAGGGTCGCCAAGAGTGACAGGAATACTGCAAGTCACAATAAAGATCTTTTTGACATATCGGGTCGCTCGGTCAAACACAAATTTTGACACGACAGCTTTTGACATGAATTATAAAGTGTTTGGCTTGTTATAAGTTGTCTTTATTCCAAAGGAACGACATGGAGAAAAATAGTGCTTTTGCTTTTTGTGTAATTGGATGAATAACGTGCAAAAGTGGAACGACGTAGGGAAAATAAGAAGAAAACAAGGTTGCATTGGATGTGTTTGTTATTTATCTTGGATGTTGGCGGCAAACTAGGCTGAAACCGATTTCTCAGATAAGCGAAAAAGTTGGACCAAGAAAAGTAAAGCTTTTTTTTTTGCCAATGGATTCCCACTATCGAAAATCGCAATGTCTGTGTATGAGAGTATAAAACAAAGAAAAAAAGAGTCTAAATATCGGTTGGTTATACTAAAAAGGGGATAAAACGACGGGTTGAGGGACGTGAAAAGTAGAAAGTTTTGTGTATTTGTTTACTCTGTTATCAGTTGCCATCAGAATGGCCTTTGTGCCAGTCTGTGCTTTTTGGAAAAGCCCAACCTATCATGCCAAATAAGACACGATTCCTAAATTCTTTTTAGTGTGGAAAATCTGAATTTGTTGACAGTTCAAACGTGTTTTTTTGACTCCTTGAACAAAACGGAACACGGATCCGAACCTTAATACCTTTTCCTTTTCTTGGCCCCCCCCCCAAAAAAAAAATTAGAATGTGAGTATAAAAGCTTCAAGGATCACCCAACATTTTCACCTCATCCATTTTCAACGTTTTATCTGCATCTTTTTTTTTCAACATCATTTCTGTCACTTTTGCTTCAAAAGCTTTCATTCTTGCATCTGTACTCATCCCATTCTCATCTCATCACCAAACCCACAAGAACACATCATCAATTATCATGGTCAGCTGCACTGCTGTTGTCAAGTATACCAACAATAACACCCCCAACTGGGAGGTAATGCGAGATTCTATTCGAGACATCAACCTCAGTGGTGGTCAATGGTGAGTGATTCATAATGGTATACAATCCATTGCTTGGCAACTCAACGTTTCTCGTGTCTTGATTAGTTCATGGTGCGGAAAATACGGTCATAGAAGAGGTGCCTGTCCGTTCCTCAAGTAAATCAAGCATAAACCAAAAACAAAGCACCGCATCATTCATTTTACCAAAAGATCTCGCCTTTCTCATTTCACCCTTGAGAGGAAGTACCGCTCAAAAAAAAAAGTCGTCCCGGTTTGCAATCAAAAGAACCAAGTTAGAGAATTGTTGTTCATGTTGAACACAAAAAAAAAGTTTTTTGTTTTTCTTCCATGTCTTTTTTTATCGATTTCCGTTCATGTACATTCATCCTTGTTTTTGCACAAATTTAAACTGAAACATTTTGTTTGTAAAAAAAGCACCCATAAAAAGTAATCGTCACTTTCACAAAGAAATCGCGTTGGTTGATAATTTATACGATTTGGGACTCGAGTTCACCCTGCCTAGAGATTCCTCAGTTTTCATGAAGAAGCATTAATCAAGATCCATACATTTTCCATTGCGAATTGAACTTTGATTGGAGTTGTCAACTGGATTCCTAGGGATCAAAGAGTATAGAATATAGGTCTTATAACTCTATTCGTAGCCCAGATACTTGACACGACTCTCCTGTTTGTTCTCAGTGATAAAGAGGCAAGGTACGGACCGGCTCATCAATTTATGCAAGACTTTGTCATTCTCTATGCTGAAATTTGGCAAAATTGAAAGAAAAAAGACAGCGTCTAAAACGAACTGGGGTTCTACCCATCAATTAAGTTACCAACGTGTTTGTTAAAACCAGCACGTCAGTGTATCTGAAGAGTCAGGTTGGCTTATCGCTTGAACTTCCATTGGTGTCAGGCAGTTTAGATTACCGCAGCAAAAGGTCATCCAAAGATCATCTAAAACATTTCGAGTGAACATTGTATTTTCGCGGATTTCTGTCTTTATCTCCTCATCCAATTCTTTATTTCAGTATCACATATTTATTGAAAGAATAGCCGTCCACTAAAGTATATGCATCACTGTTGGCCAACTCGCCTAGGGAAGCAGTGTCGAATGCGGCTTTTACATGCATTCGTGGCGTCTCTTGTCGGGAACGAAACACGGAGTATCAGGAAAAAAAGAACATCAAAAAAACAAAAAGAGAACAAGAGAAAAATAAACAACTCTAACCTTAAATCAAAAAAGGTTCGGTGCAACCTTTGTCAACCCTAACGTTGTCAATGTAGGCCAAAGCACAAGAACGAGGTCAACCATGCCTCGTAATATAAAGAAAAGACAAAAATAGTTTGTGACAGACACTGTTTGACATGCTCCGCGACGCTCACAGGGACAGAGAATCATCATGTCATCCTTCGCTATTCTCCACCATTCATGCCTTTTTTTATGTCTCGGCCATCCAATAATTGATACGACGCTACAGCTTATCATGCCGAAATGCTCGGTAGAAAGGACCGTGTCAAAATCGCCACGCAGAAAGCTTTTTTTTATTTGTTGAATTTCTTTATCGATGTTTTTATGCGACATGCAAGATTTAGAAAAACCAAGAATTGACAAAACGGTGTATTAAATGTACATTGGTTATCAGCTGTTGTTCATTCATAATCATTGAATATCAGATACAATGGTTCGTATGGCAGGCCAAGGGAAACTATGGGTAATAACCGTAATATATCATACAAGAGACAACAATTTACTATCGGTCCAAATTTTTTTATTATTTTTTCGAGACGGGCTTTTGTTCCGTGTTTCCCTTGATGTGATACGGTATCTAAAGGACCATGGTGCAGTATTCAGGCAAGGATTACAAATACGTGCAAGAGGCTCTTCAATACCTGGAAAAGTTCACGCCTCATCACCTCCGAGTTTTTTCCTTTGCCACTTCCGACTATCACTTTGGCCATAAACTTCCTTTCCACTATGATCGCTGTCATGTGGAATTCCATTCTCACTCACTCTACCAGGATCCCGTCAAAGGTGAATTGTGTCCACCAATGCCAAAGGCGAAAATAATGTGGCTCACGCATTTCCACATGACGTAGCTCAAATTGTGTTTGATTCAAGTAATTACACATTTCCACCGGACATTATCTTTTTGAATCCTGCTGCATTGCCCAACGTAGAACCTCAAGCTTGGTTGCCTACCGACTGGGATATCACAGCCAAAACGTGTCTCGTAGAATGGCTCCAGCATATTGAAGAGCTCTTGTTCCAAGGGACCAGTCGCAAACTCTCTGTACCCGATATCATGGCGGTGGATTCTGAGGAGGTAAACCTTGGGGCTTTTGCTATTGTTTTAAGTGATTGGTTTTGATCTCTTGTCTGGAAACGCAAGGACCGATCGGAGTCTCTGAGTGTCAGAACAGGTGCATCGGTTGAACCCGTACGAAGTCCTTCTCACGGTACAGTGACAAGACGTGTGAGTAATTCTGGTAGCCATCCTTCTTCCATTCTCCCGCATGCGGAGATGGTTGAATTTCGACGTTCTTTTATTCAACAATGTCTCATGCAATATAATGAGTAAGTGCGACGGCTGAAAAAGGCAAACGAATCGATTATCAATCACTGGAATTTCCTTTTATGCTTTTTTATTTTTAGCCATGTGATACGTTACGACGATAAAGAGTTTTTTTCCATCAGTCTGTATCTCACCGTGAAAATCCCGTCGGATCTGTTCCAGGAACTTCAAGAATATCACTGCCAAGCCGTGCAACAACGGCCGGAACCCAAGGTCGCCAAAGCACGACAGGAAGCGCCCGTCATTGTCTCACGTAAAAAAATTGTCACAGGCCACTTGGATGGGAGTTATTTTTTTTTTTTTTTGAACTAGGTTGTGCTCACTTATCGAGTTTTTTTTCCACTAGTGCAACTGCCGCAGGATTTCCCTCTATCTGATATTCGGGTCCACTTTATCTCTGCCGTCAACACCCAATCGCCGTCCATCCCAATTCCCGATCAAGCTCAATTTACATTTCCTGTCAACTTGGAATCCTCACTGCCAGACATGGTAGCCGATCTCTTGTAAGCATGAAATTTGTAAAAATGAAACCCTTGGTTAAAGAAAACTTATGCTGTCGTTTAGCCAATTGGTCCTGGACGACATCCCCAAATTTCATTCTCAACTCTTTGTGATTGGCCAAATCGATCATTAACAAGGACGGAAATTGGTTTTTCCACCCTAATTGACTTGCCGTTTTTTCCCCAATGAGAAGCATTCTTTCTTTTCCTTGGTTCCCCAGTGATGCCCCATTCTCGAAACATCAGTGGAAACATCACCACAAAGAAAAAGACGGAATCATCATCATTTACTAAAAAAGTCTCCTATCATTTTTTTTTCTCTTCTTTATTTTTTATTCATTTAGTCATTTGTTTACCTGCACATGATTTTCAGCTGAAGAGCTAAAAGTGTTTTAATATAATGGAAAATTCAATCTCATTCTCGCCCCAGATCAAGCCTATGCCGAAAGGAAGCGATCGCGTGGCGGCGTTAAGAAATCTAGGCCTTACTTTTGAGGAAGGCGACCGACGGATATCCAAATTAGCTACACCCACCGCAACCGACAAGATGCCCACCTTTGTGGATGCGAACCAAATCGAGGTAAAGAAGGGGAAGCTGATGTAATCCGACCTTCTTTGATTAAATCATTGCGTCACAGATACTTTTACGTCGAAAGCTGATGCAAGGAAGATCCAACGAGCAAGACGAGTCGACCTCCACGTAAAACTCAGCAGCGAGTGATATCATAGTCATGAAAAGAACAAGTGTAGTAAAAAAAAAACTCAATAATAAGCTTTGAGCATTTTCCATACAAGGTTGACACGAATGGACGGATTGGAGTAGTGTAAAAGACAGTTTATGGTAAGCGGCGCATGAAAGTTAGGCAAATATCGTGAGAAAACGTGGTGGGCTCTGTAAGCATCATTACCAAAAGAGGCATGACATGCGGGAGTGTTGAGGGAGACGGAGGGAAATCCCTGCAAGAAAATTTTTTTCCATTAGAGGAACGTCATCCCCCGGACTCAACCACAGTAAAATCACGGGTAAAATTTTATACTGGTCTTCCGACCAAGGAAAAAACAAAATCCACAGTTTGGGATTCTCTTTGTTTCTTTGTTCTCCCCATATTCCCTTTAGATTTCCCTCCCCCACTTCCCAACCATCATGTTACGTCAAGCAAGCACACTCACTCGTCGTCAGTTATTACAGCGAGCGACACTGCAAGCAAATCAGCAAGCGCGGGCATTTTCTCTATTGCGTAGCGTTTCTCCTATCTTTTCAAACAATAAAAAAAAGCAGAATGCTTCGTCCATGGCCACTTCTAAACTGATGCCCGATGTCTCCCATCGTACATCGCCATCGCAACAGGCAACAAAAGGTAAAATAACAAATAAAATGCAAGGTTCAAAAACCATAAGAACAGTTCAGTAACCTTTAATCTTTTATGTGATCAGTTCTCTCTCCCCTGGTCAAGTATGATGAAATCACTTCCAAAGGTCTCGTCAACCCCGACCATCATCAACGAGAAGTCGTCAAGCACCTCGAACGTCTGTGGCATGATTTAACACATTATCATCCAGAAGATCATACTGTCCAAACCACCACAAAGCGTATTTTTGGTCAGGTAAGGTAACTCACGATGGAAGCATCGTGATTTTTCTTTAGAAAAGAAAAAAAAAAGTCAAGGGTTCAGCATATTTCAATGTTGACTTTGACGTACCGTTTCAAAGAGATCAGTAAACTCATCGACTTGCTTGCTTTCATTTCATAGTTTTCTAGTTGGTTCGGATCAGATAATAGCAGTGCCAGTACACATTGGATTCCCAAATCCGTGTATATCTATGGCGACGTGGGTACGGGCAAAACCATGGTCATGGACTTGTTCTTCGACAGTCTTCCTATCAAGCGGAAACGACGAGTGCATTTCCATGCTTTCATGCTCGATCTTCACGTCCGTATTCATCAAGTGAAAAAGGCAAATCCCGGTATCAGCAATCCATTGGCTCCCATTGCCAGCAAGTTGGCCGAGGATGCCTATGTTCTGTGTTTCGACGAATTCCAGGTTACAGATATTGCCGATGCCATGTTACTGCGCAAATTGTTTGATGAACTGTTTGATCACGGTGTGGTCCTCGTGACCACTTCCAATCGTCATCCCACCGAACTGTACAAGAACGGTATTCAGCGTCAGTCGTTCTTGCCTTGTATCGATATGTTGCTCGAAAAGTGTGACGTGCTGTGTCTCGATTCCGGTACCGATTATCGTAAAATGAAGCGTGAAATGTCGCAAGCGTTTTTCCATCCACTGAACAATGATACGCAACATCGTATTGATGCTGTTACCGAACAACTGTGTCATCATAAAAAGATGCAACCAATGACGCTTCAATTCTTGTCGCGCAAACTCGTCGTGCCGGCTCAAGCTGATGGTGTAGCGAGGATGCGATTTGCCGATGTGTGTTCCAAAGCGCTCAGTGCGGCGGATTATCTCGAACTGGTCAAGAATTTCCATACCATTGTGTTAACCGATATTCCAAAGATGACAATGAAGCATCGTGCCGAAGCCCGACGATTCATCACTTTCATCGATGCGTTGTATGAATCCCGTTGTACGTTGGTTGCGAGTGCCGAAAGCGATATCATGGACATTTTCAACGCAGAAGAAGGTGCTAACGAAATCGAAGACGGTATGCGTATGATGATGGACGATCTCAACGTCGACGATATATCTTCCCCGTTGTTCTCCGGTCAAGAGGAAGCGTTTGCGTTCCAAAGAGCATTATCGCGATTATTCCAAATGCAGAGCAAAGAATGGGTGAATAAGGATCTGTCTTCGATGACTGCCTAGACTTTGTTGTCTGTTATTTTTTTTTTTTGTCTATATCCATTAGAAATAGTGTTTCTTCATTTCCTCCCATTTTCCCCCCTCTCCTCATTTTATTTCCCTACACATCTCTTTTTTTCCTTTTTCTGCATATTTCCATTCATCAATACATATTTTTCTTTCCTTTGTGTCTCTATATACATACATCGTTTTCTTGTTTTTTGCAGTGGGTCGGAAATGAGAAAAAAGACAAAATAGTAACAATTGGAAGGAAAAAGAAAGAAGAAAGTCAAGTTTTTTGAAAAAAGTGGTGTGAGAAAAGAAGAAGAAAAAAGCAAAAGAATCAGTTTATCAAAAAAAAAAAAGCAGTTCTTGTATATTTTAGAGCAGCCATGTGCTCGTCGTAAGTCGCCATATACCCTGCGGACCTTGAATCCATGTTTTTATACTTTGAGAAAAAACATCATAAAATACTACATAAGAGGAAGGAAGCAAGCGGCAAAAGGACCATAACAGTCAGGAGGTGTGAGAACTTTTTTCCTTCTTTTTTTCAATGTTTCCTTTTGAGTGGTTGGCACACTTATTTTTTTTTGTTCATTATTTCATGAAATGGGGAATGGGATACGTTGATATCTGACATAAGTTGCCATTGTTACAATTTTTGATAGCTTTTGTGGGGTTTTCTCGGGGCATACGGTTCCGATCCGAGAAAAAAAAAGACAACGCTGAATACAAGTAATACTAGTGGAGAAAAATATACATAGGGTGATAAAAAGGATGGCAAAAGTATACAGATTAGCGGGGGGGCTGACACAAATACAATGGCGATCATATACAAGATGAGAAGAGGATAGGTGAGGATTAGGAATAGTCATCGGCATTTGAATGGATAAAATGCAATACGGGCGTACTGGGTCTTGATTTATCACTGGAATGAGTGGAATAACTGGTATTGGGAGAACCCATACCGTTGGTCGTGATAAAAGAGTCGTAACTGGAGCCGGATTCGTCGAATAAAGGTTCACAAGGCTGCGTTCCCGTGTACACGGCTTTGCCTTTCCATGAGGAAGCAGCGGTACTTTCAGAGCCATGTGACGGTTCAGGGATCGATTCCTTTTTGCAGTAATGGCTGGGATTTCGACCTCGGACAATGATGGGCATGGAACAGCAGGTGGCGATCTTGTAGTTGCGATCGCTGTGGTGAGCAAACAGTTCCACGATCAAACGGAAATACTGCTTCTTATTGCGTCGCTTTCTGTTCTTGGCCGTCGCCATTGAAAACTGAAGTCGACTGTAATGAATGGTGTTGCCGTGCATCACGGATTGGATAGCCACCGGCGTTTGAGCACCCTTGTCTCGCTTGCTTGTAAACTGCAGTATCGCTACCGGTGACCCGTCATCTACATCTTCCGCACGAAGACTGAGAAATAGATCGGAAACAAGATATCCATTATGATAAAATGGCAGTTGATGACCACGATCGGTTTCCAGTGTAGCACTGATGTGAAAGTAGTTGCGACGATAGCACGCCCAGTGATCATCTATCTTAAAGAACCCGTGGTTGATTTGACACTGGATGTCGAGCTGGCATCTACCCATAAAATATGGTTTAACTTGGTCATTATAACCGTTGTACTGTATCAATACGGATTGTAACCTACATCGATAAATCAGAATAATGGAGATAGTCGTGGATACAGACTGGACCAAACTGAAAACAAGGTTCATCGATGCTTGTCTGCTCAGCAACGGGAGCTAGTGGATGAGGCCAACCGCATTCATAGGAAGGATGATTAGGTAAGAATGAACTAAATCCATTCTCGATTAGTGATCTAGATGTACAGTAAAACCAGTAACGAAGGGTTTGTTTTAAGATCACTTACGTTTGCGCATCATTTATCATAACAACATCCTCGTGGTTCATTCTTTTCATGATCGATTAGAAAAAGAAAAAAAATTGGAAAGCTTAGTTGATGGAATCACTTACTTTGAAGGGTCCCGCCCCATCACCGATTGATCTGGGAACTCCATTGTTCCTCATCGACTTGAACCGAAAAAAAAAGAGAAAAAAGAAGTGGTGTGCCACCCAGCACTTTTATCCGATCCGTCACCAAGTGAACTATGTAGGAAAAAAAAAGGTAAAAGAGAGATAGTACCCTTGGCTTGGACCGGTTTAAGTAATAAACAAATGGCGCAATGGACATATCAAAACGCAGCAACAAAATCTCGCCACTTTTTTTTTTCTTGACAAAAAACTGGACCTCATTTCTTTGAATCATAGGTTGACCTTGTAAATCCTTGAAGATATACGGTAATATGATATGGACGCCATCGAGAATCAATTCTTTCCTTGGAACACTACGTATTATTATTGTTCCGTTATTTTTGTAACCCAGTATCCGGGTTCTCAACCCTCCCAGGCTTGCAATGAGAGTGTCCTTGTCACACAAACATTACCTAACGATGACCGAGGCCAAGGCTGTCAACAATGGACTGCTTCATCCTGTGTTTGGCTCCGTGAAAAAAGACTGAGAGAGAAAAAGAAAAAAAGAGAAACTCGAGAATGTTTCAACATGCATTCTACAGACCTATCATGCTTGATCAGACAGTTCTCGATCCAGTGGACGATTTGAAAGAATAGTGTAAAGTTCGAGAACCTATTCAAACTTCTCACCCACAACAGCACGGGATTCTGGTCTTGCATATTTCACGAGATCGTAATATGCAGATCGCAGATCGCAGATCGTTTGCTCAAGCATGGTACAGTTAGCATCATACGAATTAGGTGGTCTTTATCTTGCGCGACGAGAATTTAAAAGGATTAATTTGAGGTCGAATCAGCAAAAAGCCCATATCTTTTACTGATAATCATCGATGTGTACTTGTACTGCTATCTAATGGATGGCATGCCTTATTCCGTAACATGAGTTAGTTACAATTCATTCAAACGGCGCAGCGTCAATATTCTAATAAATCATCATGGAAAATGTTTAGACAAGTGGTTTAGATTAGATGATCGCTATGGCAACAAACCAGATTTGATGTGATATGATGTGACAAGTCAAATGGAAGAGAAAAATGTAAAAATAGACAAGTCAGATTTACAAGTTCCGATGGATAAGTAGCAAAGCAATGTGGTATTTTATCATGTACATGGATTTGGTTTAACTTGCCTGCAAATCGCTGACGGGTCTTTGTTTCCCGATAATGTTAAACGTCAAAACAAATGGCCCGGCCCAGTAAAAATTTCATCCCGCGGACGCGGACAACCCAGTGCACGAACCTGGGTAATGTGTAACGTGTCCAAATGATCTGCAGAATGAGGTATTAGATCCATGCCTGATGACGCTGATAGACCAGCTTCGGAATACTTTCCGAAGCGTTGAGAACATCGAACTTACACGTACGCGGCATAGCACAAGGGACGATGGTGTGCACGGGATCCTGTTTGTCGTACGGGACCTGAACGTCCCGTAGTTAACAGTTCCTCGTTGACTTGACATCGATGGTGTCGCTGATAGATTACTATTTATATGAATCATTAGTTTTTAGAACAACGACATTGATCTTTCTTGGTACTTCAATTAGAAAAGTAAGAGCGATCGAAAAAAATAAAAAAAAAAAGCTCTTGGAAGACATGCGAGAAGTACTAAAGAAGAAATTTTTGGGAGGAGAGCGCTTTGACACGCACCCACACACATATATGCCGTGGGACATATAACCAGGAAAATGATTACTCACAAAAGTTTACCAAGGAGAACGACGCATAGAAAGCTAATGCGACGCACTCCCCCTCGGCTGCCATCGTACCAGGTTTCCGGAAACCACAAACTAGAGTTACAATGCACCAGCACACGTAATGTAGTAGGAAAAGAAAAAAGGCAAGAAGCATTTTAAAAAGTCTCTACACCTACCTGAATAAGGGAGTCTCAAACATCAGCTGCAATGCACCATGAAAATTAAAGGTCGATCATCGGTTAATCTTTTTCCGCCCATATTTCACCTTCCTTCTATATAACTCTCCTTGTATTATGAACTCAACTGTTATTTTTCACGAATTCCAGAGCATGAGCTGTGACGTAAAAGATGACCTTTGATCGCATCTGGTCGTCAGATGCTGTTAGCCAATTTTCATTTGTGGTTACGATGTCTGCTTGATTGTATTTCCGTCGCATGCTCGACAGTAACGGACAAAGCCGATTCAATCTCCACGCGTTGCCACGAGTTGTCCCAGATCCTTGCACATGAATAAAACAAGAGCCTATCATCAAACAACAAAATACATTGGATTTTCTTCGAGGAAGACTCGTTGACTGACTGAAATTGATTCTAGTACTCATGAAAAGGAATATGCATTATTATTTATTTATTCAATATTTGGTACATTCAGCTTCCACAGAGAGATGGTTTTTTTTCTGTATTTCTATCATGTTGTATCAAGCAACATATGAATAGGGTACTACACAACATCAACGAGCAAGAATAAAACGGCGAAGTGAATTAGCAAACTAGGGTTGAGGTGAAATAAAACGTAAAAAAAGGGTAGCGGATACAGTGTTCTTGTTACGTGACGATTTGGAGTTTGTTTAAACGACATTGTCCACGCCAGTACCACCCAGGATCCTTTGAATGTGCCAAAAAGAATAATAATATCAGCACCGACCCACAAATCCAAAACTCAGGTGCACCGTCAGATGCAAGACTTACCTGGAACTTGCAAAGGCTTGGCCCATAGCAGCCGCAGCACCTATTTTTATCGTTTTCCGAATTACTTGGGACTGCGAACGATCATGGTTTATCAGGAAATACCCATGAAAATCACTTACCATAACTAATAGCCGCTAACAAGAGACAAACAGCGCATGCAATCAATGGACTGGCACCCATCAAGTTGGAAAGGAACATAACAACGGCAAACCTGAACCAGGATTTTGATTGTCAATTTTTTCTCTCTGGTGTTTACTCTTTTTCTCCCATTCACGTTTTGTCCACTTACACAAGGTACATGATAGCACGGAACCAGCAGTTCTCGAAATACGCAATGAACGTGTCGCTGTCGACATGAGTGGCAATGACATGAGTGTTTAGTGAAATGAACAATATGTGGCGGTCGCTAGGGAAGCTGTGACACTTACAATTTCGGGCTGGTGGGACAAAACTGTCATTGCGTATCAGCACACCAGTTTCGTAATGTCATGTCCGAGAGGATTTTTACTTACCTTGAAACAAAGTGGAATTTCAACAAAGATAAGAATGACGGCAATCACCCTTTACATCATCGTTTTAGCGTTGATACTTTTTGCCACTCATCTGTCTTCTTTTTTAATCTGCTTACCAGCCTACAATACTAAACACAACGTGTCCGATGAAGCCAACAATGCCTAAAGCGATCAATACTATAACGGATACCCTCTGTCAGTTCCAAGCGTGCTCATCAAAATCCATAGCTAATTACATACAAATGATCGATGCAATACCAAGCCTAACCAAAGGGTCTCGATGAGTAACAAGCCAACCGTATAAAATAAAGACGGCAGAAGCTTACCATTGGCCATAAAGCGCAAAGTTCATTGACTTGACTTCATCAACGCAGCCCATAATGATGTGATACTATGTATGAATAAGAAAACCGGAATTGAAATGAAGAGAGTAAGAGATAGAAAAAAAATAGAAAAAGAACAAAGATGGCAAACAAAATAAATGCAAATAGAACGTAATGACATAGCAATTCTTGATCAAATGATTCTTATTGGCTCACACCCCAAAATTCAACGAGGCCACAGAAAAAAAAAAATCCGCCTATTCCAGATGGTCGGCATGACAAAATACGCGCTTTTTTTTTGTTCATTGTCTTTCTCTTGCAGTATTGCGATTTTACAAGATGGAAGCGTTTTTCCTTTTCCAAATGTTGTTTATTTTAAAAATCTATGTACAAGTGAGAGCAGTTGATAAAACGCTCTTTTAAAATGAACTAGCCGAACTGTATTCGGGCCGCGTGCGTTTCGGTAGCGGAGAAAGAAGCATATCTGACGATTGGGTCATTTCTTCGTCTTCCGGTTCGACCATGTCTCGTTTGCGGTTAGCACGACCGGGCTCCGGTGTGCGGTCGACAAATGCCAAATCACTCGACATGGACAGCTGAGACGAGGTGAATATTCTGCATGGAAAAATAAAATAAAAAGAATGTCAGCGGGGATCCAAATCCGAAAATATGCAACGCCCAATAATTTACCTTTGATACGGTTCTTGGCTTTCTGCCAAGCTCGTACCGCGTCTGACGGTTTCGCCGCCCCCCATAAATTTGTCTTCCTTGACACGCGTGATTTTTTCTGCCAAGCTCGTTAATCGATGGAAAGAAGCAATCTTGATAGCCGCATCAATCGATCGGGTCATGTGAAGCGTCGCCACAAGATCCAAAGCTCGTTGCGTCTTATCGGCTTTGCATGCAAGCTGCAGTGGATATATAATGAGTACCTTAATATCCTAGTTTTGTTTTTGCGTGGTCATTCACGTCACATGCTGTTTACCTGAATCAGTTGCAATAAAGCTTTATCCATTTCTACGTCGGCTTTATTGAATTCTACATAGAATTCATCTTCGGTGTTTGTGGCCGCGGCTTCGTCACGCTCATGCAGGGACATTATGTTGGTACGCAAGTATCTGAGATTTGTGGCGCAGGCCCGTGAGTCTCATCTTGCATCTTTTTTGGGCCTTGGCACACACAGGTTTCACTTACCGTTCTTCCAATTGTCCGACCTCACTCTCAAACGAAACCGTCGGCATGCGCAGTTCCACTTCGCTCACCGCAGGTCGAGGAAACGAGGGATACTCGTGTTGTGCCTACATCAGATACCGACAATTCAATATTCGCGAACTCACCATCGTTTAGAAAATTCCATACCCTTAATACAAGACACATGAATCGATCTCGTAATAAGCCAATGGGCCAATACCGTTCCTTTCGATCCTTGGCGGCGGCAGCGGCTGGACCGTCGAAAATGGGAATCCAAGCCGCTTGACCCGGCCGTCGCTGACGATGAAGGACCGAAAGTACACCTTTGGAATCGAAAAAGGCCGGTTGCTATATTTGGAGAGGGGGTATTATTAGTTTTTGCCCCGATCAGGTCCTTCATCATAGAAACTGAGGGATGAATATCTTACCGTGGTTTCTGAAAATCCTGCCCAAGTAATTTCAGTATTTTCTGGAATGGGGAGCGAATCTTTTTGCAGAATATCCAACGAATCTGTATTCATGAGCATGAATTTCAGATACTGATGACCTATGGAACATACATGCACGGGTACGTATTAGTGCCAAGCCTCAGCCCAAACAATAGCCAAGTTTTTACCTTTGAAACAAGGTCCTGTAGCGTAAACGAACATGGCTAAATCGGCGGCTGCAGTGACCGTCACCACATCTGCAAGGCGGAACAAGTGAATTTGAACGCCTGACAATGAGAAAATGCGAACCAAGCCTGCCGTTGTCACCACAATGACTGAAACGCGGTTGATGGCCACATCTACAAATGTTGGTGCACGTGCCACGTGCGTGCATGCATTAAATCCAGGGGTCTAACCGTGTTCAAGCGTGCGGACGAAAACAAGGCTTACTTTGAATATCTTCGCCGAGCGGCATATGGACAGTCCACTCGGCATTGTTGGCCCAATGATTCAGTGGTCGGAAATACAGTGCAGAGGACACTCCTTGAGCTTCTTCCTCTTCCTCTTCCTCTTCCTCTTCGTCGTCGTCCTCATCACCATCTTCATTTCGGTTGCGACGTTCCGAAGTCGGTTTTTCGTGTCCTTCCACTGCAAACACCGCGCCCTTTTCCCCTACGGCGGCAAGACTGTAGTGATGATAGTCGGTAAAATGAAAATTTCGATTCTGTGACTGATCATGAAATTCCACGTTTACAATGGAATGCGAGCCTTGGAAAATGGTATAAATGACACCGATCAGGTTGAATGCGAGATACCGACGTTCGCCCTCACGAGGTCTTGTCGCATCCGAAGCATCCATGTTGGGATACGGCGTAGCGTTAGGTTGGAACGATCGCGGCTTTTGGATGGCATAGCTCGGCTCTGTTCATTAAAAAAAGTTAGACCAAAAAAAAACCACAAATCCCTTCATCGTCTATCTTGCGCTTACCGTGAAGTAAGCGACCCGCGGGTCGGGGACGTGGCTGAGCATGGTCAGTGGTTTCCGCGTATCCAGCGCCGTCATCATCACTCACGAAATCGTCCAGGGTATCCAGCAAGGACATATCCACATCTCCGTCCGCTTCGCGTTCTCCGGCTCGACCATTATCCATCGCAATATCGTCTTCATCCTCCTCGAATAATTTATCTAATTGGGTTTCCGTGATACGTGGGCGTCGATGAGCGGGATGCGGATGATTGTCGCTGATATCAATCACGCGGTCCCATACCGTCAATTGACCATACAGATCGGTCTAAGCTCCCCTTAGCAAAATGTTTTCGTCAACCCAGTTATACCGCTCTCACTTACAAATGCCAATTCATTCTCGGTAGGATGCCATGATATTCCAGATACTTGGATGGAGCTTGTGAATTTTTTCACCACCGATTTTTTGGAAGTATCCCATATAATCACTTGATTATCCATGGCCGTGGATGCGAGGTATCGTCCATTCGGGGACCATGCCACTGTAATTACATCCTATGAAACAAGTGGAGCCCTATAAGTCACTTTTTTTTCGGTTTTCGCATCCTGGAAGCTGTATTCTTACATCCACATGGGCCTTCTCTAATGTATAAGCCAAGGTCCACAACGTTCTTCGGTACACACAGATATCTATCCCCATATTTAGCATCTTTTTCAGAGTCGTATCCATTGTTGATGGCTAACCATTATTTTTGCCGGGCACAGCAAAATAGGCACCATCTGGCCGCCAAGCCACGGTGCTTAACAGATTAGAATCGGACAGGGTGGCTCGTGTGACATTCTTCAACACTTGTAAGCAGGTCGGTTCACCGTCGATAGGGTTGGCGTCCCACACACGCACGTCGCCTTCACAGCCAGAAGAAACCTGTTGACCACCCCTTGCTTAGATTTCTCTGAAATGTAGCCAGTTTCTGAGCCAATTCAAACCTACCAAATAATCGCCGGACGGATCGAAAGCAACGCTCTTTACAAAGCGAGTATGTCCTCTCATGTTCACGACACGAGAAATATCATGGATCAAGACAACGCGAATGACATCCTCACTGTAGAAAAACGGAATTAGATCAGTCATTCTATTTGTTTGTTCTTTGAACGATATGGTTTGTGTACGTACTCGGTAGCAATGGCCATCTTGGATCCATTGTGGTTGTAAGATATGCTGCGTACAGGTGAGGTGCTGCGAACCAAGTATTTCTGAAACTCTTTGGAATTACTGTGAAAGAGGGCTACAATGCCATCTGCTCCGGCCGTCACAAAGCTGTCTTTCTGCCATCGTTTCATAAACTCCATTAGCGAATCTGTCGAGTAAAAGGGGTTATGAGTGAGCGGGCTTACGTTGACGGCGATACAAAGAACTGCCTCTGAATGCTTGTCAAGCACCAGAGCATCGGAATTCCGTTCTGCATGGGAAGTTTTGAAAATGCGAACGAGTGAATCATTACCGGCCGTAATAAGTTCACTAAAATAACGGTTGATCAATAGGTTGTCCGTGACCAGGAACAACTGTTTCTAGATGGCCAAAAGTTTACCTTCCGTCGAATGTGTAAGCAACCGTAGTGAAGCCTTCTGTATGAGCGAATCGTTGAGGTAGATCCTGTGTATCCATGAATACGAAAAGCAGACGATCGGGTGATGAGCGAAAAGGAAAAGCTGCAGCAGTGGATCTGTTCTTTTTTTTTTTGTGGCTCCGTGAGCGCGACGCGACGCGATCTTTGAAATTCAAATGTGACCAACTTTCCCTATTTGGAACAACCATCATCCGGAGCAACGATGCGGTTACTTTTTCATGGTCCTGATAATGCAGTAAACATACAAAAAGACCTTGTCAAACAACCACATCATCCGATGAATGTTGGCTGAGTGGCTGCAATTTGTGATAAGCATGACTAACTAGGTGCAGTATTGAAAATGATATATCATATTTTGGCAGTGGTGTTATCTGTTATGAAGAAATTGACTACATTGTGATCTATGCGCTGGCCTATTGATTGCAAACAGCAATAGCGTTAAAACATTGAGCCTTTATGCACTTTATATACATAGCACATTTTAGCATGCAGAGCCAAAAGAGCTCTAAAAAGCGACAAAGATCTTTTGGAAATGGAACGTCACGACCTATTTAGACCGGTGGAGGAGGGGGTGACTGGGAGGCGAAAAAACCAAGCCTAGCGGTTTTCTCCCAGCATGCCTATTGTTGGGCATTATTTGGATGAGGTAGAACATTGTGACTTTCCTGGCAACGGCTACAAGTTTATTTACATGTCAAGTCATGTTTAGAATGAGACTCTCATACTCAAGGTCTCGTCACCCGAATATAATATCATGGAGGAACTCTCCGCACGCCAGATCCTCGGTTTGGAACCAGAACAGATTGAAGTGTACGAATATTTTTACAATGATATCCAATGGTCCCCCGAGCCGAAAATCACGACGTTGAGAAAGAGCATTCAGACAAAGTTCAGCAGTATGATTCTCGACTACATGGACGTCGGCCATTGTAAGTTATTGTCACTGGCACGAAACGTCGAAAGAAATCTCAGAACTCAAGCTGCTTGTTGAATTAAAAAAAAAGGGAATGCGGCCATGGATCTGATCGAAACATCCATTATTGGGAAAAGGAGACCGTCCATGTAAGTACCCAAGACAAGATCGGCCCAGCGTTTTTGATAGTTTGTTGATCGTCCCTTTGGTTTTATCAGAGCAATGACGTTGGCTTTGTTTGACTTGATGTTGAAGCCGGCCTCGTTTCACAAACAACGACGACAGTACGTACGTCTGTGTCAACGAGCGGAACGACTGTTGTATTACATGCTGGAAACCTTTGGTCCGAGTCATTTTAATTGTGTGTGGTCTTTGTTCGGCAATACCGATACGAATGCGCGCAAATTGCATCAGGCTTCCGCCGGGACGCAGGGCGACAGCGACGACGAAGCTGAGGAACATGGCAATAATTATGTGCTGTCGGAATACATTGACTTCTGGATGTTTATTTCTGCATGCTTTGAAAGCGACCAATTGCTTGAACTACAGACACAGGTAAGAAGGCTTGCAAGGATCCTCTTTCTCTTCTCTGCCATCCTGAAATTTATTGGGTCCGCCTTGTTCTGTAGGGCCGCCGAAGAGTAGCAAAGTTACTGATCAGCGTACTGGAACATGATTTACGAGAGAGACAAGGTAAAGCAGAGTGAGCAAAGGGGCGGGGGACATATTGATCATCTTTGGAGGAAGCACTGGATTGACGGGGAATGATTAGAGGAACCCGGTAAACTTGAAAAATCGACCTTTCTGTCTATGCTTCGAAAGGACACGTTTGGGTATCGTGATCAGTTTGATCGGTATCTGGAGATTTTATTTGCTGTGTTTGAGCGCCCTCAATTGAATGCAACCAGTGAACGCGATAAATTGAACGAGGCATATACAGAAGGCACGGAATTAGCTGGACGATTGCTCAACATGGTTAGTTACCTATGTCAACTCCCACCCGGCGATCAGCGATTCATCCCATGTTTCTTTTTTTTTTTTTTTTCTAGCTCATCATTTTATCCTATTCTGCCAATCTTGTAATGACCTCGGCCCTCGTGCAACAAACCTACCGACGGTTTAGTTATCTTTCGACCGAAGCCGTCTCTGATTTTTTGCAGGTAACGCGCATTGTTGGACGATTCACCGGCGCCCCCCCCCTTTTTTTTTTTTTTACAACATCCCAAGTCTTATTTTTTCTTCATCCAGATTATTCAATGTAATACGTTCATTTCGGCTCTCTGTGATATGGTATTAATGGATTGCGACTATGGATGCGTGGAGAAGGAATATCGGCATTTCCGAAAACAAAAAGGGACCACACTCAGTATGGACCGACTGTTCCACTATGTGATGAAGACAAGGCCGCTTCAGAGGTCGTCCATGGACGAAGTGTGCCGACACGTGCTCATTGTTCTCCACCGATTCATGAGCTTTATGAGCGAGTGTTCGCTTCGATGCGACACGTATCAAGTGAGCAGCACCGGTGAAGCGGATTGGGACCATCAAGTGTACACGGGCATTTTGGAACGTGAGATCGTGGCGGTCATCGAGCGAGCGCCTGAGGCTCTTGAAAGCTGGCGGAAGCATGTGGAAGCGATGGTGGTTGAAGCACGTCAGGGGGAACAACAAGACGAAGCGAGGACCAAAGAATTGGAAGAGAAAATCTGGTGGGCGTTTCATCTAGCCACCTTGAATTTTGACATTGTATGATATCCCTGCTGGCCAGTGATCATGTAACCAAGAGAATAAGAAACAAAAAAAAAGGAATCAACTATCACCATATATGCAGAAAACAATAAAGAAAAAAAATCAAATGCTTGATATGGATCCAAGGGATGAAGCTTTTCTGCGGAGCCGAAAACAGATGAACCATAAGATCTCATGGTTTTAAGTATTCGTGTATCAAACAATGCGCTTTTTTAGGCACAATCCAACTCTTTTGCCTATAATAGTCTTTTTCGCAAAAGAGTCACCACGGCCTCAAGGGATGATCTTTCCGTGATTGGATGGTCTTGCAAAAAAAAATCTCCTTACAGCATGCTTTAGATTTTCTTTAATGATATGGGGAGAATGTGAAAATTATATTCGAATGATCGGCAGGTCACGCTGTTATCCCAAGCAAACAAAAATTGAAAATTGGTTACAAAACTATGATTTATATACACATACAGGCACAAAAAAAAATATGGAGAAAGAGCGAAAAGAAAAGTGCAAACGGTTAAAGACATCATCATCACCGAGATCTGCAAAGATAACGAAAAAAAAAGTGAGACTTTATACTTGATGAAGATGAAGATGATGGATCCAGGATATTCTACCTTTATCAATGTTATACTGTATGCTTGGAGTCGAGGTTGATAAAGTGCAAATCGGTTAGGAAAGGTTTCATTAGAGATCGTGGCCACAGTGTGGACACCAAGTGTTGGAAAAGTAGACTTTATGCGTGAGACAGTAATTATTGATCCCATACGATGAATACACTGTCGACAGCGTATGGTGATGGATTAATGTGTGACCAACTACCAGTACCATGTTGGGGGAATAAACCGAAAAAAAAAAAGAATAAGAACGAGACAAACAAAGAAGGAAGAATCAATGCAGAGGTCCGTTTTATCAATAAATAACAGAAAATAGTCAATGCTTTTTCATTTCCTCAAGTAGGAAACATGCCCAAACGTTTTTTTCTTTTTTTATCTATACCAGATGAAGGCTTTTTCATAGAGTCATCATGCAGGAATTTTTTATTTATCTTTTCTTCGAGCACTTTCGGAGGCAGGAAATTTCCAACTTGTGAATTTTTTAATCTTTTTTAAAATTACGATTGGAACATGTGGAAGAATTCCAACTTTTGGGTGTGCCTGATATTGCCCCATCGGCCGATATCATAAAAAAACTTGATATCATACCAGATATTCTTTTCAAACTGATCACCGATTCGGATGTGATTACCGAGATTGTTGTCAGTATTTTTTTTACATAAGCATGTCTGGTTGTATCTTTTTCATTAGTTTCAACCTCCACCATGATGGCCCGACATGGGTGATGGTAAAAAAAAAAAAAAAAAGAAAGTACAAACAGCGTGAGGGGTTATGGCCACGTTGTCTGTCTAATCAGTTATGAATCTGAGAGAAATATTCCTTTTTGTTAGATGCCATAATTTTTTTTTTTACGTAGTCGTTCCACTATTTTTTTTTTTGAATCTGCGATTTGATATTATCTTTTGGACATGGGAAGCTGATAAGGCGTATCATCGTGCTACAACAACAAGATGGGAAAACAAAAAAAGATAACGCCAAGCTATTTTCAGTCATAACATTGTTATAGCTGACCAGGCGGGTAAAAAAAAAACATCGCATTTTATATAAATAGTAAATCATGGTTCTGTTGTATTCACATACCAGAGTAGAGCGTGTTTAGGCGTATTAATAATCTGTAGGCTCCAACCCGCGTCACTTTCGAAAAGAAAAAAAATTGGAACTTTTAGTGGCCCGAGAAAATGAGAAACCCACGCCACACCCGTCGGCAATCTGGAAAAAAAAAATTCATGGGAGAAAAATTTTCCCTCCAAAAAAGTTGGGTTAATCGATACACGGTCACAGTTGGGAATGATCTTATCAGTTCATTCTACTGGTCGCCTTCCTAAATGTGTATAAAAAAAAAGTCATTGCCGTGATCAACACCAGTCGTTTGGACAAACATTTAAGTGATTTTATGTAGTAAATAGGATTCCAAAAGAGAAATCAAGGTGCTTGGGAAAATATCGAGCTCTTGAAGAACGGTTTAGGAAAATAATGACACGTTGTTCTTTGAGGAAAACTGTGCTGGTATCGCCTTATACCCTGCAAAGGCAAATCAGATCTGAGTCAAATTTTCAATTCCCGCCGCCAACCATCACTCACGCGTACCTGCACACCCAAATCCCGTTTCGAAAAGATATAAAAGAAGGTCGCTGAACACCCTCGCGTCGATTTTCTTCTTCTTCTTTTTTTCTTTAGCTTTAGAGTCTTTTTCTACATTCTACACATCATACATCATGGTCGTTCAAGTCGGTATTAACGGGTAAGTTTTGATACACTGCTTTTTATTCTGTTTGGTCCATGGCTGGGTTCATGCAGACAACCAGGATTTACTCATACTCATACGCGTATCGGATAGTTTCGGTCGTATTGGTCGCATTGTCCTCCGTGCTTCCATTGAGAACCCCAACGTTGAAGTCGTTGCCATCAACGATCCTTTCATCCCCTTGGACTACATGGTCTACATGTTCAAGTACGACTCCACCCACGGTCGTTTCAACGGTACCGTTGAAGCCAAGGATGGTAAGCTCGTTGTGAACGGCAAGTCCATTGCTGTCCACGCTGAGCGTGATCCCTCTCAAATCCCCTGGGGTCAGTCCAACGCTTACTATGTTGTTGAATCCACTGGTGTCTTCACCACCATTGAAAAGGCCAAGGCTCATTTGGTCGGTGGTGCCAAGAAGGTCATCATCTCGGCTCCCTCCGCTGATGCTCCCATGTTCGTCTGCGGTGTCAACTTGGAAGCCTACAAGTCCGAATACCAAATCATCTCCAACGCTTCCTGCACCACCAACTGTTTGGCTCCCCTTGCCAAGGTCATTGATGACAACTTTGGTATCGTCGAAGGTTTGATGACCACTGTCCACGCTACCACTGCTACCCAGAAGACCGTTGACGGTCCCTCTGGTAAGGACTGGCGTGCCGGTCGTGGCGCTGGTGCCAACATCATCCCCGCTTCCACTGGTGCTGCCAAGGCTGTCGGTAAGGTTATCCCCCACTTGAACGGCAAGTTGACCGGTATGTCCTTCCGTGTCCCCAACCCCGATGTCTCCGTTGTCGACTTGACTGTCCGCCTCGAAAAGGCCGCCTCTTATGACGACATCAAGGCCGCTATCAAGAAGGCCTCCGAGAACGAGCTCAAGGGTATCCTCGGCTACACCGAAGACGAAGTCGTCTCCACTGACTTCTTGGGTGATGCCCGCTCTTCCATCTTTGATGCCAAGGCCGGTATCTCTTTGAACCCCAACTTTGTCAAGGTAAATTATACAACAAAATCATCAGCGCAGGATATAAGGACGGGGTGGAAAGAAAATAGGAGGGTGGGAAGGACTTGTGTGTATGTGTGTGTGTGTGTGTGTGTGTATCTGTGTGCGCAAGAATGGGTGGCAAAACGGTGAGGCGATTTAAACATTGTTGACATGGAAACTGACTCTTCTCTTTCTGCTTTTTTCTAGTTGGTCTCCTGGTACGATAACGAATTCGGTTACTCCAACCGTGTCATCGACCTCTTGATCCACGCTGCCAAGGTCGACGGTGCTCTCTAAATGCACTGCCTTCAATGTCTTTTTGATCCTTTTTTTTGCCATGCCCATCATGTATATAAAAACCATCCATCATCTTGAATGAATGGTCCTTTCTCTTTTTTCTTTTATCATTGCATCAAGAAATAAATGGAAAAAAAAAGAATACAGACACTTTGCGAGTCTGTCATTCTTTTGTTTGAATGAATACATTTAAACCGCTGGTTTACCCATTGTTCTCTGATTATTCACATTTTGTCTTTATGGTGATCGCCTCATTCTACAAATGTTGCGTGATTTTTTTCATCGTTCCATGTTTGAACGGTTTGTTTTGGTTTCGGTCTGCTTTGGGTCATTCGCATGTGCATATTGTTTATGCTGTGTCCTGTCAAAGCGCCGCGTTTCGGGTCGTCATTTTTTCTCGGAACTCGTCGGAGTTTCAACTACTGGTCAACATTGGTCGACGTTGTTGCACCATGCCCGGCCACACGTGAATATCATTCCTGCTCGTTCCCTCTGCTTCGCCGTGTTGCTCCGTTTGTTCATCCTTAAGATGAAGCTCACCTTCTACTCATTGGGCCCCGGTCCCGTTTTCTCACGCTTTTTGCATCTCGTCATATTCCTCCACAAAAAGCTCTCGGACCATTCCTGGACTGTAAATAAAAACGCGCTAGTGCCTCGTTATTTTTTCTTTTCTCAGCCAACCAACGTCCGGGACACTTTATTCGCTTCATTAGTTACTTCTAGACATGTCGTGCTACAAGCCGAGATGATGGAGTAAATAGAAGGAGTTTCTTGGATGTGGTTACACCGTCCCGAAATATCGTCATGCTCATTTTTTTATTTTTATTTTCCACAGGACGCGAAAGCCCAAGATCGACCAATGTTCATGTGTAACGAGCACTGACGTAAATTCTTATTCCTAAATTGGGGTTAGTTTCCTTCCCCCATACTTTTTTCGCAGCACCCTCCATTGGAATCCAGATCGTAGAGGAACAGAAAAACTCAATATATTAAAAACAATTGGATCCGCGACAGTTCAGTGTTGAAAATGACAAATCCACAATCACTGAAATTTTGAAACTAGAACTTTTGGAGGTGTAACTATCGAAATTCGGGCCGAAATTTTTATTCTGGCAACAAACAATGAATTCGATATGGCATGATTCGAGGCTCTGTTATTTTCCTCTATTCTCATGCTGCGATCGTCGAGGCGCATGGAATAAGTCAGAATATTATCAGTCTCAAAAGAGCCGATCCTGAGCCGTGGAACGATGACATTATATAGCTTTTGGCCCAAGCCAAGTTACTGTAATTCTGTGATCGCCATCTGCCTTGAATGGGCTATATCGCATCATTACAATGCTGTTTGTTTCCGGTCTTTTTTTTTCATTTTATTTTTACACTCGATATCTTTCAAAGTGATGAGTCAATGCAACTCTATCAGGTCGCTTCCATTCTACAATCAATTGGCTCAGATCGCATGAATTATAGACAGGATGAAACATTGATTAATGGTTCTTCCTTTTTGTTTTTGCTTTTGTTTTCTTCCCTTTTTCCTTTACCCTTTGATGCTATGATTACTCTTGTAAAGCTTATTTGTCCGCTTTGCGGTTTGGATGAGTACTATGAAGAACCCAGAAGTTTAATCATGCATTGCTTTGAGGAACATGACCAGGTGTTCCCGCCCAGACTCAGACGTGTACACGACATCACACGGAAAAAGTGGAACGCGAAAAATATCGCCAAGTATCCAACCGCGCCTGTGAGGCTAGCTTGTCTTTGCTGTTCTTTGCTGTTCAAAGAAAGAAGGGAATTGGAAACTCACATGTGTCGGGATCATATTCGCTTGCAAGTCAAAAAAAGAATAGGGAAAAATAAAAAGTAGAAAATGTGTACTAACAACAACTGCGTCTCCGATTTTCTGCTTTGTAGCCATTATGAATCCGACGTCGGGTCAGAATACAGCTCATTTGATACCTCAGAGGACGAAAGCCAACAGGACGAGTAAGTGAATCAAATCAACGGGCAAACGCAAGCCTTCTTCGAACGATTGATATCGCCGTTTCTTCCTTTTGGTAGCAGTGACGGATCATGCAATGATAGCGCAGACACGTGGATGGTGGGTGACATCAACGTATCCGCATTATTTCGAGGAATCCGCGATAGCAATCCAAACGATCCACTGTCTGACGACGAAAGTGATGCTCAAGTGTTTACATCTCAGTCATGTAATTTGTCCCTCGCATACGGTCCTCATTTTCCTGACAGCATCCTCTATATAAATGCAATGAACACGTACGAAGATTGGCCCCCGGACCACTTTTCTCCAGCTCTGTTGAAGGCCATGCGGCATGATCTTCTCGGCACAATACAGTTTCAAAGAACCATGACCCCTAGTACGGCTATTTCAATCGAGGATACGCTCATGGTATGTTTGTATATATAAATATATTTTAAGAAAAAACAAGACAAGATGACAATCTTCTTTATTATTATTATCTATCGTCCTCATCAAAGGCGTTTCGAGACGACGTTATGGATGGCCTAGAAGCCGAATTTCAGCTTATCGCCTTGGCTAGGACTGTAAAAGGTGCTGAAAGACAAGTTGTTCTTGCCATTGCATCCCTGTAAGATTTTTTTTTCGCTCATGTGGTTATGAGTATGTCATGTAACTTTGTTACTTTTTTCTTTTAGGATTCCTGCGTTGAAAGGCCGGGACGCTGGACGTCTTCCTGCAAATCAGCTGATGGCGTCGCATATCCATCCCTTTATGCAGTGTTTCTTTGCCATTAATCGACCGCAAAAGAGCTCTTGTTTGTAAGTGTCGACTATATCTCATTGATGGCTTATCACGCAATTGGCTTATGTAATTTTTGTTTTTACCATGTTATCCAGTCACGATAATATGACGACAGAAAACGACGGTAAAAAGCGGTCAGACTACGTTGTCAATATCTGTGGACAGAATCGAGACACCTTTCCAAGCTGCGTAGGGGGAGGGACCGATGAAGGCACTTCTGAGTGTCTCATGACCAAAGCCACCACGGTTGCTGGTTATTCCATGAAAGCTATCTATGAACATCATCTCGATGGTATCCTATCTTTCCGAACAATTGGTAAGCCGTTAATTGCGCTGATTCAAATATAGTCTTGGATTCATCTTATAAAATAGATGAAATCATCACGTTTTACTACATGACTCGTCGAGGTGGGTTTCTGCCATTCGTAGAATTGGCGTCCGTCGCCATACCAACTCAGAAGCAATCCATCATGTCACTTGTTTCATCACTTGATGATCTGGTTTCTGTGTGCGTTTTACACGAAACCATCGCTAAAAGGGACGTGGTGGATGGTGCACCAAAGCCAAAATCGGTGCCGCTAAAACGACCTTCTTCATCTAGTTCCATGCCCTCACTGTAGTCGTTAAAACGGTGAATTTGCTCTTTCCCTTCTTTCTCTTCAACCTTTCATCCTTTGCTATTCTGGCGCAGCAGGCTCTCATGTATTCCCCTCCATAACATGTCATCTCTTCTCTGATAGTTGGCTTAACTCTCTTACCGATCGTTTGCTTTATTATCAATAATAGCTAATTGCTGGACGTAGTTGCAGTTGCTGTTACGGTTTTTGCATGTGATTCTTTTTCTTTTACAGAAGCTGATTTTTCATTTTGGAGATGGTTTTGTTTGTCCGAATTCGCCGTCGATCGTTAAATCTTATACCTATGCTCTTCCACATGATGGTTTTCATCGGTAAGTGACTCAGAGGATCGGGTGATCATAGGGCCTGACAGGAACATAGCTCTGTGTGATTAATATTCATGGCATTGGTTCCTCGTTTTGCCACGATTATTCAGCTCCATTAATTACGTCTCCAGTAGCTCGCCACATGGAGAAAGCCGCACAATTTCGCAACATCATGTATCAATGGCACGCGATCTGAATGAACACAGACAACAGAAGGAACAAATGACATCGGACGAGAGCACTTTTTTATGCAGTATTTTTTGATCCATCTAACCACGGCAACCATGTTTGCAGTGGCAACCAACGAAATTGCAGGCTCCAACACCACAATACGGGGTGCCAAAACTTCCGTCGCTGCATAGCTTGACACCGGGCCAAAACTTATTGAGCGCATAGCAGCATTTGGCAGACACGCTGTGGAGGCTGACTAACACGGACAGTAAAGCAAAAAGTAAAACGTACTTCAACATGTACGAGAGATCGGTTGCGCTGTATCATTGTACCGATATTAAAAAGGAAGGTTGGTGACTGTCTCCAATGCCATGATCAATTGATTATAAAAATTACCTTTTCGAATCTGCAGCCGTGTGTGAATTGTTAAAAGCTAAACTATGTGTCATACAGCTTTATACGTGCGCTCTATGGCCAACGAGCCGCCTGCTGATACGAATAGCTGGGTGGGGAATAAATGCATAGCAATACAATACCGACTGAATACCCACGTTCGAAATGTCGATCCTTTTTCTCACGCGCTGTGTAAGGGCTCCCACCAAAGCCCCTTCATCTATCCCGATATTTTTTTAGACATTGCAACAAACCAACATTCGGTTACAATTATAATTTCTCTTGTCAGGTGTATCTGAGGGCTGTACTACCTTGTGAGATATGTGTTTCTCGATCGTGCAGACCGAAAAAGGATCCGTTCTGTGTAATCCGATCGCCCAACAAGGTATGATTTTTTGTTGTCAAAAACGTCACAGTGAATCATGTTCCAAGTCCGCCTATCGATCGGAATTTCATGCGAAGGACAGGCTCTTGTCTGTCACTTTTTATCAAGTCGCTCACTCACTCACTTACCCATGTCACCACTCACCGTCTACGTTTCTGGTCATACCAACGATACCAGCCGTGGCATATATCAGTATGAATTCGATACAGAGACTGGCGTATTAACACCGAAAGGCTTGGCGGCCGAATCAAAGAATCCTACTTTTTTCGCATTCCACAAAAGTGGTCAGCATCTGTACGCTGTCAATGAAGTGGCAGAGTACAAGGACCTGCCGACTGGGTATCTGTCGGCGTACAATGTCGACAAGGATACTGGCAAACTGACGTTGGCCAACGAACAACCGACCGACGGTGAAGAGCCCTGTCACCTTGCTCTTGATACTATTGGCGGCGAGTACGTCTTGGTTGCCAACTACAGTGGAGGTTCGGTCGCGTCGTTCCCCATCATTTCACCCGGTTCACCTCAATCGAGGTTGGGCGAAGCTGTCTGCGTTCATCGTCATGCCAATCATCACAAGGCCAGTGGAGGTATTCCTGACCGTCAAGAAAAGCCCCACGCTCACTCGGTGGACATTGACCCTACGGCTCACAAGTGGATGATCTCGATGGATTTGGGCTGTGATTTAGCTATTGTCTATCAATTCGATCGGCGTAACGGTGGTAAGCTGGCTCCTCACAGTACGTTCCAATTTCCCAAGGGAACCGGGCCTCGCCATTTGAAATTTGCTCCTCACAACGACGGCTACTGCTACGTGATCAGCGAATTCTCCAACGTCATTTTTATGCTCGAGTTCAACTTTTTGGAGGGTAAATTCTATGAGGTGCAACGTATTAATGGCTTGCCCGATGATTTCAAGGGTGAAAATCTGGGTTCCGAGATTGATATTTCTCCCGACGGTAAACACCTGTACGCTTCCATGCGCGGCCACGATTCCATCGCCATGTATACCATTGATGAATATACGGGCAAATTATCCCTGATTGGACATCAGTCTTCGGGTGGCAAGCATCCCCGTCACTTTACCATTGATCCCAAGGGTCGCTTTTTGCTGGTGGGCAACAAGGTACGTTTACTTCAGGGGTCACAGGGGAGAGAGACACCGATGAATTAAACAATTTTTTTTTTGTTTCACCTTAGGATTCAAATAATATCACTGTATTCAAAATTGATCAAGAGACGGGTCGTTTAACCGAGGTTCACAAAGCGGAGCACGAGCAACCCACTTGCATCAAATTCCGTCCATGATGATACTGTGGATTAGAAAGACAAAAAAGAGGAGGAATATGTATAAAAACAATGAAAATAAACTGGATGGAATATACAGAAAGATGACAAATTTATGAGGATGATCCTTGGTTCGACTGAGCATTCAAGAGCTCTTGCATGCGTTGCTGTGCCTACCATCCGATATCTCTTGGTCAGCCATTGCCAGAGCAATGATCCACAGATCAAATTGATTTTTTCTTACCTTTGCTGTCAAGTAATGGAACACGGCTTCCTTGATCCAAGGCTGTTTATAAAACTCGCTTTGTCGCATTTCTTCCAAGTTCACACGGCTGTCTCCCATGATCACTTCGAGATCCCGCGCCTGACTGGCGATCCACTTGTTGATGAACTCAATAGGGTGACCGGCAAATTGCGTCAAGAAATCGCGCTTAATTTTTGAATTGTTGATACTCTGAACACATTGAACGATCTTGTCATCCAAATTCATGATTTCGCGTTGCAGCGGTGTCGAAGACACCACATTCATCATCTTTTGGCGTACTACACTGTCCAATTCTACGTCGATATCATAAGCGTTGGTCGACTGATGAAATTCTCTATCCACACTAAAGTCCTTTTGTCAGTATGCCTTTATATTATTCCCGCCATTCAATCGTGTGCTTACCGAATCGTATAATTCAGTACAATGGGGTCGGGCCGTGCCAGGTGTTGATTGATCATATCGGGTAACTGTGAAAAGTCGATCTCCTCGACACCAAACACCTATTCATCGTGAATTCAATTAACTCCGTACAAAGATCCCAAAGAAAAAGAAGATGACAATGATGTACCTTTTTTAACGGCTCATCGCAGTGGATAAGCCGCATATTATTGGCATCTTGTAATTTGTGATGCTGCGCAAAAAGAAAACAATTCATCAATACTGGGACGTCTTTGCATGACTTGAGCGCAGACAGTTCACCTTGACATAATTCCAAATGCCCATGATCACTTGAGGTTTGGTTTCCAGCTTCATATCAACCAAATCGGCTAACGCTGGGCTCAGTTTGAACTTTTGTGGATTATACTCTGGCACAAGAATGATGCGAGCATTGACATCGGTATCCCCCTTTCGTTTCACTTCCACACCGTCATAGTCTCCACTGTGTGCCTGTTTATGCCACTAAAGATAATAACTGAATGAGAAAAAAGGCATCCCTCAAGGCGCTGTTTTCCTCATTGTTACCTCAATAATATTGCCTTCAGGATACAGATTCGGGTCACGGTCCAGCTCGACAAGAATGGTTCGAAAAAAGGAGGTAAATTTTTGTACAGGTTGGGCTTTTTTTGTAGGAATCGGTGGCTATGAGCGTTTCCAATAAGTAAAGCTGGCC
The DNA here is from genome assembly GCF_025331425.1 of Radiomyces spectabilis. Classification (NCBI taxonomy): domain Eukaryota; kingdom Fungi; phylum Mucoromycota; class Mucoromycetes; order Mucorales; family Radiomycetaceae; genus Radiomyces; species Radiomyces spectabilis. Next base: position 1,521,264 of record NW_026251934.1, on the reverse strand, counting down.
AGAGAAAAGAACTGGGGCGATTTAAAAACACAACAAGGACTTACATCCAACAGACGTCCTTCGACCTTTAAAGTCCATGACGGCGCATTGCCGCTATTGAATTCAAAGGCGTTTTCTTCATCGGCTTGCTGGCCTGATTCCGATTGATCGGCGGCTGTGTTGGAGATAAAAATACGCAAGGTTCGGCGTACCTGATACCGATAACAAAAAAAAAAAAAAGAAAATTGTGAGCTGACCGTGTCAACGACGTGAGCTCGAGAATGGCGTATTTACTTTGGTGGGTTTGCCTATAGCTTCCTGAATCTCTAATCGGGTGCGCATGATGGTGGCATCCAATTTTTTATCAAACTCATTCAGCTCAGTATACAGTCTGGATTCGGGAATGAACGCTTCGATCTGGTTGAGAACGTGGTCTACATTAATGGAACGACACTATACAAAAAAAAAGGGCGGCCAATCTTACTTTGGGTGGCAAGTTGCGATCCACAGGTCGCTTTTTCCTTGTTGCACATTCTAATGTAAGTATAGGTTCCCTATATTTCGATCAAATTGTAGGCCTACTTTATGTGTCTTGCCAAAGAATCGCCCTCATTAGGTCGTTTACGAAACTGGAGGGGATATGACTGCATCGTCTGCAAAAAGTAAGAATGTTCAGACACACACGCTTTTTTTTTTCCTTTTTGGCCGCTACAATTAAGGCAATATTTTCATTTTCCGCTCACCCATTCTCTTGGAATATGCTGTGGCAGCCGTTTCCACGTAGTTGTTGGCTGACCTTTAATGCCAAAAAGGAAAAGAAAGAGAGTATTCAGCTATACGCTCTGTAGACTCTGACATAATCGTTAGTCTGATAAATGTCACCGCTTGTGGAGCTCTCACAAAGTAAAAAACACACACAGAAGCACCGGGTGGGTAGTTTATCCTTTTATTCAGGGACCAACTGGAGAACGACATTAAAGCACACGAATCAACAAGCTTCGTTTGAATATATTATTGTCATTTATGTACAGACCGATGCTGTCCATATCTTTAGCTCATTCAACAAGCCGGTCTTTTTGCTGCTCATATCAGCAATGACGACATGGAATGTATTCGTCATTTCCTTGTGTTTCTCAGGGTTTTGAAATTATCTATATAATAGACAATAGACAACACGGATTAGCGTTGCTTTGTTTGTGAAGAGGTATTTGAAGAGGCATGATTTGGATGGTAGCATGAATTTTCGTCACGTGCTTGTACGTCAGCGGCGGTTCATTGCCTTATTTTTTTCTCTTGCGTCGACTTTATCTCCGGTCCCTTGGTTTGGACGGTTTTCTTTTCTTATTTCTTTCTTCATCGATCGTCATGTCGAAATATTCGTCTTCGGGCTACACGCCTTCCGCTGCGTCGCAGCAACCAGTGGAAGATACAGGTGATAATAACTAGACGAGTTTCTCTTACCGGTGCTTTCGGCTTTGGCGGTTGAAGCACTTTTTTTTTTTCGGCGACACGCGAATCACTCATTCAGGCACTTTTGTTACAGCGCGCATCATGGATAAAGCTTGGGAAGTCATTCAGCAGAAAAGTAAGTCCAAGAACATGTTGTTTTCAGACTGATCGTTGTTTGACTGACTCGGTTGTGGAATATAGCTTTCACAAAATGGTATGATTTCCTTTCTACTCTGGAAAATCGGCGCACGGACATTTAAAAAAAAGGGCCACTTTCATTCAGGGTGAACAACAAACTCGACATCAAAAGCATACCGCATATCCAAAATCTCAGTGACGATCTTGCCAACGGTGTTCGCCTTATCCAATTATTAGTAAGTGCTAAAAAAAAATGACGTACATACGCATCATCCTGCGCGAATGTCAAGCCCACCGTTGTTTGAAAAGGAAATCATCGGTGATGCCGTCTTGGGTCGCTATAATAAGAACCCACGCATGCGCATTCAGTACGTTGAAAATGTCAATATGGCCTTGGAATTCATTAAACAACGCGGTGTGGCACTCACCAATATTGGTGCAGAAGGTAAGTCCTGGATCATTTTCAAAAGTTGGTCTGGTCTAATGCATTCATGCTCCGAGATAGACATTGTCGACAAAAATTTAAAGCTTGTTTTGGGAATGCTGTGGACCATTATTCTGCGTTTCACTATCGCCGATATCAAGTAAAACATCTTTTGTGGAAATACATGTGATCCCGTTTCTGTCAACTTACTGTGATTGCGTTGCATAGCCAAGAAGGAAAGAATGCCAAGGAAGGTCTTTTGTTATGGTGTCAACGCAAAACAGCGCCCTATCAGGAGGTCGATGTACGCGACTTTACCTACAGTTGGACAGATGGTTTAGCCTTGTAAGACTTTTTTCTTTGAAAAGCCAATTCATCGTACATCTTTTTTTCTAATTTTTTTGAAATGTAGTTGTGCTTTGATCCATCGCCATCGACCAGATCTTCTCGATTTTTACAGTCTTGATATGGTACACCTCAAAACAAGCTTCCTTTTTTGTAACGTTTCCTAACGTTGTTCTTTTTCACAGAATGACCGACATGGGAACACGGCCCTGGCTTTTGATGTTGCAGAGAAACATCTCGGTATTCCGGTAATGTTTTTGTTGAATGAGACTGTATCACTGTGGCCCCAAGCACTAAACGAAAAACGCCTGGATATAGAAACTTTTGGATGTTGAGGATGTTTGCGATATTTCAAAGCCAGATGAACGTTCCGTGATGACTTATGTCGCTGAATATTTCCACGCATTTTCGGCACTAGGTAAATATCTAAGACTGACGAAAAAAATGGAGATCCAGGGGATTTGAGGAAATCTCATTGCGCAACCTATTGATAGACAAGGTGGAAACCGCCGGCCGACGTGTCGCCAAATTTGCCGAAGTTATGGCGTCGATTTGGCAAATGCAGCATGATTATGAAGAGCGCGTATTAAGGGTATGGCGGATGTACAAATACTTGATTTGTTCATGCCATTTTCTGACTCTTTTTTCTTTATCCGATAGCTAATGGAAGCCGTAGCCGACATTCAAAGCAAGTGGCGATCGACTCAACTAACGGATCGGTACCTAGACGCCAAACAGAAAGGCACCGAATTCACCAACTATAAAAATGGTCAAAAGAGAGAATGGGTAGCTGAAAAGCGCGATTTGGACTCGTTGTTGGGAAATATCCAGACAAAATTGAAAACCTATAATCTCAAACCATACTATCCGCCTCAGGGATTAACTTTACCGGTAACTCGTTTTTTAACATGGGTCCTTCTGTCATTGATACTAACGGTTGGCATCCTCAGGATCTCGACAATGTATGGCGTGATCTACTGCAGCATGAAGCCGACTATCATCGAAGTATTAACAGCAAACTAAGACAGTAAGTGGAGTTATACAGAACTATCACTTTCAGGGCGTATTTTTACCGGTGTTCAGAATCAAAGAAAATCTGCGCAAAGCTTATGCGAACAGCGCCAATTCCTTCCAACAGCAATTGGATCAAATTTCGGCCGAGCTTGCCTCGTTGGATGGTGATTTAAATGTAAATTTTGCCACATACAGATGCACCAGATGATTCTTGTCATTCTAAATTTTTTCTTTATAGCAACAACTGAACAAGGTCCATCGTATCACGGAAAAAGTGCCTCCATTGATTTCATCCTTACGACAAGTGGAAGGATTAGACAAAGAGTGTACTGAAGCTAATACGGAAGAAAATGACTATACTGTCTATTCGGTGGAAGATCTGACTTTTGGTCTCGATTTGGTGCAACAAGCGATACAGAAAAAGAGTGCCTTTATTCAAAATCAGGTAATAGGATAAAAAAGCATGGCATGAAAAAAGATAGTTGCGATATGAGGGAGCGAAAAACTGAACCTCGGTGGGTAGATTGTATCACGCAATATGACAAACTTGACCCCGGCTCAATTGGAAGAATTTGAACAAGCCTTCCGTCACTTTGACAACGACTACAGCAACACTTTATCAAGAACTGAATTCAGCGCGGCGTTGGCAAGTTTGGGCTTATTTTACGAGGAGCATGAATTCCAGAATCTGTTTGATCGCATTGCTGAAGGACAAGATGAAGCGTCTTTTGAGCAGTTCATTCGATTCATGGTGTCCATCACCGAAGACAAGTCCACGCCGGAACAATTACGGGACTCGTTCCGAACCATTGCAGGCGAAAAGCCATATGTCACGGAACTCGATTTGAAAATGTGCTTGGTACCTGTGCCTGTCATCGATTATCTCAAGCATGAAATGCCGCAAGCTCGCGAAGACAACAATGGCTTTGATTATAATTCCTATGTCAGCCAGGTGTTCAAATAGACGGGATTCACTTGGATTGAACTCCTTTGGGAAGATGAAAAAAAAGAGGTCCGTTACTTACAACAGGAACACTTGTCAAAGAGTGGTTATTTTTCAATACATTGTAGATGTCTACTGTACATGCAGCGCCCTAAAAAAAGGCTCATTGAAAAATCGCTTCCGAATAAAAAGGGTTCACCATGTTGGATATTCTCAATGGCGAAAAAAAGAGAGACCATAAAAAAAGGAGTTTGCAACTCGAATACTTTTTTTTTTCTGTCAAAGTAGAAACACATCTAACCTTGTGAAGATGAAATGGAATACATCCATCGTCATGCTAAGCATATCTTACCGAGTTCTATTTATGGCCATATGGATTACTGTAATGAGCATGTTCAGTTTTGTTCAAGGTCTGGTTGAAAGTCGTCGATTATGAGACAAAATTCCAACGGTTCATCTGCGGCCTGATTCTTGACGATGAATATCTCGCTGCTACTTGAATAACCAGGAGGGTGGCACTTGACAGAATCATGACGCTCTTTCTATTCGACTTTTTTGACCACTGTATGGATGAAAGACAGAAGAGAGTGAGGCTAGTGCTAGCCAGGGGTTAGCAATAGAGGGATCAGTCTTATTAAAAGCTACTACTGAGATCTCTCATTTGTGGTTCGCAAAACGGTAGCTTAGCATATAAACGTTGGGACACGTCCTTTTGCCATATTCTCAATGGATCATCTATGGCATCACCCTCTTTTAAGCAGCGAATATTAGCATGTGGAGATGTGGATCATTTTCGTGTTCTAAATCGTCCATCGTGACCTCGCTTAAGCAAGCATAATCAATCTATTTTATGCTTTCATATTAGCATATCTTGATTTCTGTTTCCCTTTTCTGCTCTATTCTCTTGCTTTCCCATTTTTTTGTTTTTGCCCTTGATTGCTTCTTTCTTTTGTTTACCATTATATTTTGTGTAAAAATTTCATATAATTATTAGCAATGGTACTGGGTAATCGATATTCAGGTACCGTTTTACCTGCAGACGTGGAGAAAAAAGCAAATCAGGCTCGACCGCGCTCCCGTCTACCTTTCCTCCTGAAATTTCGATCTTCCAACCAATTCATCTTTTGTACAGCCGCCATTGGATTATTTACCAGTGTAAAATACAGGATGCCACGGGCCGTTGCAAGTACACCCGAAAAACTGATGGCCCTTTTTCATTTTTATAGACCTTTGTTCATTCCATATTATTTCCACTGGCACCATTCATCGTAAGCTATATTAAACATGGCACCGACGATCTGGCTCATGCAGACGAGCAAAATGCTTCGACTTCATCGGAAACCGGTATCTTGGTAGCTGCTTATGCCATTGGATTACTAGGTAGCACGGATATTTCATATTATGCAAAATGGATACCATCGTGTAACATGGCAATCACTGATGGATTGAGGACTCTGTTGTAGTTGGATCACCGATATTTGGTTGGTTGGGCGATAAGACGACGCAACGACGACTACCAATGCTTTTGGGCATTACGGCATCACTTGCAGCCAATGTATTATTCATGTTTAGCATCGCTTACTGGATGCTTTTATCTGCGCGTTTCTTGCAGGGAGTCTCCAACGCTTGCGTATGGACCATGTGCTTATGCTTGATTGCCGATAATTGGCCCATAGAACAATTAGGTAAGTCTACTTTGCTCCTGACCTCTAATGTGTGTTTAAATTTATTCAATGGCACTGTGATGGTTCCAGGGTTGCAGATGGGCAAATTAATTGGATTCTATCCACTGGGCATGGTCCTCGGGTTGCCCGCCGGAGGTAAGCCTTTTAATTCGTTGACATTGCACTTGTGATATCCCCATCTCATTCGCATGCTGTATAGGTGGTATGTAGTCAAGACGCTAGTCAGCCTTTCACAGCATGTGCGCTTTAACGATATATTGTGCGTTTTTCTGTTGATAGTGTTATACAGCAAGTTGGGTTATCAGGCTCCTTTTATCGCCTCCATCATACTATGCGGATTGGATTTTATCATGCGATTGTCCATCATTGAGCGTACCTCGGCTCCCAAAGAATGGTTTCAAGACGCCACCAGCAAGGCCGACGTGGCTTCGCTGGAATCCAAGATAGAACAGGGCGACGAACAAAGTTCCGTGGACGAAAGAGTGTCTGAAAAAACCGTACTGCGCCGCATCACATTGATGCAATTGCTGAAACGACCGCGACTTTTGGTTTCCCTTGCCCTAAACGTGGTTGTAGCGTCCGCCATGAGTGCTTTCGAAGTAAGTCATAACAAAGATAAAGATTCCATGCGCGGGTATCGAATATTTTTTGTTTTTCTTATCCTGCAACAGCCTACTCTATCAATGCGATTGGCAGCCGAATGGGAATTTGATGCGGCACGATGCGGACTGATCTTGCTGTCTTACATGGTACCTTGTATCGCTTCGAGTGCTTTCTGTGGATGGTTATGTGACAAGTATGGAACCAAGATTGTGGCTCTGGTTTCGTTGGTTCTCGTTGGACCGACCTGCGTGGCCATGGGAATCCCCGATCGGAACATGTCCTTTTGGACGTTGGTGCCTATTCTTATGTTGGGTGGTATGACCATCGCAGGATGCCAGGCCCCTGTGTTTCCTGAAATTGCTCAAGTGGTTGCGGAGGAAAATGAAGATCCAAACGATCGGAACGGTATCGCGCGAAGCTATGCTTTGGTCAATGCAGCGTATGCCGTGGGCTTATGTGTTGGGCCTTTGCTAGCAGGTTATGTGTATGGTCAAGTGGGATTTTTCTGGCTTTGCTTCATTCTTGCCATGATTTTCGTCATTTGTATTCCCTTGGTTTATTTTTACATGGGCGGTAACCGCTCGAAACTTATTACCACTTCAAAACCCTCCCTCACTTGTTCCTTATCTTAAACTACCCTGTATCGTACTGTATTACTGAACACAAACAGACGTATTAGCACGTCGTTATAAATATACACAAAGAGCTATTCTAGCTCCTCGTTAACTGTTAAACAACCGAGAGTATAGTCGATCGTGCATCCCTTGACACACATCCAGCAACGGATTCGTTTGGTGACAGTTGTCCATGGAGATATCTTTGGTATGTTTGGTAATCTTTTCAATCGGTTCACGTGACAGCAGCAACAGTCTCTGTGCTTCGTATGGACCAACAATATTCAGTCGAACCGCCGATGAATAAATCGTACGTGTGAATAAGTACAGCCATAAATGTAGCGTATTATCTGTCAATGAATCCACCCGTCAGCGAAAAAAAAAAAGGTCCCACTGTTGTCACGACAATGGATTGTTCCGCACTTACCGAGATCCACATCCAGATATCGACATACAAGGCCAAAACAGACAGGAAAATGACCGTCTGTTTTCTCGGCACGAATCATATTTTTGAACTTCTTGACCACGGTGAGATCTTTATCGTGGGAGGTTTGTACGAAACATTTGATATACAAGGTCAGCATGGCCACGCCTTGCGCCAATGAGGCTCGACGTGCCACACTGTTGGAGACCATGACGGCATCACACACGGCGTCGCACTCCTTTAGCGCTGTGAGAGGATCTTCCGCATCCAGTGCTTCGTAACCGGCCCGCACAAAACAATTGGTTTGAGCGGCGTAAGAATGGGCTGAATTGGTGACAAACGGAGGTAAAGCCTCGGCATTCAAAAGACCAGCTTGATAGGATGCCTCGAGACCGGACGATGCGACAAAACCGCCAGTAGGTAAAGCGGAATCCGTCAAAATATAAAGAAGCCAACTACTCGTTTCACTCGAAACAAACGGATTCATGGCCGGCAAATCAATGGGCGATGGAAGAAAACGTCAATCGATCTTGGGAATCCCCCCTTTTTTTTCCAGATTCAAAATGAGCAAGTGTGGGGGGAGAGGGAACCAATGAATCCCACGGCGGAGATTGACACCATTTGGACATTTGCTTGTCAGCATCGCGATCTCTTTTTATTACGGTTTTTTTGATAGTAGTGAAATAGCCAAGGAAAAAAATTGTAAACTGCTAAAATGTTACCTCTCCTTTTGTCTTTTTTTTTCTTTTTATCGGAATGAATAATGATAGGATGAATAGTTTAGTGAAAGAGTGATTTTACTCGTAGGATTTAACAATGACACCTTCAGTAGGCTTGAGCGTATATCTGTGCTTTTCGAAAACTTGAGAATGAAGGAATGGTTGCAAATCATAGATATGCATTCGCCGTGCCTAGAGAGCGGATATCCCTTGGTTAATAATGCACTGGGTCATTTTTTTCACAATTCAATAAAAAGGCCACATACCCTATTTTCGAAATCTTCCATCTTGATGCTGACTTCGCTAGGAAGAGCCTTATGCTTGAGTTGATACAGTCGTCGGCTTTCCTTGCACAGACCATCCAATGTGGACAGTAGCAATTCATCGTAATCATGGGTCTGATTGATATACTTGGCAAAACGCTACGGGAAATAAAAAAATAAGTACAAATCGGATCGACAAAGCATGAGCGATATGATGCACTTACTCGACGCAAAGTCTTCATCATGCTGTATTTCTGTGCACTGATGAAACTGTCCAGAGCCACCTTGATAGCCATGTCCACATCATCGGAACGTACGTATTCTCGAAGATGCATGCGAGCGTTGGCTTCTGCTAAACGGATCATCGATTCCAAGTGACGCACCGTGATGGGAACGCTGCCACTGGCCAGTGACTCTTTTCTCAACTCGGAATATAATCGCGACAACTTGTCTTCATCCACTTGCTGCAATTTGGGATGAATCTTTTCACGAGCGTACATGATGTATTTACGAAGAATATCTTGAGGAATAATCTAATAATAGCACGACGTATCCCGTTTAGTGATATGATCCACTCGAGAGAGTAATCTCGTTGACTTACTTCAGGATCTTCTTCCATGGGTTGTGCAAAATGGCTTGTGGCCGCGCTGTACAAGGGATGGCTTCGTACGTGACTATTGATGACATTGGTCGCTAAAATATGATCTTGTTCGGGATCCACAATATCCTTCACCACACAAAGGACGTCAAAACGCGACAAGATGGGTTCTGTCAATTCGACGTTTTGAGAAAATGGAATAGAGGCATTGTAACGACCACGGATAGGATTGGCAGCAGCAATGATGGAGCAGCGAGCTTGCAATGTAGTAACGATACCAGCTTTGGAAATGGAAATGGACTGTTGTTCCATTGCTTCGTGAATGGATGTTCTAGAAACCCAGAAAAAAATGGGAATGATGAGAAAAAAGGCCAGCTTTTAGCACGAGCATCCAATAGAGCAACGTACCTGTCTGCGTCATTCATCTTGTCAAACTCGTCAATCAAACAGACACCGCGATCAGCCAACACCAGTGCACCACCTTCCAAAGTCCATTCACGTGTAATAGGATCTTTGTGGACGGATGCGGTTAAACCGACCGCACTGGCACCTTGACCTGTCGTGAAAACGGAACGATGCGCTGTCTTTTCGACGTATTTTAAGAATTGGGATTTAGCAGTACCGGGGTCACCGAGCAACAAGATATTGATATCGCCACGAATGGTATGCTTTCCTTGGATGTTTTTCGGTACACCACCAAACAGGGACAAGGCAATCGCGCGCTTAATATCCTCATGGCCATAAATGGAAGGAGCCATGCTCTTGAAAATCTGTAAAGCAGCAAAAGAAAAGACTTTTAGTTTCATGCCCAGTAGGTCTTTCCAACCGATGCGGTTGTCGTAGATGCGTTTTACCTTTTTGCCAATACGCTTATCTTTGCCCATGTTGGCAATGAATTTCTTATCATCATCGGTCAGGCGGTAAGCCGCAAACATATCCTCCTTCTTATTGATGTAGTTGGCTTCGATGATGGTGGCAAAGACAGGAAAACCATTCTTGGTGCTTAAAGAAGCATCAAAGTTGTTGCGATAGATACCAATAACTTCCTATGACCCCGACCCGATTCAGTGATTGTCCTGTGGCGTTGAACATTCCCCCCCCCCCCCCCTTAAGGAGACAACTTACAATTTCCTCGCCAGGTTTGGCTTGGTCAATGAGATCCCATAAACAGATGACTTCTCGATGACGCGGTAATCGACCAGGAGGCACCGTGCCAGGACTTTCTTGAATCGTCAATTTTTGATAGTTACGGTAAACAGTCTTGGGTACAAGAATAAAAAAGTTTAAGTCTCACACAATCATCACATTGGTCTTGGGGTCAGTCACGTACCTGCTCCATATTGATGATGAAGGGACCCTTACTTTGACAGCTGGGACAAGTGTTGATCTTGATTTCGTTATGGATGTCCTGATAGAAGGGACCCAAAAGTTCGGAACATTTGCCACAGTTGTATTTCACCCATTTCAATTGCGGGAACACACCGGTACGTCGGGTCACGACACCGGAGACACGGACAAGGCAGTTGAGTTGACTTTGACGTAACTGTCGTAACGTGTTGATGGTGGGAAGATCGGTGATTCTGACATGAATTTCGCGATGAATGCGCTCGTATTCAGGGAACTGCATGAGCGTGACTTCCAAAGCCACTTCGTCAAAAATCTTGAGCATGGCAATAGGCGAGTTGGCCAAGAAGTAGGCCAAAATCGTTTTACTTTGGGTCAAGTGTTCATAGTTGATTTCAAACGACTCACGATTACCTACATCATCCATCCCTTAGTTACGCTGTTTCCCCCGCGCTCTATCAAAATAGCTTACGTTCACCCATGTCTCTGATTCTTTCACCGTAGACGGAAAAACCGTGTTCGTCGACATACGTTTGCAAGAAATCTCGGAACTCACGCTTGATTGTTCTGCGTGGGGCTTCCTGACTGATCCAATCACCAATTGTGGCATTTTTGACGTTGCGCAGTTCATCCAATGTCATTTCCTGTGAAAAACAACAGAAAACCCAAGTCAATCTTCACCCAGAAACCAGCGCTGGCAGGGTTTAGCCTCGTAGGAGCACTTACGGGTGCTTCGTCTGCTTCGTCAAAATTTTGCGCTTCATAGAACCGTCGATGGCGACGACGAGTGGGAATAGCCTGACTGTCGATTTCCTCGTCGTCCAAACCTTCAAGGAATGCTTTGGCCATTCGACCTTCTCGACGATTGATTTCAACGTCTCGTCTGTGCAACTGAGCATCAACGGCTTGTCGCAAAGCAGGGTCCAAGGGTGCGTAGTATTCGTCGTCCACATCCTGTGTTTCGTATCGATCCAACTGCGAGTTTTGAGCGTAATCTCTGCAATGGTCCAACAAGACGTTTTTTAAGTGATATGTGTGCGGTTGGACTAGGTTTTTGGAATTGGTTTTGTTACCTTTCCATGTCAGAGCCAAACAAATCTTCGCCATTATCAGATTCTAATCCAATAGCGTCTTCAAATACTTCCTCTTCCACTACCTCTTCGGCTTCATTTCTGTAGTCAGCTTCTGAGAAGAAGACGGCAGGTGAGGAAGGAGGAATAAAGGGAGAATCGGCTGGAATGTCACTTGATCCAGCGCCAACCTCTCTGGCGTTACTATCTCTTCTTCTTTTGCGATCAGACTAAGTAATGATAACAATGAGTCCTGGAGTATCATTGGCGAGCATGGGCCTGAACTCACCATGACTGAAAATGCGAACAGGAACGAAAGGGTGAAAACGCGTCTTTTGGGGCAGTGTTTTTTTGTTCAAAAATTGGGACGCGATTCGGCGCGCGGGGGTTTGCTTCAGTGTGACAGTGGACTGCCGCCAGTGGCTGGTGTGGGTCACAAATCGTCATTGGTCAGAAAATTAAGCATTCGAAAATTTCATGCTTTTGCCCCCTCATCTCTTTGCAATTCTACAGCAACATAGTGTAAAAAAATTGGACGCTTAAGCCTCTAAGCTTAATAGACACGGCTCTATTAGTATTTTCAATCATAAAGTCAAGGGTGCAAATGGAGTGGTAATAGCATACTCTACGTTAAATGTGATATGATTATATGTTTGTGGAATTGCGGCAGCAAACGCACTGCTAGCCCACACCTGGCAGCATTGCTTACTGTAAGCTATTTCTCCTATTACCATACCAATAACTGTCAGGAAATAATGAATGAGCAGCTTGCAGTAGAAAGCCTCTTTGGGTGATCGATCTGCAACACCCCCTCCCCCATTTTCATTGCGAAGTAGAGAGTGTTTTCGGGTTTCTAAGGTTCCTTGAGGCATCGAATCCGTAGTGATGCTGTAACACCGTTATTTCATGTGCGGTAAAGGGTGGATTCAAGAATAATGGCGTCATATGACAGGTATTGATCATTCATCAATGACTGTGGGTTGAGATTTTATGTAGTCTGGGAAAAAAAAACCACCAGTAAAATAGTATATCTTTGATTCAAGCAGTAGTGGGACGGTCCAGGACTTGATAAGCGCAAGGTCTTGTGATGGACTCATAAAACTTTCACTTTGGCGGATTCTATAAGTGGAAAAAAAAATCCTTTCTAATGGATGTCATCAATAATGAGTCGAGCACTGCTGCGGTGAGAACGAACGTGATCTATAAACGGTGATTGGATCATCAGCTGGGTGAGCGGCATCTTTTTTTTTTATTTTTAATTTTGAGCATCAGGAATTTCTTATTCGCAAGAAGGTGCTCTTAAAAACAAAGTCCAGGTACGATTTGATTGGTCCCGCGTGTCATGTGTGATTATCTTTTCCCACAACATGAAAGGGACACAAAGTAGTTTCAGCATTTTTTTTCTCTCTACTTTATTTGATGCCCTTTATAAGTTTATTACGATTCACAAAACATACTATATTTGGAAAGAAAGATAAACCGACGAGACAAAGCCTGTCCTCAGGCAAATCAGTACGCTTCATGGACGGTACAGAATCCATTCATTTCACTCACAGCAAAGACGATTACGATCGAGGACCCATGGAGGAATGTGACCATGGCGTTATGGCGGAAATTCTCAAGTGTCCTTTAAATGATTGCAGTAGTTCCATTACACAGTCAACAGACGGCGAAGAAGTCGACGAAGCATTCTTTCAGTTTGACGAAGAGGTGCTGCGGAACACGCGTGTTAACCGAAAGCAAGGCCACCACAGTATTGCTGCTCTCGTCAGTTACCGTTCCAATTTTTAACGCCCAACTTTCTTTCTTATTTTACCGGCATTATTTAATTCAACCCTAACTTAATGACTATTCTTACTCACACACACATACACACTTTGGCTTTATTGAGGAAAAGGCTGGCTTTTAATTCATTTGATACCTCTGGGTGATCTTCTTTCTTTGACCAATGAATAAATAAAGATCCCGAATATAAATCTCAATGGAGACCAAAAAAAAGTGGCTATGTCTAACAAAGGAGTATGCAGTAAGTGATAATCGGAGCAATACCCAGTGAAAAGAGATGAATGCGATGGGTTAATATAGAACAACGCACACACGCAAAAGAATGAGCCCCATTTTTCGATTAACCTGAAACGCGGAAAGAAGCATGGATGGACGGATATTGCTAAAGTAGGTGACACCAGCTTTTTAAGAGGTGCAGCTTTAACAATGGCGTGGACACGCGAATTCGTACGTTTGTACGTCATTTTTCGTTACATTGCACAAGGCTGCAAACCAGGGACAGTGGGGCGATGATGGAGGAGCGGAATGACGAGCTGTCACAGAAAAACGGCACTAAACTCAGCAATGCTAAGCTTATAGTGGGTGTGATTATTCTCTTGGATAGGAATGTGATCACAAAGAAAGTGAAAAAGATGCCACGAGGACGATGATTATTACATTGTTGAATTTAGAAAGCGCTCGTCAGGTTCAGACGCCGAAATGAACGGAGCTTTGCTGCCTGATGGATGGAGCTACCTTGCACTTCCCGCAATAAAACCACAATGGTCGTGCCAAGAAAATGACTTGAAATAATATATATATATAAAAAATGGAAAAAGACCGAAAAGTAAAACATGCATTTTGCGCCAACGTGTGTCTGCTCACACCGGCGCCCCAGCACCTGTTCCATATGATGTAGCACCAACACGCGACCCATGTTGCTTCATTATATGGCAGACTCATTCGTGAAGGTTTGAGAACAAAGAACTTTTTGGCAATAAGCAAGACCACTTTGTAAAGAAAAAATGGCCATGGTGGTATGTGTGTACCAAGTTAGTACAAGAGCGACGCCATGCTCACGTAAAAAAAGTCATCGGAAGATAATGTGCGACGACGAGATGGTTCGATAGAAATGGACGAATGAATTGGCGGTTTTCCATAGAAAATGTCGTCATGAAAATTCGCTTGTTTTCCTTTGCGTGCCAAATAGACCGGCTAATGCCATTTGTGGATAATTCTCGATCAGTTGGCCCACTTGGATGATACGCTTTTTTTACGACTCCGCGTCGACTTTACAAGAAGATTTTTCAATCTAATCGGACACGTCTGCCGATGATCCCGAACTCCCCGAGGAAAGGTTGCCTAGGTTATCCCTCCCGCGGAGCCAAGGAGTCAACGAGTGTACAGGCAAGATCCGATGAGCGGAAAAGCGAGTAGCAAGGGAAAATCGGATGAAACCACAAGGGAAACAATAATAAAGCAGTTGCCCTGTTTGGATGGTTGACCTGGAACTGCATTCGGTGCAGTACTGTACAAAGATGGTTACACTGACTCTGTATAATTATATACGCCACCATTGGAAAAAAAAAAGAGACTCCATTTTACAGACTATTACTGCGTTCTATTTTTCCAGGGCCTTTATTGTGTCCCCCTTTTTTTTTTTCTCTCCCCTCTTTCTGTTTTTCTTTTTTCTCTCGTTTGTTTCACAGACTGATTGTGCAAGATGTCCAACTTAAAAGTAGGGCCGACTCGATCCGATGACGTTGGCAGTAGAAATCCCATCGAATATCCTCACTAAAACACCCGATCGTTATTATCGTTTGCATTGTAGGAAATAAAATCCAGACTGGCCAGCCTGGGCTTCGTTCACGGGTGGAAACTCGTCAAGGATAAAGAACAAAGTTGTGGCCAGTATCTAAACAAGCAACAGGACGGTGATTTTGCCGACATGTTGCTACGAAACACAAGAATACCTTTAGTACGTTTGGCGTTTTTGACATTTTGACAGCTATGCGAATTTTTTTTTCCTTGTCTTACCCTCGGTTTTTTTATTACTTCTATTACACGTTGCTCACGGCTCTTTTTTTTATTTATTTTTCTTTTCCTGACAGAGCCAAAATGTCGATTTTATTATACCCGAATGCCAAAGGAGCGCCAGTAAGCATATCGCCGTGAATATTCATCCATTACAACATCCACTGAAAAAGAAGGAATACCCAACTTGCTCCCACACTAGGTCGACAGCAGCAACTCGAACAGTTTCTTCACATTGTCGGTCAGCCCATGTCACAACAAGATTCCGCATGCGATCCATTCACAACGCATCAGGATTCTTTATCCACGCCCATTTTATCCAATGACCATGAGGTTAGAAAACAAGAAGTGAAAAAAAAGCCGTCGATGGATCGAACAATCATACCTACTCTCAATGCCACAGTTTATTCAGGATGACGAGCAACGCGCTTACCACATTCAGGAATTCATCAAGACCGAAGTGTCCTATGTAGAATCACTGTGTGGCCTTGTGGATCTTGTTGTACGACCATTACGAACCGATAGTCATACCAAATACCCAATTTTGAATCCCTTCAAATGCACCAAAATTTTTCTCAATATTGACCAAATCCTCCACGTCAACCAACAATTTCTAGACGAATTACGAACCAACTCCAAACAGGCCATGCCCTTTGGCGACATTTGCGCAAACTATGTAAGTGGTCTTCTCGTATATTGTATTGCAGAAGAACGTCAAATCACCATAGAAAAGGAAATAAACCAATAATAAGAATCCTCTTTTTTCTTCCAACACAACGAAACATTGGATCCAATTTGTTTGTTTCAATTAGATGGCGAAATTTGAATGCTACAGAAAGTATCTGATGGAACACGGAGAAGCCCAAAAACTGCACGGCAAAGAGTTCAAAAGCAATCAAAACTATCGCCGTCTTCTTCTCAAAGCTCAAGACCATCCTCAATTCAAGAAGCGACGCTTGGAAGACATCATTGTAGAACCCGTGCAACGCATCAGTCGTTACTCCATGATGCTCAAAGGTACGTTTTTCGATAAAATTACTAGATAAAGCCATTTAAACCCACATTGTCCCCACAGACCTTTTGCGTCTGACACCAAAATCGCATCCAGATTTTGAGGGCTTAACGACAGCCTACAAGAAATCACAGGAAATAGCTTCCATGGCCGATGACCATCCTACCAAACTCGCTACCATGTTTCTCAACATGTACAGCATCATCAAAGACTCACCGGTACGCTCTCACCCCTTGCCAGTGCGCAACTCATCCACTCCCTCATTAAATTTGTTTTTCTACCTTTTAAACAGTGTTCATTGATCAACCAAAACCGCGCGCTTATTGCCCATTTGGACGCCTTGGAAATTCATAGAACAAGCAATCGGGTTACACGAGCTGTCACACTTTTTTTGTTCACGGACAAAATTATGATTGCTAGTCGTCCTTCGATGGAGTGCAAAGGCAGTGATCTTTGTGCATTGGCGGATACGGATATCATCACCTCCAAGAAATTGGAAAGGGTCATTCGCAAAGACTCTTGTTGGAAATTCAAAGGTTGGGCCGATATAGAGCAAGTTGAAATATTTGGTGGCACCTCGGGTAGGTTTTGCTTTGTCGATCTATCCGGTTTTTTCTTTCTCATTTTCGGAGTTTTCATTTCTTCATGTGGTACTTTGATTCTACCTCTTAGCCCGACCGGCATCTTTCCTATTACGCGCTTCATCCGTTCAACAACAGCATGGGTATGATCCACTCTCCACCGTCACTTCCTTTGAAAAATATTTTCATAAAGGCGCTCGCTTTTATTCAGCCATGGTGCCAAAGGAGCACTTTGGTAAACGGGAGACACAACAAACCTATATCCAGAAAACACGCGATTTTATAGCCAGTTATCAAAAAACCCAAGCCTTGGCCAAACAGTATGGTAGCTACACAGATTTCACCCTGTAACAGAGATTTGTTGTTGATTGTATATCGTGATAGATGAACATGATACCCTCTATCACCGTCAATGGCAAAAGATTCCCGTTTACAGCAACATGCATTCACCTTCTACTTATATAAAAGCAAACTACAAGGTATGTTTTTTCCTATATCGGCCTTTCGTAAAAAAAAAAAAAAAAAAAAAAAAAAAAAAAAAAAAAAAAAAAAACGATTGAGTACTCAAAAGAGGTTCTTGTAGAATAACATTGCTGTGTTGTATGTGGAGGATGGGACTGTCGACTTTGATGGGCTCTTTCCAAATCACTCGGCTATGCCATGGATAGTGGCCTTGGTACAGCCAGATCTGCGCGGGTTTCGTTACCAGATTTCAAGCAAGGTCCATTTGGAAAGAATACAGCAATTCTTCAAGCCTTCATCCGCCACGAACCAAGAAGGCCAACCCATTGACTTTGAAATGGTGTTTTGGGATAACAGTACGTAAAGAAACCCGTGCTCTTGCTTGTTTTTTTTTCTGATATTGAACCATGCTTTGGTAGTCTTGCTTTGTGAACGGCAACTGCGTTTGTCACCCGTCTTTTCGTATGCAAACGATTTTGTCACCGAAGAAGAAATCCAGAAACAGACGCGAAGCAAGGCAACAACACGATCAGGAACATTAGCCCCTTTCAATAAACTCTTCAGCAGTAGTAACAGCAATCTCCAAGCGAACCGTACACAACGTGATCAGCGAAGACCACCCCCATCCCCTATCCGACCGGTCAATTCGACCTCTTTACCCATGTCGACAGGTAACACGAATGCCACGCGTGATGTATCCGCTACGGCTACCTGGCGATCGGCTCCAATTACCCAGGATCCATACAATGATACCGACGATACCACCTGCTCTTCCCAATCCGCCAAAACGGAACCAGAACACCCGGCACCACCTAAAAAACAACGGTACCCACTCGCACAGCTAAAATTACCTTCATCCAGCTTGGGTGAAGACATTGCTTCTCAGTTGAGGCGTCAATCGCACGAAAATCTCGTACGGGAATACTGTGGAGTCCAGGTATAACCTCACAACTCGATGTTATTTTGATAAGATGATGTGGGAAAACTCACATCAAAATGATAGGCAAGCCATAGAAGGGAAGACGAACTAACCATCACCTCGCCTTCCGATTTGAATTTGCGTCGCGCAAGCATAATCAGTTATCCATCTCCTACAACCCCCAATTTTGACCGTCCTCTTTCTTACCATCAGCCTGTGTCTTCACCCGGACCCATGCATTGGATACAAAATCGACCAGGCACGGGCGATTCTCATCTATCGCTGGCTAATACCCTGTCTTCTTTTACCAGCAGCCTGAGTACGAATAGCTCGGCTGCATCTGACGACACTTCGATCACTCGCTTAGCCGAAAATCCGGATGATTTGGTTCAAAAATTACAGCAACTGTTGCTTACACAGCCCATCGCAGACAACAGAATGGAGCAAATATCACAAACCGCCGAAAAGCTGAAAGTTCAATGGAAGTTGCTCAGCCAAAAGCATAAGGAGATGCATGACTATGTATCCGAACTAATGGAAAAGACAGCCAAGGTAATTTTTGCCAACACTTGCCGCCACTCAATGGGCTGTATGAACTCATGACTGCTCTTGTAAAACAGATTGATGGAGAGATCAGCATCGTTTCTAATGCTTACAACGAAGTGTATACGGAAACTTGCTCTTTATATGATGTAAGCGATTCGATACCTACGAACAAGAAGGGACATCTACTAATCACCTTACTTTTGTTGCTGTAGAAATTCAACCAGGAGCTTGATCAACTGACGGATCTTGTACAGCCTCGATCGACTTGTACGACTGGCTCGAAATCTAGTCTTCACTCTGAAGCCCACGAGCAGGTATCGGGCAATACGTTGACATTAACCGAAAAGTTGTGGGAAGCGGAAACTGAAAAGGAACATTGGCAGCAACGCGCCATGTGAGTATGACTTTATGAGATAAACCGCTCCTAGGGTAGCTTGTTTTTACCAACGTTCTTTCACAGGGAATTGACTGCACTGATCTGTGATTATACACAGTCGCGTTCGGCGACTTTTGAAGATTCGTCAAGTAAATAGCTCAAGTAAGATTAGATTAAGTAGACCTGTACAACGGTTTATAATACCACTTTTTGGTTTGGCTTTATTTTTTATTTCTTATTTTTTTTTACCACATTCATTCAAAGACTTTTTGCAAGACAAACAAAAAAGAAAATGGAAGGTAATGCGGGATTGTGAACACATTTGGTAGTTGTATCATTGTGGCACCGTCGCACCATGTCGCACAGATGATCTCGAGCGGGCCTACCAATGAACGAGTCTTAATAATCTCATACCGTTGACAGGTTACCCCAAACAAGGATGGTAACACGCGGTGATATTTGTTCTGGTCAAGTTGGAACAGAGTAAAATTTTTTGGGTGCATTGTTATTCATGCATCCCATCTTGTCAAATTTTATGACGTCGTCCTATGCTCATAGGGATCCTGTATGGGCACCAAATTGGTCAAATATCATCCTCCTTCACTTGTGGAAAAACATTACGAAAGTGAGGTTACAGTACTATATAGGCAACCTTTGCTATTTTTTGAATAACAGTTCACAGTAAACATTGACTGTTTCAGAAAGAATCAACCTGCTGTGCCAAATTAGGCAACGGCGCAAGAAAGGGTTTGCTTATCTGCAACCGTATATGTGGAAGTGACTCGTGAGCATAGATTTGTGCGAGTTTCCAGCCATACCCAGTGATTATGTTGAATTCTCAGATCAGGATCGTCTCAGTGCATCCAAAATCCGCCAAGCATTTTGGAACTGAAACAGAGTTTATTGGTTGCAAAACTATTTTCTTCTCAGAAAAATTAAAAACGGCAGGTATAGATAAACACACGCGCAAGCTGCATGCAAACGCCAGCGTGAGGGATTCAGGTAGGGAAGTTAAGAGTAGGTTAGTGTACAGTATACCACGATTCTGCTGCAACCATATCAAGAGGTACTTTATCCCGTGATGCAAAAAAAAAAAAAAAAAAAAAAAAAAAAAACTAGTCGTATTGTTGTAGACGTGATCAATGCAGCCACACACCGCTTTTTTATAGTTCCTTATAACTGTAACTTTTTGCCGAAATAAAATATTGTTGTTTTTTTACGAGTATGGGCATGTCGTATTGCAAGATGTGTTGAAAAAAGTCTATTGCGCTTTGACTCACCGGGTGGTCTATCGTATTGCGCCGGTTGTCGTGCCGTAGATTTTTATAGCACTATGAATTGAATCATGAGTTCAACAGTATACAACGCGTCCTATCAGTCGGATCCCACTGAATATCTTTTTTTCGTCGGTTCAAATTGATTTTATGTACAGTACATTAGTGTGTTAAATAGCTTTCAGTCACACGGACAGAGAAGGAGGGATAATGTTGTTCTTTTCAGTCGATGTGACACAGCAGGGAAGTTTGTTTACGATGGAAGTTTTTTACTGTTGCACAAGTCTGTGTTCGGGTACACGGTGTTCGGCCGATCTCAAATGGTTCCATCACGTGGCATGCTTCTAAAGATTAGCCATCTTTTGGATCCATTTTGATGACTGCAGCTGCAGGATTTCTAAAAGTGGCCAAGCGGTCCTTCAAGAAATATATGAGCTGAATTTCACTAGCAAAAAGTGAAAAAGTTCTCCTCATATTGATAGTGCAAATGAGCGTCCTTAGTTCTTACTGCTAATAGAAACTCATTGAGACACTCGTCGTAGAATGACGGCAATATTCGGTTGTGCGCCTCTTTCCCCGGTCCACTTGACTTGCCTTTTTTGGAAGCGGCGACTGAAAAATATGCAGCCGTTTCTCTTTTTTTTTTTTTTTTTTTTTTTTTCTTGGTTCCTCTTCAAACACCCAAGTTCCCTTGTGCAGCGGTTTCTTCTTTCTTTCCACTCGACTCATTTTTATTCTTACTTCTGCAATACGAGATATAAAGAATTACACTACACTGAAAGAAACAAAGTCAAAATAACCTTTGTAAAAAGAAACCATGTCTGATAGTCCGGATGACCAAATCAAGTAGGGACTCATTCTGAACGTAAACCTGTCTGGTCATGGCACTCATTGTCTGTTATAGCGCTGATTCAACGACAAGCACCTTCACATCAGCATTGTGGTTCAATGCCGCCATTGGTATTGGTCTATTTGGTGTCTTTAGTATTCTAAGAACGCGACGACCGCAGACGTACGAACCAAGACTTTATGCCGTTGACAAAAGGTAAAACCAGCAAAAACTTACACGACAATACGTGATTAGGTTACACAAGACTGATCGGTCAGTAATCCAACAACAGTCATCGACCTCCTCAGCTTTCGAGAGGGTGGTTTCTTTGGATATATCAGCTATTCAAAATACCAGACGAAGATTTGATCCGGTATATGGGGTTGGATCGATTCATGATCCTGAAATTTTTACGCATGGGCATGGTGGTCTTTAGTTTATTTTCCATCTTGGCCATTCCTATCTTGATCCCATTGAATATTATCAATCAAAACAATTCACCGGGATTAAACATACTCACCATGGGTAACATCAAAGACTCTCAAAGAACATGGGCTCACTTGATCCTCTCCATTGTTCTAACAGGTAACAAAAACAGAAAAATACCCCTCTGCGCAAAAAGCCCTGTGTTTCAAATTAATTTCCCATCAGAAACTAATTGACCATTCGTTTAGTGGGCGTCATTTATTATACCTACCGTGAAACGCGCAAGTACATCAAACTTCGGCGTAGCTTGCTTCTCAGTCCCGACTATGCCAAATCCGTCGTTGCACGTACCATTTTTATTCCATCCATTCCTGCCCGTGTCAACAATATCGATGATTTGAAGGGCATCTTTGACAAGTTCCCCGGCGGTGTGCGTCGCGTATGGCTCAACAGGTAATCCCAAACTTGCTTTTTCCATCTATTTTTTTTTTTTTACATCGTCCGATCCTGTGTAACCTCAATTATGTCATGCTTATAGAGATGTGAAGAAATTGCCTGACAAAGTGGCCGACCGAGGACAAAATGTACAGAAACTCGAAACTGCCGTAACAAAAGCCATCCTAGCCTCTTACAAATACCATGCCAAGAAAGATATACCCTTGGAAGAAGGCACCACACCAGGCATCCCCGAAAAGCTTCGTCCTACCCATCGGGTGTCGCCATTGCCTATTCCTATCCCTTGCATTGGACGCAAAGTCGACTCTTTGAATTATTATCGTGAACAAATTCGTGATCTGAATGAAGAAATCTCGGCCGAACAGCGCGCCAGCACCAGATACAGGCAATACAACTCGGCCTTTATCGAATTCAACTCGCAGGTAGCAGCCCATATGGCTGCTCAAACCCTCATTCACCACAAAGAGTTATCAATGGAACCACGCTACATTCAAATCTCTCCCGACGATATTATCTGGGAAAATATGGGCATTCGTCCTTACGAACGTCTCGTTCGACGTGTCATCAGTATAGGAATCACCACGGCTATCGTCATTTTCTGGGCCATTCCAGGTAAACGAAAAAAGCTGAATGGATCAACAGCCATATCAATACTCACATCCCACAATTTTTTTTATACTTCATCCAACAGTGGTCTTTATTCAGTTGGTTGCGAATATTGATGCTTTAGCCAAAGTGCTTCCGTTTCTGAAACCCATGGAAAGCTGGAGTCCTACGATTGTTGGTATCATTCAGGGTATTTTGCCAGCCGTGGCCTTGGCCATCTTGATCGGCCTTGTTCCCGTCATCTTTGCCTGTAAGTCTCCCTTTTGTTTGATGAATACGGCGAAATCACTCTCTTAATTTCTCTATCCTATCCTATAGGGTTGTCAAAGATGGAGGGGATTCCACAGAAATCATTCGTCCAGTTATCCCTGTTGCACAAGTACTTTTTCTTCCAGGTAAAAAAGATAATATGCTTAACAAGGTCATGTTACCACTCGAATGGCACATTTACGTTGCATTTTCATGGACCTAGTTTGTGGATGTCGTTCTCGTATCTACGATTGCTGGTGGTGTGATCCAAGCGTACTCCAAGATTATTCAGAATCCTCTCAGTATCGTTAATACGTTGGCGGAAAACTTGCCCAAAGCTTCAACCTTTTTTATTACCTTTGTGATGCTTCAGGCAACCAATGGTTCTGCTCAAGCCATCCTTCAGGCCGTCCCATTCATTCTTTCCTACGTTTTCCCTTTCCTCTGGACCACCCCTCGCGACATCTATAGAGCCAAAGTCACACTGCAGAATATCAACCTCGGTACTCTCATTCCATCCCAAAGTGTGATCTTTATTCTCGGTAAGCATTTTATCACTAGGATTGAATCGGTGTCAACCTCGTCACGGACGACTCACTGTCCTTTGTAGGCTTGGAATATGCTGTCATTGCTCCCTTGATTCTTCCCTTTGTCTGCCTCTATTTCTATCTGCAGTATTTTGTCTACCTGTACCAATTTTTGTACGTGTACGAAATGCAGTATGAAACCTTTGGTCGAGCCTTCCCCCGTGCTATTCGTCACGTCTACATTGGCATGTTTACTTGGCAACTCACCATGATTGGTCTATTTGTGCTTCAAGGCGATGCCATTCCTCAACTCGTGATCATGATTATCACGCTCGTTGTTTCTTGTTGCGCTCTCTACCTTTACGATATATCTTTCCAGCCTTTATTCAAGTATCTGCCTGTGGAAACCATCAATATCGAGGAAGCCAAGAAGCGTGAGAGTCAGCTGTTCAATGACAACAGCAAAGATCAAATGGTCAAAGCAGGCGAATCGTCCAAGGATGAAGACCGTAAAGCGCTGACGGAAGTGGATGCATCAGACAGCAGCAGCAGTCGATTTACAGCGGACAGCAATGGTCTTCATCACCGCACAACGGCACGGTCATCTGCAGAGAATGATGAAGATGCACTGCTCAAATCTGTGGATGCTTACGCGGTTCGTGATAAGCTCAGCAACACCATTGATGTCAAGGCGAAGCATATTGAGGATTCGCGAAATCCCGACGATACAAAGAAAGACGAACAATCGTTTGTCAAGACGGCCAAGGATATGTATGAAGTGGTGTCTTACATGAACCCTGCTTTAACAGCCATGCAGCCCATTGTATGGTTACCGCAAGACGAATTAGGCATCACACAAAACACCATGGAACAATTGCAGGCAGATAATATCCACACCTCGGATCGTAGTGCCACCTGTTTCCAGTACAAGAAAGGAAAAGGAAAGGTCAGAATCGATGAACAACGGCTTGTTTGGGACGGCGAAGGCATGCCAGGATCACCACGAAATACAGGTCAACTGTCCAAGGTCAACGACTTTGTTCGTGTGGTGGCCGACAATTACAACGTAGTCGACGCTCTCGGAGTGTCTCTATAGTAGTTGAACATTTGCTTTTTTTTTTCCCTCAAATTATTTGCCTACCATAGCATTTATTTTTTATTGATCCCTTGCTTCGTTGCCTCTTTACATTCTTATTTCTGTAGCGCCTATAAAATAATACGAACCCTAACAAAAGGGTTATTATCCGTTGCCTGAGCGCGGTGATATTATATTCTGTTGTTCGCGTAAATACTTTCGCATCATAATATCATACGCGTGTATGCTTCGCTATGTGGATTATGAAAATTGATATTAAGAATTGATAGCGTGGATGACGGATGCGATGAGATCATTTGCTCTATCCTCTTAAAGCATTGCCTGGTTGGCTGTTCCACTCTGATAGGTCCGTAGGAAATTCCTTCTGGATCGAGGTCGAATTAAACAAAATGGAAGAGCACAGGCAAAAGGCGATCACGAGGTTTCTAAGGTAATTGCTTTCTATTACGTATAGGATGACCGGAATTTTTCCAGTTTGTGTGATTATCTGTCGTGTTATCTGTGTAAATATGACAATGTACATAAAAAAGAAGAAAAAAAAATAGACGGAAAGTATGCGCTAAATTTAGACGGCATTAGCCCTTGTAACCCACAAGATAGCCCAGAATGTTGGACAAGCTGACAATTCCGATAAGTCGATTGTCCTGATCCACTACTATTAGGCGATACACTCGTTGTTTTCGAATGGTACGGAAAATAGAGTATAACGTATCATTCAACGTGCAGGTGTGAACGCCAGGATACTCCTATGAGAGGACAACAGCGTGATGAGCAAGTGGACATTTTTTTTTCTGATCCAATCACACCCTGATTTTTTACCTTTGGACGCGCTTGCATGGCTTCCCCTACCGCAATATCTAATTCATGATACCTTCCAGCCCTTGCTATACTCTGTTGAACCATTTCCATACGTGAGTCACCCTTGTTACAGTCCTTCTCTGTAAAGCGCACAATATACGTACCATGACATCGATCGTCTCATACACATTCAGAACAACACCTATCCACCCATTTCATCCGTCAGTTCATCACGGTAATTCATTGGGAGTGGCAAACGCTACATACCATCCTCATCAACAATTGGTACGGCACTAATATTTTGATCGACAAACATATTGATGACTTGTATCACGGGCGTGGACATGTGTGCCGTAGCAATGTGTTCATAAGTTCCGATCTTGAGCTCCGATAACGGTTGTCGTAATACTCGAGTGTGTTTGAACTGATCATGCAATTTAAAAGAAGAAACCGATATGTATAAGAAAACCGATCTTTATCCATTTTTTTTTTCTCTGTGTGTCTTGCTTACGTTGACGGCAATGAATTTCAAAAGACGATACTGTGTAATAACGCTGACGATCATTTCTGGACCGGTTTCCGATTCGCGATCTAGAAGCGGTACACGATGCGCTCGACTTTCTGCCAGCATACGACAAGCATCATACAGTGTGACCATGGGATCCATCGACAGCATTTGGGGTGCGGGTGCTCCTACTTGTCGTTCGACATTCCGCAGATGACCCAATTCGAACTTTTCAATTTCCCGTAATGCTTCGTCGACGGAGCTGTGGGTATAGTAGTACTGAATAAGATTGATGAAATCGGCTACCGTGAGCATACCCGCAAACTTTTGTTCTTCGCTGGACCAAAGAGGTGCCGACACAATGCCTAACCAATAAAACCCCACACCGTCGTTTAATATATGCAATAAAAATAATAGCCCATCATTACGGCAAAGTTCTCAGTAGAAAAAATAATTTCCACCGTATTGTATCGACTTACCGTTCTGAACGAGGGATTCCAATGCCTTTTTGACGAGTAGTCGAGTATCAAACACGACAAGACGATAGCTGACGGGCAGAACATCGTAAGCGGTGTGTTCCTTCAGAAAGCTTTGCATTAAGGTCTGAATTTCGCACGCATTTCCTGGTGATAATGGCCCCGCTGAACCGTAGGAGGTCACGTCATTTTGAGAAGCCATGCTTTTGCAAGGTATAAAGGGAAACTACAGAAATGGAAAAAGAAGAAAGGAAACTCAGCGGTCGCAAAAAAGCGCACCCAACCCGTCCCCCCAAAAAAAAGCGCATGTCCCATATTGTTCGCTGTGCAATGATTGGCTGATCTTTTCCTCCAATAACATTGATGGAAAAGATAAACGATGCATTGCCCACATTGCCCACACTGACTAATTTACACAACATGGGCAGATTTCTTATATCATATGGTATATCGATTTTGTACTCGAGCATGACTATTTCACCCTTTAAAAAAGACATGCACGTCGCCTTGACATTTGGAAGAACTTTCTATTGTTCCAAGTTCCGTGAATACAAAAAGAGGTCATGAAAATAACCGACTACAGTCTCGAGCATATCCTTCATTCACCAGTTCTTCGACATACTGGGAGCAGGAACAATACATAGCAGGATACTGCTTGCCAGATATCAAAAGAAGCGAAACTTTACCAAGATTTAACGAATATTAGAGCTTGCCGTTAATATTTCATAGACAGATGGTCGAGTAATCCAACTGGAGTCCCTTGTATCTTGGTTATGAAGGTTTATAATATGCCACAATGTAAAAGTAGATCAACTGCCCAATACCCTGCGGATTATGGACACAACCATGCATACATCTTTGACGGGCGTGGAACCCTCACCGTTCCATGGTGGATCTGTAGTGTTACAGTGAGCGTTTCACAAACGATCTGCCAATGCAGCACCTCATAGGTCTTTGTCTTGAGTATTTGCTACTCTTGGATGCATGTCCATTATCCTCTGCTGATCAATTGTCATAGGATGTGTTTATCAAAGATGATCCCGTCTTTATTTTCTTGGCGCGGGTTCAGTTTAGTTGAATCGCTCGTGTTCCTTTGATTCACTTTTCCACATCAGCGGCCGATGACTATGCTATGGATGACTAGAGAGAGAAGAAGATCTCGCTGCATTCGGTAATTTGTCCAAATTCGGCGCAAAAAGTTCTCATTCCCATTTTTATTTTATTTTCTAGCGATTGAAATCAAGAGCTACTGTAGCCGATGGATCTAGTTTTTGGCATTTGTAATTAAAGCGAGTCTATAGATTTGAACGCTGGATCTCTGTTGGCGTCCCAAAAATGGTGTACAGGATTCCTCATTATTCGGTTCATATGCCTGTGGCAACAAGCAACCTTGTGCTCGTTCCCAGTCTACATGCTGTGCTGGTGGTATATTACTGCATCGTCGAATATCAAAGTATGGCTGACACAGCTTGAAGAACTGCTGTTCTTCCGTACTGCCGAACCCTCGTCGCTTGTATCCCAGATAAATCACGGTAATACCTGGCGTGCTTAGATCTCGAAGAGTGCGGATCAAGGGTACAAAATCACATGCGTTGTACAATAAATCCGATGCAATGATAATATCCACCGGTCGTTCCTTGACGATTTTCTTGGCAGCTTTGGTATCCCCCCAATGAAGTGGTTCGATCTTTGGACGCATCGATGAAAATTCGTTCAATCGGTGGTTCCTTCGAATATGGTCCAATCCCTCGGCAATATCCGTTAATATTATTTCTGGCGGTGCCTCGTTGCCTAACGATTGACAGTAATGGTCCTGCAAATGTGCCATCAATAGACCGATGTAACCCGTCCTACAGTTACAACTCGTTAGACAGCGACTTTACCGTCACTTTGTTCCGACTCCTTACCCTGCGCTGAGATCAATGATACGACGGTTTGCTAAAAGTTGAGGATTTTTTTGCATGGCCTGCGTAAAAATGCTGGCCAAGATCAGAGCGGAATCCCAAAGCTTTCCCGTGGTGGTGTGGCACCAGTTCTCTTGAAGCATAAAGTAAGTCTGATGACCTGGAATCCGCAGAGCACGGTGAATCTGCTGTCGAGTTTCCGCATCACTCACGGCAGCATGAGTGACAAGTGAGGAAGACTGGTTGTTTGATGTAGTATCCAAACGAAACGGTCCTAGGGTGACAGAGAGTATACGAACTGAGGACGACTGAGGTTGACATGCATCGATGAGGAGATAAAATTCATCGGCAACGCATCTTGTGAATCGGTAATCCATTCCTCCGTAGCCACTACCGTCAAAACCAGGCCAAGGACTCTCTTGGCTTACCATATCCCATGCGTCACAAGTCAACGCTCGAATATCTACTCCTTCCACGGCTACCCATCCTTGCTGCTTCCGGCGACAAACTAACTGACATTGGAGCTCAAGGGAACAAATGTCCGCTACGGAGGGTTCCAAAGGCAGTCCCATTTCCGTGACGAGCTTGAGAGGAAGTCGATACCATGTATTCAGTTGGACCCCTGGTGATAATGCGTATTGCGGAAGTAATCGAAGCAAAGAGGAGTTTTTGTACAGTGATCGTTTATAGCATGCATCCCCTTGAACATTGCCTTGTTCGGAGGAAAAAATCGGTGAAGAGGTATGATGACTTGAGGCACGAGGAGCCACAGGTGAAAGGTCAACAGGCAAGATACTCCTCAACAACATGTTAGGTGAGACTGGGGAAAACAAGCAGTTAATAAAAAAAATAAGATGTACGGAAAGATAATGAATGATAATAAAAAAAAAGGCTTCAACTCGTTCAAAAAAGTAGCTTGCATTCTTTATGAGATAATGAAATCGAAGTATCGTTTTGCAATTGCCTTTTGCAGATTTGGAGGATATCAAATGCGGATCGCTCACTTTTTTTTTTAACCTTCATTTGCATATAACCGAAATCTTCATAGCGACCAATTAGTGTAGTGAGGATCTGTATATAGTATAAAAGAATACAGCGATAGGGTTGAATAGACGGCTTTTTAGATAAACGAAGATTGGCTCCAACTATGAACTGGTGAGGCTGCATATGAATCCTGGGTTTCGTATGAATCCGTGGTGGAAGTTGAATGACCAAAAGAGGCAGGGTCGGGAGAATCACCGAAACAACCGATATTATCGGTCTGCGCGTACTTTGGTGAAGGATGGTGATGATGATTGCGTTGATTGTTTAAAAGCTGCAGATTCAAGTAGGCTTCCCTGGCTAGACGTTTGTCGTGATAAAGCTTGCTACGGAGCAGCAACTTTGTGATTTCGGGGTCGATACGATGATGGACAATATCGTTGAGGAGCTGAGAATACGAAAAGCATTCATTGTGTGGATCGTACCGGGAAAGCTGATGATGATGGCTATCGATAGTGTCCATCAGCTTGATGGGAGCTGTGAAAGGTTCCTGCAGCAACATTCGGTCACAGTTTTGGGGTGGCGTATTTCTCCTGCATGGTTCCGAGGAAGGAAGGATAGGACACTGGCGATCAGGCGGCGCTTGAGTCGGTGGATCTTCAAATTGGGCGTTGCATTCTTTTGCTTCAAGCATCATTCTTTCTTTTTATAACAATTTACATATAAAAAGTGAAAAAAGACGTGCATGAAAAGCAATCAGGTGTAAATAAATGTTTAGATAAAGGCTTGATGCATAGTGTGCGAGATAATCCTGTCAAAAACAGGTCATTCTGTTTTCCATAAATTTTATGATACTGTTATGGAAAAATGGCTATTTCATTATGAACGATCTTTACCAAAGATGAGAGAGCGATCTGTGATGATCCGGTTCTGGTTACGCTTTTTTTTTTCGTATGGCCTACTGTATCTGCGTAGTGAAAGATAATAATCATGCAATACAGACGTTTAATTACAAGAGGGAGATTGCATGATCTTGCTTTAACTGAACTCGGACTGCTTTTCCTGCATCCCTTGGGGCTCACTGATGCTATTTTTGGTGCGATATTCGACTTCATTCGGCTCTCTTTTTTTCTTTATTCTCTGTACCATCAACCATGATCATGCATGGCTATACCATGAATACTATCACGAGATAGCAGCTGCGCAGTCGACGGTCATTGTCTTTTTCATTCCTGATATTATCTCGTAGACTTTTGGCTGCAGTCTCCGGGGTCACTTGCTTTCTTGCACATATCTGATTACTATGGATACGTGGTATAAAAAAAAGATGAATTGCATCCTTTTTGCAGCTTTCTTTGAAAATGTTCCAATCCAATCCTTTGATTCGATTTTACCATCGACCATTGAAGACGAAGCGAGCAACTATCATTGCTGTATTTGTGATGATCGTGGTTCTCGTGTTGTTTTATGCTTTTCCATCATATTTGACGCATCATCTACAACGAAAAAACCCACGCCATCAAAAGAAATTTCTTGCGTATTTACCTCACTCGGGATTTTCGAATCAGCGCATCGAACTTGCTAATGCGATAATGCTCGCTGGCCTTTTGAATCGCACCTTGATTGTTCCACCCGCACGTCTCGGAAGAGGCATAGGATGGAAGCCAAAAGGCCAGCTATTTTCTCGTTTGGAATGGCTCAGAGCACTCAAAGATTTTGCCAATCGGTGCCAACCTCCCACACCATCTAAACCAGCAACCTACTTATTAGGCACTAAATGTGAAGAATATCGTCATTTCGCTACTATTCGATGGTCCGAATTGCACAATATCGCCACCCTCGACAACGACGTTCGGTTCCGGTTTGTCGATTTTGTCTCACCCACCAAGCTTCAGGATATGTTGCGAATTGATGCGGCGGAGACATATACACATACAGACGAGCGATTATATGATTGGTACTGTATGAAGATCGCCATCAAGCGCTGCAAGTCCTACGCAATCGGGAGAATTTTATAGATACCTCGGTTTTACAGGGTGTACACGCTCGAACATTGGGAACGGCCTGAACGCTTACTACATCTGGGAGGCGTTTTTGACAGAAGCCGTTTGAATTCGTCAAATCTGAGCATCTGGCGCTTCAACAGCGAATTGCTGGCACACTACGATATCGTCTGGACACCCCTTTGGGAGAAACGGTGAAAGGTATCGTCGACTATCTGGGCGGCACAGGATCGTTTATGGCTGTTCACTTCCGGAACGCCGATCAACCGTTCCGAAAAATGTTACCAAGCAACATGGAGATGTTCCTGGAAAATATGATCATGGCCCATGCATTCCTACAGTATTCAAGCATCCAACTGGAAGACAGAATGCCACAACACACCGAGCAATCGATCCGAGTCAGTAAAACAGGGAGCCGAACAATGGTATACGTCGCCACCGATCACCGAGATCCTCAGAGAGAAATGAGCCCGTTACTTCCGTGGTTTGAGCAGTTTCCTTGCAGCGTGATCCTCGACGATCTACCACCGTATTCGCGCCTTTAGCTGACATGCACGATATGATTGATCCCAACAAATCACTCGCTTTTTACTTGATACCGCTCGTCAACGCCATGGTAGCAGCCCACGCACGGAAAGTCTTGCCTACACCTCGATCTCGTTTTCAAAATACATCGACGATCTACATCAAGGGTGGGTTCCTTAACCGTGGTCTTTTTCGCCTACTTGTCCTCGCTCATTTCTCCCTCTTTTTTCTGTCCAACAATCATAACCATCGTCATCTTTCCATCTGCAGCAAATACAAAAAAAAAAAAAGATAGAAATAGGACCCTTTTATAAAGCCAATAATACAAATGGATAACAGTCCCTTCAACGTCCTTTTTCCATATCATTCATGTTTCTTTTTTTTGCGTATGCGTTATTGATTGGATCATGGGGGATATTGAACTTTATACATCGAGCCTCCACGTTTACGAATCAGCTGCAATCAGAGCAACGATCATGCGATACAAGAAGTAGAAGAATAACTATTCACCAGGGAAAAAGGAAAGAAAAAAAGGTGACTTAGCCCCCATGCACTTCCATTTCAACAGATTTTTGCTGTGCCAGATACTTACGACCAAATAGAATGCCAATTTGATAAAGGCTTCCTTCTTGTGCGTGGATAAAGTTCGGAAGATCTCGGTAGCGTCATACATGTGGCGTCCGCTCGTGACTCTGTTGAAACAACCACACCAACCATTAATGCACTTCTTTTCTCGTCTCGTCCCGCTTTGTACTTGGTCTACTTACTTTTGTACATTATATACAACCAAAGGCAAGTTGAGTAATACGGCCATCCAGCTGCCATTGACAAGGAACATGAAGAACAAGAATGCATGGACACCCATTTCAGGAAGAACAAACTAATAGCAAACACGGCATACAAAACCCAGTCAGCTTTATTTCCATAAACCCCTTCCTCAATATCGAAACCCAAAATGTGCATTACCTGGTTGAGCTTGTTGCAAAGGTCGATGGGATTGATATAGTCGCATTCCAAGTCCGAGAACATGATTACCTATCGAGTGGTCCAACCGTGAATACGACGGGTGTTTCGGGCGAAAAGCAAACCTCATCCCAACTTACAAAGAAGACCATCATAAATAAGAGCAGTGCGGCGACAATAACGCCGAACAAGAAAAGCATTGCCTCGCCAACCATCGTGAACAAAGTCTGGATTTACACGTTAAACCGAAAGGAAAAGTTGGAAGAAGAAAAAAACGAAAAAAAAAAAAAAAATTGGTGAAAAAAACCGAAGACCACAGAAAGAAAAAAAATGGGATCATCGAGATTGGTGGATTCGGTCTCGGAGCTTGCGGTGAGGCCACGATTACGTGACGATTGGCTACAATCCCTTGCGTCGGCTTTCACAAGGAATCTGTTCGTTCAACCATCCTCTTTATCACCGCTACCTTTTTTCTTGGTTTTTTTATTTTTTATTTTTATTTTTTTACATATACGAATTACATACACCATGCAAAAAAACACCTCCAATACCCAGAGCCTATATACATATATATGTACATCTCAGACAATGCAACACTAAAATACAACCATTGCTATGGAAATCTTTGAATATCTCGGCATACAAGCGAGACTTTTTAACAGTCTGCTCGAAATGGTTGAACACAACAACGTCGTCAAGCTATTGAATCCGTTTGACACCT
Organism: Radiomyces spectabilis; assembly: GCF_025331425.1. NCBI lineage: Eukaryota > Fungi > Mucoromycota > Mucoromycetes > Mucorales > Radiomycetaceae > Radiomyces > Radiomyces spectabilis. The sequence continues at coordinate 1,487,619 of NW_026251934.1, read as the reverse complement.
CATCTACATCACCGTAACACACGAAAAAACATGATGATTGATAGGATGCATATATGGTACCCATCTTTCAGTGGTTCATTTATTGATAAGCAATCATCTACAAGCTCAAAAGAGTTATCGAGCACTTCTAAAAGGTCGACCTGTTCGGCTTTTCTAATAATCATTCATTGAATGCCCCGATGAAGAAAAGAGAGCCCATATCACTTAAAATTCGAATAGAAGAGTAACTTCTCTTTGGAGTGGACTATCTGCGCTGTCTACGGGCAAGTTTTTTTTCTGATCTAGAATAAGCAAGAATATGTTGCCTTGAGGCTTCTCTTTCAGTCAATGCTTCAGTGCTCTAAAAGTTAAATGTTCTCGGTCGTCTCAAGTGGGTCCCTGCACCGAGCTTTCTAGATATTTTTCTCTCAATCACCAACTGAGTGTTCGCAAATCGAATTCAGAACTACATCTTCAATGAATGTCATGACATAAGTAAACGAGAAAAAAAAAGGACTTTCATTCTTCCATGGTTTCCCCTTGAGTCTTATTGGGAGCCTCGGGGCTCCCGTCTTCTCATCCTTTTTGTCGGGGCTTACTGCCTTCTTGTCATCCTCCGGCTTTTTTAATTGATATAACAAGAAGGGTTAGTGTCCAGCTAGCTCAAATATCATCACTGAAAAATGCGGTTACTTACGTGTTTTCCACCGGAATGGTAAGAATGAGGAGGACGTTTTCCATCGAATCGGCCAAAATGAGGAAAGTGCGTTGGGTTTGCCCATAGCGAGAGATGGGGCGACATAGGCTCTGCCCACTTGATCTTCGATAGTTTTTTATACGCATCCGTGTGATGCTCGAAAATTGAAAATTGTGGTCGGAAACACAAAAAGAACAGAGTTCGGGAAACGTCTAGCAGCTGATGAGGGGCGCAAATCGGTGAACACGAAAGTAAACTCTGCATTTGATTGCTCAGGATCGTAATATATGGTTGCAGATTGCTGCCGACCTAATTTTCGATCCACGGCGCGCTGAATGTGCTAGAGACACATTCGCAAGCTACGGCCGCCCCTAGTCGACTAAATCGCATACATCTGGGGCTGATCCTTGCACTGAACATGAACGAAGGTTTCAGACCCCTTTCCTTCAAAGCAAAGAGGAAATGCCCGAGTGTCTCTGTCTTCAGGGGCACAACATTGGTAATAGCGTTGGGCATCTCGAAAAGCATATACGCAAGGCGATATCCGGAACCACCAACATCAGCAAGGATTGCATACAGTTCACTTCCAGCCCTGTTGGTCTTGTATGTGGCGTCGATGCAATACTCTTCGATGTATTGGCATCGGGTCAAGGAGCGGAAAAAAGAGTGAGGAACGCCAGAGGATTCACGCCATTGCCGTCTGATAGTAAATCTAAATAGTTTTATTATTCGGCTCTCCCTTTCTCTATTTATTTTACCAAAAGGCTTTGAACAAAAAAACATACCTCTGTAAACGTATTTGTGGTCATGAAGTATGTAGAAATGAGGAACTTGACGATGGTGGATGTATACAATTGAAAGTATATTTGATTGGGGTGTCGCGCAGTGCAATTTTATTTGAGTGTGGTTTTCAGCAGCCATGGCAACAAAAAAATTCTCATGCTGAAAAATACGTTTGGTTGGACGATGCACGTGATGATCAGATTCTGAGTTTAAATGATTTTCATTCCAATTCATCCGGTTCGCTCAACAAACTTTTTTCGTCGAATCGAATACAAGCTCATTCAGTTTTTGATCTGTCCCGTTCTTTTTTTCCCCTCTCCTTTTCGAAATAATGAATTTGCAAGAAGTCACTTCCGACGCTCAAGTGATCGATGCCATTAACAAAAAGGATGCCGTTACTGTGCTCAATTTCTGGGCAACCTGGGCTCAACCTTGTTCACAAATGAACGAAGTCTTCAAAGAGTTGGCCAAGAAATTCCCAGCACTTCAATTCCTACAGGTAAGAGAAGGAACATTGTTGATTGTAATTGGTGTGATACTCAAAACTGGCCATTGTGTCTGTAGATTGAGGCCGAAAACTTTCCTGATACATCTGAAAATTTTGAAGTAGCTGCGGTACCTACCTTTGTCATTGTCAAGGTACCTCTTTTTTCAGTGGTGGAGAGAATGGATAGTCATTACGTTTCTGCAGATTCCAACTCACCAGGGGATTTGAAATTATAGGGTGACAAGGTGATGGAAAGAATTGAAGGTGCCAAAGCGGCGGAACTGACCAATGCAGTGGCTAAGCATGCAAAGGGTGTCTTGAGTTTCACCACCGCGTTGGACACCGCTAAACCTGTCAAGGATTTGAACACTCGTCTCAAGCAACTGATCAACAGTGCTCCCGTCATGATCTTTATCAAAGGAACCCCACAACAACCTCGATGTGGTTTCTCTCGCCAACTCGTCGAAATGTTGGCCAAAGAAAATGTCAAATACAGCTCCTTCAATATTCTCGCCGATGAAGATGTCCGTCAAGGTAAGTCGGATATCAACAAGTTATTGCACTTGACGGTTCTGACATTAAGATTTTTAGGTCTCAAGGCATATTCTGACTGGCCTACTTTCCCTCAATTGTACATTAACGGTGAATTGATGGGTGGTTTGGATATCGTGAAGGAACTTATCGCTTCGGGTGAATTTGCGGAAATGCTGCCCAAGGAAAAGGACTTGTCTGCGCGTCTTCAGGATCTCACTGAGAAGCAACCTGTCATGGTCTTCATCAAAGGCACACCCCAGGAACCCCAGTGTGGATTCTCAAAGCAAATGATCGCTCTCTTAAACGACCGTCACATCAAGTACGGTTACTTCAATATCCTTTCCGATGACGAAGTAAGGCAAGGTCTGAAGACTCACGTCAACTGGCCCACCTATCCCATGCTGTTTTACAAGGGCGAGTTACTCGGCGGTTTGGACATTGTCAAAGAGATGGTAAGAAAAACAAGATGATAGTATGATCATTTCGGAGCATGCATGGGCTAAAAGAGTGTCCACGTAGATCGAAACGGGCGAATTCGATGAGGTGTTAACAGCGTAAACCGAGTTTTCCGACGGTTATCTATATCTTTTTCTATTTATCACTTATGATGAACTATACTTCCAGCCAAAAATCGTGTCGCAGCTCAATCAGCATCGATATGCCCCTGGCCATTTCAAAAACCGATGTTGCTGTCATTGTCCATATTTTAGAAACCACATCGTTTTGCTTAGAAGTCATGTCATGATGTTTTGGCACAAAACAAATATAAACATTGAACAAAAATTCATGTATTTACTTATTTATTTATTTGAAAGATGGATGTGGGAATCTTGATATGAGGATGGCCGTTGTGGCGCACTCCGGTAGTCGTGGTGTGGCAACTACTACAGACTTTGCTGGTCTTGCGTCGTCCACACATGGTACAGGAGCTTGCTGCGCCAAGACTCCTGTTTGATCAGTGACAACGTGCGTCCGATAGTGGTGTCTGTGGCGTGGGCGAAAATTGTCTCGGCCTCTTGTAGTTCCAGGGTCGCGTGTGGCCTCTAATGATCACTTTTGAGCGATCAACTGGAATAATGACGATGCAATTTTCTCTTGTGACTTTTTCGTTTGCACCGAAACGTCCTCACACAAGGTCCAAATGGTGGCGGGCTGGAGTTCCAGGGGTGAATACAAGCAGATGATGCGCGGCACATTGTGTACGTTGATAGACAATCAAACTTGGAGCCCACTTGCTTCAGTTGAAGCATGGATAGCATATCCTGCGCTTGTATCGTGCTCTCGCTTGTAAATTTTGGGATCCTCTCCCTGATGGCATTGGGATCCTCTCACTGATGGTATTGGGATCCCCGAAAATTTTGGGATCCTCTCACTGATGGTATTGGGATCCCCGAAAAATTTTGGGATCCTCTCACTGATGGTATTGGGATCCTCAAAAAGATTTGGGATCCTCTCACTGATGGCATTGGGATCCTCAAAAGATTTGGGATCCTCTCACTGATGGCATTGGGATCCTCAAAAAATTTTGGGATCCTCAAAAAGATTTGGGATCCTCTCACTGATGGCATTGGGATCCTCAAAAGATTTGGGATCCTCTCACTGACGGTATTGGGATCCCCGAAAATTTTGGGATCCTCTCACTGGTGGTATTGGGATCCTCAAAAAATTTTGGGATCCTCTCACTGATGGCATTGGGATCCCCGAAAATTTTGGGATCCTCTCACTGATGGTATTGGGATCCCCGAAAATTTTGGGATCCTCTCACTGGTGGTATTGGGATCCTCAAAAGATTTGGGATCCTCTCACTGATGGCATTGGGATCCCTGAAAATTTTTGGGATCCTCTCACTGATGGTATTGGGATCCCAAAAAATTTTGGGATCCTCCCACTCATGGCATTGGGATCCTCAAAAAGATTTGGGATCCTCTCACTGGTGGTATTGGGATCCTCAAAAAATTTTGGGATCCTCTCACTGATGGCATTGGGATCCCCGAAAATTTTGGGATCCTCTCACTGATGGTATTGGGATCCTCAAAAAGATTTGGGATCCTCTCACTGATGACATTGGGATCCTCAAAAAATTTTGGGATCCTCTCACTGATGGCATTGGGATCCTCAAAAGATTTGGGATCCTCTCACTGATGGTATTGGGATCCTCAAAAAGATTTGGGATCCTCTCACTGATGGCATTGGGATCCTCAAAAGATTTGGGATCCTCTCACTGATGGCATTGGGATCCTCAAAAAATTTTGGGATCCTCAAAAAGATTTGGGATCCTCTCACTGATGGCATTGGGATCCTCAAAAGATTTGGGATCCTCTCACTGACGGTATTGGGATCCCCGAAAATTTTGGGATCCTCTCACTGGTGGTATTGGGATCCTCAAAAAATTTTGGGATCCTCTCACTGATGGCATTGGGATCCCCGAAAATTTTGGGATCCTCTCACTGATGGTATTGGGATCCTCAAAAAGATTTGGGATCCTCTCACTGATGACATTGGGATCCTCAAAAAATTTTGGGATCCTCCCACTGATGGTATTGGGATCCCCGAAAAATTTTGGGATCCTCTCACTGATGGCATTGGGATCCCCGAAAATTTTGGGATCCTCTCACTGATGGTATTGGGATCCCCGAAAATTTTGGGATCCTCTCACTGGTGGTATTGGGATCCTCAAAAGATTTGGGATCCTCTCACTGATGGCATTGGGATCCCTGAAAATTTTTGGGATCCTCTCACTGATGGTATTGGGATCCCAAAAAATTTTGGGATCCTCCCACTCATGGCATTGGGATCCTCAAAAAGATTTGGGATCCTCTCACTGGTGGTATTGGGATCCTCAAAAAATTTTGGGATCCTCTCACTGATGGCATTGGGATCCTCAAAAGATTTGGGATCCTCTCACTGATGGCATTGGGATCCTCAAAAGATTTGGGATCCTCTCACTGATGGCTTGGGATCCCCGAAAATTTTGGGATCCTCTCACTGGTGGTATTGGGATCCCCGAAAAATTTTGGGATCCTCTCACTGATGGCATTGGGATCCCCGAAAATTTTGGGATCCTCCCACTGATGGCATTGGGATCCCCGAAAATTTTGGGATCCTCTCACTGGTGGTATTGGGATCCTCAAAAGATTTGGGATCCTCTCACTGATGGCATTGGGATCCCTGAAAATTTTTGGGATCCTCTCACTGATGGTATTGGGATCCCAAAAAATTTTGGGATCCTCCCACTCATGGCATTGGGATCCTCAAAAAGATTTGGGATCCTCTCACTGGTGGTATTGGGATCCTCAAAAAATTTTGGGATCCTCTCACTGATGGCATTGGGATCCCCGAAAATTTTGGGATCCTCTCACTGATGGTATTGGGATCCTCAAAAAGATTTGGGATCCTCTCACTGATGACATTGGGATCCTCAAAAAATTTTGGGATCCTCTCACTGATGGCATTGGGATCCTCAAAAGATTTGGGATCCTCTCACTGATGGCATTGGGATCCCCGAAAATTTTGGGATCCTCTCACTGGTGGTATTGGGATCCTCAAAAAATTTTGGGATCCCCGAAAAATTTTGGGATCCTCTCACTGATGGTATTGGGATCCTCAAAAAGATTTGGGATCCTCTCACTGACGGTATTGGGATCCCCGAAAATTTTGGGATCCTCCCACTCATGGTATTGGGATCCTCAAAAAGATTTGGGATCCTCTCACTGATGGCATTGGGATCCTCAAAAAATTTTGGGATCCTCTCACTGATGGTATTGGGATCCCAAAAAATTTTGGGATCCTCCCACTCATGGCATTGGGATCCTCAAAAAGATTTGGGATCCTCTCACTGACGGTATTGGGATCCCCGAAAATTTTGGGATCCTCCCACTGATGGTATTGGGATCCCCGAAAAATTTTGGGATCCTCTCACTGATGGCATTGGGATCCCCGAAAATTTTGGGATCCTCCCACTGATGGCATTGGGATCCTCAAAAAATTTTGGGATCCTCCCACTGATGGTGTTGGGATCCTCAAAAAGATTTGGGATCCCCGAAAATTTTGGGATCCTCTGATGGTATTGGGATCCTCAAAAAATTTGGGATCCTCACTGTGGAAGTTGGTGGTACGAAGCTGAATAATGGGGTACTGGCTCTCCTAGCCCCACTTTATTCTACGCTTTCAATAAAAATATGCCTAATCTACTATTCTTCATATCCTTTTCCTTCGTATTTATCTCTCTATGTTTTTCCTTTTTCTACTTGTGCATTTGGGCGGGGTTGATAGGTTTGGAATAGGCGTCCGTACCAAGGAGATGGGCGTATCCCATTTTTAGCTTCGTTCCGCCAAGTTTGGTATTGTGCGTCGTGCCTAGCGCAATCCATGTTGGCTTCACTTCGCCTTCCAATGGGGTACCATTTTCCGGAACCGAAAAAAGTGCCTTGGTAATGGCGGTACTTCAGGTCGCTTGGGCCGGTGGTTTATAGCAGTATTCCTCGAACGTTTTGCTCGTACGGCTCCAGTTTGCATGTTCCTTGGCAGACCTGATCGAATGCCCCTGTTGAACGGCTTTGGTATTCACCGCCGATCTAACAGAGTGTGCTTCTCAGTGGGCGCTTATATGCAATTTCGAGACAACATAGAAACGCAGCTCAAGACATTGAAGTTAGGCAAAATCCCAGAAAAAAGCATGTGCCCGATGAGCACCCTCGAAAGGTTCATGGAGAAATCAGTACCCATGAGAAACGGACTCCCGAAAGAACACACAGTATTCCTGGCATACCTAGAAGTCGTACCGAAAACACGATCGGTGAGGCCAATTACAGAAGCGAACTGGATTAAGAATCAAATGAGCAAAGCGGGCATTGATATACGAAGACGTACTGCCTGTTCTTCGTTGGTCAGGTGCACGAGTCGATATTGCAATCTTCCTAATTCCGATCTTGGCCTTCCCAAGCTGCTGATGTCTAGCAACAAAATGGTCTTCTCTTGTAATTTCTCCAAAGATAGGTCGTCCGTACTTGACATTGTTGATCTGATATAATCTGTCAAAATGTCCAAATCCCATGTTTCAGTTTTGTATGGATGGAATGCGAGTCGGTTCTCCTCTTTGGCCTTGAAAAATTCTGCGATCAAGGGTTGGTCAGCGATTCGAGTTTTGTTCGGGGTAAATGTTTGTAAACTGAGGCCACTGCAGAGCACATGGTGTTCAGATTATGGTATGAGAAGTTCGAATGTTCCATGAAGAATTCCGCTAGGCGTTAAAGTTCATATTCTCCAGGATCCCACGTTGATTTTTCTTCTACACCAGGCCGACCATTTGTTCCAACCTTGATTAGCCTTTTGCATGTTGAGCTGATTTGCTTTCAACAGTTACTTTTGAGTATCTTCGGTAAGGCCTCTCTCCTTGTGTGCTCTCCTGATAATAGCCAAGCGACCATTGTCCATTTCTTCATCGAAACAGTATCGGTTTGGCTAGATGTTTCATTTTCAGGAATCATGGAGAACCAGACTTGCGTGGGCCAGAATGGCGTTACCATTACTGTTTTTTTTTTTTGACCTTCTGCTGTTTGATCTCCCTCAGCTCTTGGTATGAGTTTCCACGATGGATGGAGAAACAAGCCTTCCTTCGGCCACTTCTGATTGAATGCATGAGTCTTCGGCTTCCGGATCGGAAAGCAGGCCCCAAAACCCTTCCAATTTCTTGTTGACTCGTGTTGCATAGCCGTCTACCGTCACTGGTGTCCACCTCCTTTGGATCTTGGCAAATATTCGATTTGACAAGGCTTCTTCGTATAGTGGTATCTTTCTCCTGCTGAGACAATCTGCAGTAATGTTGTTTAGTCCTGGCACATGTCTGTATATTACCTGGAGATTGAGGTGATTGAAAACGTCTTGCATATCTACTGCGAGCTCCTGGAATAAAGGCGATGAAGTCTCCCCTGCTTCGTGACTTACTTGATGGCGGTTATGCTGTCGCTGCATATCTGGATCGTCGAATTTTTGAAGTTTTCGGCATGGAGCAACAATGCAAATTATATCATCCTCAATTCTCTCACGTTAGTGAGTGCTGTTTTTCCGCGTTCGTCCAAAAACCCAACGTCTGAATCATGTCTGATGAGATTCTCCAGTCCGTTTCCGAAGCATCCGTATATATCTGGATTTTTGGGTTCTCCATTTTCAACAGTTGTATTGGTAAGCCATTCCTGAGCGTGATACGTTCTTGCCACCATTGTAGTTCCTTCTTGCTGGACTACGACGGTCCGCACGGTTTTTCCCAGTCGTGGCCATAACCCTGTAGACTCTTCGCCAAGTCCCTCTGTATAACGAATGTGGAATAATGCTTTCTCCCTTTGCTGGTATCAATGCTGTTATTTTGCCCAAAAGACTTGCTATCCTCCTTCATGATCTCGGGACTTGGCTTTGTTGCGCTTGCCTGAGTCTGTGTCGTAATTTGATGATTTTGACCTGGGGGATTGTCATCGTCATCTTCTTCGAATAGAATAGGAAACCAAGGAATTCCTGCGTCTGTTGGCGAATCAAATTGCTTTCCTGGAAGTTGATCAAGAATCCAAGGCTCTGTATATGTGCCATTATTTTCTGGGTGTCCCTCGTCATCCCTTGCTTCGTCTTTGCTAGAATCCAAATATCGTCCAAATAGTAGATCATTCGAATTCCTTCCTTCCTCAGTGGCTCTACAGCATACCTCATTATCTTGCTGAATACTCTCAGGGCTGTGTTTAGTCCGAATGCGAGCGATCGATACTGGTAGACTATTTCCTCGTTCAGAAACGACAGGAATTTCCTGGAGTTCGGAGGGATTGGGACCACCACATACGCATCCTTGAGGTCTATCTTGCAAATATAGTCCTGCGGTTCGATGATGTCCCTTAATGCCGGGATTTCTTCCATTCGAAAATTTTCGCATTGAAGGTATTTGTTCAGTCTTTGACAATTGAGAAATGATCGCTGTTTGTTGGCTTCCTTTATTGTGAAGAAGGTCGACAGTCAACTCCTGTCCTGTGTTGGCGATTTCGCTATGATACCGCCCGAAGAAACTTGTTGACTGCAGTGTTGATCTCTTGTTGATCCTTGGTCGATCGTTTCACATGATTCATCCACCAGGGTATTGGTTTCTTGATAAACTGAAGATGGTAACCGCTCTTTATCGGTAATTTTCTTCCATTGTGGTAAAAATCTGGAGAGGCGATTTCCCGGTTGGGTCCCATTGATAGAATACCGCAATGTTTGTTGTTGGGTGAGCTGTTGATATAGTCTGTTTCATAAGTGGCGCCTTCTGTGCTGTTTCTGTTTGTTTCGTTTGATCGATTTGTGACGTCGGCGCTACTGTTGGCTGATCCTTGGCCGGTGTTGTTGTAGGTGGTAAAATTGTTGTCTTGTGGTTGGCCGTGGAGTAACCACCTCTTCCTCGGGCCCCTTAAAAAGAAGGTCTTGCATAAGATCCTCGGAACTGCCGCGATGCTGTCCTCCAGTTGGTCGATAAGAAAAGTTGGATCCTCTATTTCGGACTGCCTTTAATCGAACCTGGCTTGATACAGATGTTCGATGAATCCGTCGTCGAAAGCGTTTGCTTCCATTGGGTTTCTTGAGTGTATTCGAGGTGTCTACTTGACATTTTCTGATTTCTGGTAAAAGGATTTTGTTGATTGTTTGAGAATTGAGTCATCCACTAGAAGTGTATTTATGGGCTGCTCGTCTATGAACTTTTTGGTGTTGCCTTGGAGTTGTTGGTAAGAAGATGCCTTCAACTCGGTGAGGATTCCCACTGGTATTTCTGTTTCGTTAGCTGATTCTTCGGCTTGGTTGTTATCTTCGATGACCATTCTTTGACTGAACTCACTAAGGACCTTGTCGACTTGACTTTGAGTGTATACTTGTTCGGTGTTTGTTGATTCACCATTTTGATTTTCTGTCATAGTAACTCTACAATACGCGGTCAAAAGAGATATGATGAAAGTAGATTAGGCAGCAGAAGAATATTTTATTGAAAGCGTGGAATAAAGCGGGACTAGGAGGGACCACCAACTTCCACAGTGAGAGGATCCAAAATTTTGGGCCTTGACTGATCCAGTTGGATCACCACCTTGGATCAGCTTGGATCATTGGATCCAACACATTTGGTCGGTCACATTAGATCCAATGATCGACCTTTGATCATCTTCGATAACCTTTTGATCACCTTCGATCACCTTCGATCACTCACCCTTGATCAGCTTCAATCACTCACCTTTGACCACCTTTGACCACCTTCGATCACCTTTGATCACCTTCAATCACCTTTGCCATCAGTGAGAGGATCCCGAAATTTTCGGGGATCCCAATGCCATCAGTGAGAGGATCCCAAAATTTTCGGGGATCCCAATGTCATCAGTGAGAGGATCCCAAAATTTTCGGGGATCCCAATACCATCAGTGAGAGGATCCCAAAATTTTTTGAGGATCCCAATGCCATCAGTGAGAGGATCCCAAAATTTTCGGGGATCCCAATACCGTCAGTGAGAGGATCCCAAATCTTTTGAGGATCCCAATACCATCAGTGAGAGGATCCCAAAATTTTTTGAGGATCCCAATACCACCAGTGAGAGGATCCCAAAATTTTCGGGGATCCGAATGCCATCAGTGAGAGGATCCCAAAATTTTTCGGGGATCCCAATACCATCAGTGGGAGGATCCCAAAATTTTTTGAGGATCCCAATACCATCAGTGGGAGGATCCCAAAATTTTCGGGGATCCCAATACCGTCAGTGAGAGGATCCCAGAATTTTTTGAGGATCCCAATACCACCAGTGAGAGGATCCCAAAATTTTTTGGGATCCGAATGCCATCAGTGAGAGGATCCCAAAAATTTTCAGGGATCCCAATGCCATCAGTGAGAGGATCCCAAATCTTTTGAGGATCCCAATGCCATCAGTGAGAGGATCCCAAAATTTTCGGGGATCCCAATACCGTCAGTGAGAGGATCCCAAAATTTTTTGAGGATCCCAATGCCATCAGTGAGAGGATCCCAAAATTTTTTGAGGATCCCAATGCCATGAGTGGGAGGATCCCAAAATTTTCGGGGATCCCAATACCATCAGTGAGAGGATCCCAAAATTTTTTGAGGATCCCAATGTCATCAGTGAGAGGATCCCAAATCTTTTTGAGGATCCCAATACCATCAGTGAGAGGATCCCAAAATTTTCGGGGATCCCAATACCATCAGTGAGAGGATCCCAAAATTTTTTGAGGATCCCAATGTCATCAGTGAGAGGATCCCAAATCTTTTCGGGGATCCCAATACCATCAGTGAGAGGATCCCAAAATTTTCGGGGATCCCAATACCATCAGTGAGAGGATCCCAAAATTTTTTGAGGATCCCAATACCACCAGTGAGAGGATCCCAAAATTTTCGGGGATCCGAATGCCATCAGTGAGAGGATCCCAAAATTTTTCGGGGATCCCAATACCATCAGTGGGAGGATCCCAAAATTTTTTGAGGATCCCAATACCATCAGTGGGAGGATCCCAAAATTTTCGGGGATCCCAATACCGTCAGTGAGAGGATCCCAAATCTTTTTGAGGATCCCAATGCCATGAGTGGGAGGATCCCAAAATTTTTTGGGATCCCAATGCCATCAGTGAGAGGATCCCAAAATTTTTTGAGGATCCCAATGTCATCAGTGAGAGGATCCCAAATCTTTTTGAGGATCCCAATACCATCAGTGAGAGGATCCCAAAATTTTCGGGGATCCCAATACCATCAGTGAGAGGATCCCAAAATTTTTTGAGGATCCCAATACCATCAGTGAGAGGATCCCAATGCCATCAGGGAGAGGATCCCAAAATTTAGAAGCGAGAGCACGATACAAGCGTAGGATATGCTATCCATGCTTCAACTGAAGCAAGTGGGCTCCAAGTTTGATTGTCTATCAACGTACACAATGTGCCGCGCATCATCTGCTGTATTCACCCCTGGAACTCCAGCCCGCCACCATTTGGACCTTGTGTGAGGACGTTTCGGTGCAAACGAAAAAGTCACAAGAGAAAATCGCATCGTCATTATTCCAGTTGATCGCTCAAAAGTGATCATTAGAGGCCACACGCGACCCTGGAACTACAAGAGGCCGAGGCAATTTTCGCTCAGGCTAAAGACACTGCTATCGGACGCACGTTGTCACCGATCAAACAGGAGTCTTGGCGCAGCAAGCTCCTGTACCATGTGTGGACGATGCAAGACCAGCAAAGTCTGCAGTAGTTGCCACACCACGACTACCGGAGTGCGCCACAACGGCCATCCTCATACCAAGATTCCCACGTCCATCTTTCAAATAAATAAATAAGTAAATACATGAATTTTTGTTCAATGTTTATATTTGTTTTGTGCCAAAACATCATGACATGACTTCTAAGCAAAACGATGTGGTTTCTAAAATATGGACAATGACAGCAACATCGGTTTTTGAAATGGCCAGGGGCATATCGATGCTGATTGAAGCTGCGACACGATTTTTGGCTGGAAGTATAGTTCATCATAAGGGATAAATAGAAAAAGATATAGATAACCGTCGGAAAACCCGGTTTACGCTGTTAACACCTCATCGAATTCGCCCGTTTCGATCTACATGGACACTCTTTTAGCCAATGCATGCTCCGAAATGATCATACTATCATCTTTTTTTTTCTTACCATCTCTTTTGACAATGTTCAGACCGCCGAGCAACTCGCCGTTGTAAAACAGAATTGGATAGGTGGGCCAGTTGACGTGAGTCTTCGGACCTTGCTTTACTTCGTCATCGGAAAGAGTATTGAAGTAACTATACTTGATGTGACGATCGTTTAAGAAAGCTATCATTTGCTTTGAAAATCCACCTCGGGTTCCTGAGTTGTGCCTTTGATGAAGACCATGACGGGTTGCTTCTCGGTAAGATCCTGAAGCTTCAAAAATGCGTAACCGAAACAGCTGGCTTAAAAGTAGAAGAATCCTGCGAGCCAACATTGAAGCACGTTATCATCTTGATTTCCCTCCTCGTTCCTTCAAAAATCTCGGCGCGGACAACTTGCAGTTGGAGCAAAAGGTATCGCCGACTAACTCCTGTGAGTCTAAATAATTCCGCTCCCATTAGTTGCCAAAGTTTAATTGCTCTAATGAAGTATCTCTTCGAGCAACTACGCTCTTATTTATGGCGGCTTGTGTCAGAAATATGGGGACGCTGTTTCAGGAGTTGATTTTTGGAGTGATGTTTCATAAAAAAGATTTTGACCATCCCAGAAGGTTTGCCAACCGACATTTTCTAGTCTTGTATAAAAGCCATTTGTTTATTAATTAAACAAAAAGGACAATACTTCTTTTATCCATACTCCCAACTCTCAGGAAAACCATTTGGCCAATGTATCAATTCTGCAATATTCGCAGTTCCCACTTGATAAGTATTTTGACGGAATATACATGTTAGGTGTATCGTTTCTCACAACGTGTGTACTGTGCTGAGTCTGGTGGACGTTAACACAGGATTTTCATTAAGGGATGGGAACAGTTGATGATGCGAGAGGGAATTTGACCTTTATCAAAAATTTGTAATTCATCCTTCAGGCAAAAGCTCATATTCTGCGGTCTCATTTTCCAAAACTTCAACTGTAATACAATGTATAAAAAACAATGATCTGAGGTCGGAGTCTATGTGACGGTTCGCGAGGTTGGTCCAGTGAGACATGCGATCTCCGCGAGTACCTGCACTATCGCCTTTTGCTTCTCTTGATCGGGACTGCGCCTCCATGACAACCTACAACTGTGAGCAGTGCTCAAAGGAGTTTGATACAGTGCGCAACCTTGGTGCTCACGTGCGAAGAGAACATGTGAACACTATATTTGTTGGAGAAGGTAACCATGGATCCAACTTATGCGGTGGGCGCGTCCTAAGCTGGCTCCGTTTCAAACGATATCTTCTATTTTTAGAGAAACAGGTTGTTCAGAAAACAGAAGTCGGCTTTCCCTGTCCCCTATGTAATGCCGTTCCGATAAATGTACGCAGATTCCAGTACCATATTCGTCAGTATCACGATTTGCGTTCCACCGTCAGTATTTCCGGGGAGAGGGCTGAAGAAGAAGAATACAGTGGATCTGACGACGAAGACGACGACGACGACGACGACGGATCTAATGACGATCAAGAAGCGTACGCCGAAGATAATGAAGTCAATGATAACGTTATTGTCACGTACAAGCATATACCGCCCCCAAATTTGCAAGTCCTTACTACAAGGGCCGCCAAACGACGCAAAACACTCGGTTACAATGAAGCGGTTTGGGTCTCCTCCGACGCTGCACTTGCCACCGATCAAATAAAGAAGGAGCGACTGATGTTGGCGGAGCTCGGTCATTGGACCCCGCTGTGGTATTCTTCAAATGGCCACGATTACGCGTGTTTATCATCGTCGGCAACGGCAAATGAGTTGACAAAGGAGAACGAACCGACGCTTGGAACTTGGTTTCGCCCTACCCTAGGGATGCCTTCGACAGCACCAAGTAGTGGCGCAAACGCTGAACTTGACGGAATGATCATAATCGACCAATTAACGCTGACAAGGTATGTTTCTCCAGATAAAAAGTGTGTGATTGAGCGCCTATACTCAGTAAGCATAACTTTTTTTTTACTGGGAAAAAAAGCCAAGCCAAGCAGTTGCTTTCAAAAGGCGAATTTAGCGAACTCACATCTGCGCAAGTGTCAACTTTGAACAAGGATTGGCAGTTGTATCCACAACTGCGATTCTACGCATCTCAACTCTTTGCTGGTGCTATTATGATCGATAACGGCCGAGCAATTCTCATTAACACAGTCGAGCCTTATTCGCGTGACTCATCATTGGATGCTCATTTTGAGCGTCGGTTACCCGGGATGCCTTCGTCCTACCCAGACGCACGAGGAAAGTACGGACACTTCACGACTGTGCTTATGCAAAGCGATGGCGTAAAGAAGCTAGTAGTTGGTACACGTACCTGCAACCTACTAGTTACCTCGAGCATTCGTCTTGATATTGCCTCTGTCAACATCGGCCCCGGCACATCTCACTTCAAGCCCTCAGAAAATACACGCGTATTCCTCGACGCTGAGTCCGTCGAACTGGCCAACGAAAACATGATGAATGAGCGCACGATACAAGCGCAGGATATGTTGTCCATGTTTCAACTGAAGCAAGTGCGCTCCAAGTTTGATTCTCTATCAACGTACACAATGTGCCGCGCATCCTCCCGCTTGTCTTCACCCCTGGAACTCCAGCCCGCCACCATCTGGACCTTGTGTGAGGACGATTCGGCGCAAACAAAAAAGTCACAAGAGAAAATCGCATCGTCATTCTTCCAGTTGATCGCTCAAAAAGTGATCGTTAGAGGCCACAACGCAAGCCTGGAACTACAAGAGGCCGAGGCAATTTTCGCTCAGGCTAAAGACACTGCTATCGGACGCACATTGTCACATATCAAGCAACTCTTCGTCCAGGAGCCATCCATTACAATCATCGGGAATGCCAATCTGAACAGCTTACTGTTCAATCTAGCGAGCACCATGACCTCGGCTCTTCGAGCAGCAAACAAAAGCAAAATGGAACAAATGAAGGCGAGAGCTTACGTTTAAGAACAATGACATTCACACTCATTTACGCTCACTTACATTCACTTACACTCAAACTTGCTCACACACATTCGCATTCACACTCACACTCACACTCACATTCGCTTTTATATATCATCATCATCGTCATCTCATCATTTGTCAAAGTTACTGTTAATTAAGAATAGTGACTATTTGTATTAAGAATACTGATTGAAATGTTCCCTTGTTAGGATTTCAGTGCGCATAAACAGGCTCGTATATGGATCCATTTATATGAACCGGGCCAGACAATAAAGTTTGATAAATCAGATGCCATATGCATTTTGACTGGAACCGCATTTGTTCGAAATTTCAAATGTATCTATATGAAATATAGGCTAATTCAATAGCCTGTTTTTTTGTTGGCGGAGTCGTGGCGCCCTATCCTCTATTTTTTTGCTAGTACTGTAATATTTCTGCACTGCATCGTATGCAGTTTCTCCATCTTCAATGATAGACTTCCATGTATTTCAACATCGTTGATGGAACTTGCGTATTTTTACAGGTGTATGGTTGGATGGAGAGACAGTATCTAAGAATGCATGGCGTATGAGTAGTTGCACTCTCTTCTAGTACCAAGTTTGATGCATCCCAATAGCAGTCAGTCCAATTCGTCTCGCAATAGTATCTGGGAAACCAGTCATTTACATGGCTGCGCTTGTGTTACTCCATGGAGCAACGTCAACCGTCCTTTGAGATCTGGTTGCATAGCACGCAGGTGGTGAGGGCAGCAAGAGTGGTCCAAGGCTTCCTTTTGTCCGCATCCTACATCCCAACGCTCCTGTTCAAATAATCTTTCCGAACAAATCGGACCCCTTTTTCCAAATTCATCGGGAAACCTTTTGCCTTCAAACCAATCTATTACATTTGCTTTTTTCCGACTCCTCTGGTTTCTGAGGCGTAAAAGACTGGTGAAGCCTTCGATCTATTTCACACGAACCATCCAGATATACGACACGTGTTTGTTGAGATCCTTTTTTTTTCATCGTTCAATAGTAATCTGGATATCAAGGGCGCATTTTTTCTTTGATAAGCCTTGTGGTTGCTGGATTGATCGAATGCTGTGCAGCCGCCATGCAACGATTCACATAATGGAATGACATAATTTTTAGCTTTTCAATTAGATGCGCCGATGTCCAGTATCTCTCACATTGCATTCCTGCATAGAACAACTGCTGGGATGTCCAACCTTTTATGCGCATCGTTGCATGACAGGCATATTGAACTCGCTAACCATGATAGAGTCTCCACGTGATTTTTTTCTTAGATGTTTTCATCTTCTTGTAACCATGAGACCTTCTTCAATTCATCTTGGACCAACCATGACTAGCTTATTCTGATCCGGCAAGAGGTGTTGGGGGATGATTTGGTCTACATCTTCGTCATCGTAGGTATCCGTATATGTCTTATATCTCATTATCCCAACGGTCCATCTTTTCGATACCTCACGATGTCGCGCTTTCCTGCCCATCGAAGTACACATCTTTATTTACATGACCATGCTTGAACTCCCATTTGTATATATATTTGAAAGGGTGGAATCGCTGATGCTTCCAGGTATACCAAGCTTATCAGCAATTATGGAAACGTTCAAACGCGTTGCTATGTCAGCAAATCTTCTCTTCTGTGAAATCGATGCTCCTGATATATCATAGATAGCTTTGCGGATATCTTCGTCGCTTACAAGAAAATCCACTTGGGATGTTTTGCGTAGTGATGAGGAGATATGTTTCTAAATAGGAAATACTCCTTGGCCCACCACCTGATAGCCAAAGCTCGGTAGTGTTTTGATGGTATTTCCCAAACTTCCAGTGCGGTCAATCGTGAAGCCTACATTTTCCTTTGTTCCATTGAGATGAAGCTTACCTTTTGTCACAATGTTATATCACTAATTCATAACCATTCATCGTTGTATAAGATGACTGCTAATTGTTCTGTGGTATAACCAATGAAATGATATTATCGAACGCTACCTTGAAGGATTCAGGATTGACCATCGCTGCCATAGCATAGTTATCGACACCAATCCATCCGCATTTTCTTCGTTACTATCGTACAGAACCTTAGGAAGAATCTTCTATTCCGTACAGGTGCTGCTGGCTTGCAACACTGTGCCAAATTCATAGACCCTTTAGCCTTCTGCTTATGTTTTTTTTTTTGTTACGGTTCCATAGGGTTGTCCTTCCTCTTTCTGTATATTTTCCTCGTCTTACACTTGAATCCACTTTAACCAAGCGAAACATGCATATCATTGGTAATCTCTGTGGCTTCAACAACATGTCCGTCTAAAGCGGGAGTCTTTTTCTTCGTTAACTTCATGATTAGATTCAGTGTCAGCGACAAAATATACATAATCGCGCGTTTCCAGGTACAATAAAGGTTTTGACTTTGGTGAGGCGCGACATGATAACATATTGCTGCACAAGCTTTGAACTGCCGTGCTTAAATTATAAAATGTTGCCAACCTCCAAACCCTTTCAGTGCCTTGAAATGTTTTTTTTTGTTTTGTTTTGCTTTGTTTTTTGCAAACCAAACCAATGGTGAATAGTAAAAAGATTATGCTTAGGGAAGATTTTCAACCATTGAGTAGTCTCCCTGCAAATTACGAAAAATTTCAGGGTTCCAGTCAAAATGCACCACACATGTTTTAGTTATTTGTATTCTGCAAACTTTATGAGGAGGTCTAGATGTATTGAATGTCATACAATATCGGGTTTTGTGATATTATTTGATTAGATTCTAACTTGCTGATTTATTTACTTCAATACATCGAGACTTGTACGAAATATTGATCCAGTTCAGTCGTTTAAATAATACTGCGTAATCGATTCGAGGGTTCATCTTTCCATGTGCGACATTGAGGGCTTTTCCTGCGCTTGCGCCATGTACTTATCAGTCACTATCTTATCAGCCAATTCAACAGATCCTTTATCCAAAGACGTAGGAGCGTTTGTAAGCGAGAATGCCGTAGCAAGAACCGCTAATGACGGACGCAATCTCCAGGGGGATGCTTGAAGTCATTGAGAAAAGGCCGCATGCGCGCACACCAAGGACGAACTTCTTGGCGCCATCACCTTGGATGAATACGGTCGTCAAATGAGTTGTATTTACCGTGCGTGTCTGAATATGAAATACATTCCAGGTAAACACCAGTGAACATGTGCATCGAGAGAGGAATCACGGTATATGGCACGATCATGTGGAAAAGGTTTCCCGGTGGTTATTGTGGTCGAAGCGTAGGTGCGGATATGATCGGCAATCCTTGTTCAAAGTTGACACTTGCGCAGATGTGAGTTCGCTAAATTCGCCTTTTGAAAGCAACTGCTTGGCTTGGCTTTTTTTCCCAGTAAAAAAAAAGTTATGCTTACTGAGTATAGGCGCTCAATCACACACTTTTTATCTGGAGAAACATACCTTGTCAGTTTAATTGGTCGATTATGATCATTCCGTCAAGTTCAGCGTTTGCGTCGCTACTTGGTGCTGTCGAAGGCATCTCTAGGGTAGGGCGAAACCAAGTTCCAAGCGTCGGTTCGTTCTCCTTTGTCAACTCATTTGCCGTTGCCGACGATGATAAACACGCGTAATCGTGGCCATTTGAAGAATACCACAGCGGGGTCCAATGACCGAGCTCCGCCAACATCAATCGCTCCTTTTTCATTTGATCGGTGGCAAGTGCAGCGTCTGAAGAAACTCATATTGCTTCATTATAACCGAGTGTTTTGCGTCGCCTTAACAAGAAGAGTGTATCCGCTGGTAATTAGGGCGGCGTATGTTTGCAGGCGAGGCCCATCTTTACATCAATGCTTACCTTGCTGTTCAGCGTCTCAATTGGTGTCTCCTTACTTGGTGTAGTCTTTGTTACATGGTCTTCATCGTCACCAGAGCCATGATGTTTATATACTGCATTCGTCTCGACACTACCGATGGCGGCTGAAAACAATGAGCTTTGGATGCATGAAGCTGCGGACTCTTGTCAAAATTGCTTCACAAATGGAACACGGAAATCCAAGTTCCGATAGCCAGTTTACTAAAAGCAAAGTAAAGCGCTTGAGACAAAGTTAGTTGGGACCCATCCAAAGCATAAATCCCGCCTTTGATTACCTGCTTCAAACACGATGTCGATGGGGGAACGTGGGAGTTCTTCCGTGCTTTTAAACACCCTCTCAAAGTTATTTTCGTGCTTTGTACCATGATAAATCGTGATCGTCAGTAAATGCGCCGATAGGAGAGGCACGAAGCAAAAAGGGTTTTCAAACTGTGGGAAACAGTGGGCTTGACTAAAAAATGCCAGACTTGGGTGCATTCGAAGGCGTCACGCTTGAGGGTACCGATGGTGCCGATGGGTACCAATCCGATGGGTACCGATAGTACCCATCGGTACCATCGGTACCCTCAAGCGTGACATCACTATCTATGCATGCGGGCCCCTTGTGTCACAACTCAAATGCTTAAAACAGAAGGGAGTATGCTTCATTTTTTAGTGCCTGGGAAAAAGCGCCCGATAACCCATAGACCATAAGCTTTGGCACGCCGTGGCCGCCTTCATGCGCTTGAGAGCAGAAGAATGACGGATGTATGCTATTTTCTAGCAAGAAAGACCTGATAGAGAGACCATGATTGACAACATGCGACATGTCGACTAATGAAGAACACCGAAGAATCAAACGCGCTACACGGCCAAGTTTTTTCAGCATTTTAGAGTTCGCGGTTTGCTTGACTTGATTACTGGCTATCAATTGGGATCGTCCTTGTTCTCCTTCATCTTTGAAGGATGATCAAACCAAGGGCAAAAAGATTGGTTTTGTGGGAGTGCAGCGCGAGTTTTTAATCAAATCATCTCGACGTCACCCTGACCGGTTTTATTTATTATTTTATTTATTTATCTGTCTTTATCTGTCTGCTGCACCTGATGAGACTTTCCTACTTGATGCAATCTGCAGTGCCCAAAGGAAATATCGTAACTAAGGATGCTTGGGATGCGCGAAAACCAGAGACTTGGCTCCCTCTAAAATTGCATGAAAACCGTTTTTTTAATGGGAGAAAAAGCGAATCAAAGAATCCTGGTGATGAGGGCAAGACACCCATATCGTGTTCTTCCTCATACTTGTTTTATTCTCTCAATACGTACATGAGAGACTTTCATACCAATTGTGATTCAATTATTTGTTTTCATTGTTGAGATAATGAGCTCCTTAGACGACAACTCATCATCATTATAAGATCGGAACTTGCAGCCGTTGTGTGATAATTTTTGGATATGAAGGATAGGTTGTTGATTAGTTTATGATTTGATGAATACTATGTACATGACTATTCGACACCTGGTGGACGCTGCACTCGTACTGGTTCCCAGTCTTCCTCTGTTTTGGCTTGTAATCGCTGGAAAGAAAAAAAAGTGACCAACCATCAGTCCAAATATCTCATTGAACATTTCCCAAAATTTCTGTTCACTTGCCCAATATTCTTCTTGTATACTCAGTTTTCGTCGATTCTTATCCATGCCTAGCGCTTCTTCTTTGGCTACCTAAAATCACCACAAGACAAAATACGTTAAATTATGCTGAACAAGGGACTTGGCTGTTTTTCTTTTGGGTCTTTCGCTCACCTTTCTGTGTCGCATGTCTCGATGATCGTAACGAGTCTGAGTCAGTTGGGCAAGGCCAAATGATCCTGCTACCATGATGGTCAAAAAAGGTAGACCAAAGTACAGCATGGGCCGTTGCTTGACTTTTTGTGCCAAAGGCGCAAATGCGGATTCTCGTCCATACGACTTTGACTGAAATGTGGGCATTGGGCTGAACAAAAAGAACAAAGCAGAAAACAAAGCCACTGAGATTGAATTTCTTTCATGGCAATTTTCGCTCGACTTTTTTTTTTCTTTTCTGCAGACCTCCTGATTATCTTTTTTTCATGCAATACCTATGAATGATTTCGAGCAAACTTTTTGTTGATATCTTTAATCTTTGAAAGATGTTTTTATAATCAACAATCACTCTTATGCTTTATGTCATAATTTGGGCTCTCATTAAAATAGCTATGATGTTCATTGCTTACTGAATCAAGGGCCCACCCACGTTTTCTTCACTTACTGTATTCATGAAACATCGGCAATTAACGGCGTGATGATCCGTGCCTTGAGTATCATAGACACGTTTTTTTTATGGTTAAATGGTAACACTGTTTGAAAGGGTGTATCTATTAGCCATGCTGATACAAATAATAATTCCACAGCAAAGAACCTTGAGCCAAATACCAGCACAAGGCAGCCAATGACTGACTACAGATTGTCAAATATGGTGGCGATGGAGCTCGTGTTCAGTGCCACCATTTTTGTGCATTCACCATGACTGGTTTATCCAATTGGAGGTGTTTAGTTTCAAAGCTCCGCTTTTGCTTAGATCCAAATCGGGTTTTTTGGCAAGAGATTATATACGACATAGGAGCCAAGGATCCTCTTGTTGAAAAAAAAGGACGTGCATTCGTTGGCCAGTTTGCTTACGATGCCGCTATTTTCAAGACGCATTCTTTTGGTGGGTGGGCTCTTGCTTCTGATCTGGGTTTACTCGCGTTATATTTCGGTCGATTCGCCCGTGGCGGAATTGGTGGAAAAACCTGAATTCGAAGGCTATGTTCGACCTGTCAATGACGCCCACGCAGGGTACATTCAAATCGAGGATCATTCACAACGTATGATCAATGCGCGGAAACTAGCCGTCGATCGTAAATACTGCGGTGGTACTTGTCGTTTTATCGTTCCCATCGTGATTACAGAACAAGGTACGTCTAATTCATCGAAGAGCCGATCATGATCATCCGCCGCCAGGCTGACAGTGGGGCATTGGGATAGAATCCAAGGCACAGTTCCATTTTCGTCAGTTGGCTTTTCTTTCGGGCATGGTAGGCAGAACAATCGTGTTGCCCAACGTGTTCCGGTCCCATCTCGGGGCTTGTCGTCACTTGCCTTTCAGCTTCTACTACGAGTACGACTGGCTTGATCGCAACAAAGAGCATTTCAACTACATCACTCTGGATGACTTCCGAGCATGGGCAAGAGAACGGCAACAAGCTGGCGCCGTAGCTACGGCGGAAGAATTGTCCATCGAACTGACCGAACAAGCCATGTCTTCGCACTTGCAAACCAACTGTTTGAAACATCTGTTTGATTTTGGCGACTCGTCCATGGCTCGTTTTGTCTTGGAAGATCCTGAAACGATTTCACGTCGTCAAGGCGATTATACTGAAATTCTGAAAAATGAGTTATTAAAGCATGATCATGTGGAAACCATTCATTTGTATTACGATCGCAGGTAAGCTTTTCATACATCACAGAATGTGGGGAACGGGGCGGGGCTTTTTGCATAGTGAGTTTCCATCTGACTGGGTTTTCTTTTGATGATCTGTCAAAAAAAGATTCGGATTTATTGACGAAACCGAAGCACATCGGCCTCTCTCTTACAACCGACGGTGGAACGATGTGGCGGATCGTATTGCCGATCAGCTTCATCCATTTGTGGCAGTTCACTGGCGTATGGAACGTTTGGAACCCATCGATAATCTGGTGCCTTGCGCCGAGAATCTGGTCCATCAACTGAAAGCGTTGATGAATGTGAAGAATGTGTTCTTGCTCACGGATTATCCTCATCTGTTGAATGCTTCCAAGACCGCAACCGAGTCCATGTCGTTCCGAGCAGATGAACTGCGACCAGAGCATCATGCGGCTATTCGCCACGTGTACGAATCGGTGGATGTGACAGTGACGGCACTGGAACGACCGGGTGTAGTGTACGACGGGTTGCCGGCGTCGTGGCATATTGTGACCATTCCTCCTTTTCAACGACCAGTGGATGCGAGCGTGCTCGGAATCGTGGACAAACTCATTGCCATGCGTGCTGACTGGTTTTTGTCCGGTCAGCCGGGTGTTTGTGGCAAACTTAGCAGTTTTACTACGCGTATCATCGAAGAACGCAACCGACTGGGGCTGCCCCATGACATCTTTACCACTCAATAGACGAAAACTCCATTTCTCCCCCCCCATCGCTCCCCCGCTTCTCATCACATGATACATCATAAAAAAAATATTGACAAGAGGTCATGACAAGCACAACATGGTTTTTTTGGTTGATCGGAATATAATGCAAAAAAAAGAAGACAAAATACAAATGATCGCTTGTGATGGGCCTTCTCCCCCCAACAGATGGGATGTTTATGTCCTACTCTTACCCTCGGTCCGCTTATTGGGATTTTTTCCCAGAATGTCACCGAGCTAACATTTTCTTGGATTGTTTTCCAATACTACTTTTTTTTTATCTTTTTTACAGCTCATTACTTCTTTTTCTGCTTTTTATTTTTTTCTCCTTTGCTTTCGGTTTTTTTTTCTTTTATTCTTTCAGCAACGCCAGTTTACAAGAGTGATTGTCGGTTGCGGATTTCTGTATCTCTTTGTATTGGATTGATTTGGTTTGGATTGATTGTCGAAATGGCAGAAGCGCAACATCAACCGAATTTATCGATGCTGCCGGAACCATTGGCGGCGGAAGCTCTGATGATGGAGTTCAATCAAGCGATGCAGCATCCCGCCTCAATTTTAACTTCCGCGCTGATGGAGTCATCCAACAGCACCTCCATGGACCTGCACGGACCAAAGACGATTGCTGATCAAATTTCCTATCAGCTAGCACAGATGGATCAAAGTAACAACGAATGGTATCAGCAGCAACAGCAGCAACTGACGAACGGCGACCTCATTGATCATTCCTATGCCTACACCACGGAGCAGGTGGTCGAGATCTCACCTCACAAACGATACGGTCGACTCAACACACTGCTGGGCAAGGGCGCCTTTAAAGTGGTTCACAAAGCCATTGACCGAGACGAAGGCTATGAAGTTGCTTGGAACGTATTGCAGGTACGAGATGCTGCTTCTTCTGGCACACTTTTTTTTTACTACTTTTTTCGAACGAGTCATTGGTCGTGCATATATCTAGAGCTGCGGACCTGCTTCTAAATCTCGTACTGTTTTCTTTCTATCTTTGCTTTGTCCTTATTTTTATTTTTACGAAATAGATTGGCGAGCGAGATGATGACAAGGACATGGGACATGAAATTGAAATTTTAAAATCTGTGCGACATCCCAATATTATTGCGTTTCACGATGCATGGATAGGCGAGTCTCAAACGGAGTTCGTGTTTGTTACTGAACTGATGACTTCGGGCACGTTGCGTGAATATATTCGCAAGTTGTCGATACCGACATCCAAAATTGTCAAACGATGGAGTCGCCAAATACTCAAAGGGTTGGCGTATCTGCATTCGCATCATCCGCCCATCATTCACCGTGACATCAAATGCGACAATATATTTATCAATGGCGCACACGGTGAAATCAAAATTGGCGATATGGGCACGGCCGAAAACTTGTGGTTAGGCAAAAAGAAATACACATTGATTGGAACCCCCGAATTTATGGCCCCGGAAATGTATGAAGAACGAGGCTATTCCGAAAAGGTCGATCTTTATGCTTTCGGCATGTGTCTCTTGGAAATGGTCACCAGTGAATATCCTTATTCGGAATGCAGCAATGCAGCGCAGATCTATAAGAAAGTTTCGCAAGTAAGCCTTCTTTATGATGATTTTATTTTCTTTTATTTTGGACCCCGTCATTTCTCCAACAAAACAAGCTTATTTCTCTGCTCTTTTTTTCTGCGGATCCTGTCTCTTTTGGGGTATTCGCTGCGCTTAGCATATCAAGCCAGAATCTCTAAGCAAAGTACAGGATCAGCAGGTCCTCGAGGTCATTAACAATTGTTTATCCATTGACGAAAATGAGAGGTGAAATGACGCTCGTTGCCATACTTTCATTACAATGTGTTTCAACAAGTTCACTAACGCCCATTTCCGTTCATGTTGCCAGGTTATCGGCTCAGGAATTGCTTGAAAGCTCTTTCTTGGCCGTCGAACCGGATGTGGTATTACTCGCAACAGATCCATCTCATAAGATTTTAACTCTTCAAGTCGTCTTTAAAGGATCTGATAAATTATCAGTCAAATTCGAGTTTAATATCGTAAGTTTAACAGCAGCTGAAAAAAAGGCCATGTTCTTTACTGGATCGACCCGTCGGGCCCACTCACCACCATGATGCTTTTCTCTCATCTATAGGAAAAGGATACCGCCGCTGAAGTGGTTACAGAGATGGTAAATTGTTTCGAGGGGGGATCCACTGGAGAAAAATAGCTCATTGCGACTTTAACAGATTGATGAAAATGTGTTGCCCGAGCGGTATCAGCAGTGGATTACGGACGAGATTAATCGAATTCTGCGTGACATTTGTAAAAATGGAGAGGACGACAAGCTCAGCATTCAAGATACCCATGCAGTGTGGCGCCGGGAAAAGGATATTCGTACCGAGCTCGCCAATGCCAAAGAAGAATTGGCACGAATGACGGAACGGATGGCGGAGTCGGAAAAACGAAGGGAAACCTTGGAACAGCAAATGATTCAAGCTGAAGAACGGTATTGCCAAGTGACACAGGAAATAGACCGACTGGCCAACCATAAGCGCTCAAGGTGAGAGAAGAAACCCCGTTTTCTGACTCGGAAGAAAATGAGGCTGGTACAATCTTGTTCACTCACCCGCGATTAGGACTTGGACTTGTAGTGTACAAAGTCCTGACACGGGATCGTACGGTGAAAACGATCAAGACGCCTCTCCATACCCCATTTCCAAAGGTAAAACTAATGAGGATCGTATGACCTAGAAAAGGCTGAGTTGACTGACGCCAACAACCAAAAAATCCCATCAGGCTATGCCGCTGACGTTTCCATTGATGATTTTGTACGAGACACGGCAGTGGCGACGAATCGTAACCGGGAAAAAGCCATGGAATGGGCCGCCAAACTAAAAGATCAGGATATCATGACGGTCGGTGATTTATCCGGTTTACAAGATGAAGATTGGGCGGGCATCGGTTTGACGGTATTTGCGGTACGCGCCCTAAAGAACATGCTGGTCATCCAACCCTCCAAACCTCCCGTTACCCCTGATCACTCTCAATAAAAAATGTCCATAAATAAAACATCATCATCATCATCATCGTCACTTCCCAAAGACCCGGGAAAAAAAGTAAGCGGATTCAGTATCATTGTGGCGCAGAGATAGATGGCTCAGCATTTCACAAGAGTGACACAAACCAGAAAATCAGCAACTGAGAATCTGTAAAGCTACCTTATATGGCCGTTTCTTCTTTATTTATATAACTTTTTGAAAGGGTTCATCTTTTCTTCTTTTTTCTTTTTCTGATCTCTACTTCTTTTCTTTTTTCTTTCGATTACCATCAACTATGGATGCCAAGCAACCCATGCCTGCCTCGGGCCCGCAATCGCCTGTGATGATGCCTGATAGTCCTCCGGCTTATTGTCCATCTGCCATGGGTTCTCCCGCAGTTGGCACACCCTCCAGTATGCCCGTTTACCACACTACTCAGGGACAAGGACCTATGGTCCCTGGTCAAGCCTCAGCGTCCAGTATGCCTGTTTATCCTGCTCAGGCAGCAGGCTCCGTAGCGCCTGGTCAACCTGTCCCATCGAATATGCCGGCTTATCCACTCCATGTGGCTGGATCCACAGCACCCGCTCAACCGTCTCCGTACCCCGCTGCTGCTGCTCCCGTCGTTTCGTTGGTCCTCGGTGAGATGCCACAACTCCTCGTTTGCCCTCACTGTGGCACTCAAGTACAAACGGACACCCAGCATGTTGCCGGTGATCAGACTCATTTGATCGCCTGTGTGTTATGCTGTTGTGCTCCTGTCGGTTTATGTTTCCTGCCTTACTGTTTGGGTTCAT
Organism: Radiomyces spectabilis; assembly: GCF_025331425.1. NCBI lineage: Eukaryota > Fungi > Mucoromycota > Mucoromycetes > Mucorales > Radiomycetaceae > Radiomyces > Radiomyces spectabilis. The sequence continues at coordinate 1,459,670 of NW_026251934.1, read as the reverse complement.
GCCAAGATGTTCAGCATACATGTCCCTCATGTCACAATGACATTGGTCTGTTCACACGAATGCACAGCAAAACCGTCCTGAACCAAAAGCCTCATCCAAAGCGATAAATATCAGCTGTAGAATGATCTCCTGCATTATGTTTCCTCGCTGCTATCCACATTTGCTTATTATTTTTTATACCATCATATATTGTCAATACATATAATCATTATTTTATTGCACCTTTGGAAGCAATCTATTCGTACACCTTTTTGTTTTCTTTCGTTTTGATGAAAGGCTTGTGAAGAATATATATAGGTTCATACGCATTTGTGTCATTCTGTAAACTGTAAGGCGCGTTGTATAGTGCAATTTAGTATTTATGGAACAATATTTCATTTGTCATTCCATTGGCATCACAATGGGTATTTCACTGTCCCTCCTTGTGCTCGCACTCAAAGTTGCACACGCATACCTTGAACTTTCCGGGACCCCTCGTCGTTTTAGCGTGTCACCACTGTACACCGCTTTTTCAATCCATAGATTTGGGAATTGCCTGTTATTCAATGGAATTTGATAGCAACCATGCAAGAAGAATATAATAAAAATGAAGCTAAGTCATGATGGATACTTGAATCGAAAAAAGCCCATCGGAAGAAAAAATCCAATCTAATCTAATCAAACCAAAAAGTATTGACAGAAAAATCCACCAAATCACTTTGATAAAGGCTGTTCAATTGGGGGGCACAAGGTCAAAAATAATAGGGAGAAGGATGATTCAACATGACATTCGTGTGATGACACTTTGAGTGGCCACGTGACTTTTTAGGAGCAACGACAAGATACGACATTCTTTTTTTTTTTTTTTCATTCATGGGTGAGCAGCCCGATTGGGGACTTTTTGGCCTAAAAAGCGCAAATCAAATTATTCTTCTGCTGGCGTGTGATTGCGGTAAATCATGCTGATATCATCTTGGGTTGGAAGGGAAAAAAAACAAGATAGAAATAGGTAGGAAGGGTGGTGGAGAAACATGCCTAGGCTTGTTTTTTTTCCGGCTTTTTCAGCCGCATGATCCAAACAAATTGCCTTTGGCCTCCGTCCGTTTTTTCTCCCCCTTGTGTTCATGCATGAATTTCACATCAGATTAGCGGGTACGCTGTGGAATTTTTTTTTTTCATATTCCATTATCAGATGCTCATTTTTTCTGCGTTCTTCTTCCAAAGGTCCTTTCTTCTTTTTCTCCATTTCTATTTCTTTCCCCTTCTCCACCTATACGGTTGAATACGACTCTCAGTAGCGCACCCGTCATCTTTATCGTATTTGTCATCTCGATCTTTCCCTTTATTTTCCCACTGCTTCTATCTACATAACTGTCATGACATATCTTGCTAGTGGTAAACCATTGACGGGGGTCATGGCGTCCGCTGCGGTGGAAACATTTCCTTCCGTAGACACTTTCGCCTCCAATAACACATCCATTTCTCACACGGCAAGTCATGTCAACCATGCGACGGCCGATAAGGGTCATGTTGCTACTACCATAACGAGTGCTAAAACACAACACAAACTGTCCAGCCGTGAAAATCAAGAAGATCAGGGTGTGCTGGTCCTTCGACGCCGCGGGTTGAACAATGCCGATGATTTGTGGTACGATTTAAAGAATAGTTTGCATGATCCAAGTACGTGGTCGAGGGTAGTGGAACTGGACATTTCGCGCAATCACTTGAAGAGTTTACCTGGGTCGATGGCGTCCTTGACACAGCTGAAAACGCTCAACGTATCGGGCAATTGTCTAAAGGCGGTTCCGCCCGTTCTGTACCAACTACCGCAGCTTCAAGTGCTGATTCTTTCAGAGAATCAATTGTCGCATTTGCCAGAGGAAATGCCACGGTGTCTACCGAACCTCGTGCGATTACGCGTGGTGGCCAACTCTATCCGGCAGATTCCTGCCACCATCGCTGCTTGGCAATCCATGTGTCACTTGCTGCTCAATTGTAACCAATTGGAAACAATTCCGGAAGCCATCGTCGCCATGCCGTCCCTCGAGCTATTGGACATTTCCCACAATCGACTCAAGGCGTTGCCAGACTATCTGAATTTCCCCAAACTAAGTTACCTGAACGCCTCCAACAACGCCCTTCGCCATCTGCCCAGTTCCATTGCCCAATCTCAGCATCTCAGTACGCTAGATCTGTCCCGCAATCGACTCACCAGTTTACCCATTGATTTGGCCCGTCTCGCCCTCAGCCAAATCAACGTGTGCGAGAATCAGCTCTGCATCATTCCATCCGATATCCTGGAAAAGCGCAGCACCAGTGTTCTTCTCACCGGCAACCCATTGACCCACGACTTTGTCGGTCAACAACAACGCCAGATCTCCGATTCACTCAAGACTTTCAAAGATATGCTACGACACATGGCCGGGCGTCCATGGATCGTCCATCACCAGCATTCTGCGACCACCAAGAACTCCGACGAAATGACCTTTGCCAAAGTAGACTACCTCACGCATGCTTCACCAACCACGTGGCCCTCCAAACCAGGCATTCAGCCTTTGCCGGACAACGATGCCTATATTGATCATTACCTCTCATTTCACGCCCAGTCACTGAGACTCTATGGCAACAATCGATCCCATGGCCCCTTTACCAGTTTACTAATCCATCACGAAGAAGAACACCAAGAAGAAGAAGAGGAAGGGGAACCGGGAGAGCAACAGCATGACGTAGGTTCTTTGCAAATACAGCAAACAAATGATGTCACTACCGATGAAAATACGGGGGATGGTTACGGCTGGTCGCCGCCTCCGTGTCATCTTCTTCATTCTCTACGTGAACTAGCGTTTCGAACACTGTTAAATACTCAGCATGATTTATCACCAAAAGCTACAGCATTGTGGCCGGATCGTGTGGTGGCGGACATTCATCATATTTTCTCTTGTCGGCAATGCGGCCAACCGTATGTGAAGGAATGGGTGAGTTCGGTGAGTCTGAAAACGTATCGTGGTCATCCGTCCGTCGTTCAGAAGCAACGATTCTGTTCACTGTCGTGCTGGCGATCGTATGTGAGCAAATACAAGACCAAAGCGGCGAATCGACGACCTGTCCATCACCCTCCTCTACCGCGACAAGGCGCAGGCGGAGGAGGAGGAGGAGGAGGAGGAACCTGGGTGCCCGGATCCATGCAATGGATCATGGCCGCGGTAACGGCTTCGGAAGAACAAGGCGATGAAGATTGGGTATTTTGACAGCCAACATTGAAAAAAAGAATGATGCCCCGTTAAATACTGGATTGACTATGATATTCTATTTCTGGAAAATTGACTTGTTCTTTATTTGTTCTGCATTACCCGACATGGTACATATCTTGTGCTGATGATAAGTCATGTCTGTTTTAAGAAAAGAGCTTGGGAAAAATACTGCCATCCGTGCAGCTTCCCAAACAAAAGAGTAGCCCAAAAAAAAACCAGAAACCTCCATAGCTGCCTGATAAACTGCATGACGAGATCTGCAATTTTTTTTGTCATCCCATTTTCCTTGAAAACCCAAAAAAGAACCGATTGGGCGAGATAAAAAACAAGCCAATCATCGTTGATAAATTCATCACGTCGATCTTAACAGTATCTAAAAAATCAGGGAGCTGGTTTTTTTTTTTTTTTGGTGTTTTTGACGGGTGCTGTGCCAATTGGATTCAGGAGGAGCCAGCCGGTGGGCTCATGTAATAATAGAAACAATGATGGTCCTTCTTTTTTATTTTAGTGCGCGGAGGTGGAGCTTGAATCTTTGGGCGATCACCCTTCACGTCTCACAGCGAATTGGGAAAGTCGGCCCTCAAATTTGGCTTATCTTTTTCCTTCCAGGCTGGACCCTCCAAAGCTCCGATTTGGCACAAGGTTCTTTTTTATTGCCTATAAAATTGGCACCTCTTTTCTTTGTGGATCATTCTCTTCTTTTTTTTCGTTTCCTCTTTCTATTTTCCTATTTTGTCATGATGATTACGACCAGTGAACCAGCGTCTACATGGCATCGATACCCTTTGGACCGTATTCATGATGCTCCCTCCAGTGCCACGCCCAACAACGTTGCGCGGCTAACTGACCTTATCCGTTACCACCATTCCCTTTATCAGATGGAATACCGTGATCGACCCAATGTGCTTACACGCGTGCTTGTATGCCTTTACGACTTGGGTGGTAAGTAGACATGGAATAAACTACGATGGACAGTGAATAAGTGTACTCACAGCTATTGTTCTATTATTTTTTTAAAAGCCAGTCAAGCCCAGTTGGAAAAGGTCTATTATACGGTTCAGGGCAACCTTCAATCCCTGCGAAGTGTCCATGCAACCATCCATCAAGACAACTGGCAGGAACATTTGGGTCATTCATCGTAAGGATAGAAAAATATCATCTGTACGACGGGGCGTTGTCTCGTTCTTATGACGACATGCCAACCTTTTTGTTTTTTCTTCTTTCTTTAGAGCTTACGGTGACTATCTGATGTTTTTCGACGGTGAACTGGTTCGTCTCGGATTGGATACGTTGGTCGACACTTATTTTTATCAGTCCAGCTTATCGGATTCGGCGGGATCCCAGCTCCAGCCGTTAGTTCATCTCGCTTTTGGACTCGAAAAACGGTTGCCCGACATTGTCACACAAAGTCTCGCTTATTTGGCGAGCACCCATTTACCGGTTTCTGAATTGATCGAACCATTGTCAGAGCCGTTGATTGGCGACCGAACCACGTCGTCAACCAGTAGTGCCCAATCGCTTGAAACCTTGTTACTCGATCTTGTAAGCGCCGATCCGCGTTTCGATGGCAAAATGGAAGGCGACAATACATTTCATTCGGCTGTAAAACTGTTACTGAAAAGCAAGCACGATTTACTGCAAACGTACATGGCGGAATGGGTCAAACTGCCTTTTGAATCGTCGCAACAACGGTTGGGATCCCTCACGTTATTGGCGATTCGATTCATGAGCTTAGGATCACAACAGTCCCAGGAACACGATCAAGTCGAACTGGACCCGTTCCTGGGAGGGGGCCAACTACTCCAATCGGCCTTGGCCATCCGCACTTTGACAAATCATCGTCCCCAATACCTCGACCGATTTGTCAACCTTCAATTTGTCGCCACCCTTTGCACGTATGTCGTGCAAGGCCGACCTAAGCCATCAAAGAGTGTACCGTCAGGACTCACACTTTCGTCTAACACATGGGCGGACTGTGTTGCCCACATTGTTGAATCCGGAGATCCAAAAGCGATTTTGGCGATCCATTCGCTCATTCAAGCACGAGAATTAAATGAGCAACAATGTCTAGACACAGCCGCCATCCTTGTCCGCTTTTCTCAGAATGGAAGCTGGATCAAAGGGGGCATCGGTCAATCGTCTCGCTAAATCGTTTTATCATCCATCATGAGGGCTTTCCTTCTTCTCCCACCATATCCATCCCTCGTCGTTTCCTTTTTTTTTGCCATGTTTCATTTTCCATTACTTGCCGTCTCGCCCTTTTTTTTATTTCTTTTCTTTATATCCCCCCTGCATCTTTCTTTTTAAGACCCCATTTTCTTTTTTTTACCATCTGTTTGTACATATAAATATCATGCTTTATTTTTGTCCATGTCGGTTTCAAACCAAAACAAAGAATCATCGATTTTCTAAACTTTATTTTTACTTCAGCATGATGATGATCACTTGTCGCTGATTTTGATTAGTTCCCATCTAATTTGTGTCACCCGTATTGTATGATGTGATAGCCTCAACATGATGAGCCGGGGGACGGATCGTCATGACCAGGCAACAGTGATTGAAACAAAGAGCGTCATGGCTACATTCTCACTTTTTACATGGCTCAAGGAAAAAAAGATTCTTATCAACCCCATCTTTTAGTCTCAAAAACAGTCAATCGATCGAGATGCCAACAGGTTATCATCAACATCCCATTTCGGTCACACGTGTTCCGTTTTTTTTAGCTTGAACTTGATATAAAAAAAAAAAAATGCAATCAAGTTCCCCAACTTAACAGAAGCACTCAATATGAAGCGTATCCCATCATTTGACAAAGAAACTAAAGCATAACTTTGCCCACTATCAAAAGTTTCATTGAACAAGATATACTGTATGAAGAAAAACATGGAATCAAGTCTTTGAACGTGTTATCTCGAATACTTGATAATGGTAGTTATCCAGTCTCTGATGATTTGGCGGTTCAACCAGACAAACTTACTACTACTGCACCAAAGCAATAAATAACTAATAAGATGCTGTATGTTCCTTTCCTCACCCATATGAATAAAAAGCCCATCTCAGCAAAGGAAAGAAATTAATCCCAAAAAGTAATATACGTGAATATGTTTATTACAAACATACAGAATACGCACGAGGTAAAGCGGAACGCGCGGCTCATAACACAATTCTTGGTAAGCCGGTACGTGCTTCAGATCCGTTGTTTTGGAGTTTTCGAACCTCGCACAACTGGGCATAGCGCCTACCATCCTGTTCGATGTTTCGTCTTTTAACGATGCCTTGACTTCCGTTACCCTGTCAAAATATTGCTACAGATGCAAGCCTGATCAGAAATCAAGTCGAATGGCCGCGCGTCTGGGCTGTTCCTGTGTCAGGTTCCTGAACCCAAGAGGGCCAGTACAAAACTCACCGGTATTCCGTTCTCCACACACACACACAGTAAGAAAGTGGTTTACAAAAAGGATCCTGTTTTCCCTGCTCTTTTTTTTTCAGACAAAAAGCAATTAAAACAAGACAGTTGGTTACTTGTATTCTTTTTGTATAAAGCATCATCAAGCTGTGGGTAGCCAGACGCAGAGGCAACCATTCGGGCCAATCAGATTCTCTGATACCTTCATTCCATCGCCATTCGAATAATTCGATTTTATTATGGTGTCGCTGCCTGAGAATCAATTGCAACTGAATAGCATGTCGTGTGTATTTTTCTTGAGGAGAATAGTAGGCCTTGTAATTTTTTTTTTTTTTTTTTTTTTTTTTTTGCAAAGCTAGACACCATCAAAGACTAACAGATGACCCTAATTCCAACAAGGTGGTGCAGTAATTAAAAAAAAAAAGCAGCAGTCAAATGATTTGCTATTTTTAAACTTGGTTTGGTCCTAAATTAAAAAGAAGCCCAACTATTGTTCAATTTAAACATTAGAGCGATCGTGGATTAGCCAATCAATCGTCCAGTTCAAACATTGGAGTCTCCAGTTAATGAAAGCAGTAAAATGATCGTCTAACGATATCCTTGCCGAAAGTATGGTTGTATGGCAGCGGTCAAAGATTTATGAATGGATTTGGGACAAGGACCACTGCGCATTTTCTTTTTGCAGGAAAAAGTGATAACGGAGACGAAATGATGTGTGACAATAACGGTGGTGCAATACTCCATATCTGTTCCGTCGGCAGTCGAATAGCATTTCTTTCATGCTACGTGATTTGTCGACCTGATTAAAAAAAATGGTTAAAAAAAGCGCATGTTGCACAGAATAATGTAGAGCAAAAAAAAAAAAAAAAAGAGTAAAAAAGAAGGAAAAAGCAATCAAAAAAATTGGATGTAACTACTCCACCGCTGGAGAAAAAGAATATCAGTGGATGAAGCTATTGAAACACAACTTCAGTGACCTCTTGCAACCAAATGAAAGCATCTTGATCTATAAGACCAGGATAGCTCGAATTCTAGTATATTGCCTACTCATATATTAGTCCATTACCCAAAGTGTTCTTGGATACGATGCTCGTTTTACAAAGACACCATTGGAACCGACTAACTTTTTTTTTTGCCCACTCGCTATCCTTTTTTTTATTTACTTTTTTTTTTCTGAGCGCTTTTTTTTTATTCTCTTATTCTTCTCTTCCCTTTTTCCTTGTTCCTTTTTAATTTACTTTTTTTAATTTTTTTTTTGTTTTTGCTCTAATCGGCGTGCCACGCCCCACTGTCGTTCTTTTTTGTTACCACCAACCGCTCATTTTTCACCTTTTTGCGCCGTTTTCCGTTTCGACATTGGTGTCTTTCCACTCATTTTATCGACCGAGTGTATATACTTTCTCCATTCTTTAGTTTAACAGCCGCCATTCCATTTCCTTTGCCATGGCCACTTGTTGTGCAAGGTAGTTTCTCACTTGTTTCCAAGACACTGAATTCCATGGCAACCATGGCGATGTTCACCAGTTTCCCCCTTTTATTTACGTGTTTTGACCTCCTCGCTGGTGCTCTTGTGCTTTTCTTTCTTTTTTTTTTTTCTTTGTTTCCTCTTTTTTTTCTCCTGATTTTTTTTTCTTATACGTGTATGGAAAGCGAAATAAGGCTGAATGAAAAAAATTTATTAGACTGAGCAAGTTGTACACAGTTACCACCAATTCACTGTGCGCATGTCTGGGCGTCGCTTTTATCGCTTTCGGTCTCATTGGATATGAAGACAAGTTTCACGGCGCCACACTCTTCCCACAAATTTATTTCACATGTAAGTTTTTTCAGTCAGTCCTTTTTTTTTTCATGCATGGAATTTTGGATTCGTGCCTTGTTATCATCCTACATTTGGCTTTCCCTGGCGTCCTCTTTTTTTTTCATTACATGATTTGGCACGAATTCTATTTTGGGTTGACTGACAAAGGATGGTATTTTAGTAATTGCGGTTTTGGGCGCGATCATTATCGTGGCGGCTCTCGTTGGTATGATAGCTGCGTTTATTAAACGACGATCGTTGGTTATCATTTATCTGGTGATTGTGTTTGTGGCGCTCGTCTTTCAAGTCATCATTGGAGTGAAAGTGTATCAGAAAAGTGGCGATCCCGTTCAATACCTTGCCAGTTTGTGGGGTAATGCCTCCATCCAATCGCGCGCTGAACTCCAAAACGATGTAAAGTACCTTTTTCGGCTGCGACGCAAAGAGAAGAAAAAAAAAAGTTGTCTGTCTCTTACGCCCTGAATTTTTGGTCTTGATAGTTTTCATGCTGTGGATTTAATACGGTGTCGGATAATCCTGCGCCTACGGATCAGTGCGCGGCGGGATCAGGGGCGGTGATGAATCCACCATGTTATGCGGTGCTGAGACAATATGTCAACTCGAGTTTCAGTAAATTGTACTTGGTGATTTTCGTCGCTTTGGCAATCGAAGTGCTGTGTATTTGCAACGGCATCACCGTCCTGTGCACGCGATCAATCTACGGCCGTGACGATGACGAAGAAGAACGTCGTCGACGAAGAAAATCAGGCATTAAACTCGACGACATGTCTATTTCCCCCGATACACCCACCACCGCCGGATCTTACAATCATTTTGGCGATTACTACAAGGAGGATGCCAACAGTACGTATGGCGGTAAACCCCCCGGCAGCCGCTATGATAGCTACGATATGTACCGACAACATCATGCTTACGGTCGTGATGGAGATGATGCCTATAACGATGCGTATGCTCGAGGCAAATACTACTAGTGACCCACTTTCTTCCCCCTTGTTTCTGTTATTTTCTGTCCCTCCTCTTACTGATCGCATACCCTCTCTTTCTTGGTTTTCTTTGCTTCATCTCGTTTTTTATTTATCTTTGTCACAAACATCATGAATTGTCATGCATGTTGAACCCTTTTTTTTCCTTCTGTTTTTCTTTGATATATATATTTCATTTTGATTCAGAGCTTTCTATTCCGTTGTTTCCTTGTTCCTTTTTTTTTTTTTCCTTTTTCTGTAATATCATTACTTATCGTTTGTTCTTTTCCTAGTATGCATTTTTTTCATTTGATTTTAATCCTGTGATTGTTTACCGATCAGTTTTTCTAATATCGCTTGTTGCTTTTATTTACATTTATGAAAAGGGTGAAGAATTGAAGGAAAAGGGAGCGAGGGATGCAAATTTTTTTAATGATGGCCTACATGAGGTCATCCTTCGATGAATATACAGTAGTAAGAAACAGAAAGATGAAAGGACATAATAAGAAATACTATAGCCATACATGGAGCAACATTCTAGCTGGCAGATTCGCGGATTTGCCGAATGGATTAACAAACTTGATTTGGTTTTTTTTTTTTTTTTCTTTTTCTACTCGCCAAAGTAAAGAACGACTGTACAAGGATAGATTTTGGCTTGTTGATTTTGCGGGTTCAATGATCGTCGGCGAGAGTCCACCAGTGAATCTTCATTATTCGTGAACAAGGTCGACGTGTCAAAAGTGGTATCTGGATCCCCGATGGCTAGTTGGTCGTTATTATTATTATCGGATGGCAACTTGCCTTTCCCAAAACGGGGCGTCACGCTTTGAGATTCGTAATTCGTGTACAAATGTTGACCGACCGCCGGATCACTCGATGTCGTCGTGCCAGACGTTAAAGCGTCGCCTGAACTGGACATTTCTGGCGTGCTTTCAGTCGACTCGGAAGACACCTCTTCTCCCATCTCTGTATGTGAAATAGGAATATCGCGTTCCGTGGCTGCAAGAAAATATTCGATCGTTCGAGATAATTCGGTATTTTTGGGTTGCGCCGTCATTTCATGACTATTCGTCTGATTTTTGGAATTGGTATCTTCCCCAGCTCGATTTTCTGCAATTAATTGCGTCTTAGTTATGTATTGATGCGAACCATAGCCCCATCCCCTTTCGCCCTATCTCAAAATCTGTCTCTCGTCCAACCTATTCCCACCCCCAAATCTATGATGTCGTGTTAATAAAATATGAAGACCTACTTGCAGGATCGGAATTGAAATTGGCATCGTAAGTATCGACGCCCCCAGCTTTGCCGGTGGATGTGATGAGCGCTTTTCCTTTCCAACGAGACACGGCAGATCCTCGACGGGTGCCGGAGTTGGAGGATGGAAGTAGAGGGGCGTCGTCGCCAATGTACTGTTTCGGTACCGCTTCGTCAATGGACATGCTAATTTCCCGCTTCTCAGTCAGTGTACTGGTATCATGGACCATCCGCATGCGTTTCTCTTCACTCTCTTTTTTGCGTCCACCGATGACATAGACGTAAAATCCGCCGCAACCATGCGATATTAAAGCGGTGCTCATGTCAGATAACACTACAGGTAAGCCGTGGCAATTACCATCCATCGTTGTCCACAGTCGTAAGCGTGGATTGAATACGCAGATTTCATCCAGTGAATAGTTCCACATATATTCGTTGTCGTCCTCGTCGTGTCGGATCGTCAATCCGCCAAATACGATCAATTTATTCTTGTAAGCAAACATGCATGCTTGGAATCGATCCGTCGGTCCAAACCCGGCCGTGAAAATAGAATTATGATCCTTGGTCTCCTCCCAATCGTCGGTTTTCGCCGGTCCAATCTCCTGTCGCATGTACTTTTCCACATCCGGATGCTCATACTTGTACCATGTCCATGTATTGCAGTCCAACTTGTACAGATCGTTGAACATGACATACCCGTCATCATTGCCAATTTGGGCTCCTCCGTAAATGTACAAATCCGTCCCGTTGACTGTACTCGCATGACCGAATCGTAGATGAGGAATTGGCCTTGTACAAAAAAAACCATGTCAGCACGAATCCAAACATACAACCAAAAACGCTCCCATGCAAATAACATGTCAAAACAATTCCATTCTTTCCCCTCATCAAAACTCTCTTCCTGCCACTCACCCTCGAATTTGTGGTAAGAACCATCGGTTCTCAAAAGTATCATAAACAAATACGTCATTTTCACCTGCATGGGGTAACGAGGGAGACCAGAAACAAATTTTAAATGAGAAACAAAGAAAAAAAATGTCAATCCGTGTGTACCACGAGCTTCAGCGGCTGCACACTTACCGATTGAGTTGTAGCACAGACCACCAAACATTACAAGATAACGTCCCTGGACAGCATCGACGGTATGTTCGTGGCGAGGCCGTGGTGCATAACCGGTGGCATCCTCCACAAGCCGCAAGGTGAAGTCTTTGATGTTAAGAATGAGCATGGCATTTGACAGTGTATAAGAGTGTAATCGTCGCCCGCCAATAAGATAAATATTGTCGCCAATTGCACTAGCGCATGTAATCAGTGGGTTTGGTCGATCGATGTTCACGAGTTTGATCGGATGGCAGTCCCACTGCTGCGTACGCATATCAAATGTGTAGCACACCGAAGCGTCGCGCATGAACGGCATATAGAAAATATTGCCCACCGTCACTCCAGCTCGATAATTCATCGATTCCGGATTGTCTTGCATCATGTATCCAAGCACGTTTAATCGAACTGACTGAAAAGCAAACAATCCACGCACAAGCGACGCTACATTTTTCGTCCAAAACGTTAATTTTTTGTATTGCAATGTAAATCCCCACACCCTCCACCAAAGCAACAAATTGATTCGATAAATTGAGTTGAGGGGTGAAGAGTGTTTTTTAGGGGATGAAGTGTTAAAAAAAAGTGGAGACGAACGTACCAAAGTAAGTGCATGTTTGGCCCAAGCGGGCCATGGATCGACTGTCCAGATAACTTAGGATGGCGAATTTAATATCAAGATTGAGGTCGAAAAATGTAGACGAAGTCATCTCAAATGTCTTCGCATCAATGAAAAAAGTTGGATATACGATAGGAAAGGTAATCAAAAATCAACCAATACACAAAAAGAAATACCTCAGAACCAGGTTTCTAGGTTTCCAAGATATCAAGGTTTCAACTGCCTCCCATTTTGCCGGATTTGACGTCATGTGTCCTTTTGAAACTCAGACGAATGGAACATAGACCACCCCCCATTGGGGAAAGCTCGGTCTCATAATGCTTCCCAGATACTCGGCATACCGCACGCTTATCAGCTATGGCTCTATATAATAGGAAGCTAAACTATCAGAACAAGTTAAAAAAATGAATCATACTAAGCAAGATGTGGCTGACTGATACAAACATTGTTTTATTCATGCGTCTTACTTATCCTATCTCCATCTGTTATGCTGCCCACACCAAAATGGCTACTCTGGGACCACCCGAAAGCCTACTGCGTAAGCGGTTATGCGTCGTCCACGTAAACATCTACTTTGATGAACTAATATGCGTGTCTGTGCATAGAGTGAGTGGATTGATTCATCAAATTATTTCACGTATAGTTTGATGGAATTAAAAGAGGGACCTAATTATCGACATGAAAAAAAAAAACCCTGGATACTTAAAAAAAAAAAGAGCTTGCCCTTTAAATCGGAAACTGAAATTATTCAATGACGATTTTACGGCTCATTGATCTTCATAAACTGACTATGAGAGCGTTTCAACAGGTATCTCGCACCGAGGTAAATAAGCAAATAGAAGATTTGCGGCACAAGTCATACTGCGTGCTTGTATCATTGACCGGTTCTCACCGATGGATCGACATCCCACAAGGGCGAGCCAATGCACAGCAAAAGCATGCAAATAAAACAACAACAGCAGATCCATTGCATTTACTAGATATGGTAACCGAGGAAAATATTCTAGACCATTTCCTTATTTCGTCCAGCCGGATTGTCCACTTTCAAGGGGTGTGGACAAAAGGGTCAGTTGACTTATCCATAAGCATCACGGCTCTTGCATATGTGCATGTTCATTGAAGGGACTAACTAAATTTACCTGGAAGCTTTTTCCAGCGTCAGATCCCTGATAGAATGGACACAACTAGGCTGAAATGTAGCGAAGAGGAGTGTTTCCGCTACCAAAGATGCACTATGCAGCCAAATATGGCCCATGCAAGATGATAAGGGATAAAATCATGTCCCAGCTAGCTGAAACAGGGATGGAGGGGGTTTATTTTTTCTTTACTGTACGGTTTTTATCGAGTTTTTTTTTATCGGTAGAAATGATTATGGGTTATAGATACGGTGTTGTCTTTCTTGGTATTTCATGATTCTGAAGATAGGCGAATCGTCATCGCTGTCGCTTTCATCCGAAATGTATTCATTCGGCTTATGAACACGAACACGAGCATTGGCGCCCACTGTGGATGGCAACACGGATTCTGGTTTAAAATCAATATCGTCATCTTGAGCCAGATCCGGCTTTTGTGACATCATGGATGTATCCGTTTTACTCGCTGATGCGGCGTTGTTATGGTCCGGGCCATTGGGTAAACCAGGAGCATGAATGGAACGAGGTCTTTCTTTGGGTGAAAGAGAGCCATGTTCGCCAGTCGTATATGGGTCGGTCGCAATGGAGGTTGCATCCTCTTTCTCGGATGATGGAGCAGATGGCACGGTGGCTGTGACGGAGGTGCTTGTGGTGGTGGGCACTTCGTCATCATCGCTGTCCCCAAAGATATTAAAATAACTCACATCCGCCGAACTGTCACTGTCACTGTCATTGCCGTCTAGCGATTCACGTGCGATGGTCCGCGAGGGAGTTCGCGAAGTGGAAGAGGAGGTGGTTCGTCGGGCGGAAGTAAAGGTTGATGGGGCTACTACCGATTCCATGGTGGATCCATTGATCGCCACGGTGTGAGATAGAGATGTTTGTCGGCTCGAATTTCTTGACAAGGGAGGCGAATACGGTGAGTCATTGTCATGGATAGTTCTGCTTGAATGCTGGGCTGATTGCTGCGATAATCGCCTTTGAGAATCATAGTGGGATGGCGCCGAAATAATGGAACTCGACGTAGCTTGAAGTGTCAGCAATCCACTGGCAGCGGGAGTCGATGATCGAGAATATGGTGATGATCCTCCTCCTACGCCTCCTTTCTGACTCATTGACATTCTGGAAAAAAGGGATGGAAGATTACTGTCTTGCTTTGGCGCCTTGATAGAGCCTTTGGCCGGTTTCTGCAGTCCTCTCATCCAGTTGGAAATCAGTCGCCGTTTCTTGCCTTCCTCTTTTGGCTGTCCATTGGATACAATACTTTGCTGATCACTCGAACGATCATCCGCCGGCGACGACACCGTACCAACGACAATGGGGAAATTAATATTGTCCCCTTGGATGACACCGGAGGCTTCCGTTTTCACACTCAAATGCAGTCTGAGTTGGTAGTTGACGCGCAACATGTCACACCGATTCATGGTAGGAGTAATGTGACGAGGTAGATCGAATTCCATATCGCAGACGGCGTTGTCGTAGTCCGAACCCCATCGCACCGGATCTTCCTTTACCACATCCACTGGCAACGTACGCCAACTACAAATTGAAACCGTCAATTCAAACAGACTCGAGATCAGCGGCTCTTTGATCACATTACCCTTCACTGGTGTGGATCTCGATGATGCGAAGAAGGGATATTTGACCGGCCACGGTTCCTTGCCACTGATCGGGGTTCTGACAGAGCATCATGACTTTGAGAAACAAGGGTTTTCCTAATGAAGGAATGCGCGGGTTGATTTATTTTCTTCAATCCAAAAACGCACAGAAAACACGCACGCACCTCTTTCACATTCCGAGTTTTGTAAAACTGCTTTAAAACAGACAGAATCCATGTAAGCGTTGTCTGCGGACGACCATTGGCAAAGGGCTTCGCGTGGACCGAGGGGGACGGAAGAGACAAGTACGCGTTCCACAATGGGGATTTCGCACGACGTGTTGCATAAGCGTTCGGTGGGTTGCGCTGCGGCGAGGACGACGGCTTCCACAGTGTAAATCACTGAGATATCGGATGGAAAAGCAGGAAAAGGCTATTGTTATTCTATAGGTTGAAGGATTGTGTACATCGAAACTAATATGGATTGTCTTTTTATCTATTTTTTTCTGGTCAACTTACCTCGGTGGAGCTGGGAAGATCCAATGGGACTTGAAGGTTGAAGTATAGATTGTGGCATCCCTTGGACAGTGTTTGATTCAAAGGGTGCGGGTGGTCCACGGTACTGAACATCATACTGTCACCCTGTTTGCTTTTCCATTTGTTCAATGCCTTTGGCAGTACGTGATAGGTGGTATTGAAGAGATAGGTTGTCTGAGGCGCTCGACCTTGGACAGATCCAATCACTTTACCGGACCACACCAGCTGGATATCGCCTACCGAGACGGATTTGGATAGTTTGAGTTTGACCGACCCAGCAACGGTTTCGCCGGGAAAATACGAAACACTCGGTTCCCGCAGCTTAATCTCGGCGACATTGGAATTAGCCATGGTAACAACAAGATGATGAGTACCAATGACGTGATGAAGAAGAAAAAGAAGAAGCTGGTCGCGCAAAACCAAGCAATAATTACAATAAGAAAAAAAAGATAATAATAAAACAAAAGGTACAGAAAGATGACTACAGAAAAAGAAGAATGGAAAATAAACATACCAGAAAAAGTCAATTGTTCACGAGTTCACTTTTTGTGCACCCTCTTTGGTGGTGGTGCAAAAGAGAAAATTAAACATATTTATTCTCATTGACCAACAGAAACATTCATGTGGCATTCTACATTGATATGAGTGTTTATTTTATATATCGTGTGGAAAAAGATGGGTTACAGAGTATGTAATATCAACGGTGCTCTTATCAACCGTTTTGTCTTGATCTGGGATTTCTAATCTATTTTGCAAGGTCTAAATTGAGGGCACAATGTGGAACCATTTGAGTAACACAGAACGCCTTTGTGTGGTTTCTTCGAACCAACCAGCGATGGATCTATTGTTTTTCCGGTTGGATCTCTTGAATAGAGGGGACTGTGGTAGGGAAGGGCTTCAAATCTGGAGGTACAAATTCACGTCGTGCTTGGTCTGAAGAAAGCAATTGCGGGGAATAGTAAGATTGGATGGTGCGAGGGTCGGTCAAGACCGGGAATTTCTCCATGAAATCAAAGAAATCATCCTGGTCTTTCAAATCATTCATTTGGTGCGATTGCATGGCGAGATCGATCAAGCCAATGTAGAAGGAAGTGATGGTTTCGTGATACTTTTGCTTGGTGGTAGGGTTCTTTTCGAAATGGGAATGGATGATTTTCTTGATCAGAGGCTCAGCCTGGTCTCTGGGCTGATCACGCAAATAATTCCACGCCATACGAATATGAGCGCGATGCATCCATAGACGGGTATCCAACGTGGAGTCTTCCAGCGCTTTCATGAACACTTGATCCCCCACACTCCGGTATCCACGGTCATAGTACAGTAAAGGTTGCGCTTCTTGTCGTGTTCCCAAGGTGCTGCCTACACCTTGCTCTACTTTCAGGACCTTGGTGATCCACAGTTCGTGATCGCCCAGTTCGAGGACCTGGTATTTCTGACAATGCATGGATCCCAGAGTTCCCATCAATACCGGCAGTCCCGAGCTTGAATCGTCATAAAACGGAACATCTTTAAACTGATCGGCCGTAGGCGACGAAAAGGCGATGGATTGTTGCACCTGTTCGTGGCTGAGCATATTGACAATCATATTTCCGGACGAATGGAGCAAGTCCGAAGCACGTGAAGGGATGCGAACACAAAACGACACGAGTGGTTCAGGATGGAAACAAATGGATGTAAATGAGGAGACGGTAATTCCACGTCGATGTCTCGGTTCCGTCGGATGCGATGTCGTGACCACCACTACGGGCTGCGGGACCTTGCGCATAATGGCTCGCATGTCCTCTGACAAGACTCCCGGTGAAACGGTATGCAATGCACGCGTCCGAAAGGTAGGCCATGACCGAGGTCCAACCACGGTTCGTGTAAATAGCGTGACTGAAATACGAAACGCCATTTTTCGGATTCCTGCAAACGATTGGAGACGCCAATGGATGGTGCAGGAAGGGAAACCGGGGGAAATTGACAAGTGAAAGATTTGTGACTTTTTTTTTACAGAATATCCGATCCCCATTCACCCAACCAAAACCACTCTATACAGCACATATTTTCCATTGTCTTGCCCAACATGCGCGATAACATGAAAAAAGATCTTAAACTGCTCCATGATGATCTTTTTGTGGCCAAACTTTGATTGCGTCTTTGTCATATAACGTCATAAAAAGATTTAGTGTCCGAACCACAGAAACAAAAGAGACTAGATGAAGGTTCATCATTTTCTTTAAAGCAAAACAAAAGCCACGCAGTGCCTTGTCTTTATCGCTAATGCATGTTGGGGAACAAAAAGAAGAAGAAAAAAAGAGAGAAAGAAGTTGTAACATGCGTTTGCCAAAAAAACAAAAAAATATTGGTAGAAGAAAAAAGAAGAAAAAAAGCTAGGATAAATGCCGGGCCAACTCAAAAGTCGGATCATTTACGCTTGCGAGTGGAAGTGCCACGACGAGGAGATTGTCTTCCATTGACTCTGCCGTTGGGTGGAGTGCGGCGACCATTTGCCGAAGGGGTAGGCGACGGATCGATCTCGCTAGAAAAAATGACGATGAGTTACTTGATGATCCACAGTTTACAAAAGTAACAAAATGTGATAGTGAAGGTTGATAACTTACTCTAGTTCTTCGTCTGTTTCCATATCGGAACTGTCCGTGGACCCAGCTTGCTCCTCTTTGTCGGATGCTTCACTTTCATCAGATGGTCGACGACGCTTCCTTTCACGCTCGAGACGTTCTCCCCAATAGTTTTCGTACTCGTTATCCTGAACCAAGTCACTCGGTCAGTATAAAGTGGTAACTAAAATGTATGAGAATAAAATACCTTCCAATCATTGTCGTCCTCGACTTGATCATGACGACGTTTGGGAGACACGGGAGGTGAGAGTGGGGCGGAGGGTTTTTCAAACTCGCCGGCTGCCAAACTTTCTTGCCAGTGATGGACCGCGTTCCAAAAGATCACATTGTTCTCTTGATACAAGTTGGGAGCCACGCGCGGGGAGTATTCTCTTTGATTCTCCAAACGGACCGCTTCACTATTGGATCCAGGATGGATTTCGTTTCCGGATGAATCACGATAAGTCACTTCAGGCTTGGGCAGGTGTTTCACAATGTCTGCATGGTCACGTCTGTCAAGTTGATCAAAATTAGCCGCCTTCATCACCATCTAAAAAGGCCATAATTAAAGTGAGTGGAAGCGATCAAAATAAAATAAAATAAAAATAAGGCTTAATAAAAACCCACTCTCATATCAATGGTGGCCAATGGACTAGCTGCATTCGTGAGCAATTCTTCCAATGTCCAGTCTCTCTTCTTCTTTCGGCCACCACGTCCTTTTCCCGTGGTCTTTTTGCCGGCTTGAGTCTTCTTAGCGGCAGCCGCTTTCTTTGTCGCCGTAGCTTTCTTTGTCGCCTTGGCCTTGGCAGCGGTTTGCGCTTTCTTTTGAGCGGCCGATGGACGGCCTCGAGTGGGTTTGGTCGTTCCAGTTTCGCTCACAGCCGCCTTGCTGGCAGCTCGAGTCCGCATCAAAGTCACTAGCGGTTTTTCCTTT
Organism: Radiomyces spectabilis; assembly: GCF_025331425.1. Lineage (NCBI taxonomy): Eukaryota > Fungi > Mucoromycota > Mucoromycetes > Mucorales > Radiomycetaceae > Radiomyces > Radiomyces spectabilis. The sequence goes on along the minus strand of NW_026251934.1, from coordinate 1,440,484 downwards.
GGACCGGTGATCTCGGTCGTTTTGGTGCCACGACCACGACCTCTTCCACCACGTTTCGCCCCTCTACCTGACCCTCTACCTCGACCTTTCCCAGTCTCGGTCTTTTTGACCGTACCGTTTTTACTGCTGCTCCTCGTTCGAACCATTGAAGAAAAAAGAAAAAAAAAAGAACAACAATGAAAATAAAGGAGCACCTTCTCACATTTTGAAACCGTTTTTTTTTAAAAAGCAAAAAGTCCATCCATTGTCTCATTGTTGATTTGATAGGAGTCCGGGGGACAATGCGTGTGACCTGGGAATTTTTTTTTTTTTAACCATTGAATTGCTGTGTCACCTCATGGCCTTTTTACATATTTTTTCTATCTCACTGTTCCCCGCATAAGCATGGATTCTACCAGCATTCGGACATTGGGTCAAGGCCATATTTCGGCCATTTAGAAGTGTTTACGTGAGACAAAAAAAAAAACGTGGCGTTCCTTTTTTTTTATTATTGTTTATGAACGATGGAGAAATGAGAGAGGAAAAAGAATCAATGGAGAAAAAAAGTGATCATTGAGATTTTTACTCTTCATCAGCTTGAGCCTTGACGAAAGCGGCCTTCTTGGAGGCAATCTTGGCATCACGCTGCTTCTTGTTAAGACGTTGAGGACGACGGTAAGCCTTGGCGGGCTTGCCCTTCTTCTCGGTAGGCTTGGCGGAGGGATCAGCACGGATGGCTTCGTGAGCTTCAGCATACATGTCTTCGACCTTGTCGGAGGTGATACCGTTCTTCAAGAAGGTAGCGAACTGCTTCTTGTAACGTTCCTCATCTTCTTCTTCGAGGTATTCCATGTATTCGGCAACGTGAACACCGTAGATGTAGTTGCGGAGCAATTCATCGTCGTTGGTCTTGCTTTCGATATCGAAACCGGGGAAACGGTTACCAGAGTGGGGGACAAAGATACCACCATCGGAAGCACCCTTCATGGCACCAAAGACACGGGCACCAGTGGAAGTGCGAGCAAGACCGACATCAAGGAAAGCCTTGAAGGGACGGGGACCTTCCTCGTTGGCTTCGGTCATTTGGATAGTGCCATCGGGCTCAGTGACACCCTCGTACTTGTCGGCAAGACCGAGCTTGGCCAAAGTACGGCGAGCCAACAAGAGACCAGTGGCATAGGCAGCAGCCCAGTTGGTCAAACCACCCTTGATACCGTAACGGGGAAGTTCATGAGCATAGGCGGCAGACAAGACAAAGTCACCCTGGAGCTTGGCGTAGACGATCTGGCAAATGATGTCCTTGTTGGTGAAACGGACAACCAATCTGTACTTGGGCGAGTTGTACTTGTTCTTGGCTTGAACAACAAGACGCTTACGGGCATAGTAATCAGTCTTTCCCTCTAAAAATTGATTTTTTTTTTTAGGAAAACAATTAGCCACTGTTCATTCACTTTAATCTTGAAATCCTCAATGCCACACGTTCTGTGCCACAAATCCTCCCAATTCATCCATTCTCGAAACTCTGAAATCAGCAAATCATAATCAACTTGCACGCTGCCCATTCATGTTGAACGTCGCCGTCCTGACCGTAATGGTGATGACAAAATCGAGTGCAAAGGATTCGTGGGCATTGGAACGTGATAACATAAAAGGGTCTCCCATGGAGTAATAAATTACCTCTTCTTCTGCGGTACTTGACCTGGTAGCGCTTGAAATAGGCCTTGTTCTTCTGTTGCTTGACGAAAGGCTATGGAATGCATCCGAAAAATAAGTCATCCATCGTTTGTATGTTCATCCAATGTATATTCATGAGCCAGATTGGGTCATTCGATGGCATCACCATGTCTACATACCATGGTTCGACGTGGCTGTAAAAAGGAAGGATCACTGGAGGCGATGGCGCCCTTGCCACAAAATACTGCATCCCGGGATGGATCAAGGTCCGGACGCTGTTTCGGACATGAATAAAGTGGCTCGAACCTGACATCGAAACAGCAGTCTTACACCGGACATTTTTAGACAGCCGCTTTTCATTTTCTTCTCCGGTCTCCCAGCCATGGCCCGCTTTGTGCCTCCCTCTCTGAAAAAAGAAGGAAAAAAAGAAAAAGGTGTGGCAAGGTCAACAAATCGGAAACCACCGGAAAAGGTTGCATTATTAAGGTTCCTCAAGTGTCTATGGGTGATCGGACCGCGCCCATTTGCGACGAGTCAACGGTAGCTACAGTACGATTACCGCGACGTCAATTTAGAAGTCAATGCAAAAAGGCACGACGGCGTCAACGGCGTCAAAAGGAAGCCGAGGCCCGGGATCGGCAGGCCCCGCTCCCCACAGAAGAAGAAAAACGGCACCAACAAGAACAAGCTTTAGCCGACCAATTGGAATACGAGCGACAGAAAGCGCTTTGGGAAGAACGTGAAAGACAACACAATCTCATCAATACAGCGAGGCGGAAAGCTTTGGAAACCGAACAAAAAGCCAAGGAATTGGCCAAGGTAAGCAAATTCGTTGAAAAAAGCAGGAAAAAAAAGAAATTGTTTATTGCCAAGGTAGGAAACTGGACTAACCCCAAACCTTTGTGGTACGCAGCAAAAGTGGCAAGCCGCATTATTAAGTATGCCGATGATACCAAGTTCATCTTTTCCCATTGAACGGAAAGTCGAGGTAATATATTTAAGGGTGAGCGAAAAAACCCAAGTCAGTGAATGAAAGGAAAAAAGGAAATACGAATAGGGTGGGGTTACCATGGGAGAAATGGAGACCATGAATGATTGGGACGGAAAATTTTTAACTTTGTGAATTTGGGAATAGAGGAAGAAAACGAGCAATATGAAAAAGTTCATTGGGTCTGAACCTCTTGGTGGCACAAACCTGCCTATTCCCCGAAAACGCTACAAAGATCGACTGAAAGATACCAGAAGCAGTAGTAACCGATTAGACCACGATCCAAACAACGATGGTGATACGCTAACCCATTGAACAAACACACCAACTCATTGGCCATGATCTCACCGTTGGCCCATATCCTTTTACTTTGACGCGCACTTTCTCTCCTTTTTTTTTCTTTACTTTCACTCTTTTTCGATGCTACAGCTAGTCATGGGGCTTTTTCTTGGGTTTCTATGATGACGCTGAAGAGGAGTCTTGGCGGATACAGTGAATATAACTGCCGTCTATATTATCTTGCATCTATTTTTTTATAGGTTCTGTAACGTGGGTAACCAAAAACAAAAAATAAACAAAAAAAATTCGATAAGAATAGGAAATTAACAAATTCACTCTTTGCATAGAAAATGAAATCTGCGATTGGACCAACTTTAAAATAAAATAATGACTCCACTGAATGATGAAATCTCCATTTTTTTTTTTTTTTTGCTTCGCAGCCCGACAAATGTGTGGGGGAAAAATTATGATTTCATCAAGGGACATAGAAACGGAGCCATGGTGAGAAAAAAAGACCATGGATAATGCAAAAGTAAAACCAAAAAGTGGAGAGGATGGGATGGGGTGGGGTGGAAAGGCTCAGAATGAGAGATGGAACGTGGAACCAATGGAGATGATGAAAAGGTATGTTTGTAAATGTAGCTGGAGTGTATATTTTATGGCGACAACCATAAGAGGGAGTTCATCAAGTGGCTGTCTTTGAGATTGATAGCAATCTATCTCCATTTAGATGAGCGGTGGTAATGAAGCCAGCCGTTGGTCGGTCAGTCTTGCCCGCAAACTACCATAAGAGTCGTGCCGCCTAAAGGTGTGTGCTTCATTTAGACATTTTCCAAAAGCAGCTCGAGTTCAAGCCTGATTATCGCTCACAATTATACCCTTTACCCCGCTTTTTTTTCGAGGTGGGCCAAATATTAGCACCCCGTCAGTTTTCAACACCAGAATCCCCGCCTCTTGTTGCGGTTATTTTCCCACCTTGGACCCTCCCAAACCAATGAATGCGCTTGCTTTGTCCTTCTCCGACTTTGCCCGACGAATCCATCTTGTCGGTCTCTCTGGTCCCCCCCCCAAAAACCTTACTTGTACCAGAACCCAAATTTTCGCGATACGACGAGTATATATGCCACAGATCTCGCGTGGACCAATTCTCCACACATCAACCTTTTTTTTATATATATTTTCCTCTTCCGCCTATTTCACCCAACCAAACAACCCTCCCCCTATAAAAACCCACCCACCCACACCCACCCTCTCCTACCTCGTTGTAAAGAACCATTTTCAAAAGACAAAAAATATACAAGATATAAAATCATGAAAGTCATCGTTAGCAAACCTACGAAGGAAGAGGCCGAAAAGAGCGGCGTATTCTCCGTTTTCAAGCAAGATGGCAACAATCGCCACACACCTTTCTATTGTCGCTGGACGGCTGAAGAAGATAAGCTGCTTTTTGAAGCAGTGGAAATGTACGGACCTCACAAATGGTCATTGATCGCTCGCCACGTTCCTGGACGTACACCTGTTCAATGCTCCACCCGTTGGCTCGGTGCTCTCAAGTAAGTATAAGTGGCCTACCCGTGATACTTGTCATTTTTTTTTTCGACTTGGCAAAACACTGTGTTTGTTTGATGAACGGGAGACTCACCCATTTTCCCCCTTTTCCTTTCTAGTCCTCATGTACACAAGGGACGATGGTCCAAGGAAGAAGACGCCGCTTTGACGACGGCGGTTCACAAATACTTGAGCAAACCCAACGCAACGCCGGATTCGTTGCCATGGAGTCGCGTGGCTCAATGCATTCCCAACCGTACCGGTATTCAGTGTCAAGCTCGATGGACCGAAGCGTTGGATCCTACTGTACGTAAAGGCCGATGGCGAAAGGAAGAGGATGAGATGCTGCGGGCCGGCGTCGCAAGATTTGGATGTTGTTGGATCCGAGTGGCTGGATCGATTCACGGACGAACACAACGTCAGTGTCGTACTCGATGGAATCAAATCCGGTCCAAGCAGGAAAAGGTGGCCAAGGAAGAGAATGCCACTAAAAAACGAAAAAACCGTTTGTTGTGGCAACCTCTGCAGCAGCAACAACAACAACAGCAGCAGCAGCAAGACCAACAACAAGAACCACAGCCACAACAACAACAACAATCACGAGTAGAGTCTCCGGTTGTCTCTGCTTTGTCCCCCTCGTCACCTCACCTCACTGAATCATCTCACCTCTCCACCTCTTTCTCTCGATCTTCTCTTCACATGCCTCATCAATCCACCATTGCTTTGACCATTCCTACCAACCATTTTATGAACGAGCCATTGAAACTTATCACGACCACCGCGTTAACGACCCCGCCTCCGTCTCCCGATGCCATGTCGACTCCGAATCCGTCGACTCTGTCCACCAAGGATTACTTTAGTTCCCCTTGCTCGTTTGCCACGCCTTCGCTCCACACAGGCGATGATTTCTCTTGCAAGTCACCGGATTCTACTTCGCCTTCCACCATTATCTCGCCCTCGGATTACTTTAGTCTCTACTCTTCTTCCTCCGATGCCATGGTGATCCCCAATCTTCCAGACGATCATTTTGACTCTCCGGTATCTCCGCTTTCGTCTTTCCCGTCGCTCTTGTCACACGAGCACGCTTCTTCCCCCTCTCTCTCTTCAATCACGTCATCTCCCTATGCTCCTGTCCACATCGGCCTGCCGATTCCTCATCAAACACAACAGCCACAACCGGATTTCATGTGTCGTTATGATCCTGATCTTCCTTCTCTTATGCTTCCTGAAACCGATTTTCTTATGCTCGATAACCTTTTAAGCCCCCACTTCCTCTCTCTGTAGAATAGTCGCTAATTTTTAGTTTTTTTTTCTGTGCCTTCTAGACCCCTAATAAGTTTTTTTTTATTGTTTCGCTTTTTTTTTGTTATCAACTCATCTACACGCAACCAACCATTATATATGAACAAACCAAGATTTTTCTCGTTTTTACATTGTTATAGAAAAAAATAAAAAGCATAGAATACTGTGGCATTGTATAATTTCTTCTCGTGTTCTTCCATTTCGATGCATCTCCAAATGAAGCTTCCAAAAAAAGCGAAAACAAGGGTTCCGTTTGCTGATCATGCAAGGAAAATCCACAAAAGATAGCTCGCTTTCATAAAAATAGGTATATTCGTTCATTGATTGGCAACTTAATCGGAAGGTAAAATATTGACTCCTGTATCCGATGGATCGGATATTTTTTCAGAGTCAGGGCGGGCCATCAAGAAAAAACGGTATTTTAGGTTGGCTCGTTCCATTCTACTCTTGATCGTGAACCAAAAAAAAGTGGCACAGACAATTTTGCGAAAATAAAAACAAGTCATGAGATCATAAAAATTGGGCACGACCACGTGGACGGAGTTTTTCTTTGAACACAAGCCAAACTCAGCTACAGTAACCGTAACATGCATGAAAAAAAAAAGAAGAAACGAATATGAACTACAATGACAAAGAAACAAAGACAGCGAAAAAAAAAAGGGGAGAAGAATGAAAAAAAAAAAACCTGGAACAAGCAAACAGAGTGCGGATTGGATGCGTTATGGACCAACGTCTGTCACTGAGGCATGCACTTGGATGTCGTAGGTGGGCTTTTTGATCGCGGATATTTTACGTTTTTTTTTTGGTCTTGGCGAGGTCGATGAATGGGGAAATAGCGTGTGCGAAAATGGTTGGATTGGTTGGATTTAATTTTATCGGTTTTGTTCGGCCGGGGCTCCGTGGACTCGGACACGATACAAGCACGTATAATCGGAATCCCCCCAGTTGGACAAGACACGAAGCAACACCGCGTCGAAAATGACATAGCGATTCAAAGCAATATCAAAGGTTTGAATGGCTTGCGGTTTGCGAATATCGTACCGAACCACGGCCAGCTTGATGGCACGACCGTCGGATTCCTCCTCCCAGGGACGTAACTTGGATCGAAAGTGGCGTCCTTTCACACCCCACACTTCAATATCTTTGGGCGCCGTCGTCATGTTCACCAGGATGTCGCGGGAAGGATGCTCAATGGTAACGCCTTGAATAGCAATGGGTTCACTAAGAGCGATTCCCAATGTCCCGTTGTGGCCTTGCATGGGCCAACATTGACCCACTCCGGTGTCTGAAGTGAGAGCCATCGTAGGTGACACAGGGGTAAAAGCACCGACACCGGTAAGTCGAGCCAGCCATCGTTTCCAGAGATGTCGAGGATACGCCACATACGTCGCGGACGTCCAAGCAGGAATCACTCTTGCACCACGATTCGCCAAAGCATAGTCGGCCGATCCGAGCACATCCTGATGGTATCTTTCCAAGGCCCGTTCCACCAGCATCCACACGCCTCGAGGGGATAGACTGGTATTGTCGTTGTCAGGTGCCTGGAATTTATTCAACTCGTCCCAGATACTGTGCAATTCATTGGTCAGGAGTTCCATGAACATGTCTTTACTCATAATAACGCCTTGTTTCATTTGTTGGTCAAGTACTTGTTCGACCGAACCGGTCAAGAATTGCTGCATGGATGCTTCGTTGGCCTGCAAGAACTGATCCCACGTGAGATCCAAAGAGCCACCCAAGTCTCCCTCGGATCGTGCCTGTCTATCCTCCAGTGTGTCTTGCAATGTCTGGAACTCGGATCGTGCCACAAAGTATTGTTGAATGTAGTTGAAGATGCCTTCCACTTGGAACTTTCCCGTCTTTTGATTTACGTGAACATAGACATTGGGAGGCAGGATTTCTTCAATGAAAGAGCGAAGTTGATCGTATAAATCGTCGTGATTGGCCGGCGTTTGTTGCTGTATCCGTTGTTGCAAGGCGTGAACGGCGTCTTGCAAGTCCTTGAATTTGGGTTGCATGTGTCCAACGGATTTATCAAGCCGGTCGAGTGTGGACTGCATGGCGTTGACTTTGGTGACGGTATCGGCGGCCAGATCGGCAAATGCTTGAATTTGGTTTGTGTTACTTGCCAATCCGTCAATGCGAGCTTGTTCCTTCTGGAGCAAGAGTCTCAGCTGGTTGATTTGATCCGAGACTTGGTCCAAAGTCGGTGCGCCTCCAACGTGGATGAGTGGATTGGAGGGGGTGGAGGTGTGCAAGGATGGTCTAGACCAAGTTCGCATGGGTGACAGTAGGTGGCCAGGGTACGCGATGAGGTCCGATAAACGGGGAATGTCCCGCAAGTTGTTGGTGCTGGCAAGGAACATGATGGCGGTGTAGACGGCGACGGCGCAAGCTAGAATGGAGGCCATGCCTGGTTGTCGAACAGTAGATGAAGAGAAAGGGAGTGATTGCAAGGGAGAGGCACGAGCGTAACCCAAGTATTGAAGAATGAAAACAATGGGATTCACGATAATGGAGGATGCAAGTAAATAAAGCGCGCTTCCCAGGACCATGGTGACTTCCTTAATGGTCCAGAAAATCATAAACACCCAAAACATGACAAACTCGAATGTTCTGTCCCAAACTACTTTGGATTTCGACCACAGTGTGTCGACGCCATCGTCGTCGTTGTCGTCGTCGTCACTGGATATGATGGATTCAGTATCAGACGGACTGTCAGCCATGGGTGTGAAAGTCTTGAATCGATCGCGTGACGCCGTTTTGGACTCATTATTCCCAAATCCGCTCATGTACAAATGACGTCGCCGGCATTCTTCCACAGGATCATTCGCCAGCAATTCTTCCTCTTCATAAATATCGGAATCATCATCCAAATCATCCTCCATCGTCCCACCAAAAAATTCATCCATCGCTCGTTCTTGAGCTACCGCTACCCAAAAGCATCATCCAATCAGCCAATGTTTCGCCACTAATTTTGCAAGCCTATTATGCGAGCATAGATAGGCCGCTTTCTATGGGCCCTTTTTTCTTGGTGTAGGAGACCCTAACTTACTTTTGGGATCGCGTTGGATAAAGACTTTATCCTCAGAGCCAAAGGCGTGTAAAGGGCTTTCGTTATTCTTGTCTCCCAAAAAGTCGGGTTTGGGTAGTGATGGACTGGTATGCTTGGTTTGACTAATGGCGGTAGCGATATTGACGCTTGTGTCGCGCAGTTCACTGAGACGCGACGATGGCCTTTTGTAAGGTGATCGACTGGTGAGAAGTGAGCGATGACGTTCGTTATTTAAAGGAGAAAATGGAGAAGACGCACGACTGGTATATCTGTTGGGATCCATTATGGCATGGTTTTCTAACAAGGACAAGATGAAGAATGAAAGAGGAAGAAAACAAAGAGAGAGTGAGAGACGCGGTGCCAGATTTGCATATTCACAGAAATGGGACAATGAAAGTTTGAGGGGGACGAGCCAATCAGAAGGCGTGACTTGATTCTCTCCATTTTTTCACTGCGAGAAGGGCTGGGCTGGGCAAGCAGCTGAATGGTGGCTTGTGAGACTAGGCGATTTCGCCGTGTGTTTTTCCCCGGGAGATTTTTTGTGTTTTTTGTTTTCCCTTGTTCAACGGCAAACAAGTCTTTTGATACAATACGACACTATGAGCGATTATTCTTCTCAGTACAATCTCGGTGGTGATGCCGGTTTGGTACGCTTTGCATTCGAAACGAGACCATTTTCAGAAAACCAGTGGCATTGACCGATCGCATGTATTTTGGCTGATATAATAGAGCAACAAGAAGCAGGAAGTCATGGATCAAGTGCGCAGCGAACTTGCTTTGGCCAACGCTCAGGAACTTATCAACGTGAGTTGTTTCTGCGTAACCCAAGATGGCGTATGGAAAACAATGAGATTGACGTTTCTATGGGCGATCTTTTTTTTTTTTTTTGGTTCTGATTGTGTAGAAAATCAACGAAAAGTGCTATTTGAAGTGCGTTCCCAAGCCTGGTGCTCGTTTGGAAAGCGGTGAACAGCAGTGTCTTTCAAAGTGCATGGATCGTTACATGGAAGCATGGAATGTCATTTCTCGTTCGTACGTCAGCAGACTTCAACGCGAACAAGGTCAAATGGGCGGCATGTAAAAAGGTCGAAAAACACGCACAAGTTTAATATACAACCCTTTCCACTCTCGACTTTTTGGTTTTCCCAAAGTAAAAATCTATATACAATATGTTTTTTTCTAGAATCAAAAAAACAACACTTTTTTAAATTGTGAAATATTGATTTTGAATCTTCCTTTGACCATCCGTTGGCCCTTTATCACGTCTGGACCTCGTCTTGTGTCTCTGTGAACGGAAACACGCGTGAATTACATTGTAAGAGGATATCGTATGAAGGAGCATATCATCAAAATGGTACCATCGATAAACTTGCATGAATTAGAACCATGGGACCCAGAGTTTCATCTATTCATCAACATTGCATGAGCAATTTGAAAGAGTGATCAATTTAGGCATGCATGGCCTGTTTTGCATGGAAACAATATCGTATGGCAATACTGTATTTATTATTGAACGAACGAACAAGACAGAAAAACATGTAAATGATGAAATGTAACGGTATGAAAAATAATATGTGAATGATTTCACATGCGAGATGGGGAGGAAAAGATTTATTTTTGAGGGTTTCGAGTTATGCTTGGATGGTTTTTTTTTTTTGAATGATTTATATTTGACATTGTCTTTTTTCAGAGAGAAAAAAGAGGGCATGGGTATGTAAATGCTTGTTGGTTTGAAAAAGAGAAAAGAGAGAAGGATAAAGAGAAAGGATTTTGAATGCAAGATATGCTATTTACAGTCCTTCCCATGCCATCGAAAAAGAAAGGGGAGAAATAAGCCTAAATACTAATATTTTTGTTCTTTTTTTCTGGTTAGGGGAGTTTTTTTTTTGGAAATTTGAAATGAGAGAAAGAGGGTAGAGGGTTTTTTTTGTTGTTGATTTAGACAATCAACGAAGGTTGGCGCGTCAACAGGGCGGTGGCCACCGTAGGCGAACTGGAAACGACAGGTTGACAACGTCGGGCTACCAATACACCGTGACGGCGACGGTACAACGGAATCCAGGGATAGGCATTGGATGGCGCAGTAGGACGTTTACTGCGCAACGATCCCGTTTTGATAATGGGCTTGGGCGACTGCACTTTGAGGAACGAGGTGAAAGAGTTGGTGGCAGGAGGAGAAGAAGCAGCCTGGGCTTGATGTTGGGATTGATCGCTCACTCTGCAGGAATTGGAACAGTACAAGGATGAATCACTCTGAAAGAAAGAAAAAGATCAGAAAAATGAGTTAATTTGAAATGAACAACTGATCATAGACGAATCAACACAATGATCGAAACTTACCATAACATTGTCGTCAATACGGTTGTCACAGATGATACACCAAGAGAGATCCATAGCAAATGTAGGTAAAGTGATCAGAGATCCAACAGGAGACGGGAGCGGGGAAAAAGGAAAAAGAGTAAAGAGGCGTGTATTTTTTCCTTCTGGCTTTCAAACGTAAGGAAATATAAAAGATTGAAAGGAGTTGTAAAAAAAAGCAGTCGATCGAAAATTCCGGATGAATCACACCATCAGTAGAAACTTGTCGAAAGTCGTGGAAGAGGAGTTCGATTGGGATTAAAACTCATCATCCTTCACCCAATCAAAAGCAAAATGCGCGGCGGACGGCCCTTGGCTTTTTTGGCCCATCCTCGTTTTGTACCATATCCATCGATAGAGCCGAGCATTCATATACAAACATGAAAGACTCCTTTTCCTCACCAAAAATACTATGACAAGATGCACACCGAGAAAAATGACATTCTATTCTCTACTGGTTTGTTATCCAAAAAGATAGAGTTTCAGGTCCCAAAAACTCTATCGACATTTGTGTCACCCAGAAAAAATAATTTACAAAGCGTATGTACTGCATTCACACAACGACTGAGTACGCCGGTTTGCCTCGGAGCAAGTGTGCGATCTTTGATGCGCTCACGTCAGACTAGCTTGTACCAAAACGCGCGTGTAAAAAACAAGCTAGCCCACTAGCTTCCCTTGAAAAAAAAAATGAAAAAAACGTGCCACATCGTTCTATCTGATGCATGCTGATTACTGTTTCTTTTTTTTATATGCAAAATGAAAAAAGATGACATGTTGTGCCAATCGCCCTAGACGCAGCTTGAAAATTGCTCGTGTTCAGTTCAGGACTCCGAGAATCCATGGTTCAAACGAGACTTGAGAAGCCATGCTCCTGCACAATCAAGAACGGATCACCAATTCCGCTAACAATTTCCAAGCTTCATGTTCCAAAAGAAATAGTGGTGCCATTGAGGATGCCATCAAAGCAAAGGTAAGAGTCACCTGCTTCTTGTCAAAGCTTGGATTTTCAACCTTGACGTTGAGAACCATTTTTTTAAACTAGAACAAAACAGCTCAAATTCTTAGATTTTGAAAAAACGTTCTTATTATGAAAGTAACAATGGCATCACAAATGTTGTAGGGTGAGAAACAAATGTCGTTTTCCTTGAGCGTGTTGCTTTTCTCTCTGATAAATTATCACCATGTCGAAACTGATATTCGTTTTTCGCGCAATTAACCACGCTTGTCTCGCATCGGTGGCAGCCGAAAATGGAAAGGGTCAAAGAGCCCTGCAGAGAAACCCAAACGAGTGGTAAGCCATGACTTGTCACGGCAAGAAAAAAGAAAAAAGGCTATGGGTTGCGTCTTTATTTTGCATGTTTGTTTACCTTTTGATTTTTCTCTTTCCCCTTGGTATTTTCCTTATGATAAAAAAAATATAAATAGTTCATGGTTATGCATGCAAACAGTTTAGGTTCCCAAACAATCCTGCACAATGGACATCCAATGTCTAAAAAGTGAATGTCACTGGATTTATTTTAGTCTGTTGGTGTCACCACGTGTGAATGACGAATGTGAGTTCTCTCTCGGAGGGTTCGTCTATTGAACCAAAATGATATCAGACTCCTTAGCTTGTTGTTATTTATAGAAAAGAAGACGCTCGTTATCAATGAAACGACGGGTCATTCACGCCTTGTGATTCTTGTTTTTCAAAAGTGAAGCCCACGTTCGTGGTATTGGCCAATGAAATTCGCGATGGTATCACCATGTGAGGAAGGCTGGAAACTGTAATGGGAAGAGATATATACAATTCAAGGTTTGCAATATCCCAGATTGAAAAATGTCACAAGACGCCAATTTAGTTCTTCTGGAAGCTTAGCTATCGGACAGATGATTATGATGCGAGCCAACCCTTCATGGCACACACACAAAAAATGATCGCCGCAATTTATTTCAGAAAATAAATATATCGCATGTTGGATGCCATTTGAGACGAGATAAAAAAAAATTATGGTTACAGTACGTGGAATATTGAATAGAAAATGAAGAAGATTTGACCAAAAAAAGGTTGGGTCGAGACTGGCCAAACGTTTTCTCTCCGTTGGATCCGTTCCGTTCAATTTTATGCATTCCAGTTCTCAAACAGACTACGGAACGATGTTTTTTAAACGGACCATGTTGCCTTACATTCAGATGAGCCCAATTTCTTGAAATTATCGCCGTTGAGATGAGGTATTGAAATCACGAATGCATGCCTTTCTGTTGTATACGCCCCCCAGACCTCCTAAAGACACGCGTCCTGACATCTGCCTGCGTGTTGTCTACTGTATACGCGAAATTTTCTCTCACATTCGAACGAACATGAATCCTATTGCAGGAAACTTGTTTTTTATTTATTTTTTCTCTCTCGTCTCTCAAAAAGGCGGTGCTCCCCAAAGAATCCATAGAAAAATAATGATAATGCAACCGCCCCTGCACCTGCATTATCACTAGAGCCTTGTTTTTGATAAAAAGCATTGTTTCCCAGTTGTGGAAGTAAAGAATGTGAATGACAAGTTAGCTAGGGAAAACGATGTCCGTGGGCCATGTCGCCAGATTCTTTGGATTCCAGCCCAGGGTGACACCAAGTGGCTGTAAAGGGGAACTTGAATTGGCAATGGAACAACATTTATCGAGCTTGTACCATGGCATATCTGTACGACGAGAGATAACCGATCTTTTTGGCAAATTGCTAGATTTGGAAGTGGGACAAAATTACACTAGCCGCATGCACAGCTTAAAAATGGGTGTACGATATATTGGAATAGGAAGGTGAACAAAGCCATCCGTTGCAAAGGAAACAAGATCAAGAAAAAGAAAAAGAAAAGGTTGTTGTTTGGCTGTCATGACCACGTGTTGCCCTGTCCCGTATCCATCGATGAATGATTGGATGGGTATCCGGATACGAAAAGGGCGCGCCAAAGGTGATGATATGGAAATTGACATAAATTGAATTTCGATTGACGAATAGATTGCATAATCGGAAAGCCAGCCTCGATGTGTATACACATGTATCAACTCTAGAAGCATGCAACCCTAGACCTTGATGCATATTATTGAGCTAATTATTATGTCTACTTGATGAAGACCGAAACCTTGTCCACCGATACACATGCAAGCATTGTACATCAATGAGTAACGGAAATAGATTGCAATCCCACGCTGAGTGCGATAGAAAGAAAGATTTACAGTACACGCGTTGGACGGCGTAAAAGAAGAAAAAAAAAACCACTCGGGAACTTTTTTTTATCAGTACGGCCTCAAGCTGGGCTTTAAACAGTTCATACACGGCTGAGCGCCACCATTTGGGCGTGTGTCTTTTTTAGGTTAGTTGTTTTGGACACACGGATAAACCTCAGATGACATGAAGGAGGAATCAAAACTGTACAGAAATATTATTGATAAAATGGTAGAAAAACCGAAAAAGATGCAAACAAGAAAATGAAAATAGCGTGAAGCGTGTTTTTTGCTGACAAGGTACGTCATGTTTGAGCTTTTGGTATGTATTAGCCCAATCTTTTTTGGATGTGGAGGCAACTGAGACCTGCATGGGGTTGGGGGAAATTATTTTTGGTTGTGTTGCTTTTTCTTTCCCAAGTGAGCAACCGATCCCATGATGATGTAAATACCGAGGCAACCGACGAGACAACCGATGAGATTTAGCTAGAAGGGTTAGCAAAAAAAAAGTTTGTAGCTCAAAGAAAATAATAAACATTCGATAAGCCGGTTACATTTTAAGCGTAGTCGAAAAGGCAACATCAACAACCAAAAGAAAAAAACAAATAGCGTGTTTGCCTTGGTTCATCGTAATGCTGTCATGCTGCAATAACCGGAATTAGCACTCCGCCCATGGGATGGGTATGCCCGCGGAAAGGGGATTTTCTGTTCCATGTGAGACTGATTTGGGTCATTCCACTTGCAGAAACCTCAATGCCAACCTTAACGAACCCAATCTCTCCACTGTTTTCGTGAATGCAGCATGTTGTGTTCGCATACTGAGTAGTGCTACACAATGACCCTATGAGACGTGGTAAATGAAATAAAAGACACAATGACTGAGCTCCAAAAAAAAAGAGAGGAAAAATATTGCACGGACGAAAAGCGAAAAAAAAAACCGAGTTTCCCAATTTTAGCAGGCAGCCGCACCTCCTCTTTCCGTCCTTCCGCGGAATGGAAAAACCAAAAAAAAAAGAGCGACTATAAATATAAAAAAAAAAAAGACAGCAAACAAGAAAGTACGCTTTTTTTTCTTTTAATACACTCTTTCTCTTTTTCCTCTTTTACACTTTTCCTGTATATTCCATGATGACAAAGCGAGTTCAATTTGGCCAAGTGGAATTTGGCAGCACCTTTGCAAATGAAGATTATGGTATATTTATCGTTCTTTCACTCTTTATCTGAAATTATACGTGATGATGGTGTTTCTTTTTGCACACCGGCTCTCTGTTGACTACAGACAAAATTAATGAAAAATCCCTTGGTAACTCAATAGATCGAACTGCGCAAGAAGTAGCTAAATTATCCTACCACGACATGGTTGAATTACTCACGATGAGATCACAATGGCGTCGTGATATGGAGCGAATGCTAGCTGATCGCGCTACACAAGAGAAAAAGGACGACTCAGCATCGCATCTCTATTCGTCCGCCACCGAAATTTGCATTTGAAAAAATGCCAACCTTTCATTGATATACCAGTCCTTTACTCTCCCGCATCCCAACCATCACCGTACAAAAGACAACTATTCCATAACACATAGTGGGAGGCTACCAGTGAGCAGTGAAAATCACCTACACACGATGAGGGTCATTTTTTTTCTTCGTCTTTATTTGGCTCTTTGACTCGCTCTTTCCTGGTTCTTGGTCTCCCTGCTTTTTGCTTTTTATCCGGGTCCTTCAATTCCACTCCTCGTTCTCAATTTTCTCGCCCTGTACAAAGAAAAAAATCCACCTCATCCGTCCTTTTTTTGCACCATGCCACCACCATACCCCAGACACCAAAAAACGTGATTTCCCACCTTTTTCATCCAACTGTTTTCGTGCTCGATCTATAATCACACTTTTTTTTTTGTTTTCTCCTTCATCTATTCATATTGTTTTGCAATCTCTTCTAATACATACCATATGCATTATATACTCTTGTCACTTTACCCTCCCGTCTCTTTATTTCCACGTTTTCATTCACTGATATACTTTTTTGTCTTTATTTATCTCAAAAGAAAAAACAAGAAAGATATTGGATGTGGCTAGTTTCTTTGAAACTGTTTGAGATAAATTGATTGAAATCTACAAAATTTTGGCTGGCGTTTGCTTATCAAGGTGTCACAAAATAGATTCCAATTTGTGATTGCGACATAGTTTGGGCTTTGTTCGCAGAGTTGGTGATTTCTCCGCTTTTTTGATTTTCAGCAATTCTCAAAAGAACTAGACCTTGCATAGGATGCTTCCAACCAAGAAATGTCACAGTCAATCAAAATCGGTGTCACGGGTCAATGAACCCCCACGTCACATTTTTCTCCTTTGCTGCATTAAAAATTGCTGCGCACCTGCGTAAGCATCTTTGTTCAACCATCACGGAACGAACCTCTTCTCTATTGTCCAAGCAAGAAGAAAAGCCCCAAGATGGCGTCCATGCAAGCAGAGGATGCCAATTCTTTCGACGTTTTCCGAGAATCTTTTCGGTATTGAGTGTGCCGTGGACGACACGGAGCATGTCTTGCGGTATGGAGAGAAGGCGTTATCCCAAGTGTTGACCCGAGCTTCTGACACTTCTCGATTACGATTTCCGCCACCGACCTCATCTCCATCACGCCATCGCCAGGCTGCACACCGGCGCAATTATCAAGGACCGAGCACTCGTCTTTGTGCTGACAGCCGAAGCCTATTACAGGGGCAAGGCGCCGGATGTCCATGCTGAGACAACATCTGACATCATTGCCGACGCCATCAACCGTCGCTTATGACACCCTCTCAGTTGGAGTTGACGAAGGTGGCGTTGCGGTCCTCAAGGGAACCACTCCAACTCAAATTTTCGACGAAGTTTGCGCGCGCCTTTTGGCGTTCATTCCCACTGCGCGGACCGAAGCCGATGGCAAAGCCATTAAAAGAAAACTCAAAGTGGGCCCTCAATATTGGAACGTGCTTGTCACAGATGGCAGGCACATCCAAAGCGATCCAACGTCGGTCCGGAGACATCGACCCAGAGACATCGGTCTAGAGACATCGATCTCAATTATGTGAATCCGCGTACGGCACGGATTTTAGCCGTAAAGCGGTTCAAGGACGCCATGAAGCATTCCGCGAATTACAGGCCACCTAGAGGTCTGAGCACGTTGCGGCAACTGGTGTCGACGTTTGACGACCTCCACGTATCACTGCGCGCGCGCTTCTCACGAAGTTCATCAATGACCAGCTTTTGCCCGCGTCAGTTTTTACGATTTGCGATCTACCGCATAACGCAGGCTATGGTTCCGGTGCGAATGCGTTGAAGAAACTCAGTTCGCGGTTCGTGCAAGCACTGGCCATTTTCGGTCATGAACAAAACACTGGCAACTTTTGAAACATTCGCACTTTCACAAGACGCGAAGTCGCCGACGGAAACTTCAAGCTCCTGGACAGATGTTGAGAGAACAACAACTCAAGCTCCGGACTGTTCTCAAAACGCAACCCACCAATCCATACGCAAGTGGTCTGGCAGGTGCTGTGCGACTGCTTTCACAGGACAATGTCACTTTGCCACCGTTCGAACCGCGGCCTACAAGTACCGAAGGAATATCATTTTATTTAATGATACAACGAATACCATCGCAACTATCAGGCTAGATACGTGGATGATCCCACTCAACTTAGGTGGATTCAACAATGGGGACAATCTAAGACTAGTTATGACTAAAAAAAAAAAAATGGATGGAGAATCCAGTTTTTCGAAAAACGGCGTTGAAACCAAAAAGCAAAGAATGAAAGATTTTTCTCAGCCAAAAAAGGACGCTTTTTTTTATTGTTGTTAACCTTTTTACTTATGGCTGAATGGTATTACTTTGGATGAAATCTGCTGCAGACATCACATATCTACATTTATCCAGTAGTTGTTGATGTCGTTCGTTGTTATCATTCCTTTTTTTTTCTCATATTCATGTTCATTGTCGTTTTCGTCTCCCTTCATTTTTATTTTTTTTAGATAACCCCCTTTATTAGACTCAATGCTTTTGAATAATAGAAAAAAAAGGTGTTTATTATGGATGCTGATGCTATATGTACGAAAAAGATATATTATTTACGATTAACATAAGGAGAAATTTAGAAAGAACAAAAGCAAAAGTGACATGTAATAACTAACTAACATTTGGGCATGCCAAAGCAGGTTGTGTTTAAGGGTAAAAAAAAATAAAAAAAAATGAGTCATAAAGATCTCTTTACTGTCAAGCAGTAAAAGAGGTGTAAGCGTAATAAAAACGAGTACTTATACTTTTTTTAGGGGGAGGTGGGGGGAAGGGTAGGAAATCAAAGGAGCCAAACGTGTAAAACAAGTAAAGTGTAGCAGCTTATAAGTGAACGAAAAACATGCAAAAAAAAGAGGAGAAAAAAAAACAAAGAAACAGATGATGAAATGCGAAATGAATTAAATGCAAATTGAATGGTGCGACACTGGTGGAAATAAAAGGATCTTGAGATTTCGGTGTATGGACGGTTTATGAAGCGAAGTCTTGATGGTGCGATTGAAAATACTTTTTTGTTGGATTCGTTTTTCTCGATGTTTTTTTGCGGATTTTTTTCTGGAGTTTTTTACTTGATGGGTCTTCTTCTTCATGGTCGACGATGTACGCACATAGAAGAAAAGAGAAACGATGACACGAGAATAAGGAAGAGAGTGCATGTGGATGGCAGGCGTTTGTGTGTGTGTGAGTGGAAGAGGACGGGGGATGGTATTAGTCTTCGCGTAACCAGCTGTGAGTGAGGATTTGATGAATGGTGGGACGTCTTGAAGGTGACTTTTCCAGCAAGCAGGAAAGCAAGTGCATGCACTTGGACGAGACTTCAATCTTGGGTTGGACAAATCGACCAGCGAGGGCCATCTCCTGATTGTGAAACGGGACTTCTCCAAATAGGATAGTGTACAACAACACGCCCAGTGACCACACCTCAGCAGGCTCAGCACGGTACGGCTCACATCGAAGAATCTCGGGCGACGCAAAAGAAATCGTACCATAAAATTTGCTGAACAGATACGTCTTGTTGTGCTCACCGTAGTGTCGGGGTAAAAGCACCGAGGATCCGAAATCGATTAATTTTACCTTGTAGTCGCTGTCAATCACGATATTTTCGTCCTTGATATCACGATGGCAGATGCCTAATTTATCCAAATGCGCGACGCACCGAGCAATTTGACGGAAAATGTGCTTCGCCAGCGATTCATCAAACCGCTGATGTTGTTCGATGCATTCAAACAAATCACATGACGTTCGACGTACAAACGTACGTGGTTGTGGCTCTTCATCCAAAGTAGAGGAACTAAAAGTCGATTGGGAATCATCCGAAGTATGCGACAACGTGGGAGAGTGCATGATGGGTGAAGGTATGGAAGAAGGAACCGAGGAAGACGACGACGAGGAGGAGCTTGACAGAGGAGGCGTGGCCGAAGTCCATTGAGTACCGTGAAGTTCCATGACCAGGTAAAAGAATCGTTCATCTTGATAGGCATCGACAAAGCCAATAACATTATCGTGTCGTACGTGCTTGAGGATATAAATTTCCATGGGGATCAATCCCATATCGCGATCTTCAGCCCACGCACTGGAAGGCACTTTATTGCGGAAAATGAATTTCACGGCGCGTTCGATTCCCGTGGCATGTTCGTAAGCCGAGACGACAAATCCAAATCCGCCACTGCCGAGTTCCTGACCCAGCGTGTACTTGGCGAGAAATTCCGGATGTAAACGGTGATGACTCAATGCTTGTGTTGACACGGTTGATTCCGTCGGCTTGACGGTCGTGGTAGCGGTTGAAGACAAAGGTAGTTGCTTGTAAACTGTGGTTGGGGCCACCGATACACTGCTGGCCAGTATGGGTTTGGCGAAAGGGTGAATGGGCATGTCGACATTGGTCTTTAGCATGGTACTATGATGATATAGGTGAACGGGTGAAGTAGTCATTTTATATAATAGGAAAAAAAAAACGTTATACTAGATGGATGTAACGAAAAAAAATATAATAAAGAGAATCGATTTGTATTTATGGAATGGATTGGAACAACAAGACGAAGAAGAGGAAAAGAGAATAATAAAAGACGATGCGTATTTAAAAGAATGGAGTATTCAAGGAACCGACATTGATTGACGTGGGATCGTCAATCGTAAAAAGGGGAAAAAAAAGACCAACAAGGGAGGTGTTTTTTTTTTTTTTTACTTTTTTAGGCTTTCAGCGACAAGAAAAAAATCACAGAGAGAAAAAGAAACTCACAGAGAGTAAGCGAGCGAGCGTGGTCAATCAAAAGCAAGACAAGAGAAGGGAGGGGAGCAGGAGTGATCCATTGGAGAATAAGGAAAGACCCAATGCCCAAAAAACCCTCCAATAAGATCGAAATAGCAAATTGTCATCAGTTGTCGTCGATGTAAAATAAATCAGAAGCTTATGCAAAGGAGAAGTCAAAAGTAGTACACACTACCATTTTACACACATCGTTGATCCAACTCCCTCAAACTGATACGAGTAAAAGAAGATGACCACACAAAAGAAAAGAAAGCATGATTTAACATTGTGAGTCTTATTGACACATACACACACATATACATACACATAAACAGAAACACACAGACAGATTTACACCACCTTAACAATCCATGAATAAGGATGAATAAGGAATCTAAAGGATATAATTGGAACGTTTCAAAGATCAGGGGTAAAAAAGTAAATGGGATATTTCCTTTTTCTTGAATGAACGAGATGGAGAAGGAAACATTATTAAATCGTACTCATTCAGGGGCATCTAAAAAAGGTGTGGTCAATGATTAAAAACGGAAAATAAGCGACATATTTCACCCATCAAGCAAAACCTTTATTTCACACACTCTTACCACACTTTACCATAACTCTACTACCACATTATGCCAACTTGCTTGCACTTTTTCTCAGTCATCTCTCTTACCCAAAGAACTCGTCTAACTGGTTCTTTACGATCGTGTTGCTTTATGAACTATATACAAGTCGCTTTAGAACAAGTTATGTCGTGCTTTTGCTTGACAGCTTTCGCTTTTTGTTTTTTTATCTGCACTTCATATCCGTTCATAGCCGCTCATGTCCGGTTTTGCGTGGAATGAAAATGATGCATGAACGTTTAATTTTCTAGACTTGACATCCCCCCTTTTTTTTTTTGTCTTATTTCCTATTTTCTCTTGACCATATTGTTGTCAGGACTCCGTTACATCAAACTAAAAAATAAGACTAAGGGATTCTTGTAAATTGCCCATTGTTTAAAAATAGCCCAGCTTGTAAGTGGACCCTAATCCCAGAAAACCAGATTGGATTTTTTTTTTTTTTTTTTTTTTTTTTTTTTTTGGTGGGCTATGCTTTGCTTCCATCGATTCCTTTGTTCAATTTTCGTCTCCCTTGTTTTGTCCTTCATCTTGCCATGCAGCCTCCTTCAATCGAAGGTTGGCATCCCGGATCACATTTACCGTGCTATCCTTGTCATACACGCTATACCATCCCCTACGTTCATGTGGAGGATCTACATAGTTTACTTCCGTTTTCAGTTTGGCCTGCCACACACTCAACCCCCCCCAAAAAAAAACCTTGCCAATCGGTTGTTGAATCCCACACATCAACTTACCACCGAGCCAAACCATGCCGTATTCGTTGGGTTCATCTGTCGATCGACCAAGTCCACCGTAAGCCCAGAAATTCCACCCTGACAATGGATTTTCATTTACCATGGATGTGATCTGGTCAAATATCCCTTCATAATATTCATCCTTGTGTTGCGTCGGTGTTTCCGGATCATACTTGTATTGACTGTCCTTTGGTCGACGCCAAGCATCCCGAGCCATCCCGAACTCTTCCAAAACCAAGGGCTTTTGCACTTTTTTGGCCCACGCCGCACGCGTCGTCAAAAATTCCTGAACATACGATTGCGCTCGACCCAAGTCATCCGGATCACTTGGATTATATTCTCCCCAGCTGGTAAAGCAGGGATGGTTAGCAACATAACAACACCAATAGTCGGATGGATCGAGCAACGTACTTTTCTACCCAGCAATGACAAGTGCAATAATCGATAAACTCAGAGTCATGCGCATTGAGAAAGTCGGTTTCGTCAAACTTGCTTTCAATGCCCGCAGACACCAACTGATAAGGCGCCCCTTGTTTGATAAACTGCGCCAGTTCAACAAACCACCATCTGGGTGCCAGTTGCGGTTCATTGGCGATTTGCCAGGCTAAATATCACACGCATTTCACCCACGATACATAAAAAAAAACGACCCCCAAGTTCAGGAGAGGTCAAGGTGAGTTTCACGACAACATCATTCCTCTTTTTGGTAAAACTTCCAGTGTCACGTTTGGAAGAAAATAAAATCAAAAAAGGGACCCTGAAACCAAGATTGACACATGAAAAAAGAAACTCAAAATGTTCGTATGCCCATGTTTGTTTAGGAGTCCATGGATTCCAGGAACACAGATTCAGCAGCGTGGAGCCGAAACACATACAGAGAGAAAGAAGGAGAAGGATCACAGAAGAATAGGAAAAATACAAATAAAAAGATGTGGCACTTACCCATAATCACAGGATCTTCCCGATACAGCTTTCCATTTACTGTATTACGACGAGATTGCACCTGATAAATGTGATCCTTGAATAGATCCATTGCCTTTTCTCGAATATTGCTGTCCGTCCACATCCGTGACGCATATTCAGTAAACGCATCCCACGTTTCGGGTCGATCAGGGTAAGGGATACTTTGGTTCTTTTCCACCCAAGCCACATATTGGCCAAACCTAAACATTCTCCCTTGAACATAAAGTCTCTTTATAGGCGACTTGTTGGCTTACCCTCCACTCCAATGCCAAAAGTTATTCAACGTTACTGATACAAAAGAAAAGCACATCAGCCAGTTTCCAAATGTCTCCACCAACTTCTCTCTCAACTCCTGTCTCTCTTCATACACAAACACAGAGGCTTGGAAAACTTACGAACAGCCGCCATATTGTAACGACCCATGGCATCCAATAAAAAGTCCAAGCCTTCGAATATGGCTTCATTGTATTTCCCTGGACTGGGCATCAGAGCGGGTCGTAAGCGATAGGGCTGATCGTTGGGACCTTCGGCTGAGGCCATGATGCGCAAGTTGTTGATATTCATGGCCGCCATTTGTTCCAATTCCAACAGCAACCGGCTTCGATTACCGCCATGGTAATCATCGGCTGCTAAATGCATGCCTTGCCAGTAATTGGCTCCCGCTATAACATAAGGCCGTCCCTGAAGGATAAACCCTTGATCACGAACACGCACAAAGCTATCCATTGCGTCAAAGTACTGCTGCTGACTTGAACTACTCCCTGGACAGATCAGGATAGCCGTGAACACCAAGATAAAATACAAAAGAGAATGCATGAAATTTGTCGGAGCAAAAGGAAAACCGCTGCCCCTTTTTGTTCCATTTGAAAACGTTCCGTGAGAAAAAAGTTAAAAAAGTAACTTCTTCCTTGCCTCCAACTTTTTCATCGAATGAATCGATGCCAAAACTGTTTTCAAACAAAAATAACAAAAAAATAGTACACCTTTTAATTAGGGGATGACCCACCTACACCAATCTGTGAACATATACGGACAATAAGAAAACATGAAAAAATAAGCAGCTTGATGAAATAAATGAATGATTGCAAACAAGAGAAAAAAAAAAAGAAAAAATATGGAAGAGAGGAAAAATCAGTCGACTTAGTTCATGGCTTCGACCAACTTGTTAATGTCACTTTCTATGCTTTCGACGCCTTCGGCCTTGTCTGTTAATTGTTGCAATCGTTTTTGACGCCAGCCCTTGACAGGATTGCTCAAACGGAAAGAGCCGATGAATGCATTGACGGTGTCAAAGTTTTCTCCGAGGGTAACGATTTCGTGAATGATATCTTCCACACAAATGATGCCTTTGGCACCCAAATGTTCTTCGACCATGGCATTGTCTGAAATAGGTACTCGCTTGCCTTCAATTCTTGCCGTACCACGCTTCACCACCAGATCACGCACCGTTTTTAAGCTGGGAACACCGTAAGCCACGTAAGGTTCGGCAATGTCGATCAATTTCTTTGTATCCTTGTTCAAACGCACAAACACACCATTGTTGATGTGAAGCAGTCCCAATTTCTTCAATGCGTGGGTCATTTTTGGGTGCACTTTGCTGTCACCCTTGATACGCACCACAAATAACAACTTCGAATCCGATGTTTCCAAACCGGATCGCTGATTGTTCTTTACTCGCTTACGGATCTTGTTCCCCATATTCTGCTTGGCTCGGAATTCACGCACAAACTCATCCGCTCGCTTAAATTGGGTCTTGCGATTGACTTTTTTCTGTGCCTAAAACATAGTCGAGGATCCAGTTAGTCTTTGTCATCGTGATCGTTGCATTGTAAGATAGAGTGTGTACCTTGCGTAATTCAGCTCGTTCTCTTGCTGTTTCAATGGCCTTCTTTTCATTGATCTTTCTCTTTTTCAAGAGAGTCTCGGGAACGTACGAGGGATTAGGAATGGTCAAGCTAATAGTAAGTGTCGTGGGTGAGTTACCAGATTGGAATGTGAATCAAAGTGTGATTACTTACTTATCAGCCATAATGATATATTTGAAAGATGCAGAATGAAAAAAAAAGGGAAAAAAAATTCAATTGTTCGATTTCCCAGTGGGTGTTGCAGTCACTTTTTTTGATCGTTGATTTCTCAGAAAAAAAAAAGGCTCGGCTGTCAACCAATGGAGCGGTGGCTTGGATGTGTCCAAAAATGCGCGATCCACGTCACTTGGAGATATTTGGCGGCGCCCTAAAATCGTGAAAGCGACGTGTGTGCCTCTTGGAGGATTCTTCTTTCTTCTTTTCCTTCTTTTTCCTTTCCCCTTTGTCCTTACCCTTTTTTTATACTTCTCCACCCAATTTTTCTTTATTCAACATGGGTATGAGCTTTTCAAAGTTGTTTTCTGACCTTTTTGGTAAAAAGGAAATGCGCATCCTAATGGTGGGTTTGGATGCCGCCGGTAAAACCACCATCTTGTACAAATTGAAACTGGGTGAAATTGTCACCACTATTCCTACTATTGGTAAGTTTCTTTTGTTTCCATTCCCTACTCTCGAACCGACTGCCATAGACCTCCCACTTGGGCAAAAAATGAACCACCATCTACGTTGGTTGGATGGAGGGTCGACACAGGTCAAAATGGCCATGTGGGTTGGGTAGGTTGAATCCGCTGATTTCGCTGAATTCGAATATTGGGACAATAGGTTTCAACGTCGAAACGGTCGATTACAAGAACATCTCTTTCACTGTATGGGATGTCGGCGGTCAAGATAAAATCCGTCCTCTCTGGAGACACTGTAAGTTTTTTTTTCCTATATTGTTCTTTGGTTATTATTGGGTCAACCCAACCGTGTCTTGCCACGTTGATCGTCTGGTTATTTCCCTTTTTATCTGGGAATTTTTTTTTTCTACATCATGTGATAAATTAGAGAAAACCATGACTGACGGCCGGATGTATGTCGGTTTGAATAGATTTCCAAAATACGCAGGGTATCATTTTTGTCGTCGACTCCAACGACAGAGACCGTGTGACCGAAGCTCGCGACGAACTTCAGAGAATGCTCAACGAAGATGAACTCCGTGATGCTCTCCTTTTGGTGTTTGCTAACAAGCAGGATTTACCCAATGCCATGAATGCCGCTGAAATTACCGACAAACTCGGTCTTCATTCTCTTCGCAACAGACACTGGTACATTCAAACCACTTGTGCAACCAGCGGTACGTATCAAACGGCAAAAATAACTTTTATCTTCTGGGTTCCATTTTGTACTCATTCTGTCTTTTTTTCTTTCTCTCTTTGTCGGTGGATGTTATACTATAGGTGATGGTCTGTATGAGGGTTTGGAATGGTTGTCTAGCAATTTGAAGAGACGATCTTAAGTATCGGTTCCCCGGCTGGCTCTTGTTCTCTCTTTTCTTTCTTTATGTGAAAAATCTGGGAAAGGAAGAAACCTAGAGAATGTTTTTCAGTGTTTTTTTTTTACTCGTTCCCCTTTCTCTCTTTCTTTCAAAAAAATGAACCGAAAAGAAAAAAAAAATTGTCATCGATGGAGTAGCTTGACGAGTGGGAAAGGAGGATATATAGCTTGCATTTCGTCTTTTTTTGGAATACACGCTTGGATTTATCTTCTTCCCTTCTTTTTTTTCTTTGTTTCTTTATACATACACAATAAAAAACTACATTTAACCATTTTACACTCCATTTCGGGCCAATTTTTCTTGACTAACACGTTGCACGTGGGGTACAATAAAGCACTAGCTAATGAATGCGGAGATGCCACTTGGTTTCTTTTTTCGCATCCGTCCACCTTCTCTTTCTTATTCATTTCTCTTTCCCGCAGCTGCATTTTTTGCCCGCCTTTTTTTTTTTTTTTTTTTTTTGTTCGTTGGATCATCCCGCTCATTTATATCTGTTTTGCGTTTTTTTTTTAACTCTGTTTGATGGAATCTGCGTCTTTTTCCAAAGCCCAACAATCTGCGGTTGATCTGGATCAGGCCCGTTGTCGTGGTCAGTGGTCGGCTATTCCAGACTTGGCCAAACGCTTCAAAAAATACAATCCCAATGAAACAGGTACATCTATTCTTGTTGTGGTCGTCTCTTTCACCTTTGTATCCCAACATCATTTTATCTAGTGTTGGAAACCACGGCACGTATCGAAGCTGAATTTGCTTTGCTTGTACAGCAGGCTCGATCCACCGTGTCATCCTCCGGCAGTTTGTCTGTTTCTTCTTCTTCCTCTTCCATGATTGCACCCACCTTGACCGTCGCAGCAGCGGCGGCGGCTGCCTCCAGCTTGAATGGATCGACCCACGAAGCGGCTTCCACGTCTAGCAAAACCCGTAAACTATCAAAATCCAACGTGCCGTCGTCCCAATCTACTATCGATTGGTTTCACCAATTTGACGATCCTCACACCATTGCACTCGAACCTCGCCTTGATCACACCCACGTCCAACCTTGGCTCAAAAGAATCGAAGAACAAATCGTACAGCACAGCTCCGATGATCCCTCGGCTTCCAACGAATGGCAAGCACAGGTAAAAAAATTTTGCTTTCGTCTCACGAAACCAACGATCCCGTCTTCGTACTTACCAGTACCGTGTCATTTCAACCCAGTTATCCAAAATCTTGCTGGCTCGCATTTATTTTGAATCAGGACAATTTAAAAAGGCTTTGGAGGCGTTGCAGAACCTTGCATTGAGATTGGAAGATGTGACCGCAGGATACGGCATGGTGTTACTGGTGCAAGCTCGAGCCATCAAAGGTAGCACAAACACCATGTTGAACAAAATAGTGAATAGACATGTGAATCCCCTTTTTTACTTTTCCTAGGCATTTGTCTTGAGCAGCAGCATGATCCCAGTAGCGCCATGGAAGCTTACGAGGCTGCATGGGCCGTTGTCAATGATCATCCCGACGAAAAGATATCCGAGTCCCTTTTATATTGGATAGAGATCAGCTTGTATCGCGCCATCCTTTTACGCTTACGCACGCCTTCGTAAGTCTCTCGATAATTGTCACCGTGGACAATGAAAGATTGAAGTATAATGATGTAGATATGGCATTGCTACCACGCTCATGTTATTGCGCGCTTACGCTCAACTGGTGGCGATGCCTACCTGGAAAACGACCTGGCGCATGTACAAGCCATGGATTATCTTTAGAGCCTATGCCCAATTTTTATATACCGTGTGTGGAAACGATACGTATGTCGCACCAAATAACCATTTCAAACACAGGTCAGTGTTCCTGCCCATTTCCAGACAATGGATCCCCTTTTTCATGTGAAATCTCACTCTTGGTACCAAAAAAAGCCCTCAAGGACGATTGGTGACCTCGGCCGCCACGGAGCTCGCCTACATGATGCGACTCTTTAGGAACCAGCTCCTCATCCTCGCACCTTATCTGTCGCCCACAGCATTAAATGAGCATGTCCTGGAATTAGCCCATCTGATGGATCAATGTCACGATATGATTGGTTGGGGTTCCGTGCTTGAACTTAAACGGATACGACAGGTAAACATTGAAAGGCATCGAACTATTCAGCGCCATTTTCATCTCCAATGTTTACTGACTTGAGCTTCTGTTTTTCTCAAGTATCTTGATAAAGTGCGAGAGTTGACGTTTAACAGTGTCTGTATCGCCCGCCAAACCTTTTTTGTGCTCGTACGCTTGGGCCACCACGACGAAGCCAAGTTCGCCTTCCGCAGCTACATGGAATTGGTAGGCCTACCCGATATTGACCAGATGGGTACTGTCTACTTTGATAACAGTCATATGAATGAAAATACCGTTCTGGAAGCGGGTCCCTTGGCCAGCAAGATTCTGAAAAAACTGACGACACTGGGACAAATCGACACAGATCAAGCTTCGGCCCGTGAACAGCCATGGCAGACCGAGACGGCTCATCATGTGGTGGCTGTACTGCTGGCGGCCATCCAGCACCTTTACGCTCATGACGGAGGAGACGGAAAAATGGCGGCGGTGTTGTCTGAAGTGACTCTGGCTTTGGGACAGAGTTGTGAGACTGACACATCTCCTGATCATCATGCCATGGCTCAGTTGCATCGTGTACGAGGTGTATCCTATGGACTTTTGGTAGCTCAGTGTAAGTGCCAAGTTTATGGCAACCACTTCTTGTAAGCACACCTGTTGTCATGTACTAAACTTTGTTGTTTTAGGCGACCATCCCGATGACCGACCGCTGTATCACTACGAATCGGTGGCTTCCTTGAAACGAGCCACCGAGCTTTGTCCGGATGGATGGCAGAACTACTTTGAACTGGCGCGACAGCAAGCACGTATGCGTGATACGCATGCCGCGTTCCTTTCGGTCTCTCGAGCTATTGAACTTCAACCTGACCATTTACCGAGCTGGCATCTGTTTGCTCTGCTGTCGTCTTGTTCAAGATACAATCAAGTACCGCAAGCTCTGGAAAAGCTGGAAACCACCGATCCCTCGGGTTTCTCAGCCACACTTCCCTTTCCAGCACTTGATAGTAAAACCGCCGCTTTACTCCCGGTGGTTTCATGGATTTCTGAGGAACCGAACCTCTCCAATCGATTTGCTCTGGCTGAAGCCCATCTTGGGTTGCGAATGGCCAAACTCGTGTTTCTTCAACAGGTCAAAGGAGCCGAAGCGGTCCTGGAGCTGTATAAAGACGTGTTTGCTCAGTACGCTTT
Source organism: Radiomyces spectabilis (assembly GCF_025331425.1). Lineage (NCBI taxonomy): Eukaryota > Fungi > Mucoromycota > Mucoromycetes > Mucorales > Radiomycetaceae > Radiomyces > Radiomyces spectabilis. The sequence continues at coordinate 1,410,829 of NW_026251934.1, read as the reverse complement.
GCTGTCGCAGCAACTGTTTGGGGACACCATGCCGTTGTACGGTGACATAGACGAACCGTCCACTCCCAGCGACTTCGATGACAAGTATCGTGCTTCGACCGATCGTTTTTCATTTACCAGTCGCCGTAAATCAAAAACGACCGAGTCTTCGTTCGCATCGTCCAACACCACCGCCGCCCGCTCGGGTCGATCACGGTCGGTGTCTATGGCGGAGCAGCAAAGTCACCGTCGTCGCCGTTCCAGCAGTGTGACTTCCGCTATGAGGAGTCCCGACGATTTGGCCCAACCGCGTCCGTCCGGTGACTCTTCCTTTGGAGAACGACCGAGTGTGACGCCCATCACAGGCAAAGCGTCCTTGAGCGAGGTTGTCAAGAGCGATCGAGCCCCAAGTTCTACGGATACACTTTCCGAGCCGCGCAAATCGTTCCGAAAGAAGAGCTTGCATTTGATGGATATCAGAGGCGCAAGACGTCATCACAGTAGTCATGGCAGCTCCATCACTCAGGCACCCACGCCACCAGTGCCCGAAAGTCCCGGAAAGACGACGCAAGGACGTGCCCGACACGACTCCACGGTCACCGACCGATCCACGACGAGTACTTCCTTGCAATCGCTGTTGACCGCCTCCTTTTCAATGGCGAGTAGACGAAGCAGTAGCAGCAGTATGACCACGAGTATGCAGAGTTACACCACGGCCACGAGTATTGCTTTCCATGCTCAAGAAAAGAATCAGTATTTACGCCGTCAGCGGCTCCGATGGCATCAGCTACTCGTTCGACTTTGGCTCATGTCGACCTCGAGCTTCATCAAAGCCGGTCGATTCCCGGAAGCTAGCGCGGCGCTCTTGGAAGCTGAGCAACTAGGGTTGCATGATGCGGACGTGTGGCATCAATTGGGACGGTTGTGTCTTTGTGCACAGCAAGATGCGGGGCAAACCAAGGATGGGCTTACTGACACTGCCTTGGAAGCCTTCAAGAAAGCCTTGTCGCTTGACGGAAATCACACTGAAACCCACGTGTCGATGGCTTCCACCTACATTGGACTAGGCGAATGGGAACTGGCCGACGGTTTACTGGATCGCACCATCAAGGGGTTAGGATGGGACCACGCTGAAGCTTGGTACCTGATGGGAACCGTTGCACAGCATTACAACGATATCGAACGTGCCAAGGATTGCTTCTTATACGCGCTCGAACTCTACGAAACTACCCCACTACAACCCTTCCATCTCCTGCAACCTGCCCACTAAATGACCTATTTTTGTTTTCAATTGTTCGCGTTAAAACCGGCGCATGTCCGTGGCTCATATTTTTACCCTAGAAATCAGTTTGCGCTTTGAACGTCTTTTTCGCGCTTGAGCGTCTCTTTGCGGATTGTTCTGCGAATTGTTTTCTGTCCTTTTCTTTATTCCGTTTAGTTCTGTCGTTTCTTTAAACTTTTGGTAGATTTTCCGGTATTAATATATTACTTTTACAAATGAAACAATGTCATCGTGACAAGTTGAAGGAAGACATGCAATGGAATAGAGACGATTAAATTCTATTGTATAAATAACAAGTGTGTAAACAGGGCAGAAATGAAACAAATGGAAAAGAGTCGCGCATGAGAAGAGGGTATGCTTTGATGGTAACGAAAAATAAAAAGAAAGAGGGGGGAGAGGATGGTTGTGATGGTTTCCAATCTAGAGCTGACAGAAACCGAACTGTTCCCTGTCACTGACGAAACTTTTGGCGGCCACGTAATGGAACCAGATGCCTCCGCATACAAACAGATGCCACAGTTGATGTGAGTGACCGAAATGATCAAATTTTCCCGGCCAAAACACCTCTGGCAGCTGATTAGCATAAACAGCAACACCGAGAATGTAACACAACAGTGACTGCACCACGGGAGCAATCCACGTCATGACGGCCGTACCGCCATGCACGGCAGAGAGATGAGCAATGGGAACGATCCCGGACGACGCGAGACAAATGAAGAAGGCAATACGAATCCATCGGAACTCTAATTGACATGCGAATACGAGTTTTTAATTTCTTTTTTTGGTCTTCCATGGTTGCACCGAGGAAATTCCCCTCTTATTTTGAATTGAACCTTACCTAATTTGTCAAACCAACTCATAAATGGCATGGTGATACCTACGATGGCCAAGGTGCCGGTGCCAATGATATACGAATTGCGCCAAGCATCGTGGCAATAGAATCCATAGTATTCGCATAAAATGATACTGGCGCAGATGAGAACAGAGATACCGACGTAATCGAGACACGCCATTCGGGTGAACGTATGGTAATCATTGATGCCTGACAGGGTATGCCATACTGTGGAACACATTAAACATTTGCAAGCGGCGAGAAAGAAGATGGCAAAGATGATACGATCCACATTGGGCACTTCGGAGAGCAGAGAGGAATAGAAAAGCTCGTAAATGCCGATGCTGAGGAAAAAGAAGAATCCGACAAGATGGGTGTAGATATTGCCGGTTTCGTTGTGGATATACAAGAGCGAGTGGAAGCAATCGGCCGGCGTGGACAAGAATCGATAACCCGTCAGAATATACTGTAATCGTCATTGAGGGAGCGTACAAAATGTGATGTGAGTTACCAAAGCAACTTGAGAATAGGTCCAAATATTGCCTTTTTGGGACCGAAAGCGCGGCTACAGGCCTTACCTTATTGTTGCGCCAGGGCACGGGTAACTCCTCGTAATGCAGTAATCGTTTGGCACCGTAGGCAATCGCCTTTTTTAGTTGATCATGAGCCATATCTGCCAAATCGTGAATCTTTTCGTGAACACGATTGCGCATCTCTGACGCTTTTTGGAATGTGTCCGAGATTTGATTATCGACTTGTTCAATGCTGAACATGACAGCATCCATGGTATCGTCGAGGGTCTTTTCAAAGTAATCGTCGGCGACCAGCGTTTCCAGTTCACGGTATTTTTCGGTGAGATCGGCCAGCGATTGTTCCAGGGTTTGACGGAGGAGTGGCATGCTGTTCATATGATCGAGTGATTGTTTCCATCCCAGTTGACGTGCTTTATCCAATGATTCTAGTAGCGAGTAGGTACGTTTGATTTTGTCAATGGTATAATCCTGAAGTCGCTGTTTGCTATCGCTCTCAAAATGCGATAATCGAGTCTTTAACTTTTGCAGCACTGGCGTCAACCGTTGCTGAAAGAAATCGTCCAAGTCAAGAGCGTCCTCACACCCTCTTGTCTTGTTGATCGTAAGAAGATTTTCCATTTGGCCTCAACAAGCTCCTTCCTCAGAGAAACGAAATAATATGTGTACAAAAGAAGAAAAATAAAGAGAGGAGAAAGAAGTGTCGGACGGATATCAAAAAGATGCAACACCCAAATTTTTTTTTCGCTCCCCATCCCCCCAAAAATGTCCAAGTGCGCTCTCAATTGGGTGAGTGACGTCAACCGCCTTTGTCCAGTCGATGCTCACGACGAGTTGCTGTTCCTGGTCTCGGAGATACCGGGCTTTTAAATTTAGGAGCGGGCCGACGATTTTGGCGCCCCACCGTGACCCCGGTTTATGCTTTGGGAACCATCAGCTTGCCTATCATGAGTGCGAGTGGTGAATTTGTACTTTAATGCATGGTGCGATCCTAATGATGAGTGAGTGACCGTGTAATTGAGGTGGTAGGTTGTAGGTACACATGGCCCGAGTGGTGGTTTGTTTGTTGATGTCAAAGAAACCTGATGTCGAAACAGAATATGTCTCACATCAATTCGTGTAACACGTGAGGAAATTCTCCACTGTGCAACATTAACCAAAAAAGTACGAGGAACGGTTAGATTGCATTGCCATGACTGCTTTTGTAACCACAGCTATTTCCCCCAGCCCCCACCTTGTGAGTAATACCGTTTCCTAAGCACTCGCTTTAGCCGTGATTGCCGGATGATCGGAAACCCTATGTGTGCACTTTAAACAGGATGACCCGCCGCCAAGCTCGAAATTCAACCCCCCCCCCTTTTTTTTGGCATCCAAACAATCCTCCTTCGACAAACAGTACCATCAACAGTGCCTGACACTTCCTTGGCATTGCCAAAAAGGTATTGTTAAAGGGAATATAATTCATTGCAATAAACTTTAAAAGTATTTTGCTCTTTTGTTGTTGCATATTGCGCACATCAGTAGACGTGCATGATCGATACAACAACGAGCTGCAGTATTAAACTTGATTTCATCCTGCATTCTACATTCTACATGCAGCATTTTAATATGGGCCTTGCAAGATTTGATCAACCTTGGACACCACAACTTTTGCAATAAATTGTGGAACAGGCTACCAATAGCCAGCACATCTTGTGTTTCAGTAGTCTAGTTCTGAATATCTTTTCAGGTACATAGCGGGACCATATCTAACCGTTTATACGGTATGGCAGAATGATCCCAGGCCAATCGCATCGGCTGAATCTTCCAAGGGGTTTACAAGCTGAGGGAGCAATGTCAGGCATATGCATTTCGCTGCAAAAACAACCATTGCTTGCCATTAAAAAATCCGATCAAAACTGTACGACGTCCTTGTGTTCTTGTACGCTACTTTTGAAACAGCAATCATATATAAAGTTTGGCAACGTGTTCAATATAATTTGCCACGGGGGTTAATGCGAAGAATTGGTGTTAGTGGGCAGTTCCTATACTGTATATCACTTGATTGTATCAATAGTTGCATGCTACTTCAAACGTTTGACACGCCAGTTGATAATGTCCGTATACACATCACGTATCTTTGATATTTGATATGCCAGCATGACTGCCTATCATGCATGAGAATCGTGTCTGTATAATGGCATTGCTTAACGGGATGTGAAAAAGTCCTCTGCAACGAATTGAAAAAACAAAAAGATCTCTATTCCCTAAACTCATGTAAACAGACCATGCAAAAACTTGCAAGTCTGTTGAAAGCTGCATGGGTCGTATGTTTGACTAGGGACTCGAGCACACGATACTATTACAGTGCCTATTTGCAAACCAAGGGAAAGAAGCCTGTGAGGATCTCTCAAGAATAAACTGCTGCATAACCTTTGCATACCAAATGGAGAATAAGGATTTTTCATGCCAACATACTGTATTGATCTATGCTTTAGAGGGAATCTTTATCGCTCGCTTTATCTTTGTTTCGCTGCATTCTGTCGATCATGAATAAGCAGAAATTGTATTTTACATTGAGCGACATTTTGTGCGTGGGTGTTTTTGTGGAATGTGGTAAACGCTGGGGCATTAGCGCGCTTTGAAAACCATACTACAGCATAGCAGTAACAAAATTGTTGCTTCAAAAGTCATTTGCTCCCACATGAATGAAAAAATACACAATTATTGTTAAAAAAGCATGAATAAGGAATACATACTCGACAATTATGGTGCATTCGGTTCATAAGTTTTCTATAAGGAAAAGAAAAGAAAAAGACAATGGATCCGTTCACGTGACTGTTCATACTTTACCATTTTTGGATGGTCAAAGACATATCGAAAGGCCGTTCTTTTTTTTTTGCGGACATCCGTCTCACTGACGCGCTGCTGAAGATAAAATGGAAAAGCAAGAGACACTTGTGCCGACTCAATCGTTCCCAATGCCGCCATCGGACCAGCTTGTTGATGATGAACAAGGCGTCATTGACCCCGAAGTCTACTTTCAGATGAATAAACCTCCCGCTAACTTGCCCGAATTCGAAGCTAAGCTCACCGCATTCGTCGACTATCATCAAAAACTCGGCAACCGTCTCGTGTTCATCACCGTAAGTAGTTTCGGTCGAAAGGGAGAGAAGAGGGTTATTTGTGGGAGAGTGACCAAAAACATTGGACTGACGTACTTGACAGAGTGGAGGAACTACTGTGCCGTTAGAAAACCAGACAGTTCGATTTATCGATAACTTTAGTAACGGTAACCGCGGTGCTGCGTCCACCGAGTATTTCCTCGAAGCCGGTTATGCCGTCGTATTTCTGCATCGCCAATTCAGCGTCGAACCCTTTCACCGTCATTTCACCCATAACGCCAACACGGGCTTCCTCGACTATCTCAGTCCTAACGCCGATGGATCCGTATCGGGTACTTGTCACCTTTTTTTAACATAAATCAGAGAGACAAGGATCACTGACGCGCATGGTCTGATTTTCATTAGTGAAAGGTGAATATGCTTCGAAAATGCACGAGGTGTTGGAAAAGTATCAAAAGGCCAAATCAGAGAACAAGTTACTCTTTCTTGATTTTGTCACCTTGGCCGATTATCTGTACAAGCTCAAGTCAGGCAGCCGGATTCTGGCCCGACTCGAAGATAAGGCCATGTACTATTTGGCCGCAGCTGTCAGTGATTTTTTCATCCCGTCCGAGAAAATGGTAAGTCTTACCTGCTGGTAGAGCTGCGAGATCCCTCTTTTTTTTTGTTGTATATTCATCCATCGATGTAGGCGGAACACAAAATTCAGTCGCGCAGTGGTGCATTGACGCTGACATTGGACCAAGTGCCCAAATTTTTGAAGCCGTTGGTGAGTGTTTGGGCAAGCAAGGGAATGATTGTCTCTTTCAAGGTAAGTTGTCTTTTTCATGTTTCTGTACCAGGGAAGGTGTCTAAAAAACAATGGTTTTCAGTTGGAAACGGATACCAACTTGCTGGTACCTAAAGCCCGTCAAGCATTAACGCGATACGGCCATCAAGTCGTTGTTGCCAATATGCTCAATACACGTAAACAGAGAGTGACCGTGATTACCAAGAGTTCCGAGAAACCTCTGTCGCTCACCCCGGAAGAGCTCGCTCAAGGTGCCGAAATCGAGAGTCAGATAATACCAGAACTTGTGCAGATCCACAACGGTTGGATCAAATCAGACGCTACCGAAGCTCACAGCTCCTCTTTCACCTCATAGAAAAAACCCCGTCAGCACTCAATCAACCCTTTGTGAAGCTGCGGGAAATCTTGAAGAAAAAAAAAATCAAAACAACATAGATACAACATATTGTAAACCACTCACAGTTTCTTCATCGTGTTATTGGCAGCATTAGTAATATATTCGTCGATAAAAACCTCCTCTGTAGAAAAAAAAAATGTAATGGTATCCCATTTTCCGACCTTGCATTATCTTCATTCATGAAGTGATTGCAAATCATTGTATGGTGTCCGCACATTGGCAAAGAGACGGAAGTACCACTTGCGTCAAGCTCTTTTTGGAAACGTGGCATCTCGCGTTGAAGACGGGGCGATTGGATGAAGCAAAACTGATACGATGGTAACACAATCGGCGCTTCGATCTCGTATCGTGAATCGATTGAATTTCCGATCATCAAAGTCTTCATAAAATTGACAGCAAACAACCTATTGTTACAAAAAGAAGCGCAAAGCTGCGCCATCTCGTTCTTGGAAACATAGCACGAGACTTTTAACTGAATTCCTTCAAGAAACTTCAACTTTTTGATTTTCATCCTCGCATCCTAGCAATAACTACTAGAACATTTGATATAGTTTTGCTTATAAATTTTTTTTATTACTATTGTTGTTATTTTTAGCATGTTTCCATATCAGCGAAAGAGTAGCCTTCGTCTGCTTTCAGGGCATTAGCCATTTCAAGTTTTCGAAGCTCAGACTGTGATTTAGCGCGTTGCGTGGACAACACATGACCTATAAAAGATACTCCCATGACAGCAATCACAGCTCCCACTAAGAAATTGAACAAAACGGTCAGCCATGGATTGTGTATTGATGGCTCATAGCACACGAAATCCACAATCACTTACTTAATCCCTTCCAGATAGTTTCCCATTTCAAGGATTCGATGGACGTGGTTGTATCACCCAAAAGAACGGTCAAGCGATTATTTAATTCTTGGATTCGGAGCTCGGCATCTTTTTGATCTTGACGGATGTCAGATCGGTATTCGTTCATGGTAAGCTCCAGTTCCGATCGTTTGTGTTCCAATTCTTCATTTAATACTTGTTCCAACGTCTGTACTTCTCGAGATAATGCTGTCAATTCGGATTGTAGCAAGGCTTTGTCATTTTGCCGTAGTAACTCGACCTCCTGTCGTAGTTCTGACAGAGCGGCATGTAATAAATAAGTTTCCTATCAATCAAAACAGTCTCATTGTCAATGGGATCGAGAATATTGTTTCACTCTTAGATTATTTACGTTTTCCATTTGCGCATTGGCAAGCATATCGGACTGCAAGCTAGCGGCGTTCACGCGCATGCGTTGCTGCATCATCTCCATGAGCACTTTGGCTTGACACCTGGAGAATCCTCCCCAGGCTTGAAGATGAGTGACTTGCTCGTAGGTATCAAAGTGGTGAGTCACCGGGTATGATGGTTTCACGACGTTTTTTTTCTCGACCGGCGATGTCGTGGTGGAAGGAGGAGGGAGGGAAGGAGTAGCAAAAATGCGATGTCTAGCGTATAAAAGGGCGGGATCACTTGATGATCCGTAGTCGGTGGGTTCGTACAGTGAGGGGGGAGTGATGAAGGGCGCATCGGTAGGAGTGGACGATGTCGATGCAGCTGCTTCAGTGTACAACCATCGTTTTAAATGGAAGTTGTGTAGAGAGTGACGAGTGAAAGCAATGCGAGGAATCATGATGAAGCGAGCAATAGTATAAAAAGTAAAATAGGTTTTAATATATCATCAAGAAAGAAGAAAGGGGTAAAACAGAAAAAAACAAGCATGCAACACTGATTTAAACTCGTCTGAGATTAGATAGATAGAGTTCCGCAAATCTCTTATCGTCTTGCGGGTGCTTGATCGCTGGCCGGTGGGCCTCCGGACGACAGCAATACAAAAGCCACACCAATAAGGATATACCAGTATTTCTGGAAGAACGTTTTTTCCGCTTCCACTTCTTCGATGCCTTCTTGGAGATTTTTAGCAGGTCGTCGCGTCGATGTGGTGGATTGCTTCTTTGTCGTAGCCTGATTCAGCTCAGGGGTGGGTGCCTTGGCGACGCCGGCCACCGTCACCTTGGTAGAAAATGGTTTCGAGGGGGTCTATAAAAAACGTTCGATTTAATGCAATTATAGGCAAAAAATCGTTGCATGACTCGGTTTGTCCTACTTTGTTGGTTTTCTCGCAGACGTCTCCAGCAAAGTAATCCACGTGGTATACTTCATTATTAGCATCCAAGTGTAATTGGAACTCGTCTTCCCAGTTACTGCCTATAAGTTGACACTGCTTCTTGTCAGCCCCTTTTTTCTCCTTTTACATTTTTTGGCAACGGTCGTTTGATACCAATACTTTTGGCATATCCACTTACAAATTTGATGGAGGTCATCATGATCTTTTGAGTGCGTTCGTCGCGAATCTTGACTTTGTACAAATCGTCGGGATTCTCGACGGGTTCGACGGCATCCGCCAACGTGGCCACGTATTTGGGTGCATGAGGAATATCGACGATCTCTCCGCGTTTGATATAATTGCCTCCACGTTGCTGAAATACGCTAAGCTTGTTTTCACTAGGCTGTTCAAACGTCAATGAGCCGCACAAAGGGGTGAGAAGATTCATATTTAGTCTAAAGCCCATGCTGCGGACAAACAGAGGTAGCTTACCTTGGCTTCTTCAGCATACACAAGCTGGATAATTAAAACGATGCATAAGCAAAGCTTTACAAAATAAGATGCCATCTTTCCCAAGTAAACTGTGAAATGGGCTCGACCTCCACTTGCAACGGTGAACTCTCTTGGAATTGGCCAGTGCTGTGACTGGAAGCTCGTTTTTTCGCGTCTCGAGTTTTGATACTCCGTCATTCATCCAGCGTTCTCCTTTCACCTGCATCCCCCATTCCGTCAATAACGGAAAAGCCGTATTGTTCAAACAAACTTGGAACCAATGACGAAAAAAAAGGGGCTTTTAGACAATTAATAGCAATTAAGACGTTGAAAGTATTGAAGTAGTCTATCAATATCAGACAGAGGGGCGGAAATGGATTTAAATAAATGCAGAATGTACAAATAGTAAGAGGGTATGCTGGGTGTCTCCTTTTTCTTTTCTCTCTAGGAAAATAACTGGCAACGTAAAGTGGATTGATAGATTTCAGACGACGATGGGAAAGTGACCTTTTGTTATGCGAATCTTTTTGGTCAGCCTTGTGACAAAACGAAAAAAGAAAAACCCAGGCATTGTTGTGTGGGGGTCTCTGGAGTCGGTGGATAACCCACCAATAAAGTTGACGTGACTTTTCGTCAACTGGTATGCCATGCCAACCGTTTCCCTTGTGTCAACGCCCTAGGAACAGGCTTATTATGCTTCCAAAGTAAGATCCAGATGCAGATGTTCCGCTCTTTACAGGTTTTACGACGTCTTTTTCCACAGGGGACGATGCTGTATTTTGGTCACTTGTCACATTGGAAACGGGATGATCGTCTCCGGTGGATGCTACACTTGCTATCGCCAACCTATCCATGTGCTCGTCTGCCGATAAGCTGATAGAAAGAAAAGAAGAAAAGAATCCGTCATTGATTAATAACCTCTGATACCGTTTTCACACTCGACATGTTCTACCTTGATGCATGTCTATCGTCAGATATCGCTTCACTTTTCTCTGGAGAACCAAGCACCACGTTGTTCGTTGTATCTTTATGACTGCCTACCGTCTCTAGTGCTGATGGTCCCACCAACGCATCGTTTGATGGATCGGATGCTACGATATGACTTTCGGACGTATCCATTTCTGACTGTTGTTCGACTGTGGAATCTGGTATTAACGTCTCTGAGGGAGTTTCAGAGCTCGGTTGCAATAAAGAGGGGGATACTTCGTTTCGATCGTCAGTCGTATCTTCAGCGTCATGGTCCGAGTCAATGATTATATAGGTAGGTTGGGTATGAGTGGGTAAAGATCGTTGTGGAAAAAAATTGTGATGACTTAGATCGACTTGGGTATGTTGGACGAGTTTACATAATTTATCGGCCATTGAATCTGACCTTCGGTGTCCGCGCTCTTTGACACCTCCTCCTATGCCAACCACGATGGGTGTTGTATCTTGCATTTCCAACAACGAAGACGATCGTTTCACATGACCAAACGTATCGCTGGTATCTTCATCAATAAGCGAAACATCCGGATTCCATGCATTAGAGGACTTGGCGGGATGACGAGGTAGTTTTCGCTTCTTGGGGTGGCGTATACTGCCTTCGGAACTCACACTACTTTGTCTCGATGGCATCGGTGACCTCCGTTTCCTACTCCGTAAGCAGTAGCGTGGATGGGTTTCACTTGAAGGTGTCGATTGGTAACTGGCATCGTCCATGTCCATGGCAGGCACATCCAGTTCTGACTCGTCACCACAAGGGGATGGCGATCGTTGTGAAAACACATCGTTCAGGTCATCGTTCCACACCATGGGTGTTGCGACGGTAGGATACCGCAGTAAGGGGGATCGTTTAGCAATGTCCATTATGCGGGCTGTAAACCGTTGTGCGCGTGGAGTGCTGAAAATGGAAGCTCGGTCAAGAGAGTCCGTCAGCGACCAGCTGGACAGTCGATCGTGCAGTCCTGTCATGGGCGACCCACAAGGATCTACAAATTCCATGGTTATTTTATTCTTCGCGCACAGCCCAAGCCAATGTGTGCCATGGACACGGTCAAGTTGCTACGCTACCTGTAGGCAATGAAGCTGATTCCAAATGGAGGGTAGCACTGGACTGAGAACATGGCGAATCGGGGGTATGGTGACGGGTCGGTGTATTTTTCGACGGGTAACTGTGAGGGTGTCCCAGCATAGGAGGATGGTATATTGAGAGAAGGAAAAAAAAAGGGAAAGAAACGCCGATCTATGCGAGCAGCGAGCTGTACAGAAAAGAGGAAAGAAGGGAGTAAATAGAGAAAGACAGAAAGAAAAGTATAAAGGAACAGCAAGAACAGAAAAAAAAAAAAATGCTGATAAAAAAACAACTTGCTGTTTTGAAAATAATGAATTTAATTTCGTGTGACGCGCGTTGGTTTCTCTGATCCGTTCAACACACCGCAACTTCTCACACGCTCGTCTCTACTAGTTGGTCAGCAGGAAGTGTCTCCAAGGTGGGCTGCTGAGGGAAGATGGTTTGACGCACACCTCGATATACATCCAATAGAATTGGCTGCAGTTTCGGTAACAAATGCTTGGTGGACAAACAAAAAAAAAAAAAAAAAAAAAAAAAAGCGGGACAAAATGCGCGCATCAGTCAATTCCGAGCCGATCGCCCCAGTTTTCCAGTTCCCGCTTACCTCGAATACCACCGTCATCTTTTCCTGATCCTTCACCAAGAGGGCCATGTAGGACTTGATTTGCCACATGGTGATCCCCTCGTTGAGAACCACATCCTCAATCTTTAACCGATTCACAAATCGAGACACACTGCTGCCGCCCCAATACGTCGTCTTGACTTGAATGCCAATATCGCGCATCGCCAAAATGCTCTCTATATGTGTACACATGTAAACTAAAAGATTCGGCTACGAAATTCCAAAGTTTTTCCACCTACCCTCTTTCACCGTCTTCATTTTTATCCGAATCCAGATCGCCACCGCACCAAGATAATAAAATTGATATTTCGGCTATACATCGTATCCGTCCAAAACAGAAAAAAATTGTCAGCTACGCAACTACAGGAACTACGTAACGATCCATTCAAAAAATGCTTACAAGAATCCAAATAAATAGGAGGAGCAAAAATCCTAGCATGACGTCCGTCGCGCTGATTAAGGGCGCGGTTGCCTTTACAACGTATTCGCGAGCGCAAGCGCCAGGCAAGATGTAACAAGTCATGTTCTCCACTGAATAGGACACGGTGGCAGCATCGGTAAGCATACCTTTCGGAAGACCTGCATTTTTCCTCATGCCGACTGCGTGATCATGGAAGGGTCGTTGTGAAAAAGCAGGGGAAAAAAGTGGTTGAATAACGACAAAAAGTCAAACAAAAAAAATCAAATACGGGTTGGCGGAGTTGCAACCACGCAACTCGAATGTCGCGTTCTTTGGGTGACCTTGGTTATCAGGCACCGTTGCCCCATGCGCGCCTATATGCTGCACAATAAATTGTTGGCCATACCGAGATGTGATAATAAACGCAGTCTTCTCTGACTTTAGTCCGCTTATATTTCCATTTTGTTTTGAAAAATAAAGCATTCCCGCCAAAGAGGTCCTGTTCAAGTGTGACGGCCCAGATTTTTCATTGGCCATGATGCAACCTTTTATTCATCGGCCATTGAGCTTTTTTTGGTTATTCAATATGGCGAAAAAAACAGCGAAAAAGATACAACGAACGATGCGCTGATGAAGCATAAAGGCATAAAGTAGATGAGTTTGGTCTTGTCAAGAAAAAAATAAAAGTCAAAAGGCAGGCTCTGTAGAATGGGGGTTTTTTTTTTGACAACGCTGGCGCGGACGGATGATCGCATACTGATGTCACGTGTGCGTGTGTCTAATATTTGCATAATAAACGGCAGGTCCGAGAGAGAAAAAGCACCTGTTTCTTTTTATCTTCAACATTATGGAACGTTCGGCAACACACGCTGGCTCTTGGTATCAAGCCTCACGTAAGTTCTCTTCTATAATCTTGACGCATTTGCCTACAACGACTGACATTGTTCTTGCGGCCTTTTTGCATACAAAAAAAGCGCCCCGTTTAAAGCAAGAACTTGAAGATTACTTGATAGCCGTCAGACCGACTGAAGACTACCCCAAGCAAAACACAAGAGCTATCATTGTGCCGTAAGCATTAGTCGCCCGGACATTTACGCCGCCTTTTTCTTTTTCTAACTGTTCGCCTCTTTAGACATGCTGGCTTTCGATACAGTGGTCCCACGGCAGCTTATGCTTACAAATGTGTCGATGTCGCCCCAATGTAGGTATCAGAATGATCGCTGCAACGTGTTTAGGAGGGACAACTCATTCAATAAATCAGAAAACGCATCTTTATTCTCGGACCCTCTCATCACTTCCCGTTCCGAGGCTGTTGTGTATCACCTTTCGATTTTATTGGAACTCCTTTCGGTCGTTTGGTGGTGGATAAACAAGGTAAAGGATCAGAGTCGGCCAACCTCTGGGACATTGTGTATTGAACTTGCGAAATAGTGGCACAAACTCTGGTTGAAAAGGAAGGTTTCGGAACTGTGGCAAAGCGAGCGGACGAACGAGAACATAGTCTTGAAATGCAATTTCCCTTTATCCACAAAATCTTTGCCGAGTAAATTTATCCTTGTCTGGTAAACGTGTCATTCGCTTCGGTACTAACGTGACCTTTATTGACAGCAAAATTAATGAGGTCAAGGTGGTCCCTATCATGGTTGGCAGCATGGATGCGTCTAGCGAAAAAAAAGCTGGTGAAGCGCTTGCTCCTTATCTAGCCGATCCCAGTAATCTGTTTGTCATTTCCTCGGATTTCTGTCACTGGTAAGTACTATTTTCCCATGAACACCATGTAGCCAACGGAGATGAGGGTGCTAGCTTGGATGCTAAAAGGTTGTGATGCTCAGGGGCGAACGATTTGATTACTATTACTATTTCCCAGCAGCAAATGCCGCGCCCTTTGAGTTGGAACATAACGAGGATATTCAAAGACCGGTATCAGACAGTATTCGGGAGTTGGACCATCAGGGCATGGCATTTATTGAACGGTTGGATCTGGATGGATTTACGCGCTATATTCAAAAAACGCACAACACCATCTGCGGCAGACGGCCTATTGGTGTACTTCTGGCGACGGTGAAAGCGCTTCAAGAACAACAGCCTCACTGTAAACAGGACCTCAAGTTTGTAAAATATGCTCAAAGCAATGCCGTTCAGCATCTTGGCGAGTCTAGCGTAAGCTATGCAAGCGCTTATCTAAGCATTGATATTAGCGAATAAAGAAAAAATTTATGTGCCGCAGGTTTGCACCAATTTTTGCCTTCTTTGCTTGACCATTTGAGACGGGGAAATTTAAACATGACAGCCAAAGAATAAGCCTGACTTGGGTGGGAGCGGATACGCATCACCAATAGGCGGGTGTTTTGGCTTATGCATAATATTTCCTTACAAAGTAGCGCGCGTCGCCGATGATATCGTCATGTTTTGCGATTCCAAAAAGAAAAAAAATTACGGGGTTGTGTTTGGTGAAAAAGAAATGAGAGTCATGAATAAGCGTTGGAGCGTGCGAGACTCACTGAAACATATGATTTCAACGGCGCCCAGCCATCAGCAAATTCACAGTTCCTTCATACATCAAAATAAAACACGATGAACTACGTAAATTGACAGATGTGTTACCAGCCAATTCTCTCAGGTTTTCTGTCATGGGCATAAAGAGTGACAAAATTAAGTATCTGTGATGCCAAGAATTTTTATTTTTATTTTTTGGAAGTAGGCTCATGAAAATTCAACCTCTGAAACAGACAGACATGATGGCACCGACATGATATTTTTGATTTGCCGAATAGTGTCATCGCGATCATAGAGAAGCTTAAAGAACAAAACATTCGATCGGTTTACATGTGAACTTTTTTTAATTAGGGAGATCATTTTATTTTTTTGCAATAGTACACTGACGTATAGCTTTACTGTTGAAATTGCAAAAACTGGGGCCTGGTTATGAAATAGAGCATTTCGAGCACGGCCACCACCACGTCAGTGGATGCCTTATTTGGCACATTATGATATGACATCAGTGTCCGAATTTGGCAATTTTTCTTGTCTCAGACATGATGTAATGTAAAATGCAGGAAATCGAAAAAAAAAATATATAAACAGATGGAAAGCGAGAAAGTGTGTGCTTTTATTCTTCAGATCAAGACAAGAAAAATACATACAACATGAGCTCTTCTCCTTCCAAGTCCCACGCCAAGTACGATCAAACCGTCGGTGATGTCAAGGAAACCGTTGGTAACGCCGTTGGTAACGAATCCCTCCAGGCCAAAGGTACTGCGCAACACGGAAGCGGTCAAGCCGAAGAAACGGCCGCCAATATCTCTGGTTACGTCCAGGGCTTGAAGAACCAAGTCGAGGGTACCGCCAAGGGTGTCTACAATGCCATGATGGGCAACTCGGGTGATGAAGCCGGTGCCAAGGTCGAAAAGAAGGCCGGTGAGGCGCAAAAGGGTGTCAACTCATAAATCCTTTCTGTGCATCCTGCACACTATCGAATCATGCACATCAAATCTCGTACACAAGACAAAATGCAATTGATCTTCTTTTATAACCATTCTCTCTCTCAACTTTTTTACTTGCTCATCATTCTGTGAATAAATCTTTTTTAACTCTTGTATTCTCTTCGTGGTGGAAGCGGGTTTTTTCAAAGAACTATGCATCATCTGCAGTTTGTTGATGGTTGCCAGATTCGGGGTTGAGAGAATCGAGACGCTCACAAAAAAAAAAAACAAAGATCAATGGGGTTTCCGAACTGAACGAGTGCAGAAATATTGAAAATCAGCTAGAAACCATGTCGAATAAACTATTCGCCCTGTCATCTCCAGTGTTGCGGACCAACTGACTGCATCCACATCATGGCTGGGATTAGGATACAATCTCAGCATTGGCAGTAAGCCGTGCCTCAAGTATTGATACCCCGCGAGTGAATGGATTTTTTAGTAATAAGCTTTTTTCCGATATCAATGATCGACGAGCAAAAAATTCGGATGTGCTGCTTCGTTAAAGAACGCGCAAGGGCGTAACTTGGACAAAAAGCCAGAATGATATGAGATGAACACGACCTATCTTTAGCGTGACGGATTACCTTCATCGTCGTTTTGCAATTGGTTCATCTTTTAAGACTGTACCTGCTGGACTATCAATTCTTTCTGCGCTTTACGGAGAGATGAACACCGTCCGTTTATGTATGGCAAACACCGAGTAATATGAGCATCTGGATAATTAAGATACTCAATATCACAGGAAGGGTATATGTCGGGTTGATAAATGCGGCCACTTGGCAATTCTGCTTACTACTGTCAAAGGTGGAGTGGGTCTCATGAGAAAAAAGATGGATGCATGTAGGTGGGTCTGTGAACACTTTGGGTCTAATTTTTCCTAAAAGAGAAATATTTTCTTTTGCGCTTTGACGAATGTTGTAACACATAGTCATTCAGTGAAAGGGAAAATTGCATGTCAGCTTTTTTTTGAATTAGGTTTCGGGCATTGAATACAACAGGCTATCTCCATGCACGTAATTTATTTATACATCCAGAAGAGTCCAACTTTTTTGCTCTTGTGTGTGTTTACTCCATGAGCGATAATACAAACGACGAGCGTACACCGCTCATTCGGCGTACCGAGACGCCAACTCGTGAAGACGAGCGGTTCAAAGAATTCAGACTTCCAAACAAGGTCGCTCGTGCATACAGTGTACTCTTTGGCTGTCTCTTGGTGTTCGCTTTGCTTATCCATATCGTGCCACGGATACTCCCCATTCCGTTATCCGATACTGAAGCCAATCGCCATGGTGAATTTCCCGGTTTGCATGCCTACAATGAATATCTCAGCCATTTCACGGCTCCCCATTCTGTGAATTCGCGAGAGAACGGCGTCATGAAGGAATGGCTTGCATCGCTGGCTTATGACTTCCAAGCTGAAGCTCATGCCAACGGCTTGCAAATGGATGTTATCGCCAACGATACAACCAAAAAAGTGTTGAAAGAAAGTTGGTACAATGAAGGTAAAGAAATTGAATCACGAGCGATAACGACCCACAGGAACAGACGTAGTTTGATAAGCTTTTTTATTATAATGTTAGACGAACAATGGTTTATTGAATCGCGCAATGTCATTGTCCGTTTGCATGGACAAAATAATCGATCGGATGCTTTGCTGATTAATGCTCACTATGGTATGTCTTCCTTGCCCGAGAATGATTGAATTGGTTATTAGGCATTCATTGGGATTTGATGCGTGCTTAACAGATAGCGTGCCTACAAGTCATGGAGTGACTGACAACGGTATTGGCACCAGTGTGGCTCTTGAACTCTTGCGTTACTTTGTCCATCATCCTCCTCAGAATACGATGATCTTTTTATTCAACAACTTTGAGGAAGGAGGTCTTATCGGTGCCAAGCAATTCATCACGCACCCATGGTGGCCCACCGTCAGGCTTTTCATTAACCTTGGTAAAGTCAATGCTTCTACATCCCGTCCCATCAGTATGTTAAGAGCTCATTATTTTTTCTCAGAGGGAGCCGGTGCTGGCGGGCGCGCCGTCTTGTTTCGAAGCACCAGTCTCGGTGCCCTGAAAAGGTTGGCTTCCTCCAAAAGTCATTATCTCCATGCTACGCCGCTAGGCAACGACATGATGAAATCCAAACTTCTCAAGAGGTAAGTTGCTTCGCAATGCAACCCAGAGCAGGTGTAACTGATCAACCGTTCACTTATTAGTGATACCGACTACTCGGTCTTTGTGGGCGATGGTACTCCCGGTTTGGATATTGCCTTTTATGCACCTCGATCGCACTATCATACCCCTCGCGATGATTTGGCTCACGCCTCAACCAATGCGGTACAGTACATGGGACAGATGGCGCTCGGTGCGGCAATTGCTATTGATGAAGATGAAACCGGTCTTCTCTCTGAGAAGCACGATTTAGAACGTGAAGTGTACTACGATATTCTCGGCCGAATTCTGGTTGCCTACAGCTTCAAAGCTTATATTATTACCAACATCTTGGTTTTGATTGCTGTCCCTCTCATGTCGGCTGCTTACTGGACGTTGAAATCCAACTCGCAAAGACTCAGTGTCCTCACGCGGAAATCCTTACTTACACTTCAAGGTCTTGCTGCCGTCTTTGTCGCCATCATCTTCATGATCGTATCCGTCGCCGTGGCCGCTATTTTTATGATCAAAGTTAACCCATTGGTAAGCACCCGCACACTCTGTCATGAAAATCTATTTACACTGATGACCTAAATCTTAGATGACGTATGGAAATGTGAATTGTGCCCTTGTGTATCTTTTCTGTGCAGCTTTGTTCGGTCTCTTTTCATCCCAGTTGCTGTGTGTGAGCTTCTCCAAGTCTTTGCGTGCAACATTGACCAACTTGGAAACCACTCTTTACGGCGTCACCGCATTTTGGTGGGTTTTACTCGTCTTGGCTACGTATTTCGGCTCGCGCGGTATTGCTGCGCTCTACTTTTCCATTTATTGTATGATAAGCAGCGCGCTGGCTACAGCTGTGTACCAATTCACGCCCGCCAACAAAACTTGGCGTCTTCCCCTCGTATTCATCCTCCAAATTGGTGTCCCATTCGTATGCCTGATGGAAATATGCTTCATGAGCATGGATTCCATGCGTCATGCTACCGTGGATGGTACACCCGAATTTGTTGGTAAGTGTTCGCCATGCACAAGAGTTACCGTAAAAAAAATCAGGATGATTGATTCATGCTGGCATAGTCTATGGATTATTGTCCATCCCGGTGATCAATATTCTGGTCAATTTGTTGCCGTGGATTCATCACATTGGTGAACTTCGAAGAATGACGATTCTTACGGGTATGGTGCTCATTGTTATACTGACCGTATGCTCTGCGTTGTTACCGTTTAATGGAGGCTGGTCGCCCAATAAGGCCGTCTTTAACCAAGAGTACAATGTCTCTGCGGTGGATGCTTTGGCCACTGTTTCCCTGATCAGTAGTGCCGGTATACAATCCACATTGAAGAGTATTCTACCTCGCCATGAATTGGACTCTCTTGAATGCCATGTGCACAAGGTCTATCAGACCAAATGCACTTATCAGACGGATCTTATCCCTTGGTACGCTTCGCAAGAAGGCGAAATGAAAGTGGAGGTGCTTTCCCGCCATTGTACGGATTCCACTTGTCGATTGGATGGTACTTTTACGTCAAAGAACAGCTTGTTATGTCGCATCCATGTGGATTCCATGACCAATTTGACCAACGGATGGGTCAATGGACAGAAAACCGAAGAAGACTTCCGCTCGCTGGTGGTGTACTCGACAGAGTATGGCAAAACCGTGAATTGGTCGCTTGAATATCCTCCCAATGCACAGGGGACGGCCCAAGTGAGCTGTTGGTACGATGAATGGACCGAAGGTGAATTACCCGCATTCACATGGCTCCGCGATAACTTCCCTGATGATACCGTCCTTCTTCTTCGTGGACAGGGATTAGCCCTCGCCCACTTTGCTTCCATTGATTTGTAGGAAAATAAAAATCCTTGTATGCTTTGGCAAATCTAATCAGATGAACGAGGCCTGCCATATAAAATAATGGGCTTTGAAATGTCTATCCGAGATGTGCTGCATCCCTGCCAATCTTCATGGAGGCGGTAAATCTTCCTGCTGGTTCGTGAACATGGAAGACGAAAGAAGAAGTAGAGTGACTATTTATAAAACATCATTCTCATGAGAATACTTTAATTATATAAAAGGATAAAGGACAGACTCATCAGTAGGCTGAAACCAAAAAAAAAAAAAAGGAATGAAAGCATTTCATATATAGCAAAAGAAGATCAGGAAGGATCTTTGTGCATAACGACGTGCAAACAAAGGTATAGGACATGTAACGAAACAAAGCAACAGGATATCTAGCAATGAAAGATAAAGAAAAAATCAATCACATACAAAAGAAGAAGAAAAAAAGACGAAAAGCAAATTAAGGGCAACGAAAATGCAAATGGGGGGATAAAAATGAGTAAAAAGGGAAAAACATAGGAAAATGAGAATTGACAAGAAACATGTTGATATACAACACATGTTTACACGGCGATCCTGCTACCAAAGTTGCGAAGAGGAATACGATCCCAAAGCACCGTAAGGAAAGTTCGATTACCGAGGATCTGGAAGTATAAAAGACCCACCGTCACTAAGGAGAAAAAAAAAAAAAAGAAGAATAGGATGAGTTTGATTTGTTTGGTTCAAGCAAGTAAATTAAAAAACCGGATATACACTTACCTAAAAGAAGAGGAACCCAGAACATGTAGAGACGACGATCCGATTTTGGAATCGCTAATCCCAGTCCGTTTTGATCCATGGATAAATCATCTTCAACAGCCTCAGTTTCTTGCAACGAGTGGAACCGACGCATATACTGAGCCTTGATACTCGGACGACGGGAAGGTGATGGTTTCACCGTACAGGAAGCCAACATTTTAATGACATTGTTCGATTTAGCGACTTCCAGCGCCGTACCAAGACTGCAAGTCGCCTCCGGATTCGCACCGGCTTTTAGGAGAATCTTGGTAAGCAAGTGAGATCCACGCCAGCAAGCAAAGTGAAGTGCAGTGAACCCGTTGCGATCAGGATGATCCAATTCTTCCGGTCGAATTTTCGCCACCAACGCTTGCACAAGATCCCGGTAGTCCAACATCACTGCCAGATGGAGCAAGGTGTGACCACTGGGATTGGCATGTACAATATCTGGAGCATCCAATGTTTCCAATGCTTTCATCACCTGTTGCTCGATATCCATGCTGTATTGATGTTGCGATGATGATGACTGGTGCTGATTTGAAGAGGAGCTAGGTTGCTGATCCCCTTGCACGATCCTCATGGCAATGTGTTTTGCGTCATGCAACTTGCCGGTCATTTTTAAGCCGACCACTTGCAAAGCGAGTTCCAGTAATGCTTGATCACTGGCATCGTAATACGTGAATAAAGCGACGTCTTGTCCTTCAATCACCAATGGATGTTCTTTGAACGATACCACCACGGGCCCTGGATGAGCCGCGGGCGGAAGAACGCAGACCAGTGTATTGGGATTCCAATACACGGTGGTAGCAGGATGTTCTCCAAACAGACACGTCAAACCACGGTAAAAGCCTGAGCCTAATACGGTGACTTCCACACCACCGTACGTGGGACCTTGCGACGGCACCAATCGCTCCAACTGAGGAGGCAATTCGATGGGTAAGCCGGAAACACCCGATATCCCTGTTGGGAACGTGCGTGTCGTACGTCGACGACGATTAAACGGCCATATTTCCGTGTTTTCAGACTCCGTGGCAAATAACTGCGGTAAAGGTTCGTCTGATTGAATGGCACGTTGGAAGATTTCGTTCAAAGGTGGATTCACGGTGGGTGTGCTGGTCGAAGAAGCCATGGGCGCAAATAGGGTAGGCGCATTTTCTTCCGACGGGGTGGGTAACATGGACGCTAACTCGGCCGCTTCCGCAATTGACAGTGTATTCACAGGTTGTTCTTGTTTTGTTTGCTTCGGAGACACCGAACCACGTCGAGAGTCAGCGGGTGTGGATACTTCATAATCGTCGGAACGGGGGCGTTTTCGGCCGGCGCTGCGTTGTTTAGTGTTTTTGTGATCGTCCGTAATCATGATTGGAGGTGATACACCACTAGCAATAGCTTCGCCTTTGTTATTTTTCATGACAAATTGCACACTTTGTACATGTAAAAGGTGAGAATCAGATCACACGAAAGAGGTATTTGGGGGACTTACCAGAATCCAATCTTTTCATTATGATGACGACAATAGCAGGTAATGCGAGTAGGTAAAATGACGTCTCCAGAACTAAAGTTGACCATTGGACCACAATTGAATAGTAAAATACGGTTCATATCCATCTCCATCTCTTCTTCGGCGGTTTTGGAAAGCTCCGTTTCGGATCCCGTAGGAGACCGACTATCTTTACGAGGTTTGCCATCTTTTGTACGTTCGGCTCGTTTGCGCTACAGAGATCCGTTAACAATTTGATGAAGGGAGAAAACAAAAAACAAAAATCAAGACAGATTTGTATTGACAACTTTCTTTCATTTTGAGGTCTAAAAAAGGCAAAAACATACCTCACGACGAACACAGCCTGCACACATTCGAATCGTTTTATCGGGGTCGCTTGCACAGACAACGCGAGCTTCCAAAGATAAGACCTTGGATTCATCGGAAATCATACTAGCGACTGAACCGTCGAGGACTCTTTGCTGCTGTTGGTTTTTTCGTAATCTTGATTTTGCAAGCAATTCTTCTGGTAACTTGAGATAGGACCAACAGGATACTTTGGTGCCCTTGGCAGTAAGCAGTTGAATACATAATTTGATTTGAGTTTCTACGCGTGACTTGGCACCTGTGTTAGGAACGCCCAGCACCCTAATTTGTAATGGTCTGTGCAGATGTCCGTGAGTCTCTTTTGTTTCAAGATTTCGTCGAGAATCCACTTGGTAATCATTATTCAACTCACCTGTCTAATGTGTCTTCCATTCTACGGCTGGGTGGACGGTCTGTTAATAATCTGCAATGACAAAACAAATATAAAAAAAGGCACACACACACAGAAGAAGATAATGATGAGTTATTGACGACATAGTAAACAATGAAAAATTCGATAGGTGGTACTTGCATATTGTCTGTTTCTGGTACCAAATAATCGGTTAAAAAGAGATAGTTATCAGCAAGACTGGCGGTCTTTGTATTGTCCTGATAGTGAGGCAATTAGTGATCCTGCAGTTCTGTCAAAGACATGGGTTAGTTTGAATCGTTACATGATTGTTTGAGAGAGCGTAAGCTTTTGTGGTCAAAGGTTCGAATTGGCTTTTCGGTGAAGGTGAAGCGGCAGATGAGGAAGAATCGTGAGCGCTGAGAGAGGATGAATAGGGAGACGGAATATCGTGTTGATACATGGGCGATGCGTCGAGTGGATTAAATTCGGAAAACAACGGGTGTAAGAAATCGTGAGGATCCAGTAGGTCATCGTGAATATCCGTATCGCTTAGCGTGCGTGTGGGTGATGTGGGCGAGCAGGGACGGCTCACCGGTTTACAATACAGGGACATTTGGGATTGTGTTGTAGAAAACAGAAGAAATGGAAAAAAGAGCGAGATATAGGTCGGGATTACAAAATTGGGGCTGGCAGATATAAAAAGAAAGCAAGCGTGACTCGGCAATCCCAAAGAGGTTTCTTGGGGCAGTTCTGGAATCACAAGACGTTTTCGACGCCTACGACTAGCTATCATAAACAGTGTACGTGATAAATGGACCATGAGATCCCGCTGTTTCTTTTTTTATTTTGCCTGAATGATGTACACTAATTTCAATAAAAGATCGACGTTGTCTGTGACGGAGTTTGGTGAGTCTCTTCTGCCTCTGCGTGTGCAGCAAAGGAGAGGCTCCAGTCGAGGTGGTTGGGATCTTGAACAATCAATGTCGCCACTGGGTTACACAAAATTGGCAACGACAGCATCTCGGAATCCCTTGTGATGCTGAACAATCGCCCGCACGGTCTGCCGAAAAACTCGTCCACTGTAATTATTGGGCAGAACCTGCTGCCTGCGCTGTCTCGAACGTCAGATATGGCCTTGGAGTATCTTTTATCGCGGTTGAATGAATATCGCTGCACTCTAAAAATAAAGGCTTGCAAAATGGGATAGGCAGTCTGTGTGTGCGTGCGTGCTTGCGTGTGTGACGTTAGGTAAGGGGGAAAAAAGGTACTTTCAAACCGTTTTATACTTCCGCCTCACCATTCCTCTATCAAGGCTCTCGTCTCTTAAAGGTAAGCTCAATGGTTGATGTCATGGCATACAACCACAAAGTCTTCAAATGTGTGGCTTTCGTCGGGATAAATGAAGATACGTATCCGGTGTGGATCATCATCATGGTTTCAGTCAAATCTAGGCTCCACCCTTTATCGGGTTTCAGATCTTGCCTGATATTTTTGTCCGTATTCCCCTCTTTCGTGTAAGACTTGCAACTTTATATAGTCTTCCAAATTTTGGATTGGTATTTGTTGAGCCTACATAATTACGGTACCAATGGATAATGCGTCGCTAATAGTGCAATTGAAGGTGTCCTTCAGCCCTTATTGTTGCAAGACAAACAAATCCTTTTGTGCTGGTTGATGTTTGTTTGGCTTTTTTCCATAACCGTCCCTAATCCCAACGTGCGCTTTATACATTACTCTGTATGGTCCATGAATTTCCGTGGATCATCCAATAAGCGTTTCAGCAGATGACTATTCGGAAAGTACCATGTTCATTTTGCGATTGTGGGTAACTGGTAAACACAACAAGATTTCGGGATAAGCATGAACAAGTTATGTTGTCTGCATCTCGCTGGTTGAATCATATGATTGTCCCCTCTCACCCAACTGGAGGAAATAACCACCAATATATCAATGCATTAACATGGATCACCTTTTTTACATCCCTTCTTACCCATATGTTATAATGTTGATTCGGTAAATGACAGAATTGTCCCTTTTCTTGGAACTTTTTTTCGTATTGGTGTTCTCTCCCTTTTTCTCCTCTCATCCCGAACTCCAAATGGCTGTAAATCCTCGGATGTGTTTGAAATACAGTCGTTATATTTGTAAGGGGGAAAAGGGCCTTGGAGAGATAAAAAAAAAAATTGAATCAGATGAACGCGTCATGTATTGGGTCCCAAACTTTATATGGGTTGCAAAATGGTGCAGACGCAGTGTTGGCGAAATACGAGGATTGGACCGCGAGGAGGATATTTATTGATACAAATGAACTAGGCCATAGAGTAAAGTGTGAAATAAGGTGTAAGAGAGTAATCCGTTGATGGCGCCATTGATCGTCACATCCCGCCATCCGTGAACAAAGTAATTGGAAGGTGATTGCTTCATCTTGAATGTGAATAGTAAAATGGAGAGAACAGACCAGCTAATACCGTAAAAAAGAAAGCCGCTCCAGTTGGTGAGACCGAGAATACCAGCAGCCGACCCTGCGATGGCGGCAAAGCATGAGCGAATGTATTGAAGTTGTTTAGTGTTGTGAGCTACATTGGGTTGCACGAATTTATGGGCATCTTCGTTTGGCGGATTCATAGCGAATGTAAGTGAGAGTCGTGCCCGTGTTGCTCACAAGCCGTAGCGTGGCAAGCTTCCCGAGTGGAATTTTTCAGCAAATTTCCTCCAATTTTTGGAAATCCGCCTGTTGCCAGATGATTCTTGCATGGACAGCCATGCAATTTTCTTTCTTTTGAAAATGACACATGCAAATGTAAAACTATTCATAGTTTTTGCTGTATGTCATTAAAACGTGGTGCAATTATACAAAAGAATCACGCTAGATTTTTGATAGCATGATTTCCGCCGATGACAGCAGATGCAGTAAAAATGCGATATTTGCTCTTGAGTGGTATAGGAGGAACGATCAGTAAAAGATATTACATTGATTGTTTTTGCTTCAATATAACAAGGAAGAGGATGTTGGATCTTTATGATTGCCAAAAAGGCTTACTCGATTAAGGAGTGTTGGATCATAGTCATTTTATGGCAGGAGATCGTGAGATTCCACCAACATTCGCAGCGTCGGCGAACGAACCAAAACAGACTGTGTGAGAAAGACATATCCATGACTTTTATTTCCTTCACGTTTTGCCACCAGTTAGCGGTTTCTTAACGTAGCGTGATAAGTAACAAGTATTACGTTATTACTATTGTATGGATTCAATCATTTTTTAAACAGAAATTGGGGAACATTGCAAAAAACAGTATGCCAACGCACTTGCAGGCTGTGGATGGCGTGCTCTTATGGCAGCCATGATCCGTTATATTCAAAACGGGCGTTTTTTTTTCGCCCATCTTTATCCAGTGAGTAAAATGATCGACAACAGGAAACGAGCATTCGCTACTGTATTCATAACAGACCAAAAAAAAAAAGGAAAAAAAAATCGACCCCACCACACAATCGATCGCGGCAAAATCGAAGCACGTCACTCAGCACACCACGTGATTCAGCAATACCAACTCAGCTTCACCTCCAAAAAAAAAGGAAAGGAAAAATTGCTCGTCTCTTTTTGTTCGTCTTTCGGAAACTACATTCCCTCAATGTACACCAGCAACTCGTTTGCGCAGTATCCTGTATCTATGAATCTCGCTCAACAGAAGCTCTCTCATCCGCAATCTTCTCAACAGCAACCGCTCTTGCTTTCCACTTCTCATGGCGTCCTTGGTGGGTCCAGCGTACATACTCCGACTGACCTAACGCTTACGGGGCAATCCTTGCCCCCTAATACGACACCGCACGTTGCACGCCAGCTCACCTATGCCCAGATTTCCCGACAGTCTTCATCACCGCATCACCATGCGCGTACAGCAGCAGCTATGGCTCGTAATGCTCCTGTAGCCTCCACCGTCACCATTACGGACCCCAACAATCCCGCCAACAAGATTGTGAATGGGGTGCGCGGATGTAAGAAGAAGGAAGAAACTGAGGCGCAAACATGGACGACTCTAGATATTGGTGGCATGGGGCTGAAGAATTTATCGCCGGCTTTGTGTTCATACACTTTTCTAACCGTCATTTACATGAATCACAATAATTTGACGTATTTGGCACCCTCGATTGCCAAATTGGAAAATCTCAAAGTGCTGGACGCGTCTGGTAACAAGTTGATGTCCTTACCCCCAGAGATCGGTCTCCTTGTCAATCTCAAGGAATTATTGCTGTTTGATAATCATCTCACCACTTTGCCAAGTGAAATGGGAACCTTGTATCAACTGGAAACCTTGGGTTTGGAAGGCAATCCCATGCAAGCCGACATCAAGAACTTGTTGCTCAAGGAAGGAACACAGGCCGTCATTATGTCGCTTAGAGAAAGTGCCCCAGGTAAAGTGGTTTTTTTTTTTTTTTTTTTTTTTTTTTGGCTCCTGTACACCAAACAACGCACTAAATAACAAATTCATTAGTGGGTATGCCTCCCCCTCACAGAGAGTGGATTACCATTGAAGGCATTGATGCAGCAGATGAAGAGAAACAAGGTAAAAATTCTTTTTCTTTTCAGATCACAGAATTCGCATGGATCGATTGGGTTGATCTTCTTATCTTCTTTTTTTTTCTGGGTGACTAATTTTATTGGCAGACAAATTCACGGTTCTGTGCTACAATATCCTTTGTCAGAAATATGCTACCAGTCAAGCTTATGGTTACACGCCTTCGTGGGCTTTGAATTGGGATTATCGCCAGGAATTGCTGATTGCTGAACTCCAGGGTTGGAATGCGGATATCTTTTGCTTGCAGGTCAAGTGAACCATGAAAAGGATTAACGCTTTGACAGGGTTCCATGTTATTGACTATTCGTCGATTAACAGGAAGTTGAAATGGGCCGCTTTGAAGACACCTTGCAACATCACTTTAAAGAGGAGGGCGATTATGACAGCATATTCTATCCTAAATCAAGAGCCAAAACCATGTCAGAAAAGGAACGTCGTGTCGTGGATGGTTGCGCCACCTTTTACCGAGCTTCCAAGTATGTTTTTTTTTATGATGCACATTACACAATATTCTTTTGCGAGACCAGTTGCACCAAAACAGCATGCTAACCGTTGTAAAAATAATCATTGATAGATTCAATATCATTGAGCACTACTTGTTGGAATACAATCAGAAAGCGTTACAACGACCGGATTTCAAAAAGACCGAAGATATCTATAACCGAGTCATGAACAAGGATAATATTGCAATTCTGACGATGCTGGAAAACAAGCAAACCCTGGAGCGTGTGTTGGTGGCCAATTCTCATGTCCATTGGGATCCTTCGTTTGCCGATGTGAAGCTGGTCCAAGTAGGCATGCTGATGGATGAGATTGAAAAGTTTGCCATGAAGCATCTGTCACCGCCAGCATCTTCTCCCAACGGCCGAGTATATGCATCTCCCGCCGCATTACCTACCGTGGTGTGTGGTGATTTCAACTCTGTACCAGAATCAGGCGTGTATGAATTTTTATCCAAGAGTGCAGTAGAGCAGGGGCATTGCGATTTCGGGGATCACATCTATGGCAATTACACATCCGAAGGATTGTCGCACCCACTGTCGCTGAAAAGTGCATATAGCCACATTGGAGAGCTGCCTTTTACAAATTATACACCTGGTTACAAAGGCGTACTGGATTATATTTGGTATACCAACAATACCTTGGACGTCCTGTCTCTGCTTGGACCTATTGAGGAGAGCTACCTAACAAGAGTGGTTGGATTCCCCAATCCTCACTTCCCGTCAGAGTAAGTCTATTTGATACCCAATGTCTTGTTTGTCTTCATTTTGCTGATAAGTTACCTATTTTTTTTTTCCACTAGTCACATCCCCATCATGACCGAATTACGCTTTAGACCATCACAACGAGAAGCAGAAGAAGCAGACTTTGGCTTCTCCTCACGGCGTTACAATAACAACAATAATAGATCCAAAGGGAATGAAAGCATAGGTAGACCAAAATAAAAAAAAAATATGAAAAAAAAGGGTCGTCCGGTCTTTCAGCACGCTTTGTCATACGAATTGTGTCGCAATGACAGTCATATCAGAATTGTAATGTATCTTGGGAAAAGGAGATGCTAGAATCATCCCCACAGCTGACAATTCTGCTCTACTGTTTTGGATACTGCGACAGTATTGGAGTCATCAATGCGGGACAAAAAACTGCTTCGAAGAGTAGCTTATTATCGTATGGAAACAAAAAAGACGGAGCTTTTGTTGGCAAAGAGGCTGTACTTTGTCTTGGATCTGCGCCATCAGCACGGGTTCTCTCTTGAACTTCTCCACCATCATTGTTCAACTTTACGTTGCCTCTTACGAGTCATCTTTTTGTGGCCACTGCGAAGGATTAAAACATTGAATTAACCATAGTTTTCCTTTGGGCGTGAGAGCTTTTCGGAGCGGTCCTGCAGATATTGCTTCTTGGAAGTCGGAGAGAAGACAGCCTCCATGACTATAATTCTGTATGCCGCGTCCATTTCAAATGAATTTGAGATATCAATCACATCACTCCGGTCTAATTCCAGTATTCACCACTCATGAAGGACAGGTCCGATTCAAGTTACACATTGAACTGTTCTTCTATTTGCTCAAAATTTCCCTTTTTCTCGCTTGGCTTGTAGTACTGCTTTTGTTTTGTTTTTACATTCATTCTGCTTATTGGCGGTAATGCTTCCAGTTTTCTTTTTTCTTTTTTTTACCCATGCTGGCATCTGCTATGTATCTGCGGCTTGGGAGCTCCTGCAAACTAGGGATTACCTTGAGTAGGTTGATATCAGAACTCAATGAGGTGATTTTGTGCTAAGCGACTTTTTTTTTGGTATTCTGCATATCCGCTTCTATCCTCATTGTTACACTACCTTCTTTCCTTTACTCTGCAAATTTGTGATTAGAGAAGTATGTTCATATGATACTTGCATGGCGTTGTTTGAGAGCTCCTGTATGTGTTATTTCGACAGCTTGGTATCGTATTCTCGGTATGACATTCTTTTTACTTTTTAGTATTGCCGCAACAGTTGCCTGGATGATTTCTATATTTTCATCACCACAAATTAGGAATTGGTGTTGCCCATTTTGCGATTTTTTTCACATCGGCTGCTTGTTTTCTCTTTGTTTATCGTACAGGATAAACTTTAAACTAGATATGCTGTTCCTATGCTCGAAAATAATATGCTTGAAGCTAAGAAAAGAAACCCCCGGAGGCTCATCCACTGCTGATCCTGGAGCATGCATGCATATGCAGCACAAAAAGGAAAAGGACAAGAAGACATAAAGAGTGAGTGTGTGTGTGTGTGCGAGAGAATGAGAAAATAAAGGAAATAGAATGAGCAAAAAAAAAAAAGAAGGAAATAACTATCGAATTTCACGATAAAATGACAAGCCTATTTTTAAGCTGCATCCAGATGTTCGTTCTCCTCTTCATATTCGCCTTCTTCAAGTTCAGTATCCTCAATACTCGCTTCCTGATATTGCTGGTACCTAGAAAATAAATGCAAAAGAAAAAAAAGATTATTCTTATGGAGATGCCGCATGCATACGAAAACCCGATTTCTTACTCTGACACAAGATCGTTCATATTGGATTCAGCCTCCGTAAATTCCATTTCGTCCATGCCTTCGCCTGTGTACCAATGCATGAACGCTTTACGTTTGAACATGACGGTAAATTGTTCGTTGACACGCTTGAATAACTCTTGGATAGCCGTACTGTTGCCAATGAAGGTACCGGACATTCGCAGGCCGACCGGAGGAATGTCACATAAGGAAGTTTTCACACTGTTTGGAATCCATTCGACGAAATAGGATGAATTCTTCTGCTGCACCGCCAACATTTGATTTTCAACTTCTTTTGTCGACAGGCGACCGCGGAAAATGGTGGCTACCGTAAGATAACGGCCGTGACGAGGGTCTGAGGCGGCCATCATGTTACGCGCATCGAACATTTGTGCGGTGAGTTCGGTCACGCTCACATTGCGGTATTGCTCCGAGCTGAGGGCTGTCAACGGAGCAAAGCCTACCATGAAAAAGTGAAGACGAGGGAAAGGCACCATGTTGACGAATAACTTGCGAAGATCCGAGTTGAGCTGTCCTGGGAATCGCAGACTGGTGGATACACCTGACATGACAGCAGAAACGAGTTGATTCAACTCGCCGTAACCAGGATTGGTCAACTTGAGAGTGCGGAAACAGATATCGTAGAGAGCTTCGTTGTCAATACAGAATGTGGCGTCGCAATTTTCCACCAGTTGATGGACCGACAACACGGCATTGTACGGTTCGACGACGGTATCGGATACTTTGGGTGACGGTACCACAGAATAGGAACACAACATGCGGTCAGGGTACTCTTCGCGGATCTTTGATAACAACAGGGAACCCAAACCAGAACCGGTACCGCCACCCAAAGAATGGGCCAACTGGAAACCTTGCAAGCAATCGGTATGCTCAGCTTCTTTACGAATGATGTCAAGCACCGAGTCGACCAGTTCGGCTCCTTCCGTGTAGTAGCCTTTGGCCCATGAGTTACCAGCACCGGATTGGCCAAAGATGAAGTTGTCTGGTCGGAACAGCTTGCCATAGGTACTTGCTCGAATAGAATCCATGGTGGCCGGCTCCAGGTCCACAAGCACCGATCTGCAAGCCATCCCTTCGTTAGCCAACTGACTTTTTTTTTGTTTGGCATGTGTTAAAAAAACGCATACCTTGGGACATATTTGCCTGGGGAACCTTCATTGTAATACACATTGATACGTTCCAACTGCAAATCGTTGGTACCGGCATAGGCACCGGTGGGATCAATACCATGCTCTTGACTAATGGTTTCCCAGAATTTTTGACCAATCTATAAAAAGCGTATTAGTATACGTTCATGATGACATAACCGGGTTACTTGCCTGATTACCACACTGGCCTGTAATTCACAAAGAAAAAGCGAAGCAATAAAAAGATAAGAAAGGAGTAGAACGGCTGAGTTCCAATGAAATAGGAAAAGCGGCGTTCTTTATTACCTGCTTGAACGTGGATGATCTCTCTCATGATGGCCTATCGGTTTGGTTAAAGTATACGAAAAAAGAGGGGGAAAAGGTAAAAGGTTAAAAAGAGAGGTTGAAGAAAAAGGAGACCTGAAACCTTTTTATATGTCAATTTTTTCCTATTGGAAGCAAAGCATGAACCTCCATTATTTCTTTTTGTAGTGTGTGTCAAAGGCGTTCGGGGGGTGAATTGTGCGTTATGTATACCAGTGTGCACTGCGGCATGTTTGTCCCAGTGGTCACTGTCCGATGCCTGTATCTGTGAAAAAACCGAATTTTTCCTGTATCACAGCCTCTCCGAAAAAAAAAAAATTAAAAAAAAAGATCATCATCCTTTTAAAGATATGCATGCACGACTCTATGGTTTATTTGCGCGAAAACACACGATACATTCTCGAAATGGCAGTGTAAACGGTTTGGGTGATAGGAAAAAAAAAAAGTAAATAGGGATAACAGGTTTAAATATACAAAATACAGTAATATACAATCAAGCATAATCAATATGAGATAAAAATCTAAGATAACGAGGTCCACACACATCTGCGCGTGCCAGAAAGAGATAAGAGAGAGAGAGAGAGAGAGAGAAAGGGAAAAAAAGACAAGAGAGAGAGGGGTTGGAGAGAAAGGAAAGTGATTATATATGTGTTCTATGAGCACATTAAAGCAAAGCGGGTGGTACGAAAGGGGCAACGGAGACAACAACAAAAAAAAAAGCAACAAAAGCATCTATCTTTTCGGGGGGGGAGTAAACATGGTCGAATCAGAACAATTCCTGCAAGTCCTTCAGTGTCACCACACCTCGCCAGCGACGATCATCATCAGTGACAGGTAAGAGAGGGAGGTAGTTCTTTGGATTATGGTCAATCATTCGACGCATAGCGTCCGATGCCAGATCTTTCCAGTTACACATGATAGGATTCGAGGTCATGATATTCCCTGCTTTGGCATGGAAAATATTATCCCGGGCAGACGTTTTCAGAATACGATGGATATCTCCGTGCGTGATGACACCGGCGACGGTATTAGAGTGGACATCTTGCATCACGTCTTCATCGGACGCAGCTGACGATGGTGGTGAAGGGAATAATTCTTCCGTCGCCTCGTCTTTCAAAACGATTACGCAGCCGCCTTTGGGGTATTTCGTCATTTCCATAATCACTACGTCCAAGGAAGCGGAGGACATGACCGACGCAACGTGGTCTGCAGGGACCATGGCATCCCGCACCTTTAATAGTAGTCGTCTGCCAAGGGTCCCGCCGGGATGGTTCAAGGCAAATCCGGCCGTATCAAATCGTCGAAGCTTCGCTAATGATAACGCCAGCGCATCGCCCACCGCCAATGCCAACGTCGTGGAAGAAGTGGGAGCCGGAATTTCGCCACCGGCTTCTCGCACCGCAAACCCGTCAAGCCACGCTGCACATTCTCGGGCCAATTTACTGTTGGGATTGCCGCCTAACCCTACGACAGGCACCTTGCGGTGCTTTAAACTTGGGAGGAGCATCAATAATTCTTCAGTATTCCCGGAAAAGGATAAAGCGAGCACCACATCATTGGCTTGCACCGTTCCTAGGTCTCCATGTAAGGCTTCTACTGGATGCAAAAATGTTGCACAGGTTCCTGTGGATAACATGGTGGCCACAATTTTCTCGCCGATTTTGCCGGATTTACCCACGCCCGTCACCACGATTTTGCCTCCACAATCCAAGGCACGGAACATGAGGTAGATGGCTTGCTTGTATCCATCTCGCGAAACAGCATTCATTTGTAATCGAGTTGCCGCCGCTCGAAGTGCTTGCGCTTCCTCCATTAACACATTGGCAGCATCGAGGATAATGTCGTCGGTCGATTCAATAATCATGGTGAACCGAACAAAAAGAAAGGGAATAAAAAAAAAACTGTAAATTGAATTACAAACGAATTTGTTATCGAGAAAAAAAATATGAGGCATTTGGAAGATCGATCAAATTACATTCAGTTTCCAAAAATAAACCCGTCACATTGAACCACACGGATCTCGATATGTGCAAGGTCGCTTGAATCTGATATTGAACAAAAAAAGATCCTCAGTTGCCTTGACAGAGGGTTCTTCTATTAAATATATTGAAAATTCATGCCATTACACGTGTCCACGGTGCTATGAATCATACGTATCAGCATGGAAACATCGATGTAGTCATTGTTTCGGTGGATGTCGATATCTTTTGCCCAGCCATTCAGGGAAAATATTTTATCCATTCATCTCGACTTGTTAGAAACCACAAAAAAAAAACCCAGTCATCCATTCCAAAGATGGAAATTGCCCTTTATGGAAATGTGTGACTTGGTTTGACCAAAAAAAAACACTATAAATAGTGCTAGAGAGGATTTATCGCTATAAAAACGGCGCTCCTTTTCCGCTTTTCTGATTCTTTTCTTGAAGGTGAGCTTTCAGACCTCTGAACCCCTTCCTTAAATTGTGATATATTTTGCTTGCTTGATGATTATGAAAAGCAATCTTTCTTTCTTAATCTGTGATGGTGCAGCATTTTGACTCTTACGAACAATAAATGTTCTTCCCATGCATAACTAATGAAATCTCGTCTTTTTTATTCCATCCTTCTTTTAATTGTTCTGGTCTATACTCGATTGATAGCTTCATTTGTTCACCCATCGTTCCTGCGTCGTTAAAAAATGTCCAACGCTATTGTGGTGAGTTCCATTTCCTTTGTTTTTCCAAGCTTCCATTCCCATGGCTCTTTTTTTTTTCGTTTGATGGCAAGATTGTCTGAATCTTTTTACTTTCTGTAGTCCAATGTCTATCGTTACGTTATTGACGATGTGATCAACCAAGTTCGTGGTGAATTTGAAGACATGGGCATCGATGAGGCCATCTTGCAAGAACTGCAGCGGGTAAGCGGTTTTTTTCTTATAGTGCTTTTTGGGCTCTTTTTCTCTGGACTGTTGGTGTTGTTGGATGCTTACAGAGTCGAAAATAGTCATGGGAAACAAAGGTGGCTCGGTCGCGAGTAGCCAACTTTGGCTTCACGGAAGAGAATTTCTATGATGAAGAGACCGATAATCATACAAATATGAATATGGGCTCTGCACCTGATGGCATGTCCTCTATGCAGTATCCTTCTGTAAGTGCTTGACGACGAGCATGACGAGATATTCGGTGGAAACAATGGGATATGGGATAGCTAACTCGAGTTTTAGACATATAATCAGGGGGCTGCTGCAAATTTAGCATCATTAGCTACTGTTGGAACAAGCATGCGAACGCCCATCAAACAAGAGCCATTAACAAATGGTGTGATGCGACAGCAAGGTTACGCTTTGCCTCCACAAAACGCTCAAAGACCTATGCCGCAAGCCAACAATAACCAATATCCAATGATGCCACCGCCCATGCCAACGTCACAACCATTGCAAGTTCAATCATCAACGCCACAACAGCATTCGCAGTTATCCCAGCAACCATCCCAACAGCCACAACAGACATCATCTAATCCCTCTTCCTTGCAAAATTTACAATTGCCCGGTTCAGCGCGACCTAATATCCCTCAAAATGACGGTTTGAATGATGACATGACAACGGAAGTAAGTGACAATAGAGTTGTACTCGAGAGGACCGTATACTGACCCTTTTTTTTTTGATGGGTCACAGCAAATTGATGCTCACATTGCTGATATGATCATGAAGAATGAAGCGGATGATGAACAATCCACCATTTCATGTTCGGCACATTGGTCAACTGGCGAACCTATTGAGCTGAGCTCACTACCCGACCATGTACAAGAACTCTTGCGTGATGCGAAAGCAAGGGCTATCAAAGCAGGCGCTATTCGCTCCAATACAAGAATTCCACAACTGGATGGTGATGCCGGTAACGTACGTATTTGGGCAAGGAAAAAAAAAATTGAAAAAAAAGGAGAAACAACAAAACGATACGGTCTATTCATTGTTTTATAGGATGAGGATGAGATCAATTCCGATCTGGACGATTCCGATGATGCGGATGATGATGCGGAGGGTGGTGAGGAAATTGAGCACATCATCCTGTGTCTATACGACAAGGTAAAAAGCCAGTTTGCACTAGGGTCAAAATACGAGGGAATTGAACGATTGATGATTTGACCATTGTTTTTAGGTAACACGCACAAAGAACAAATGGAAGTGTATCTTGAAGGATGGCATCATGTTGGTCAATGGACGTGACTATCTATTCCATCGCGCCAATGGGGACTTTGAGTGGTAGATTAGGAATTAGCCATCTTATGCTGTATAAAAAAAAAAGACTCGGAAAGACAAATCAAAAAACAAAAAAAAACAAAGGAAAAAAAAAGAAAAGCAATAAAATCACTATCGCCCTGTTTATCACTATCCTTTTTTATCCCACCATGACTTTTTGTTTTTCCTACTTTCCATCCCAGGTATAATCATGTCGTCCTTTTTATATGTATGGGTTTATCCAAGATCCCGTTATTTGACCCTTTGTAGTAACTTGCTTTTACCTTTAATGATGGGTCATATCCAATAAAATGCCAATACTGTTTGTGATAGCCAGTCTTCAAAAAGACTACGGCAGACCCATCCGAGGTTATCGTTCCTTTATCTAAATTCTCATCGAACATGATGTCAAAATAAAAAGACAGCATCTCATTGTTGAAAGACGTTGGAGCGAGCTTTTCTTTATTTCTTCCATTGTGCCAGGGGATCTAAACTACTGAATGCGTTGGAGCGAGAGAGGCTGTCATCGGCTGAAGTAAACTCTGTAGAAAATCATGGCTGAATTATTATCTGTGTCTTCTATTTCCTCGATAAGAGAATAAAAGACGCTTACCTCCCCATAACGCGTTGGTAGTTGACGATTTTTGAGGCTGCAAGGATTGCGGTCGTGGTTTTTGGGATCCTACTTTTCCATAGTTGTATGGTGAAGCATTGGTCGGTTGATTCGCGGAAGATGACTTGTTGGGGTGATCAGAGAGAGTGAGATCCCGTAGTGCGGCATAAGGATCGAAAGCGGACACGGGCGTGAATGATTTATTCTCGGATTTGACAGTATGGGGAGTTGATCCAATGGATGGTTTCGACAATGAACTTTGAAGCGTTTGTGGGGAATTCATACTAGGTGAAAGCGGGGTCGATGTTGTAGGTGAATTGGGAACGAGTATACCGCCAGTGTAGGTCGCTTTATTGACAATGGGAGGTGAATCGAGGCCGGCAAGTTCGGAAAGGAAGCTATTGGAGGCAAAGGTAGGTGAAGTCATTTGACTCGCTGCACGATTCATTACAGATGATACAACTGGGCTCGCAGACGATCGAGGTGAGGTAGGACCCGATTGAATCGAAGGAGACGGAATAGAAAAGGAACCGCCACCTAACACAAAAACTCTTTAGTCAGCATGCCACCCCCTCCCCAAAAAAAAAAAAAAAGAAATGAGCCAAGAAAAGGTTGGATATGTCTTACCATAACCAAAAGCGAAAGGTGCTGAATGAGGTACTGGCGATTGATTCTGTAATAAATATGCTTTCATGAGCGATCCCGCTTTTTTTTACAGCTTACATAATCTCAAGATGATCCTTGAAATTATTATTTTTTCAAAAGGCCACCGATAAAGAAAAAAAAACCAGCTGCCTACAAGAGAAATAAATAGAACGCACCTTATCCGATACCCTTTCAGCATGGGGAATGATCTTTAATTTCTCTGGAATCTGGCGTACTGTCTGTCCACCTGGAGTCATGGCGAGAGGCGTGTTATCCTCGATCCAGGAAGCGCTCGGTTGTGGTGAAGGGCGAGTCGACATTTTTTCGGGGCTTTTAGACTGTGGAGGGAAATACGATGTTGACGCATTTTGATGGTCGGTAGGCAATGGCGGGGTAGGAACACGTGGTCGACGTACACCATCCTATTCTAACATCATTAGACCCACTGAAGAAACAAACTCTACCCGTATTTATCCTCGTATGTGTACCTCTGTAAACATCTGTCTCACCAGTGCTTTGACGAGTTCCGCGTGTTCCTTTAGTTTTTCTCGGTTCAGCCACTTTTGCTCGTAATATTTCTGACGCATGAAAAGGCGGACATCGTTATCTGTTTCAGGCTCCGTGGTCGACGAGTTGTAAGTGCTCAACCAGATACGGCGAGCGATCTCATTGCCACCCTGCTGAATCGCCACCACTTCCGGTCCCGAAAAAGTACTGGCGGAGATGGACTTGACACGATGACCTACTTCACGCCTAAAATCCCAGAACATGAGCCGGTAAGACGAGATGAATCCCTATCAAATCCTGGACATACTTACACCAACCCGGAACATCTGGCGCAAACAAAAGTCTGTATGCTTACATTGATGAAAAAAGGACTCTGTACCGGGAAAGCATGAAGGGTCAGTGAAAAGGTTCTCCCCCTGATTCATTATACGACGGGTACCTTGGTAGGGCAATCGAAGCACTTTTTATTTTCAGGTAGTCGTAAAAGGTCACGGACTTTTCTGTGAATGGTACATTTTAAAAAATGCCTGCTTGGTCTGCTGTATGGATGAGTGGAAAAGCGTGATGTAGAAAACTTACTGCAAGTTTTTCTCTTCCTGCTTCTTGGTGAGTATATGCGACATGACGATGAGAAAAGGAAGAAACAAAGAATACATTCGGTATCACCTCTGGATTTTTCTGTTACAGTGGCTTGTGTCTCCTGCCTGAGCTTTTACTGTCGGTCCCTGTGCCTTGTTACCAAAGAACTGCGGTTGCTGCTTTTGGAAGTTTTTTTTTTCTTTTTCGTTGCACCATTTCGCCATCGTATCATGCTCAAGACATTGAAATAATTTTCATCCCATGTTACATTGCTGAGCTTTTTTTTTTCAAAAAAGGTACATCTTTACATTTTCTTTCCTATGTCTTTTTCAAAGAGTGCTTTAAAGTAACAGTCTTTATATTATTATGCCTAGCAAGTGATATGCTTAAATCCTTGATAATGCCAAAATTGGGCACATCTCGATGTGTGGAAAAAGAAGTATATACTAGAAGCTTTGTTGCATGTAGCTCGATGATCTCAAATCACATTACAATACAGTGCCAGAAAATCGTATTACAAGATTCATTGATGACCCCTCTAAAACCGTTCACAGTTGGGAAATTTTGGTACGCCCAATCCTGAAGAGTTGTGTATTGTCAACCGTCACGAGAAGGAAAATACTCGAATAACGAATGTTATTTTTATAACGAACGACTCGCGCACGAGGTTTATTTATAGGTCAGTGCATTGGGTTTATTTCTCAGCCCCTGTTCACCTCGATCAAGCACGTGCGCTTGGTTCACCTTATGAACGTCTGGTAGGGCTATTATGGATCTATAGAATAGGGGGAGTGGATGAGGAGAACTTTTTTTCCTTTATCATTTTACAGAAGCAATATCTCTGTTCAAACCATGTCGTTGTCATCATTTGAAGAAACCGCTATTTATAGAAATGTAGTGTAACGGATTATTGAGCAAAAATGCCAAGTAAAATTCATTGCAACTTTTTTTGCTAGGTCCCCTTTACTTCAGTGATAGCAGATAGCGTTCTCAGCGCTTGCCTCAATCTGTATAAATTTGTTATTTGCTGCATCGCATCGATGTTTCTATTGTTTCCCTATCGTTTTTGTAAGCGACCACAGAGGCGAATCATTGTTAACCGAGGTTATTTGTTCTCCTCCTTAACAAAAAAAAAAAAAAAAAAGGTGTAGTCTGTTCCCATCGCATCGATGGGAAATGTGTTGCTGACTTGTGTGTTCCGCCCAACCATCGATGGATTTGAATTGTTAAAGTATTTCTCGATCATGAAGAATAACTCGGACTATATCTACAGAATGCACAACTTGGAGTCTTTTCGAATAGAAGATGGAATATATTCATGCAGTATCAACATGAAGATACGCATCATTTGGGCACGCGTCAGTCATTTCCCTTTAAATTCATAGAACTCGCTTACAGTTACTCGATGTCAGTATACAGTATATAGTATTTAGCACTTTCATCAAAAGTTTGGTGCTGAGGTCAAGCAAAGCAAATCAACCAACGAAGCAGGTCACTTTATGCGACTTCTTTTTAAAAAAGCTGAATGGATTCACAATAATGAGCACCACTCGAACCCGAACCGACTATTGACGTGACAGAACGACCAAAAAAATTCCAAGCGACGATTGACACGTCGTATGAGCTCAATCAAAAATATTTTTTGATTGACGGTATAAACTCGCAATATCTGCTCGGATTTCATATACATTTTGGAAAATGGGAACAACATATATATTCAACTACAAACTAAAAGTTTGATGGCAGAATGAACAGTCACAATCAAGCTTGACGACATCTTGGAAAAGATGGTTTCTTTCATGAAAATTCAATAGTTGGCTAAAAGGATATATTTTTTGGTTGAATCCAATACCAAAAAACGTCATATTACTCACCTCGTTGACATGTCTTGATACATATGTAGAGGATACAAACCTCTGTGGATGTTCTTCTTGGATAAAGACTTTTCGTTCGATTCGCTCAAGCATATGGTACATCCGTGGTACGTATAAACGCAGGCCTGCATTCAAAGTGAGATCGTCGATCGGCTTTGGCCCAAGCTGGAGGGTCTGGAAACATTTTCGATTTTCAATTCCAAGTCTTTCCTTTTCGTCACTGAAGGTGGCCAGGATGGAAGTGCAGTCGAGCATGTTTTGTCTTTCCGATTGTAGTTTGCCATGCGGCGCAGTGTGATCCTTGACAAAGGAAAAAAGGAAAAGAGTGAAAGAGAAATGAACTACAGCTTCCACCATTCAGTCATCTACTTGGGAATGTCTGCAATAGGAATTTTTGCATATTGTTTCAGCGGCAGAGCGGGTTGTGTGAGACTGCTTTACAAGTAAGCGTTTCAAATTTGTGTTCATTATCGGCGCAGCATGCATTGGAGCTGCCAATATTTCTCTTTCTCTCTTTCATTATTTTTCTTGCCTATTTTTACCCTGCGCCGCATGGCTAACCGTAATCGAACAGGAAAAAAACGCGCGACTACACCTCCATCATCCGGTATAGAAAACACTATTCGGATTCACCAAAAGCTGTCTGAACATTCTTTGTTTTTCCAGATCCAAACCCAACCTTATCTGACGACGACTTCCAACCACCGCTGGTAATACCAAAATATAAAGCAAGGGCCAAGACCGTTCACGCAAGAAGAAGAAAAAAGTGACGGAAGCGAGGGTAAGACTTCAGAATATCATCGTGTAACGCCATCTCACTCCTGCATTTGACCACTTACAGCTCCGACGTCCGCCCAAGGAGGTAGATAACATAACTTGCATCCGATTTGTTTCCTGTGCTAAACTAAAAAACTCATGATTTTCAAACATGTAGGCGAAGCATCGTCATCTGCTACAAACAGAATCAAGAACGAGATCAAGTTCGAGCATGTCAACGCAAAGCGTGCTGCTAAGCAAGAAGCGAGTGGCGATATAGCAGTTTGCTCATCATGTGGTCAATCTGGACACGGCCGTTCTTCCAACAAAGCATGCCCAAATTACCGTCCCAAGCGGATTCATGCCAGTGAACTCGAGCGAACATCGATCATCAAGACGTCCCTCAAGAATATATGCAAATGTCCACGTTTTATTGGTGCCGTACAGCGAGCTGCTGAACATGTTCGTAATGTCACATTTGTTGCGTCTCTTTTCGTGAATTATCATATGTTGCAAAGTGTTTCCGTGCACGAAAGACCAAATCACCACAGATGGGACAGATGTTCAGTTCATATTTAAGAAGCCGAAGCGGCCAAAACAAAAAACGCCGCCGCTCACTCCCCACTATGTCCGAG
This sequence comes from Radiomyces spectabilis, assembly GCF_025331425.1. NCBI lineage: Eukaryota > Fungi > Mucoromycota > Mucoromycetes > Mucorales > Radiomycetaceae > Radiomyces > Radiomyces spectabilis. The sequence continues at coordinate 1,368,871 of NW_026251934.1, read as the reverse complement.
CAAATTTGACCAATGCCACAGTTTGCGATGTTGATCCCGGGGTGAGTGATGCCTTTGTTACCTGTGGGTGGTTCTGGCGATGAACCCCATCAGTGCCATTCAAACGACCCACCAGAAACCCGAATACCGATGACAGCAAGAAATCGGCGTCCAGTAGCAAGTAGCTTACCGAAAGGCATTGGGTTACTTGTTCTGCCACACACTACCCTCCTATCTTGGTTTTCAACCACCAAATAAAATTTTAAAAAGGATCTAGGCTGAGTCTCAACTATGACAGAGGAATGGAAAGTCAGCATCATTGGAGTTTCCGAAACAGACAAGAATACAGAGGTATAGTTTCTGCGTCTGTACCTGTATAATAGTCGCCAGCTCGGCTTGCATCAGATCGGCATTGCTACTTTCACAGAGCAACCCCAACCTCTGTTTTCCATTGGCTATGGAATTAGCTTCAAAGGTTGAGAGCAACAGGCCTGAACGCGTCCTCATGCCGTATATCATGCTAGTTTTGAACACTTTTCGATCATGAGAATCATCAAGTGGAGCTAAAATGCGCAATAGGAGCAAATTAGTAGAATAATCAAAACTCACAGTAATGAAACTGCGAGATTCTTATTATCACTGTATCCTAGGTGCGGTTGGCATGGGTGAACGAAGCATCTCTGTATCAGGACCTTTGAAGCCCGTTTGTTATGGCAACAATAGTGTGCTAGAGTATTTTTACGCAAGCAAACAGAACTTTACTGTTGTCGCGATCCGGCCCCATCAACAAGTAAATTCTCTGCATTTGTAGTGAGCACGGTCCTTGACTATGATTCCAACAATTTACGATGATGCACCCACTCATTTGATATCCTTGTTATTGCATGAAATTCCTGCAATAATCCTGTAGTTGTTTGATTCTGTGTGATGATGCTACATAGAAATCGGGACAATGTAGCATGCTCCTGTGATCTCTTGTAGCGCCTTAGAAGGCAACCACACAAACCTCATAACTACAAAATTGCCATATAAACCGCATAATTACCACGAGCGTCAAAAGCTTTGCAAGTGTTTTTGTTTTTTGTTTTTTGTTTTTTTTTGGCTGTATCTATGCAGCATAAATCAAATAGATACCTGCCAGCATGACCTTGGCAGTTTTCTAATTTGAATAAACTGATAAGGCAACAAGCAATATGATGCCATTACATTCAGAAAAAGGGATTGTTGGTTTGCGCAAGGTTTTCGTGAACACTAGGTTTTGTCCCGTTTGGAAGCGACATTTAAAATTTCAATATTATATAGGTTGCACTAACGGCATCGTAGCGAAGCTCCAAAGATGGATCGCTCCAAGAAAAAATTAGCCATTGCCATTCAATAAGGGTAAAGGGGTATCTTTAATGGAAATTTTCCTGTAACCATCAACCAGATATGACAGATTGACCGCGTCTCAAGCGTTGGTGCTTCCTATTGCATTGCTGAAAATGATAGCAGGTTTGCGCTACCCACTATCATTGGACGGCACCTCCAAAGGAGCTTTCTCATTCTATTGGTACATGTTATTTTCCGGCGAGAAAGCTGTTACAATAATAATTTTGCATGCATTGTGTTTAAGGTTCATAAAACGACATCAACATCGGTACCCTAGAAAATATGGTAGGCTTGAAATTCATTCTTTTGGCGAAACCCTGATCCCATAATCTAACAATTTATCTTGGGGTCCCGTTCCATTCCAAAGGGCCTGATCTGTCATCCAGCACGCAACACCTTGCTGACCATGTCTCAGCTACACGCTACGCGTTAAAAATCGCAATGGGTTTCCCACTTTTTATTTTTATTTTCAGCACGCCTCTACGCAACTTTTAGCCGGCCCAAACTGAAAATATGGTGTTGTTGTGTCATCTCTACCCAAAGGGCCCACAAGAAGCTTGCACGCATCCAAGACAGATGTCTTTGAGCCTTTTCTCGTTTTTGTACAATCGCTCCTGCAAATTTAGCGGTATCACCACAGCTTGCATTTCGAGCTTTCTTGCTAGAAATATATGTTTTCAGTGTATACCAACAAACCAGCAGTTTTGAGGTATATGGTAAAAATCTAGATGCTTTGTTTGTACTGGCTAATGTATTTTGAAAGCAGGGCTCTTGCAAAAAAAAAAAGGGGATAACACAAATAAAAAAAAACTGTGCCGATTTCGGCACACCTAAAAACTGCTCAGACCCAAGCTTTGGCTTTTCCTGAACCGGTAGCTCTATAAGCAGCAGGAATCTTTGTTGGGTAAAATCGATAAAGTTACACTAAGCAAACTAAGAATATCTTATTCATTATGGAAAGATTACCGGTTCTCTCGACTCTCTACGGGAAGACACAACAAAGACAATCACTTGTGCCAAAACAGTTCGGTATTAATGGGTGGAAATGAAAAATGAAACTGTTGGACTCTATCCAACGCGCCCTCTTTAATAAGATATAATATTCAACCAACCTTCGAAGAAGTTACTAGTTTTAAAAGTCATCCATAAAAAATTCTTACGGTGGGTTTATAGGGACGTCTTACGCAAGAGGCGAATTCTGGTTTTGGAGATTGTGGTCAATTTTGATTTTTCGAGTTTGTCGATATTTAAGAATCTCTGTTTGATAGCGGCATGAGTCGGCGTCCTAACGAGGGGCCGTCCGCGGTGTTCATTGTGTCGTAAAGTATAATGGAGGTATAAATGGAAGAAGAGGTAAGTGATATGATAAAAAAAAGAAAAATCCGGACGCCCTACTGTGTTTGATGGTTGGTCAGTCACGCAGAAACATTTGATGATTTTGTGTCAGGATTTTCCACTATGCGACCAATCCAAAAGTGGTTGGGACGCCCTTACTAGAATTTTTATTATTTCAAAAAACGCATACATGAAGGTTTGTATTGGACGCTTGAAAACTACTGTTAACGAGGTGAGCTCACCTGCAGTTGCTCCTCCAGGCTCACAAATGCGACAGTGACTATCCTTGATTTACTACATTCAAACTGCCTGAAATGTAACCTCATCTTAAGCGAATATTCTCTTTGACATCGTCATAAGACCAGTTCTTCTCCAGAGGCTTATGGACAGCCTCTTGTACAGTATAAACAATCGAAAAGCTATGAAGGACAAGATCTTCATCGATTCAGATCTATACTCACTAGATTTAATATTTAGTTCAATATCACAGATCTCAAGCTGTCATTCTCATTATCAATACAAAATACCTAATTGTTCTGTGTCCAATAAACTTACTTTCGTTATTATATTAGTCCGATCTGGAAGACTTGTTCAAAGGTCAGGCTGAATATCCAGGTCGAAGGAATCGGATCCTCTGCTTGCATTAACGCCACTGTGTGATCCAAAGCCACTTTCCTATGATATTCTGCTGTCACAAAGAAGTCGAGTTTTAAGACTCAAGTAATTCCCGAAAGCTTGCTCATCAATGTTACCTACAAGTCCAATACAGAAACAGACATTCGTGAACATACATCGTTAGCACTAGCAACATTAGAGATCGCCAGGATGCTTATACTAGGGAAGAAAAAGGAGCATTGTATGGATGGGTATTCACAGCTAATTGACTTCTTTCACCACGAGAGAGAATACACGATTATCCAGGTTTTAGAGCTGGATCCGGAACCGCAAAGCGGAAACCACCGATGTATCATAATCGGATCCGACAGTGACAGTATTACTTTGGGACATTGATTATCAATTTTTTTTTCTTTAAAAAAAGTTATTTTATGATGTTAATCGAGAGGTTATAGATAAATTTTAGTGGGCAAGCACTTACAAATTATATGAAAACAAATTTCGTGATAATAGTGTGCTGGAAATAAAGCTGAAGTATGACAGGATGAGCGGATGAAGGAAGAGAGAAAAAAGGTATAAACAACATGCTTTGCTGCTCACCATAAGTGGCAATAGCAAAGTTGTACGTTGTTACAATAATTCATCTTTGCGACTATGGCCGCTGATTCTGCTGCCCTGATTTTCCCCATACGCCTTTTCCTGCGGCTGTGTTTGGTTTTTTCACCTGCCGCCTTACCATTTTCTATTAGCCGATTCATCATTTTCCATTGATCAGTCAACCAAGAAATAAATAGCCTCATATTTTCAATCCGAAATAAAAAACAATTATTATGATTTTTTTTTGGCACTCTATCATTGGGCAACCATGGTCATGTGTCATGACAACTTCTTTTATACTTGGTGGCCATGTATGCAAGCAACAAGATTTTGCTGGCAAACAGGCTGTTCGAAATCAAAAATCTTCGCAGAATCCAGAAATAATATTATTGATTCCCGACCTGGTAGGAGAAAGATGATGTTTTGAGATGGGGTAAAAATATCAAGAAGTCATCGAGACTGAAAAGATGACTTTTATCTATATAATTAAAATCTTTGAAAAATTAGCGATTTTGTAAATCACACGATCTACACTAAGTTATCAAGACCTGTTAAACCTTTTTTTCATCTTTCAACCATGCCTCGCTGCCCACTTTCACGATAATAGGCGAAACAATCAGCAGCAAGATGCCGTTTGCGCCAGTTGTGGTTAAACAGAGCATCGTCGCCGTTTACATAAAATGTGAGTGGAGCTCTTTTTTGAAGAAAGGTGATTGACGATACGACGATCTGGTGTTTTGTAGCATCATTTAATTTGGGTTATCTGTCAGTTATACTGTATATGCCCTTTCATTCTCTTCAGTAATCGAATGATACATGGAGCAGATATGCTTCGATCTGTGTAGCTCATCATTCATGCATCAGTGAGGTGACTATTGTTTCATCCATGGAAAATCACATATTTTTGTCCGAATTTTTTCTTCTTCTTTAGTTTTGCATCTCTTCTGTTTGCCTGGAAATCCCTCACTATCATTGCATCCATCATCCATCATCCAGACTATGGCGTGTATCTGATCCGGTCGATTCGATTATTATGAAAAAAGGTACCTTTTGTGTGATACGACTATCCGTTTTTCGACAAGAAAAAATTTACCTGTCCTTTTTCTCTATTCTGTCTTTAGCTTTTGGTTTTCTCTCCGGTTTTCTTTTGCCTGGCAAGCCATTCAAGCCATCCATCCCTCCAAAACCTTTCTACTTTGTTCGGGCACCAGATTGTGGCCAATCCGGTTTTTGTCGTCAAAGGCATCGTCGGTGGTGTGACTCTCTTTTTCATCAGGAAACGCTGACGCGTCCTCCCCAGGTTCCTCTCATATGGATTGCTGCCCGTGGTATCGCCTTCGATATTTCTTCCCGACCATTTTATTTTGTAGTTGTAGTATGTATTTTGTATTTTAGTGAATAGTCTTCTTGCAGTCTTTTCCTCCTTTTTTTTCCCACAGGGTTTTTAGGGGGTTTTTACAGACGCACCTATTGTATTTACTTTTTTTTTTATATCTGTATCCTTTCTTTATTTCGGTCGGGAAGCCCTCGGTATCTGCTGCATCAAACATCAAAGGTAAAATATCTCAACGAAATTTGAATCAACCAAAGAGCTTACTAACTCATTTTTTTTAAATACCCAACATTCCCACACATCTTTGTAGATCTATCATAACCTTGGGCGGGACAGAACGGAGGGGGTCAATAAGTGCTGCTTTGTTCATTAAAAGTGTTTCATGGTATGCCAGAGTATTGACATTAATATACCAAAGTTCCATCAAGAGTCTCGCCCAGGTTATGCCGTATTGCGTTAGGCTTTTGTCTGACGAATGTCGCTCAATGTAAGAGTGCGGCATCCAGTAGCAGGTGGCATCCATTGCACAGCGGGTGTACGGCTTGTTACCAGTAAAGAAAGAAATCAAAAACATGAGTCATTAATCAACTTGGGCAGTCGTTACCCATTTGGCATATGTGGTGTTAGGGACATCGATAACTGAGCCAGGAAAATGACTACCTGACGGTGCTGCCTTGATCAACTTCCTTTGGAGATTTGGCTAGTCTGGTGTATTATGTCGGTGGCCAAACGGAATACCCGATTCCCCATACATAAGCCAATAAATCATTTGTTTTTGGGTATTATTTTATTTTATTTTTTATTCAGCTTTCATTGATCCGACCATGGCATAAAGTACTTGTGACCGCTTCTGATTACTTCTGATTACATCCTTTCCATTTATGGCAGTAGGAGGTAAAGATAAAAAAGGAAACAAAAATTCGCTTTTTAAAGCTCCGGACCAGAAATTTTAAAAAGCTTTGGATTATTTCTGATTGGCTACTTCTGATTACTTCTGATTACTTCTGATTACATCCTTTCCATTTATGGCAGTAGGAGGTAAAGATAAAAAAGGAAACAAAAATTCGCTTTTTAAAGCTCCGGACCAGAAATTTTAAAAAGCTTGGATTACTTCTGATTGGCTACTTCTGATTACTTCTGATTACTTCCTTTCCATTTATGGCAGTAAGAGGTAAAGATAAAAAGGAAACAAAAATTCGCTTTTTAAAGCTCCGAGCCAGAAATTTTAAAAAGCTTGGCTTATTTCTGATTGGCTACTTCTGATCACTTCTGATTACTTCTGATTACATCCTTTCCATTTATGGCAGTAAGAGGTAAAGATAAAAAAGGAAACAAAAATTCGCTTTTTAAAGCTCCGAACCAGAATTTTAAAAAGCTTGGATTATTTCTGATTGGCTACTTCTGATTACTTAAATTTTAAAAAGCTTGGCTTATTTCTGATTGGCTACTTCTGATCACTTCTGATTACTTCTGATTACATCCTTTCCATTTATGGCAGTAGGAGGTAAAGATAAAAAAGGAAACAAAAATTCGCTTTTTAAAGCTCCGAACCGGAAATTTTGAAAAGCTTGGCTTATTTCTGATTGGCTACTTCTGATTACTTCTGATTACTTCTGATTACTTCTGATTACATCCTTTCCATTTATGGCAGTAAGAGGTAAAGATAAAAAAGGAAACAAAAATTCGCTTTTTAAAGCTCCGAACCGGAAATTTTAAAAAGCTTGGCTTATTTCTGATTGGCTACTTCTGATCACTTCTGATTACTTCTGATTACTTCCTTTCCATTTATGGCAGTAGGAGGTGAAGATAAAAAAGGAAATAAAAATTCGCTTTTTAAAGCTTCGAACCAGAAATTTTAAAAAGCTTGGATTATTTCTGATTGGCTACTTCTGATTACTTCTGATTACTTCCTTTCCATTTATGGCAGTAGGAGGTAAAGATAAAAAAGGAAACAAAAATTCGCTTTTTAAAGCTCCGGACCAGAAATTTTAAAAAGCTTGGATTATTTCTGATTGGCTACTTCTGATTACTTAAATTTTAAAAAGCTTGGCTTATTTCTGATTGGCTACTTCTGATCACTTCTGATTACTTCTGATTACTTCCTTTCCATTTATGGCAGTAGGAGGTAAAGATAAAAAAGGAAATAAAAATTCGCTTTTTAAAGCTCCGAACCAGAAATGGTGACAGCTCATGTGCATCTGCGATACCTGAGTGTGTTTGATTGCATCCAACACGTTGTTAGAATTTTTCGGCTTGTTGGTAAGGCGATTGGTAAATTGCGGTAGGTAGATCAGTTTCAGTTCGTTGTAAGTGAGCACCAGATAATATATCAGATCGTAGAGTCATCAGTTTCGGCGAAAAAGACGATAATTCAGCAGTTCTATTGCTGGGATTTTCTTAATGAACTCCGTGAGCTTGTGGTTCATGGTGGTCCCACACGTCCACATTGGCCAAGCCTGGGTAAGGTCCCTTTTTTTTTTTCTCTCTCTTTTTTTCTTCTTTTTTCTAGTGCATTTTCGATAATTTTTTTATCAAGCGAAGTGGTATAACTATTGTGGAGAAGTACCTGAAGAAACTGCTGCGATTGTACTTCTTGAATAAACGGCTGCCCTTGAATAAACCGTTCAGTAATTGGTATTCCTGGTGTTCAACGGACACACCATGAGCTCGTAATTTACCGATGATCCGTATCTCCACAGCGGCAAGGCATACTGTAATTTGTTGTGACAGGATATAACATTGTTGAAATCAAAGAGCAACCTTTCTCTCTTTATGTACAGTCGGAAGGTGCCCGGCCTTTTTTACAAGGCAATGGTCGCAAAAAACGCAATGTTTCAGAGACTATTTAATTTTAACAGGAGCCAAGTTGTGGCCAAACGATGTACAAGAGTTTGAAGACTATTTTATACCAAGTGTGGAATATGTATGTTGAAAGTGTAAAAGTATAGTGACGACCGATTATAGAGAGATAAGCACAATAGTGACAAACCTAATAAGCGCGGTCCATTGTAGACTATCAATTAACGAATATTGTGGATGGTTTATTATATACAGTTTGTTGATGATGTGTTCAAGTCGATTACATACATTATTTTTAATAGAGAATCGCCTTCAAAGAAAAAGTCGAGATGGGGAATCATTGGAGGCGAAATGTCGTGATGGACTGCCGTTTCCTGCTTTTTGATGGATCAAGGATTCGGTCGTGTTGTGGATCAGTCATCGATTTCCTTTTTCCTGAATGTAGGTTGCAACGTCTTTCTGATCAGCTGGGACACAATAGTCTGGTAAACCGTAAGAACATGCATTAGTCGACCAATTTGTCCCAAATAGGATGGCAAGTCTGAGATGCACATAGGGATTTCAATTTTCGTGATTTCATACATCACATAGATCCCATCGTGCAAAAGAGTCACCAGATAAAAAAACGTGTGCCGGCCAACCGATTGGAACACCAAACATCCCTTCATATTGTTGAGATCAATAGCGTTTTTGGCGAATATGCCTAGTCGAAAGAGATACCGCGCAACCGAATAGTTATTGTTGGCTTCTATCGAAGATTCACCTCGCCGAAGCCTCGGCTAATGCCCCAAGTGACGCCGTGCAATCCAGAGACACAAGCATCTGGCCTGCTCCTGCTAATCGATATAGCAGTGGTTGCTTTTGATTCTTGATTAATTGTGGCAGTCCAACGAAATAGTGTATCCTGCAGGATGTCGTCAAATAAAGGTGCCAATGCCGGCTCCAAATACCGGGTGATGAGCTCTTGCGCCATTATTGTATCGCTAATACAGTATTCGGGTGCTTTTTGCATGATCATAGCGAACGACTTCACAATTCGGTACTCCTTCCTTGAAGTTTGACCTTTTAACCGCATCTTGATAGTCGCTTCATCTCGGTCGATTTTGTTGTTGAGCATACTCTATACTTCAACATAAGAAGCTCTATCCCAAAAAAAAATAAAAAAATAATGGAATCGAAAAGCCAAGATGCTAAACTTTTGTTCTATATAGAATTACACTATTCACATGTTTATCCAAGTTTTGAGAAAAATGGATGGTTTTTACTGTGCCGATATCGGCACACCTAAAAAAAATTCTCAGACCCAAGCTTTTGAAATACTCTATACTCCAATAATCAGAAGCCCTAACAACCAACCAACCCCCCCCCCCAAAAAAAATACCATTACAACCGAAAAGCCAAGATGCCAAATTTTTGCTTTGTATAAGAATAGACTGTTCACATATTTATCCAAGTTTTGAGAAAGGTTGGCGTTTTTACTGTGCCGATTTCGGCATAGTCGGAGCATATTCCATCCTTGAATCAACTATACACAATCTCGACAGAATGAATCGCACATCTTTATTTCTTGGAATGATATTCAAACCAGAATTCCCTCATATCCCAAACTACAGAATCATTTGGGTCTTTCTGTATATCAAGATTATTTTAAACCGCCAGCTTCAACTACAAGCAGTAAAATAAACAGCGAATATGTGCACTCATTGGTATGTAATTTGAATGATCTGACGGGATCGAAAAACATTAAAACTGTAAAAAGTAAAAACGCAGATCACACCGTTGACCAATTTCCATAGCATCCTTCCCACTTGCTTTCTATACAATGCCTTCTTGTCTTGTATGGCGTACAATACGATCGTGCGGCAGACACTAGTACAAAACCGGATTGATTATAAAGAAACCCAATGTTCGCCGATTCCAACGTCTCTTATTCAATGCCATCTCATCCAGGGCAGCGCAGCCGCCGTATTCACTGTATCGTGTACCTTGGATTGTTTTTTTTTGGGATATCACTCGATCATATCAAATGTGGCTTTGCTCATCCTCATCGCCCCATCGTTCCGACAACGTGAAAAAAAAAAAGAGTGGTGGTGTGTGCGTGTGTTGTTATTTTCAACTTGACACTCTCAAGACAAGCAACCTGCGCTTTTTTTCTCTCGTCGTCCCCGTCTAATTACCTTGTCACCATGACCTTTTCCCCATGGCGGTTATAGCATGAGCTATTGCTTAGGCAACCACTTGTTCCAACCAACCTTGTCTCGGTGCACGCTAATCTCCCTCAACATTATCGTTTTCTGCAACCCCGGCGATAATCATTCGCATTCCTCCCGCCAATAGTATTTTTCTATCAACCGGGCGTCTCATAACCGACCATTATTCGCCTGCACTTCTTTATTTTTTTTTATCTCTATTTTATTCCTATCTTTTTGGTTCTTTGTTTCCACTTTTTACGTTTATTCTTTATTACTCGTCTCTTTTTCACCTTTCCCTCCTCTTCCCCCTTCGACATTCCTTTCACTCTTGCATGGTCTCCATTTCATAAATCGCCGTCATCGGCCTTGCTTGCCTTTGACAATCCACAAGCGGTAAGTGCTCCATTCACACACACAAAGAAAAAATAATTACGTTCTCACTCTCTTCCCCAATTTCCCATTTATTTCATCAAAAATTTTTGCCATTCCATTCAATCATTCTCTCCATGTCAGATTTGAGTACTCCTTTAGAGTTCAGTTTAAATCTGTAGTTTTTTTCATTCTTTATTTCTACCATAACATGGTCATATTTATATTTTCTATCAAGATCATTTTTATGTCTACAATCTTCAGGAAGGTTCTCGTCAACTTCCTGCACGGTTTTCTATTATTCCGAAACATAACCAATCAAGAAGTATTACGGACCACTTTAATGCTAAACGGATTCGGTCTATATTTCTTCCGTTTTCCAGGCAATACCTTTGGTATGCCTCGTTCATCCATTGGTCCTTCATACCTTCTCGAAGGTTCCTCCAGACATCGATCTGCGGACGAGCCAATGCGCTGTCTTCCGTATTTGCTAAACTTTGGTATAGCAAATCTAATCGGCGCAAAAGAAGAACCGGCGTAACTGACAATACCCCCCCTCTTGCCTGAAGTCCGTCCTCGGGCTTCGTTATCGAAAGAGGCATCCGAGTCAGAAAGGTGATACTGGTCAGGAGGTGGCACGGTAGAAAGATCCATAGGGGCATCGATGGGTTCGTCCAGCGTAGGATCTTGTTCCAACGGTTCATCCAATGAGGGTGCCATCTCGGTATCGTAGGGAGTCATTTCTTTGATCGGTTCTGTCGTCTGCAGTGGAACTTCGTTAACTGCCGTGGGTTCAACGGTGTCAGCTTCGTACATAGCGGGGACATCTTCAAGTTCGGTGGAAACCACGTCGTCAGTGATGTCGGGATCGTTCATGAAGTCCAAAGCGGGTTCATAATCCGAGCGGTCATGTTCGTTAGGGTCAATCGACTGAGACATTGGGGACATCGGGTCTGTCGATATATCAGTGTCGTCGAGATCTTCATCACAGATTGTATCCTCTTGATCGATTGTTGCGTCGGGTGAATCGATAACTTCGTCAACCATAGAATTTTTGGAGTCATTTGGCAGGGCAGGTGTTTCGACGGCATCTTCAACCATGGGGTTTTCGGGAGCAACGATTTCTTGCGCATCGTGAGTGTTGGGCTCGTTCACGATGGCGTCAACCTTTTCGTGAAAGTCGTTAGATGGCGGCAAATCGCGTAATGCACCAGCAGGCCATTGGGAACGGGACGTTCGCACATCGAACCAGGGTCGCGTTTCGAGTAACTGTTCGACTGTGTTTGCTTGCTTCAGGCGATCGACATGTATCCAATCAGGTCGAACCACACCATCGAGACTTTCCAATAAATAAACATCGTTGTCGTCGTTCTTGCGTCGTACACGATAAGGTCCTTCCCATGAAAATTCCAATCCAACTTTCTGTTCCACACGCAACAAGACTAAGTCACCAATTTCGAACGTAATGGGCTTAACCGTAGCATCCCATCGAACTTTGTCACGTTCGGCTTGCGACTTCAGTTGTGTTTCGGCGTCTTGACGGGCTGATTCTAGCTTGTCCAGCTCTTCAGAAGGTCTGTTCGGGTCCACAGGAACATCAGGTCCAGCTAGATAAGGTCGTAATGGGTCACCAGGGAGCACAGGTTCTCGACCGTACACCAAGTAGAATGGGCTATGTCCAGTAGTAGCGTGTTTACGAACACGTAAGGCCCATACGGCTGCGTCCAAGTGTTGATCCCATTCATGAATTCGTCCACGCAAGTACTTGATGAGCATCGACTTCAGGGTTCCATTCAAGCGTTCGACTTTTCCGTTCGTTCGAGGATGATAAGCCGACGTAAATCGATGCGTTGCCTTGATTCGTTTCGTGTATCGCTGCAAGATTTGGGACATAAAGGCAGCACCACGATCCGAGAGAATCTCCTTGGGGCAACCAAAGCGCATGACGATTTCTTCGTACAAAAAGTCTGCTACCGCTGCTGCAGACGCCACTGGGACAGCTCGAGCAATTGGCCAATTCGTCAAATAATCCACGGCAACAATGATCCAACGATTGCCTTTACGAGTCGTAGGTAATTGACCAATGAAATCCAGATGCCATCGTCCAAACGGTTCCGGGACGTTAAGAGGATGCATCGGCGCTTTGCGAACAGATCTTTGAGGTTTACCGGCTAGTTGACACTCTTGACACTGCTGTAACCATTCTTCGATTTCCTTCTTCATCTGGGGCCACCATACACGGGGTTGTAATACGTGTAACATGGTTGATAATCCGGCATGTCCAACGGAATGGTGATAACGAGCAAGCAGGTCGGCACGTTCAATGTAAGGAACAAATCGGGTCCAGTGTTCATCGTTTCGGTGGTAGATTACGTCGTCCTTGATCATAAACGTATCGCGATTTTCCTTCAGCTGTTCTCGTACGGACTCAGGAATGGCTTCTTCGGCGTACATGTAATAAAGAGGCCAATCTGTATCATGCACCACAGGCATCACCGTGTCCATTAAGTATAAGTATTCGGGCACTACGGGCTTCTCATCATGGTCATCGTCAGGGTCTTGAACGATCCGAGAGAGTGCATCCGGTACTACTTGTTGTTTGCCTGGTCGATACTGAATATCGGGGTCGTACAGTTCCAGCTCGTTAATCCAGCGTACCAGCCTAGGGGTCGGAGTCTTCTGCGAACGTAGGTACCGAAGTGGCAAATGATCCGTGTATACCACATACTTGGTACCGTCCAAAAAACATCGCCACGTGCGCAAAGCATGAAGGATAGCAAATAATTCCCTTTCTTGAGCAGGATAATTTTGCTCAGTCTTGCTAAACTTCTTGCTCTCATAGGCGATCGGATGTTCCAAACCATCGTCGTCATCTTGAACCAGTACAGCACCACAAGCGAAATCTGAAGCGTCTGTATACACCTTGTACGGACGATCGAGTCGAGGAGCCACCAACACAGGAGCAGAGGCTAACTGTGTCTTCAATTCTTCGAAAGCAGCTTGACATTTCGGCGACCAAACGATCTTTCGGCGTTTCGGTCCAGCACCTTGCGTGAGGTCGGTCAATGGTGCGGCGATGTGGGCGTAATCCTTGATAAATCGGCGGTAATAACTTGCCAATCCAAGGAACTGTCGCACCTCCTGGACATTGGTGGGAGTGGGCCAAGTTTGCAGCTTCGCAATCTTCTTGTTATCCGGCAGGATACCGTTCTTAGTCACTCGAAATCCAACGAACACCAATTCGTCGACACCAAATTCGCATTTGTCCGGGTTCAGAAACAGCTTGTGTTCACGCAATTTTTCCAACACCATGTGCAAGTGCTTCTTGTGTTCTTCCTCGTTACGGCTGTACACCAGGATATCGTCGAGATAAACCAACACGAATCGATCGATATATTCTCCGAGAATTCGATTCATCATTGCTTGAAACGTTGGTGGAGCGTTCGTTAAACCAAAAGGTAACACCTTGAACTGATACTGTCCATATCGAGTGTTAAACGCAGTTTTCGGTCGATCCTCGTCACGTAATCGTACTTGATGATATCCGCTTTTGAGATCCAAAGAAGAGAAAATACGTGCGCCAGCCAAGCGATCCAAACATTCGTCAATTCGTGGCAATGGAGAAGTGTTTCGAACCGTCAGTTTGTTCAAAGCTCGATAGTCAACACACATACGCATGCTACCATCCTTCTTTCGTACGAACAATACTGGAGCACCCCACGGTGACTTGCTGGGTTCGATCAAGCCTTTGTCCAATAACGCCTTGATCTGTCGCTGAAGTTCATCTAGTTCACGCGGACTCATCTTGAAGGGGTTTTTCGATACGGGTGTTGCGTCGCCGACGTTGATCACATGCTGTACGTCGCGTTCTGGAGGCAAACCAGGTAACTCGTCTGAGAATAGGTCTTCGTATCCCTCGATCCACTTAGCAGCTTTCTTCGATAAATCGGACACCACCTTGATGTCGTTCTCGCTGTTGACCAACAACAGGGCTACTTCTTCTCGCTGCTTGATCGACTTGACCACTTGCCTCGGGCAACACACAAAATTCAGTTCGTCATCGTCCGTTCGTTCGTTAGGGGAGAGCACCATCTCGCCCTTTGCCGTCTGGATCCGCCATGTTTTCGTCTTCCAGTCTACGGACGGGTTAACCGTTTCAAGCCAATCCATGCCCAAAATGAGATCGAATCGACTGGGAATCACCAATGCCTCGATGTGATCTTCTTTCTCGACTTGTCCAAAGGAGAAAGGCACCTTGACCACCGTATCCACCATGATCGTCTTGTTACCAGCAGACTTAACTGGCAGAGCGCATTTCAACTTGCGTTGCGGCAAACCTTTTGCCAGACGTTTGGATACATAGTTCGCTGAGGCTCCCGAGTCGATAATAACTTGCATAGATTCTCCGGCGATATAACCTTTATATGTCGGCAAACCAATTGCACCACGTCCTTCGTTGGCCAAATGCTGTAATTCTTCCAAATGGTCGCGTTCCTTTTGCCAACGGTCGTGAGTTTCCTTGTCCTGGTACCACTTGAAAGGGGAAGAAGCTTTCGATTTCTTGACACCACCGCCCTGCTTCTTCCCAGCACCCTGATCCTTGCTTCCAGGACCTAGTTCCGGTAGAGGGGTGGTTACATCTTCTTTGCGCAATACGGCCCCCTCTTGACCTATTGCGCGTTGACTTTTAAAGCAGCTTTGGCCGCTTTAACCACTGGGCAATCCTTCACGAGGTGACCTTCCTGGTCACAGGCATAGCACTTCGGGGTCTTGACGTGCTTCTTGCCGTTGGGACGTCGTTGTCTCCTGGGACGATCCAATTCATGCAAGTCCAGATCCATCGGTTCGGGTCCATTGAACCGACGTTGAGCTTGCTGGGGACGGAATACGGGACGGAAATTACCACGGCGAGCATCTTCGTAGTCCATAGCCAACTCGATGGCACGATCCAGAGTCTCCGGTCTATAAGTGTACACATATTCCTGGATCGGAATACGTAAACCACGAGTGAAGCGGTCCAAAGCTTCCGCTTCCGAGACATCACCAGCGATCGCTCTCAAGTCCTGGAACTCTTCGGCATAACGTTGCACGGAACCAGTTTGTCGTAGGTTGTGCAACTTTCCACGGACTTGTCGGTACACACCAGTTGGGACAAAGTAGTGCCGAATGGCATCGCATAAATCTTCCCAGTTATCGATCGTATCGTCACCACTAGTCTGCTTGTGACGTCGCCACCACATCTTCGCCTTGTCTTCGAGGAGCATAACAGCAAAGTTGAACCGCTGTTCCTCCGGCATTTTTGTAAAGGTGAAGTATTGGTCGACATCATCGATCCAGTTTTCCACGACGACGGGGTCCTTGACACCTCGGAACTTCGCAGGCAGAGGAACCTTGACTTCTGCACCTTGGGTCTGCTTTCCGGCGTTTTCTTCCTTCTTCTTCTCGCGTTCCAGAAGGTAAGCCAAAGCTTCGGTGAGAGTCTTCATTTGTGCGTCCATAGTTCCGGTTTCGTCGTAATAGTAATTGGGCTCAGGTCGGGTTTCTTTTCAGCCGCTACCAGTTGTCAGATTTGAGTACTCCTTTAGAGTTCAGTTTAAATCTGTAGTTTTTTTCATTCTTTATTTCTACCATAACATGGTCATATTTATATTTTCTATCAAGATCATTTTTATGTCTACAATCTTCAGGAAGGTTCTCGTCAACTTCCTGCACGGTTTTCTATTATTCCGAAACATAACCAATCAAGAAGTATTACGGACCACTTTAATGCTAAACGGATTCGGTCTATATTTCTTCCGTTTTCCAGGCAATACCTTTGGTATGCCTCGTTCATCCATTGGTCCTTCATACCTTCTCGAAGGTTCCTCCAGACATCGATCTGCGGACGAGCCAATGCGCTGTCTTCCGTATTTGCTAAACTTTGGTATAGCAAATCTAATCGGCGCAAAAGAAGAACCGGCGTAACTGACATCCATTCCCCATCACAAAAAAAATATATTTTCCCCACCCAAAAGCAATGCAAAAATGGGGTCAACCGGGATTTGAACCCGGGGCCTCCTCGACCCAAACGAGGAATGATACCGCTACACCATTGACCCGAGACATTGTCGAGGTCGCGCGCGTATCTTCTTTGTTCTTTTATAGTTTTTTCTTTCGCCGAAAACAGCAATTTTTACTAGTAACATTCCGCCAAAAATACCTCAAAACAGTCACCCAACCTTCCCCGAAAATACCTCTTTTTGTCCCGAGTCAAAACACCGAGTCAAACTGACAAAAAACGCAAAAAACAAAAAGCCTATCGATCCCGAACTTATCGATATCCCGCCCAAAGTTCTCGGCAAACGCCAGATTTCCGCAATTTCCGAAATTTCCAACCGCCCAGCAAATTCGAAATTTTCATTCACCGACGTTCCCTCGATCACGAAACGACGTACCCCCAACATGTCAGAAAATAATTCTGTCGCCAACACCAACACCACTGCCACGCCCAACCCTTTTGATTTCGGACCTACTGGTCTACCAGTTGATCCCAATCAATTGCCACCTGCCTTGAATACATTTCTTGAAATGTTCAACTCCCGCTTTGCGTCCCTGGAAAAATTGTTCCAGGAGGAACGTGCTCGTGCCGCCCGCCTTGAGCAAGCAAACGCTGAGCTACTGCAACAAAATGCTGCTCTGCTTCAACAATTGCTCAGCTTAAAAACAGCGCCAAATCCACCAAAGCCCGCTCCCAAGCCCAAGCAGTCCACACAGACAGCTACTCCCCCGATCCCAACGCATCTTACAACCGCCGCTTCTAAGCATGCGCCTAAACCCTCCAATGAGGCGAAAAAACCCACCTGGGCTGATAAAGCCAAAATCCACCGCCCTGCTACCAAGCCCAAAAACAATAAGGCTAAGCGTCCCATCACCTCTGCAACGATGCAACGGTTGTTTTCCGCCCCCACGGGCGCATCACAGTATACTTTCGTATACTTGAATTGTAAACACCGTCTCACCCACAGTGAAGTGCGTAAAAACCTTGCTACGGCCAAAGTTCAGCAATCCCGAATTTTGGATGTCCAATTCCCCGCTCGTAACATCATCGCCCTGCTTGTGAACCAGGAATATAAATCGGATCTCATCACGTTACTCAACAAACAAGGCATCCAAATAAATCCGGACTTCAATATCCTTGACCCCAAGGTGATTGCCGATCCTATCCATGCCACCAAGACCAACGCTGAAAAATGCGACCTTGCCCAAGCACTTGTTGCCGATCGTCTGTTGCGGCTGGGTTCCCGGCTCCCTTACCACTTAATGCTCAGCATTCTCCGATCATTTACTCAGCCTGACTCCGCTGTGCAACTCTCTGAGACCGTCATCCAACGTTACCTTGATTCCCGAAAACCAGCCCTAGACAGAGAACCCGTACAAAACAGTGCTGCCACCCAAAGCGACAACACCGACAACAATGACACTGCCGCCCATATCACCACTAACACCCAGTCTTCGTCAAATGATGGTCCTGAAATGGACGAATCTCAATGAGTGCTGAGCGCCTAAAAATCGCTACTTTCAATGCCGCTGGTCTTAGGACCAAACATTACGAATTATTCCAAGAATGCACCACCTCACAGATCGATATAATTTTAGTTACCGAAACTTTCCTGTCAAAAGGAAATATCCATACCAAATGGAAACAATTCCACAACTATGGCCAGGTATCGGCTCATCGACCATTCGATGGGCTGTCCCTCTTTATCCGTCCCGATTTTCCACACCATGTTCACCATCTGCCAATCACTGATCCTTATGTTATTTCGTGTAGGATTGGTCCCTATACCCTGCATGGCCTGTACCTCCCTCCTCGACTTTCTCTTGCAGAGGCCGAGAAAAGGTGGCGTTCCTTGGAGATTGACGATCACACTATTGTGTTTGGAGATCTGAACGTACGTCTGGGCAGTGATACTGGAGATCACCGTGCCAACGAC
Organism: Radiomyces spectabilis; assembly: GCF_025331425.1. Classification (NCBI taxonomy): domain Eukaryota; kingdom Fungi; phylum Mucoromycota; class Mucoromycetes; order Mucorales; family Radiomycetaceae; genus Radiomyces; species Radiomyces spectabilis. The sequence goes on along the minus strand of NW_026251934.1, from coordinate 1,350,311 downwards.
AGAGCCCCTGCGCTACGCAACTGGATCAGTACATTGGGTTTAACCTTGTGGAACTCAGAATTGGCGTATGGCATACCCACTTTTGAAGGTCACCAAGGAACAAGCATCATTGATTTTTTTATCTCGATGCACACAAACATTCTAGACGTGCAAATGCAAATAAGGAGTGACTTGTCACTTAGTTCCGACCACCACTTGTGTGAGCTATCCTTTGTACCTGTGCCCATACCACAGCTTCCCAGAGCAAATGCTGCCCGACGCCACTGGAAACTTCAGCGATTCCAAGATCCTGAGGTATTAGCCAGGTACGCTGACAGGCTAAAAGATCTTACGGGTGATCTTTTAGAAGGGATCTCAGTTGCGCTTTCCGAAATTGAAAACAACCATGCGTCGCGCGCTTGTAAACTGGAGGGCTTTGTGAATAAACTCATTGAGTCTATTTACGCCGCCTTGGATCACAGCGTTGGACCATCCGATTCCCGTAATAAAACCTGGAAATGGTTTTGGAACGCCAATTTACAAGCTCTAGCCAACCGCCGTCAAGCCCTCTATCAAAGGTGGAGACGGTCTGGCCATGACTTTGAACGCCTTACAATTCGTCGCCGGTATGAGGCGGCTTGTGCCGAACTGACACAAGCGATACGAATTGCGCGACGCATCACCTGGCGACAATTTTGTCAAAAGATGGACCAAGACCCTGTGAACATGAGTAGTGCGATCAAACGGATGAGGCTTCGGCAACGTTCAAATGTGACCCTCTCATCACCAGAAGGACCACTCCATGATGCTAACCGTATGGTGACCCATCTGGAAAGTGTGTACGGCGGCTCTGTCGACCTACGTTCGGAACCCTCACCAGAAATGGATGATTTCCAGGACAGTACACGAATCCCATGGACTCAGGCCACTGTTTATCAAGCGATCCGGAACTTGCCGTCCCGGAAAGCACCAGGTATTGACCACATACGAGCAGAAATGCTCAAACCTGTGGCTGATCACATGAGCGTCATTCTCCATAAGCTTTTTCACTTATGTTGGAGGTGGTCGTGGACCCCAAGGCAGTGGCGAACTGCACAGGTAGTCCCGATCTACAAGAATAAAGGTTCACCATCGGACCCATCCAGTTATAGGCCCATCAGTCTTACCTCGGTTTTCCGAAAGCTGTTGGAGCGTTGCCTGGTACCTGAGCTTCTCTCAACGATGCCTCAGTTAGACATTGCGCAAGGTGGTTTTCGTGCCTCTCGGGGTACTCTCGACCAAGCACTTTGTCTCGATGAACTCATGCGGCTTTATACTCGTGTCCAAGGGCAAGAGCAGTTGCCTACTCCCCCGGTGGTTGTTTTCCTCGATATTAAAGCTGCATATGACAGTGTCAATCGCTTGATCATATGGGAACTTTTGGGACATTATGTATCCCAACGACTGCTTCGCTTACTGCGTAATCTCTTTGATGACATTGTCGTCCAAGTCATATTACAAAACGTAGCGTCCCGGGAAATTTCGCCAAAGCAAGGTGTTCTTCAGGGCAGTATTCTTTCTCCTTTTCTTTATTCTATCTTTATTGATACGTTACCCCGCTTATTGCGGTCCGTATCTTCTTTTCCACAACTTATTCGCATACCTAAGCCAGCCACTGGGCGTTCGCTCAACCTGTGCTCAAGGATGCCTTTTTCTTATTCTTCCACTCATGCGAACCCGCGTTCTCTTATTGATGAGCTGCGGTCTAACCATGATCCTTATTCTGCTCCCCATGATCCTCGCCGATCTTGGGCCCCCATTAATAGTTTGCTGTATGCAGATGATGTGGCAATTATTGGTTATCCAGTAGATGTCCATCGGATGCTTGCAGTAGCTGAAATTCATTCTTATCTGTTTGGATACCGTTGGAGTCCCACCAAGTGTGAAGTCCTCAACGCTCCGGCTGATTCTTCTTTTTTTCTTTACAACAACGAACTCCCTGCTTGTACTTCTTTTAAATATTTGGGGATTCCTTTTTCTCAGTGGGGTATAGATCGTAAGTCCTTACTCGCGCACTCTAATCGCAAGACAATCGCAGCAATGCGGGCGTTGAGTGAGTCAGGTGTGCACATGTATGGCTTTGGTCTCACTGCCTCACTTCGGGCTTACAAGATTTTTGCGAGACCTATTCTCGAATATGGTTTAGCGATCTGTATCCTTTTCCGAGCTGACTTGAAGGAACTCGAGGACACCCAACGGTGTTGCCTACGGATGTGTCTCAGGCGCCCTGCTTTTTGCAAGGCAATAGGGACCGCCACTGTGGCCTCACTCGCTGCTCTCCCTTCTATGTCTTCTCGTTTTCTTATTCTACAGGCCAAATTTGTTGGTCGTGCTCATACACTCCCTGCTGATACACTCTTGCGCTGTATTATCCCGCAGCTTCAGACTCGCCGAGGGAACGCGACATGGAACAGGCTACGTCGCAACACCCTCTGGAAAGAAGTCAAGACGATCCAAGCTGAACAAGCACGTTCGTCTTCTCGGAACCAGCCATTGGATCCATTTAAAGTAGCCATCCGAAACCATCTTCAAGGGGAAATAGACAAACGTCTTGCTAGTCGCCACCCACCAGTGACGATTTCACGTGGACTTTGTCGTCCTGTATGGGACCCAATCCTGTTATTGCCGGCCACCAGCAAAGAAAGACATCGTCTTATCCGTTGGCGTATGGCCTGGCTCCCACCCACTCCTTCTGTTGCCTGCCGATGTGGTGACCCCAAAGCCCATCGTGCTCATTTTCTGGTTTGTCCGCGCACGGATTTCTTTATCCAAAGGATCCTGCAAATACTGCCATCGTCACCGCCCGACCAAGTCCATCCCATCGATTTTGCCCTTAATCAGCTCCCCCGCCGACCAAAGGTTAATCTTCGTTACTGGCAACAGCTCTGGCCGATCCTCTTGGAACTCCTCCGGGAGATCGATATTGCAACATCTGACACCGACTTTGAATCAGAACCTCCACCTGGTAAACTACTCCTTAATGCATGTGTGGCACGTCAACAGCCCACATTGCCTCATTCCAATCATTAACGTACCTCTCATCCTTGTTCCTCGTCATTATCCTCCGCCCTGGCCATTAATTTGTGCGACTTCGCTCCTTACTTTTTTTTACCATTTTGGATTTTTTTCCCTTTTTTCCTTCGTCGATCCTTTCCTTTTTTTAGATTTTTTGCTATTTTTTTATTTTCTTTTTTCCCCTTTTGGGGTTTAGCGACTATATCTTCCCAAAAACCCTTAAAAACACCGAGGCGGCCGAATCAGCCCTTGTGCGACTGGCCATTGCCCTCTGAATAAAATGTTTGAACTACACCATTGACCCAATCGGTTTCTCCACTAAACATCACTTTTTACTGGATCCCAAATTTACCGTTTTTTGCAAATTTCCTCCCATATCTTGCTTAATAAATTGACAACCCCTTCAGAAAATCACGTAGAACCCACCAGTAGCCCTCCAGCCATCGACCCTGCAAGTACCGAGACTTGTACGAGCCTTACGCCTTCGCAACAAGCTTCTAAGCGCAAAGCTACCACTTATATCATTAGAGATATCTCGAAAATGACCGCGCCAGCTACCAAAACCCGCACCCGTACCTCAGCCGTAGCATCGCTCAACAGCCTTGCTACCATAAAATCGTCAGGAATAAAAAAAGGAACCAACCATCGCGAAACCGAAAAAAACCTACAAAAAAAACTTTTATCTCCATCCGAAAAAAATAACCAATGCCAGTCACTCGCTCCCCAATTTTTGGCAAATCTTCAGAGTGATTTCCAAGCCCGATACGAACAGTTGCCCTGCCCCCACTGCAATGAAGTTGGAAAAATTCATGCCACTGGACAAACCAGTGTGCAGTATAATCCCCCGGCACCCATTTTTACTTGCATCTGTAAAACCGATTTTTCGCATCATGAGGTTCGCCTTTTATTGAATGCTATTCTTACCCCACCGGGATTTTCTTCACCTGCGGAAATGGAATTTGATTCTATTGCCGACGACTCCGCAACCAACACCGCACCCATTCCCCAAGCCCCTTTGGTCTTCGAGCATCATGATGCCCTGCCCGACTACCTCAAGGTACTCGTCCACAAAGTCACTACGCTTGAGAACCGTGTCGACGAACTTAACGCACTCGTGAAAGAAAATCAACAACTCAAAACGGCCCTTAACCAAGTTACTGACGAAAATCAGAAACTTAAACTTCAGCTTTCTGCGGCGCTTGCTCAACAACCTCAACTGGGCACCATGGCATCAAAATACGCCTCGCAACCTGCCACTGACTCTGGACCGGCCAATCTTGAGAGTGATGATTTCCCAGCCCTTTCCTCTGCTGCCCAAAACCAGCATAACAAAACCTGGGCCGCCCATACTGCTGCACATCGACCTCCTCAAAAAAACCGTAGGCCGATTTACCGCGTCAACCCCAATCCCTCTGCCAAGCAAAGCACGATAGGGATCCGTACCTTCATCCCTCCTGGTCCAACTCATGGATTCCAGTACGTCTACCTTCCTTCCCGCGGCCGCATACCCATTGGCCAGCTCCGCAAAAACCTGCACAAAATTGGAGTGGACAATGTCCGTGTCCTTGATCTGCATTACCCCGCCCGCCAAGTAGTCGCCGCCCTAATTCACAACGATTATGCTACCGATTTCACCGCACTTTTCACCAAACATGGTGTGCACCCTATTGCCGACTTTAATCCCGCTGATCCCAAACACCTTGGCGATCCACAGTTTAAGGACCTCCCCATTACCGAGCGTACCGCCAAAGCCCAAGAATTTTTTTCAGCTCGCATGATCAAAGCCGTCAATGGTATTCGCTTCCCTGTGAAATATGCTGTTGCCCGATTTTTCGCCTCCCAACAATGGATCTCACCAGAGACACTCGCCCAAATCCTTCCTTCGCGCCCCAGCCATTCTACAAATCACACTGCTCCCTTAGTGACAGACCTTTTCTATCCAACAACATCTCCCAGTTCCGCAGAAGCCATGCAAACTGACGACATCCCAGCCGAACCCATTACCTTCAGCACCCCAACCTCAGATAATCAATGATGACCGACCTTACAATTACAATATGGAATGCCAACGGCATTAAAAAACAATTGATTAACTCCATTTTAGATCATACACCCGACTCCACTCTTTTATTTATTACCGAAACCTGGCTACTCACCCCACAATCCTTTCCTACCAACTGGCGACAATTTCACATCTATGGTCAAGCCCACCCACGCACCTATGTTGGCAGCATGGGTATCTCACTTCTCATCAACCCTTCCTCTCCTTTCAAAGACTCTATCGAATTTATGCCCCACGATCCTTCCTCACCATATTATAATTATGTGTTATCCTGCCGCCTCGGTACCATCCTTATCCATTGCCTATATCTCCCCCCCTCTATCGACGATCCTTTTGCTCTTGAAATACTCCAATCCCTCACTACCGAATCCGACACTACCACCACCACCATATTCTGCGGTGACTTTAACGCCCGTCTTGGCCCTCTCCTAGGTGATCATCGCACTACCAGTCGTGGCACATTATTTAATAATGAATGGCTGATCCCACATGGCCTTACCCTATGGAACACTACCCTTGCCTTCGGCCAACCCACTTACTACCGACTTGACGGAACCAGTATCATTGATTGGTTTATCAGCACTACTCCTCTCCTTAATCCCTCTATGCAAATTCGCGATGACCTCTCTCTAGGCTCCGATCATAAGCTTGTCCACCTCACCTTTCAATATGCCAACCAACCCTCTCCTCCTCCTTCCGGCCATCCACGTATCCTGTGGCGCCTTGGTAAATTATCTAATGACTCCTTATGCGAACAATATACCACCGACTTCCAAGCTTCTACCCGACCCCTCCATTCCCTCTTACAACAACACCTCGACTCATCTACACCACCACCCATTGACGATCTCTACACCCAATTATGCCAAAACATTTACACCTCTCTTGACGAGAGCGTCGGTAGAAAACCCCCACCATCATTTAACAACAACCAGTTCTGGACTCCATTCCTTCAAGCCGCCATTGACCATCGGGAACATTGCTACAAAAAATGGCGACGTGCCCGAGGCCTGAATAAAATTACCTGGTGGATCCGCCACCAAGAAGCACAAGCCAAAGTCCGTAGAGCCGTTCTCCAGCGTCGACGCCAAACCTGGAAAGAATTTTGTGAACGCCTTGCCTCCCAAGATTTTTCCAAAACCACCGCCACCATTAAAAAACTAAAAAAAAATCGCCACCTCTCTCCTTCCTTTGTCCACCCACTTGGGCCACAAGCTGCCGCTGACACCCTTGCCTCTCATTTTGACTCTGTTCTTGCCGGTAACCTCCTGCCCCACACTCCTTCCAACAATTCCGACATCTCCCCCACGTCCCTACCTTTTTCCGATCCCTGTCCATTCCTTCAGAATACCGTCACCGAAGTCCTCTCATCACTTCCTCGCCGCAAAGCTCCTGGTGTAGACCATCTACGCAGTGAGATGCTTCAGCCCATCCTCCCCACCTTAACCCCACTCTTATACACCATTTTCCAACTCTGTTGGAAATGGGGGACCACACCGCAAGCATGGCGAATAGCCCAGGTTATCCCAATCCATAAAAAAGGCGATGTTACTGATCCCGCCAATTTCCGCCCAATCAGCCTAACCTCAATTCTCCGCAAGGCTTTTGAAGTCTGTCTCAAAATCCCACTTGAGGATACCGCACCTCCGCTAGATCCTGCGCAAGGTGGTTTCCGGGCATTTCGAGGTGCCCTTGATCAAGCTCTCGCCCTGCACGAATTATGCCGTTTCCATCAACAGTCCTTTGGTAGCCCTCCGGTTCTGGCATTTTTAGATATTAAGTCTGCCTACGATACCGTCGATCGCACCATCATCTGGAACGAACTTGCCCCCACCATTCAACCCGCCCTCCTTCATATTCTCCAGTCTCTTTTTGACAATGTCAGCATCGAAATCCTATTCTCAGGATACACCTCCCGTCGTTTTTCACCCACTACTGGCGTCCTACAAGGCTCAGTACTCTCTCCTTTCCTTTACTCTATTTACATTAATACCCTTCCCGGCCTTCTCCGCGAAGCCGAATCCCAATTCTGGGACTCTATCTATTCCGACTTCCTTCCACCAACCCCCCTTACTGTCAATGGCCTTCACATCAACTGCCTTCTCTACGCTGATGATGTTGTACTCATCGGATCATGGGAGACTATGCCTATTCTCTTAGACGCCTGCGAACGCCACAGCATACAACTCGGCTACCGCTGGAGTCCTCCAAAATGCGCCATCCTCTCATCCAATATACCCTCATTTCACCCATCCCTCCGCCTCTATGGCCATGACCTTCCATTCCTTAACTCGTTCCGCTACCTTGGCGTCCCATTTAATACCGCCGGTCAAATGGACACTGCTAAATTAATCGCTCACAACACTGCCTCTGCCCTCTCTGCCATGCGAGTCCTGTACTCTATTGGTATGAATCCTATGGGCTTCTCCAAACTCCTCGCCAGCCGCCTGTACCAACAGTTTATCCGCCCCCGTTTTGAATATGGCCTCGCCATCAACAAGTTTACCGCCAAAGAAATCAAGTTGCTTGAGAGAGCCCAAGACACATGTCTACGCATGTTCTACGGTGCTCATAGAACCTTCTCCACCACTGTCATTCGCCACCTCACCCATCTTCCCTCCATGTCCGAACGCGTGGCCATCCTTCAAGCCAAATTCCTATATCGCGCACACTCCTTACCCGATGATACCTTCCTTACACAACTCATTCCGCTCCTTCAAAGATCCCGCACCAGTCAATGGCAAACCCTTCACCGTACTGCTCTCTGGATTACCCTCCCTCAACCCGCTTCAGACATCTCCCACTCTGACTTTAATACAGCCATCAAGACTTTCCGCACCAACACCCACCAACAACTCCTCACCGCCCGTCATTCGATTCGTATCAATGCTTGCCGTCCCACTCTCGGGTTAGACCCAATTATGTGGCTTCCCATGACCAATAGAGAACGCAGCCGCTTCATTCGATGGCGAATTGGTTTCCTACCCGGAAAGCCAGTGCCATGTACCCGTTGCCGCCTAGACCACACCAGCTCTCGCCATTTGATGGAATGCCTACATGTCCACTCACGCCTCGGTATTCCCAGCACCAACGATCCCATCTCATACCTTTTAAATCGTCTCCCCACTCATCCACTTCGCTCCCCTTATCAACGCCGACATTGGAACCGTAACTGGCCAATTTTGTGCCGTATCCTCTATGAGATCGACCAGCTATGCCATCCTTCTGAGGACTTTTCAGCCAGCTTTGATCCAGACCCCGGCCGCACTCTTCTCCTCTGGTTAACACCTACTCCACCTTCCACTCTTGCGACGTTGACTTCACCAACAGTCTCCTGATAGCACTCTAGATCTCTTTATTTTATTTTTTCTTCATTATTCTTCTCGCTCCACCTTTTTCCCTTACGCCCATTGAGGGTTTTTTTCATACCTTAAACTTTTCTGGAACTTGCTAGAGCATGAAACGGTCTATAGATCGATCTGCTCCCCCTGCATTCAAATAAACATTTTCGTCTACACCATTGACCCTAACCGCTTGCCGTTTGGAAGGGAATTCATCGATATTATGAACTGTGAAAGTTTGGGCAAAAATTTTGGGGCAAAACGGCATTGAAGTGCATGGAAAGTTGATCCAATAAATCGGGGCACAAGGTGCGGTTGAGGGTATATTAGAAGGGATTCGATCTGCGAGCAGTGAAACTATATTTATAAGTAAACATCTTTTTTTTTTCTCTTGAAGTGGAGGAAATGGTTATAAAAAAATTTATCTAAGCTGATGCACTGAAAATATACATGAGCAATAAAATTGACAATGCAGGCATGGAGCTGTCAGATGGCTAAAAGTTGCTGACGTATGAGAAATTCAAATGTTCGAAAATTAATACATCTGTCATATATATCTATATGATCAAACTATATATCCGATACGAACATCATCAATCCAATATGGAATCCATCTAGATATTCGTTTTATCCGTCATTATCATCTTTTAAAGGCTCAAGCCATCGACTCTTTCTATCGGAAATTCACCTTTACCTAGGAATCATATAAATACTCATCAGTGTCCATGTATATAAAGAATCCTCAGTCTCGTTAATATTATAGACTTCACATCTTTTATTACCAACGGATATATCAATTCTATCAATAGAAGACCAATGTCATGACCATTTCCCGCGTACACGCTGTCTTGACCATAATGCACGACCATGTGTATTATTGGCCCAAGCACGCTCTCCACTGTTGCCGTGCTGGTCCATGCGCATACCCTTTTACTTGGTCTCTATATTCCTCTCTTACCGTTGTCCTCTTCTTTTGCTGATCTATGCTTTACCTCATGTCATGCTCTGCATTTCATTTAATTATTTTATTATCGTTGTCTGTTCTGTATCCGATCCTTTAGTATAAATATCCGATCTCTTCTTATGAAATGAACCTCAGTCAAGAATTGTGTATTCTCTTGTACTACCTTGTTCTCCATCTTGTCTTGTCCTTGTCTTGGTTCTTTTTCTGTTTCTATTCTTATTCCTGTTTTATTCCTTTTCTTGTATTGTCTTGTCCTTGTCTTGCGAAAGCACTTAACACCACCCTCTTGTCCAGCTTGCACTGATCCTCCCGTAATCAGTGCATAACACATTCCTTGTTATATCTATTGTATTAATATTGTTGCGTTCTTTTGATATGCATGACCAAAAATCTGAAAACTGGATTTTCTGTGCATTTGGTTTCGTCTCTTGTTCTTTTTCTGACAAACCTAATTTGCTGCGGCTGGCAATTTCTAATTCTCGAATGCTTTTTCCCTGTATTCACTTTTCATACACATCGACTGTCAAATGACTGTCAAAAACTAAATAAGAAAAACAAGTCGCAACAGCAGAATGGAACGATTGTAGTTGGCCTTTGTTTAATGGCTTGATGCTAACGGACTGAATTAGGTGGAATGAATTATCCAAGCAACTGCAAGTGGAAATGAGATGGTTCAAACTTTGCTTGCTGGACCGAACACCGCTGCTTATATTTTTTTTTCTTATCACTCAGTTTAGTATACCTCGTACATTATTTCTTATTCGGTAAAACTTCAGTTGGATAATTATAAAAAACTGGTATTCGCGGTGTCCAGTCTTGTTGCCTTTCGCTGTGCCATATATATTCCTTATTTAATAACGCCTTGTCAATTGTTGTGTCGTTGTCTTCTTATTACTTGTCGCGAATGATGATCTTTAAACTACACTGTATTTTTCGATTCGACAAGGTGGAAACAATGACGATCACGGAAGTATGGCTTCTTCATTGGTCAACTACATAGTCGTCTATAAAATGAAATAAAACGAAAAACTAAGATGGTCATGATGCACAGGTTAGCATGCGCACCGTTGTTGTGTTCATAGAGGCTGCTTCTTACAAAACTTTGATGCAGTTCTTCTATTTTGCATGCAAAACGAGATTCAAGTACTAATCAAATATAAAGATACTCATCGACTAATTGATTAACAGACAGAATAATGTATATATTGACAATACGAATAAAATACAAAAAAAAGGACAACTGAAAAAAACAAAAAGGGACTGGAAATTAAAAAAGATAAAAAAAAGCAAAAAGACGAAAAGGCAAAAAGACGAAAAGATAAAAAGACGAAAAAACAAAACGGCAAAAAGACAAAAGAAAAAAAGGAAAGACGACGGCGACAGGAGCAGATCAAGGTCTCGGTGCGATACGGATATGGGAGCAACGGCGACGAGACCCTGCTGGCAGATTTTCCCAATGATCGTGTTTAGTGGATCCTGGACGTAGCAATTCAATATTAACGAAATAATGGCGGCCCCATTTTGAGATATCGCTATTCCAGGCGTGCCATGTATGATAATGTGGGTGATCTGTATGACGTCGTAAGAAGCGGTCAAAAACGGCCTGAAAGGCGATCGACTCGGTACTTATATGAGGCTGCAGATTGGGTGGAGCAAGGTTAACGTACCCACCCTGCAGGAACCGTTGGTCTAGAAACCGGCGAAGGAGACCCAGGGCATCGGTATCATAGATGAATTGCCTGAACGGCTCCTTCGATCGTTCACCCGAACTGACCTGCAGCGGTTTGCGACGCTGGTTCGCTGGGACGTCGGCATGACCTGGGATGATTTCGGTTCCGGCGGTGGTATCGCCGAGACGAAGACGTTCTTGCTGCCAAAGGCGAACAAGGTGCGCTCCGTCTTCTTGCGCCCTCAGGTATGTCAGGTTGCGCAACGCTCGTACCCCCAGTTGCTCTCCATCTTCACTCTCGAGACCAATGCCTTCAGGCAGGAACCGCAGTCTGCACATTCGATCTTCCTTGCGATCGCTGTCAAACAGGGAATTTGGAAACTTGAGCTGCAAGGTGCGTTCAATCGAGCCGTCGAGCCAACGTAGTCGGGCAGCCCAGGTCGCAGGAACATAGATGAGACGACCCTCCATGGTTGCTGTATATTCGTACTCTTCGGACTGCTGGCTTAACCAATGGGTGACACGGTGCCTTTGGTTTTGGGAGCTAAAGTGATCAGCGGGAAGGAACTGTTTCATCCATGCACCCCACTGTGAAGCTGCCTGAGTCATCAATTCCTCATCGTACAGCCATGATCCATCGTCGGCGGCACCTTCGGGGGCAAATTGGCGAAGTGCATTGTAGCAGGGGTGTGTTCGCGACGCACCAACATACCGCATGGCACTAGCAAAGTAGCTGGTGCCTTCATTTCGTGTTATTGCCCAATCAACCCATGACTGCTTATCGCTTCGGTCCAAGTGTATATGCAACGAGGGCATGTTCATGCGCCAAAGTCTCTCCACTTGCTGACGACGTTCCAAACTGCCAGGAGCACCTTCTGCAACACCATGCTGCGACATATTCTGACGAACAATGTCTCTCCAAAGCTCGCTCCGAGTCTCAGCAACATTACGTGGTTGCCGTCGCAGATTTTGGACACGTTCACTAATGATGTTGGCTTTGAGTTGTTCAATGTCACGGTACAGTCTTTGGAGACGAGGGTCCAGCAACGATCCATCCATGATGGAAGGCCAGATGCGTTCGATCATCTGCCTTCGTGAGCCTCCTACTTCCAGGATACAATTGAGGACCATCTCAGCGATGATGAAAGTCACGGACCATGTGAGTTCCATCAGGTGGATGAGTTCTTGTGAACGCGGGCCGTAACGTTCGTACCCGGGATCAAAATGGGGCACAATAATGGCCACTCGCTGTTGTCGTTCTTCCTCATCCCCAGAGGACTCCAGCCACTCTTCGTCCAAAAGATAGACCAAACGGGGCACGCCAACGTGTTTCAGGAACCTAGGTCCGGGCTGGTGCGTTAGACCATGGCTGTGCAGAAAGTCAGCAAAAGCGAGGGAAGTCACCTCCCGGGAAAAAGTGACCACGACCAACGGCTGGACAAGGTTGAGATAGTGAGTCAATTGCCGGACACCAGCGTTCCTCGCGTTCGAGGTATCCAACCAAGGGAACGCGTCTACAAAAGGGAACGCAGCCCCCATGAAATCTTCCTGCCGCCATTCGGTGCGACCATCGGCGTAAGCTTTTTGAGCGGCAAGCAACTGCTTCGTCAATAAGCCCGCTCGAGATTGTTCGAAAAAGGGGCGCGCTTCCATATAATCCCCAAAGGTAATGTCGTAACCGACAAGAGCCAGTACGACACATCCTCTCACCGATAGCGGTGTCGCTTGTTGCCTGAGCATAGTAAAGATATCGGCAGAGGAAGGCAGCTGATGCATCGTTATTTCTGTGCGGATTTCCTCTACCCAAGGACGTAGACTCTCCACCAAGTGTTGGTCCGAGTTGGCATGTTGCTCAAAAAGATGGAAAAATTGGCCGCGCGTTTGCATTAAGATGTTTCTCTGTTCCTCGCTCGGTTGGTAAGAGAAGAATTGGCCACCATGCTGGATATTCAGCAGCTTATCGACACCAAAGAAAGCAATGATGCTTTGCTCTTGCAAGTCTCGTGTCGTACTTGTACTGCCAAGCAGCGGCATTCTAGCTTGAGTGAACTCGTAAATTTGGACGCCTTCAAATGCCTGACGATCCACCGTATACAGCGTCTGCAGGAACTTGCCAAGAAAACCGCCTCTGGATTCAACATCTTGAATGTGACGCCGGATAGGTTCGCCGCGGGTCATGCCAACATAGCGTACGTGGAAGCGGTCCCACGGATACATGGTCGATAATTTGGCGAGCCAATCTTCGACTTCCTCAAATTCGGTCTCCTCCTCAAGCCACACAGTCAACATGCGACGCAAAGTTCGCTGCGTCAGACTCCAGCTTCTCAAGTAGTATTTTACAGCCAGAGGCCTCTCGGTATGCCCGATAAATGCGGAATTCAAATATAGTATTGTGACCAACTGATCATCCCAAAAGTCACGGTGGTCCTCCATAATGCCTCGAACACTGTTATGGTACTGGGGGGTATCAAACGGCTCACGCAATAGGTAGCTTGCTGGGAAAAAAATGGAAGGAACCTCGAGTTCAGCCTGGGTCATGCGCTCAGCAATGGTACGGGAGACATATCGCTGAATATCAGTGCCAGCCAAACGGGAGATATGGGTAAGCATTCTACAGTATAAACGGCGTGAGTGATTGGATCCTTTTGCAGAGTTTGATAATAGTGATATCAACCTGAGAAATTATTGGATGTAGAGTTTGGAAAAAGAAAACGATGGTCCGATGGTCGTTGAAAGCAATGACAAAAGAGGAAAGCGATACCCGCCTGTGGTTTTTCTTTGGCACATGAATTTATAGTTGTCAAGATAATGAATATAGATCTGGCTTGCGACCCATCTTTGATTCAAACAAAAAAGGTAACTTCATCCTCACCGGACAATCTGTGCGCCATTTCTGGTAGGCAATGTCATAAAAAAACTTGAATACATTAGAGATCCTCCTTAAAAACAGTTTATTTTGATAACATTGATCAAACATGAAATTCTATCTGTAGATCTCTTGAAATAATCTCAAGATTTCTTTGTTACGACTCAATTTGAATGCATGCTGCATAAAACTAGTAATAAAGCAGCCAACCTCTGTTTTTACGTGGTGGTGGCGCTTTTGACTTTTTTTTTCTTAAAATAAAAATGGTTGCACTCTTACAAGAAAAAAGTCATCTGGAGGACATGAGCGGTGGCCGGTTATGGAGCTGTGGCACTCGTTACAAGAACATGTATTACAAGTCGCAATGAATAGCAACGGAGACGGCCATTGGAAAGCCAATCTCCGGTGTAACTTTAGCGGGATAATAATTCTAAAACGAGAAAGGACACACACAAAGAAAATCAATCTCTTTTTGACACCTATAAACCTACACGAACGCGTAAAAACACAGGTCCGCCATTGAAGTTCTGAATACGTCTCAAGTCCGGACAAAAGCCTTTGAATTCAGATACGACACAATCTCGGACAATTCCGATACCTGCAGCAATGACCAAGTACTCAAGGAAAAAAAAGCTCGACAAGCAACTTTTTCTTTGTCAATGCGTAAAACGAATACTGATTTGAGAGAAACAAGTCGTACATAAAGCAGGATTGCTTGGATGGGACTAAATTTGTCAGCTGTGCATAAAACTAAAAAGGAAAGGAAAGCAAAACTGAGATGATATGTTTTTCTTTTTTTTTGGAATTCAGGGGTATGTTTATTCGAGCCATTTTATTCATGGAACACTTGTATCAGACCAACCCCACACAAAAAAAAAGGTAGCAAAACTCGCAGTTCTAATCTCTAAAAGTTATGATTGACTACAGTGGCCAGCTTCGATTGCATGTGTCTATTGAGCAGACAGAACCATCGACATCAAGAGAACGATGGAACGACTGCAAATATATAATGAACTTTTGAGCGGTGGGCTAACCGATTACCACACTTTTGCCGGGTTAAGAATTAACCTTTCTTTAACCATGTTTATGCTAGACTCTCCCGCAGTGTTTAGCCTTTGGATTATCTTTCTCAAGATAATATACTGGTGAACTAACTATAGTCCGTCAAGTAAAAAGTCAGTTGAAAGGTCGCAGATCGTACATGAAATATGTAATGTGGGGGCTGGAAGGCCGATCGTTAAGAAGAATTGATGTATTGATTTTATAAAGTCTCTTATGAAAACCACCTCCGTAAACAAAAGTATATCAAATTGCCGTACATGGTGCCTTATAAAGACGAAAACGGGTCAAAGTGAAACGATTGCTGTTAAGCGAATACCTTTTACCCTTGATTCATTGAAGAATACAATGAATTGAGATCAGAAGCAGTAGACCGGTTGTTGGTTTCTGAGAGTCTTGCCCCATTTTTATTTATCGTTTCCATTCTTCTCAACATAAACTTGTCAAGTCGAATAATTTGTTGTTGTCCCTCTTTCATCACTGTCTCCCATATTTCTTTTTTTTTCTTTTTACGAAACCGACGTCTATTCCTTTTGAAAGCTCCCATGCCTTGCTACTCGCTTGCATTACACGATCCATATTATTGCAAGCTCTGTTCCTTTTTTTTTCTTTTTACAAGGGTATATAAATAAATGTATCATCATGCAAATCAAATGGTGGCTGGAAAGACAGGAAAGAGGGGAGTAGATAGGTAGGAAGGTAAACATTTCAAGTGTTCTCAGCAATTTTGAAGCATTCTAAATTATGAGGCTTCATTGGGCTGGGTCGGTGAACCAAGGCAATTGGTCAATGTCCTGCAGCCGAATACGCTTTTCAGGACGTCGGACGAGGATACGATGGACGACGTCTTTGGCTTGTGGGCTGATATCCTTGGTAGGATCGGCAACCACGGGCCATTTGACTTCGGCTCGAATGATGCGGTGAAAGAGATGGGATAGTTTTCCTCCGCGTTCATTCTGGTACATAAAAGGAAGATAGCCGACCAACATGGCGTATAAAATGACGCCCAATGCCCATGTATCGGTCTCACGACCGTCGTACGGCAAGCTTTGGACAATTTCCGGGGCCGCGTATTCATCGCTGCCGCACCGTGTGGTCAGTTTTGGACCGCCTGGTTCTACCACTCTTGCAAGCCCAAAATCGGCCACCATGAGATGAGGATGACCGTCTACCATTTGTATCAGAATATCTAAGAAACTCTACTATGTTAGAACTTTTTTTTTATAATAAAAAGGGTTGTTATTGTTATCCAGGATCCACCTACTTTCGAGCTTGAGATCGCGATGGATGAGATTGTGTTCATGCATCCAACCCACCACGTGGACAAGTTGAAGAAACAGATTTTTGATGAGCGCTTCATCGACCTTTTGATCTTTTTGAGCGAGTTTCTGATGCATGGCTTGAATGTAATCAAATAGTTCTCCGTCCTCTACGTATTGAAGAACGATACACAGATAGTGCTGTGTTTCCATGGTCGCTTCAAGTTTGACAATATTGGGATGATCGAGAAACTAGAAAAGAATTCGTTCAACGCCATGCCCTCACGACACGCTCGTAAAAAGCTTTCTCCTGCCGAACGAGCCTACCTTGAGCACCTCGACTTCTCTTTCGATGCTCGATCGGACGCGAGCATCACTTCGCATCGCCTGTTTACATATAGTTTTAATGGCATACCTTTCTCCGGTCATGATGTTGGTCCCGCAATACACCTTGGAAAATGCACCGCTGCCCACCAGCTTTTCAATCTGGTATTTCCAAATGCGTTTGTACAAAAGATCCTCGTCAATTATTTCACTGGATAAAGAAGAGGATGATAACTGGTGAACTCTGTTGTTGTTGTGGTTGCTATGATTCTGGGAAAAAGGTGTCGGCAGGATATGATTCTGCGTCTCGGAAGCGCTATCGGACGAATCTGATTCTTCCAGATCACCAAGCATGGGAAACTCTGATAATGAGGGGATCTTGTTGGATTCAACGGAAATGGACGGAGACACAGAGAGGGTCGGTATATTGTTGGAAGGTAACGTAAGCGATGGGCGGTGTTCATTGTAAAGGTATGCCGTCGAGTTACTGGGAGACACGATATGATGGTTCGCAGAAACATGCTGGATGGCCAGAGTAATGGATGAGGTACTATTCCTTGGTGAGGAAGGCTGTTGCGCAGGACTGGGTAAGGAAACGATATCATCCAAGACAAGCGATGGTAGCTGGGATATCAGTGACTCGATATCCTCTTCCTGCGAAAAGTTGGATTTCCTCGGGATCGCCACACTAGGTGAACTCGATATATCTTTTTTCTCTGCTTTTGGGGTCCGATAAATCGACATGAGAGGACCCAGACGATGTGTAAAGCGATCAATGGCACGTTTCGTTTCATGATCACTCTTGGAGGGTGTCGCTTCCGCATAATCATCGTACGAAATGGAGGCTCGCGGCCGATTGTTACGCAATACATCCGATAAAATCGAGGTGGGTTCGGTGCCCAACGATTTCCATTTACCCAGTGACAGTAGAGGATGCTTCTTCTTCTTTGGTGCTTTCCTTCCACCAAAACTGAACAAAGCGGCAAATCGATGGCTAAACTACACGACTTATTAATCAAGGTACAGAAGCTGGCCCTATCAAGACATACTTTCTTTTTCTTTCCTAGACTTTGTTCCTCCGTTGGCAACGCATCGGTATATTCTTCTCGGTCATCGTAAAAAGCACCTTCGGATGTTACTTCCTCCTTTTTGATTTCCGAAGAAAGTCCATCAGGAAACGACGCCTGTGAAGATGAGCCAATCGTATGGCTGAGCACCTGTAGTGAACTCATAGCAAGTATTTGTATCGGTGAAAACTGGTCGAGTCCGCGAAGAGACGGGAATTTTGACTCTGAAAAAAAAAAGGATGTAGGAAAGGCAAATCAGTAAAAAGCACAGCCCAATTTAACCCACAAGCGAAGTTGTCTTTTGAATGCTTGTGACGGACATTTCTTATTTGCCTAGACTCTGGCGTCTGGAAAAGAACAGGAATGATCTTGTTCTACGATACCATGTTTAAAAACACCATTATTCTGTTCTCTGCAGCTACACGAGTCGTCCATTTCGCATTCCATGAGAAGAGTGAGTGTCGTAACACTAGGGTAACAAGTATTTCTAACGTCGTTCTATTTTTATAACAGATATGGCTTGGTTCTTGCCATAGGAAAAGAACGTTATACACCATGAACCAAGTTTTCGAAATGAGAAAAAATTTACATGGTGAAAGGTGTAAGATCCTTCATCGTGGGGGTGCAATAGGACCTACCTTCTGGGAAGCCTTGCGAGAGGCATGATCGGAAGTATCTGCTGTTAAGCGATCAGGTATCTTTTTATAGCCTTGTTTCATCCAATAAGAAGTACGCCCATTTTCTTTGCAGGTTTAGCCAACGCATATTTGCATTCTTTTGAAAAACTGTTGATTTCACTCACTCTCTCTTTTTCTGTTTTTTGGTTCATTAAATCCTTTTTCCCCACGCTCCCAGGATTAGCATTAGTCTGCAACGAACATATGCTCACTTATCCTTAAAAAAGAAAGAAAAGCTTTTAGTGACTTGCTTACATCTCAGGGCACATGCCCGCCTGCATCTTTGTCGCATTGCATTCAAAATCATGCAAAAAAAAAAAGCAACTCGAAAAGACGGCCACTGATTGGCTGTGGACGATTCGTAAAATACAAAAAGGTACAACGATCACAATGGGACTCGAACCCACAATCTCCAGATTCGAAGTCTGGCGCCTTAATCCATTAGGCCATGTGACCGCTTTTTTGACTAAATTTTTTTTTTAAAATCTAGGAAAATATGATGATGACGTCAACCGTAATTTAATTGGCTGGATGTCATGAGCCCATGCTTCTTTTGGCATAGTCGGGCAGGTGCCGCAGGATTTCTCTGGAGGAAAAAAAAAGGGGAAAATTAACATCGAGAGGTTGTCTGTGAAAATGGTATAACGAAAAAGTTGTGCTGACTGTGAGCATCTATACAAAGACAAAAAAGATATAGAACCGCAAGAAAAGAGATTGAATATGGATGCCATGTTATTCAGGGATTGTAAACTGGTGTTTTCAATGTTGGTATTCGATGGTGTTTATTCAATTCAGCTTACAGAATATTCATACGATCGTCAATGATTCACGATCCAGAGGGTGATTTTTCAGGCAACTACATTATCAGGTACAGAAAAATAAAGAACACCGATGCTATGAGTAAAAAATAACGTCAAAGTGTGATGAATGGTTTCAGGAAATCTTAAAAAAAGGATCGGTAAAACAAGCTAAACATACAACGTCAAGAGTCGATGGTTGATTGATGCAATTATTTCTCAAGTGGGATGCATGAACGGATCAGTGATCCTTGTATTTTCCTTTGTGAAAATTTAGCGATGAAATCAAGTTTTGCATAACGATGTTTCCGCAGTGCTTACGAGATGAGTGGCAATAATAAAACCAACCAAGAAACACTAGGCAGGCACAGCGCAAGGCTCTTTCAATAGGAATAAAGCGACGTATAATGGGTTGGATTAGACAAGAGGGGAACAAGGTAGGAGCAAACAAAGGTAGGATAAAGTGATTTATCGAAAGTTATGGAGCATCATAAAGAACCCTCGCCGTCGCGACTCTCATTCGGTCTTCGCTATTGTACGTACGACAGTTATTGCTACGTCTCTCAACTTTTTATCTTCTCAGCCAACTGCTGTCGTAGCATCCATAATAAATGCACAATTCGGTGAATGATTGCTTTGCTAGGTCGTAGGTTCGTGCGCAGCATCCATTTTTCTTCCTAACTCATCAGCTGCAACTGTTGGTTTGCCTAACACCAATCCCGTATTCTACCATGAAGAAGTCAAGCTTGCCACAACAAAACAGAACAATATTGAACCGTTGAGCAAATTACATCAGCGATTGAAAATGCGCACAAGATGAACCTGCTGCGTGGATGTCACGGCACATCAGGGAAACTCTCGCCAAACATGTGTATACGATTGCTGTTCTGCCGACCTGAGTTACAAGTGACAACCCAAAGCAAATGCATAACGAGTAGGGCAAATGATCTGAAATTCTGAATATCTGTGTGCTTCCTGAGTTCTCCGTTCAACTTGTGCCGTGATGGAGCTAAAAAAGTCCAGACGTTCAAAATGACGTTTCCCACTACGATGAGAATAAAGTTATTAATTTCGAGGGAGATGAACATTGTAAGGGTAAACTTCTACACGACAGATGCTCTACCGCTAATGGTTTACCGCCATTTCTTCTGTAATTATTAAGAGCTCGGTGGAAGTTAAAGCATTTCTCAACATACGGAAACAGAAAAAAGTCTCCTGTAAGAGGCCTTCTTTCTCGCGTGAGGCGAATATCAACGGTTTCATGAAACGACATTTTAGCCTATGAATGAGGTTAAAAAGAGAAAGGGTATCTTTCCTTTTCCTTATTTTTTTTTCATTTTCCTTTGTTTTTTGATAGAGAGAAAACCCATTCGGCGTCACATCGCGGTAGTGTAAGGCGAAGGACACCAGTGGATCTCAGAGATGGCAAGCCAGAGCCCCGAGATCCGGGCGCAAAAAAATTAGATTAACAACAATGCCGAACTATGTTCAGCGTTATAGTTGTTAAACTATAAAGAACAGATACTACACTTGATCTTAGCCAAAAGGCCTGAGAGGATGCGGTTCATCGAGTTGTTAGGAACCCTCCTTTTTATAGTTTTCTGTTGACCGTTCTAGTTTCGCCGCTTGAAGAAGGGACTGTTACTTTTTCGTCGAAGGTTCCGGAAACTATACAATTCAATGATTGGCCAGGTCTCCGAGCTTTTGGCGGACTTTGAACAAGTGGGAAAAATCAAGATTTTTGAGAGGAATGGAGGTGTCGATTACATTAGTTTTGGTCAAGCGTCTGAAAAATAAACATTTCATTCTTGCTTCTGAAAATATCTTCGATGTTTTTTTTTGATATTGGTGCCTGCAGCGAAAGGATCATCGTAAACAACAACATAACAAAACGGGGTTCAAAGCAATCATTCCCCCACAAATAACGCGTCACATGAGTTTTTCAGTGCGAATAAAAAAAAAAACTTTTCATTGGGATATGTGGATAAACTGTACAAATGGATTCAGGGAAAACAATTTTGACAAAGACGGGATTTTAAAACAAAAAGTCCGTTTGTCAGAGCCCCAATGGCGAATTGTAACGGAGAACAGAAAAAATGTCAAAAAAACGAAAAAAAAAAAACGCGAATGCGGGATAGGTTAAAAGGGAATGAGGGTAATGAGAAGGGATTCGAAAAAATACTAAAATGACAGTAACAGAGTACAGGAGTTATCAGATGTTGTTGGGATGATGATAGTTATTAGGAGGGAAGACTAAATGTAGATGCAGGAGCCCGGTCAACCATCAATTTAGAGATTGGCCTTGATGTTGGCGTTACGTTCGTGTTTATCCATGGTCATATCAATGGCTTTTCCAGTGCACCAAAGGAAGATGGATACAGATACGCCAACGTAGAAGAAAGTGCCGTTGGTCAAAATTTCAGGTGAGGCCAAAGCAGTCTTTGGTTTCTTCTTTTTTGGCTTTTCTTCTGAACCACCAGAAGCACCGTGTTCAGCTTCTTTTTTGTCACCAGGAGCTCCACCAGCAGGAGCTGTCTCTTGAGGTTTATCACCGTCTTGACCAGGATTGCCTTGCCCGCTGCCAGCAGCAGGATCAGCACGAATCACCAAGCGTCGGGTATCTTGTTTGTCAAATTTATAATGGTTCTTCTAAAATGTAAACAATGATGAGATGACTTTGTTCACGTCGTTTTTGCTCACAAAACTGCTTACCAAGCTAGTATTATCAACCAAATGGTTGTTCACCAGTGAAGCCGCTGAGGCTAGCGCCATGAAAAATGCCAATAACGAAGCAATAATGAGAACGCGCATTGTCAGAAAAAAAAAGGAAAAAGATCAGGTACGATCTGATAAGATTAGTTTTTCGATCTCTATTTATAATGACTGTTGGCCCTTGAATATTTTTTTTTTTTTTTTTTTCGTGTAGATCAAGATGCCGAATAAAAAAAAAATTGTTTGGGCTTCATTTCGGTGGACTCGACTGTCAGTGGAGAATGAAAAAAAAATCTGATAATCATCAAGCTCACGACATCCAAGGTTACACAAGAAGAAGAGAACCTTCGATCTTTTGCTGATATGATTTGATCATACAGTTAAATCGTAGATCTTCCCTTTTTTTTTCTTAGCGGTATTATAATAACTGATTTTTGGATAGATCAAAAAGATAAAGCATCGGTCCCCCTGGTATAACTTGTAAATTGTGGCTGTTTCCACGCACCCAGACGATCAAAAGCCGCCACCATGGCATTTTCATTGATATCCCGATCAATTTTCATTCCGTATCAACGGATGAAACAATTTTATCGAAACAAAAAGATTAACTTGGGGATTCCCCGTGATTTTTCTTTTCCCCTCTTTAACGAGATTCGAATGCTTTGGCTGATTTTGATAAAATAACCAGTTATGGATAATATCCAAAGGTGAAAAATATCACCCATTGCAAGAAAGATCGACTGAGTAAAAAACAAAAAAATCAAAATCTGATAAAAGAATTGTGACACCAACTACGTGCATGTCGGAACCAATCAGCTGAAATTGAGGCGGAACATTGACATGGTACAGTAAAAGGGACCCCGAGTTATCTGACGCGAGATTCAATGGTAGCTGGGTATCAACAATTGACACTAGTGGAACATAGGTCGCCCGATATTTATTCGGATGATTATTATGACACCTCTGTTTTTTTCCCTGGGGGTGGGGAAAGATAAAGGCACGGGGCAAATAAAAACAAAAAATAAAACACGGACGATCCCCGGTCTATATGTTTCAGTTCAGCAATTATAACCTTCCTTTCTGGTTATTTTTTATTCCAAATATATTCCTGTATTCTTTTTTCTTCTTACGGAACGGTTCCCTAAAGATTTTGAATCGCGAGATATAAGAGATTTAACGATGATAAAATGACGGAGAAAGACAGAATAGAGGTTTCAATAGAGCGGGTTATCTGTGAATACTACAAGAAGAAAAACATAAAGACTTGACGAAAGTAGAAAAACAAATATTTTTTTTTTTTTTTTCACGCGAACAAGGAGAAAAAAGAAAGTAAAAAAAAAGATCGATATAATTATACAAATGGGTTAGCCGCCAAAATCCGAATGAGGGGTGGATTTCTGATAGGGTTGGCTGTGATAACGACGCGTACGTAATCAAAAGGACGAATAATTTGTCGATACTCTTCGGCAATGGTGACCTCCTGTTGCTGATCTTTGATGGCTCGCAGCGATAGCGACCGAGGGCGACGTTTCACCGGCTCACTGACCGGGGAGGACGTTTCTTGATGCTGGATCGACAGCCCATTGACCGTATTACAAAACTCATCGTCGTAGGGTCGCTGTTCAACCATTCGATCCGAGGTCGCCACTCCGGGGGTCCAGAACAAATGCAACACACTGTCGGCGGCGCTGAAAATCGCGGATTTCAAAGGAAGGTTAATGACGTGAATGCGTCTCTCTAATCCCAAGGTCGGCACCACTACGTCAAACGACTGTTCTTGCACTCCCACCACAATCGCTTCATGCGTCATGGAAGGATTGAGTAAACGGCTCATCACCAAATGATTCATCTGTTCCCGCGCATTCAAAACTGCCTGACTCTTGACATTGCAATATCGTGCCATTTTCTGAATCATTTCACATTCAATGTAAAACCGTTTCTCTACAAAATCCGCAATGATGATACCATGTCATTCAATTCGGTTTCCAGCCTATCGTATTGGTGTTGTCAGGGGTTTTATCGCTTACCTCCGTTCAAGGCCGCTTCCAACTGTCGATGCACGATAAGATCCGTGTAACGTCGTGAAGGTGAAGTAAAATGTGTATAAAGTGGTACATTCATTCCGTAATGATGATATCGGCTGATATCAAATACCCCCGTACAAAAGTATTTGGGCATGTTCATGGTCTTTCGTACCAAGGCTGTAATGACCGATCTTGCCGCATCATTCGTAATGGCATCAATGGATTCCCGTAGTGTGCCCGACGACGAGGGATTGATTTGATAACCGAGGTTTTGCAGGTATTGCACAAGCTCACGCTACACAAAAAAAGGGGACATCTCTTTATCAGCAAAACCAGATGACAAGATAAAAAAAGCCCCCTTGATGCAATAGGGTCATCCCTTCAGAGCCATGCGGTCACTTACAAGTTTACGATGGTTGGGGGGCGATTGTGAGCGTAGAAGAGCATGTTCTGGAAAGTGACGTGAGATCTTTTGTGCGACCATTTGATTCGCAAGTAATGTGAACTCTTCGACAATCTCGTTTGCTCGGATTTTAGGCAAAATGGCAATCTTGCTAGGTTGTCCATCGCACCACGTTACGGATAATTCCGGTTCCTCCAAGAACAGGGCGCCTTTTTGACGACGCGCGTCTTTCAACTTTTGACTAATGGAATATAGTCTCTTGACATCGTGCACCAAGGATTCCGTGTCAGCGTCACTCAACGTATCAGGCACCACACCATCATCCAAGATCCTCTGCATTTGCGCAATCGTCAGAATTCCTCGCGATCTATCGGACACGTCAATTCAACCGATTCGTTACTTTCGCCACCGTCGGCCGGTTTAATTTTGCTTACTTGATCACGGTCCTTTCATATTCCGTCTTGATGAGATCTCCCGAAGCATTGAACTTGCAAATTACGGAAAAAGCGAATCTAACGATGAAATGGATTTGACTCAATTTCCATCCATTTTTCCGTTTCTTTTGGCATGTCGCTTACCTTTCTTCATGAGGCAATAATTCGGTGCATCCCTTTCGAAGTTCTTCTGGCCACAAGGGGACCGATTTGTGAAGTCGAACCGCTGTAGCACGAGAACGGGCTTCCTTGTCAATAGCTGAATGAGGCGTGACAAACGCAGAGACGTCCGCCACGTGGAATCCGACTTGATAGATGTTATCAGCAATGGTTTCCACTGAAATCGCATTCTCGTAATCTAGAAACAATGGTGTTAATCCATTTTGTTAGATCCGATAAGGCATCAAGGCTTCCATCTTCTCTTTTCTTCTTTGTTTACCTCCAGTATCCAAACTGTCCAAGGTCCAACAGCGTGTTTCGCGCAAGTCCAATCGGCCACGTAGTGACTCCTGGTCTACGGACCACGGCAATCCCGGCAAGCATTGCAAGACAGCTTCTGAAAATGGGTCATCCGAGAAATTGTTATCCGCAAGAATGGCTTGAAATTGTACTTCAAGATCCTTGACAGGCCCCAGTTCGTCCATCAGAATACCAAACGGGTGCAGTGATGTGATAGGCCATCTTTTAATGGATCCCTAGAAGCATTGATGAAAAAAACGGCGTACAGACCAAACAAGAAACAGCAAGGGGCAGATGGCTTACCAAAAATAATCGGTCTTCAAATTGTTCGCTGTTTTCCAGGAACCCTTTGGGTGCTTGTTCAACAGGGATAGCAATCAAAGGCACTCGTTTATCGGTAGGTTTAAACCAGATAATACGCGGAGACGATTCTTTTGTGGATGACTGCTGGGCATCCTCACCTTCCGTAAGGCTCTTTGGACGCTTATTGCTTGGGCGCATCAATCCGAGAGTTCTACGCAAATGAAAAAGGATAAAACCCCATATTTTGACAGAGTGTTACCGATTGTTTCCTTTGTGGCGGCCCCGTTTCATTTTGCATTGACACTTACCCTGAGAATAATTGATTTTGAGCGCGTTCGAGGATGGCTACCACGATCCCGCAGTAACGTGGAGTGACTTTATCAATGTCCTCTTCGCCACCAAAGATGATTTCTTTTTCATCTTCTTCATCGGGTCGTCGCAACACCGGTTGACCATTGTTACGGGCTAGTTTGGCTTCTTCCTTTTCTTGCTTTTCACGCATCACCTTATCGACCTCGACAAGACGTACCGCCACCACATCACCTTCCAGAGCTCGGTTTCGATCGCGCGATCCACAGATATAAATATCGGCATTGAAATCTTCGCAAAACACATACGCATCGGATCGATTTCGCTTATTCACCCTCAGAATCCCGCTCACTAGTTGATGCGATTTCAATAGAGGCACAAGACTGGAGAAAGGAAGATGAGCCGTAAATAAAGCGCGTCGTTGCTGGGAGGTTCCTTCGTCACGGGGGAAACTGAATCGTGTCGGTGTGAAAGGGACCAACGGAATGGCCGAATGAGATGTCGACCAAGCAGAGGAAGCTGAAACCGAAAAAGCAAATCAAAATATAAACACACGGACATTGAAATAGAAAATGCCAAGTGAATGTGGCAAGAAAAAAAAAGACTTACGAGCTCGCCAATCATTATAGTTGCGAGAGGAGCGATGTTGTTTGGCAATATCAAGGTTTAAACTGGTAGGTTTACCTGCTTGACGATGACCGGGTTTGTTGGTGGTGGCGTCATAGGATGCCGTGTATTGCAGCGAGGTCCGCTTGTTTGTGTAGTGAAGTGAGCGTCGATCGTTGTTGTAATCTTGATCAGAGTAACGATGATGATGATAGCGTGTGCTTGGTTCGGACAATCGACGATTATGCTTCTGCTGTTCCTCGTGATAAGAAGATCGGTAGCGACGATCTTCATCGGTGGGCCGATTATGGTAAGCGCCTGTCAATTTGGCTTCGGCTTCGGCCAAAGCGTCGGCTCTCGAGATGCTGTATTCGTCGTCATCTTCAGCAAATCCCATGCGCTGATTGTAATCCAGGAAACTCGACCGCCTTTGATTTTCCAATCCCAAGTTGACCGAGGAATGTTGCGTTTGGGTCATGGGAAAATTGTTGAAATTGGCCACCGACACCCTTTGTTTGCGCACGCCCAATCCAGAAAGAGCGGGTTCATAAAACCCCGTATCGTATCCATGCACGGGTCGTTTATGATCTTCCTCTTCGTTCACAGTATGTAAAGCGCTTCGATGACGATGCGCGATAGGGTTCAATGGCGCGTAAGCTGATTTACTTCGTTGCTGCTGACTCTTGTCATAGTAACTCGAGCCACCGGATAGTTCCAACGATGAACGCCTTGCTGTGTCACCCGGTTTCCCAGGCATCTACTTGATGGGAATACAATCGTAACATACAAACCCCATTGATACATGCCAGGAGAAGATAAAAAATAATAGATAAGCCCATTACGATCCATAAAATGCATATGACAGAACGAAAATATCGGATAAAAAGAAATAGAGTATAATCATGAGCATAAAAGATAAAAAAGAGAAAAAAAAAGAAACCCAGGCCGGTTGACATGTGTGGCACGAACCTTAATCATGGGCGGGTCGAAAAGACCGTGAGTGGACTCTGGTGCGGTTTGTCCATCCAAATCCAAAAGATCCATGATGTTGAAAAATAAGGAAAGGAAAGGGAAACAGAATTAGCGAAGAGGAAGAAAAGAGAAAAGGAAAAGAAAAAGAAAAAGAAAAGAAAATAAAAACTAGTAAAAAAGGGGGATATTGCATCCATGCTTAAGGGGTGGCAAAACGTCGTAAAAAAAAAGAAAAAAGCACTCTGGCTCCTCCTTGTGTTCTATCAATCAAAAAAGATATCGGTGGCTAGCTTTTTTTTTTCATGCTAGCATGGTGGAAAACGCCCCTGCTTCTGTTTTTCTCTCTTTCTCTTTTAAAACCTGATCTTAGAAGAAGGATCCAGCTTCTTCTATATAAGCTGGCCTTATCTCCTTATTTTTCTGCTTTCAATTTTTTTTTTCAGTGCCTTTTTTGAGTTTGAGTGTTTGTGACGGGTCGGCCACAAAGGGATGGTGTCACTTACAGATGCCAGCCATCAAACCATCAAAAGTGGCCTGAGGAATCAACCGTCACTGACGGACATTCAAACCATCCATGATATGATAAATTCCGCGTGGACCAATCAATTTTGCATACGTCCGGGAAACTTGCACTTGGCAGAAAACAGAGCCAGGTTACATCTGCAACTACAAAAACAACAACAAGATTGTGCCATATTTTTTTTTTTTTTGATGTGTAACGTTGATATCAAGAGCTGAATTCAACACCTGGTATCAAATGAAGCATTATCCATTGTTGTTTCATTGAAAATAATACAAAGGATCAGTAGTCGCATCACAAGACCATTCAAAATATGCAGGAGCATCATCATCCGTATGATAGCAATTGGACCATTTTGTTAGACGCACAAAAATAGGCGGCCTTTAAGTACATGTTGATGGGGTAGGTTCATAGACAACGGCATTCTGGATACAACTAATGTTGCATTATGCGGCGTGACAGGAAATAAAAAAAAAAATTAAAAAGAAGTTTGCCGACATGACAGACTTGCATGCTTACATCAGTGCGTTTCTTTACCGTGCATCAATTATCAATTCTAGCACCATTTCGCCTCAAGTTCGACGGTCACTTTTTTTTTTAGTAGACCAATAGACTGCTCAGCTGTGTTCGGCTCAAACCACACCAAAGATACGTTAAAAGTTGACGCAAAACAATAGACACCAAAACCGTCTGTCTATACGCGGTCCGATTGCTCTATATGGGTTGAAGCATCCCATCTGCTGTCATCCTCAAAATAACAGAAAAAATTAATGAAAGCGTGTTTGTTGTCATGATTTAGGCCTCTGTCATTGTCTTTGTATGGCCGCCAATGACTAGGCTCATAAAAAACGAATCTTATCAGGGCAATGCATTTTCTTCAGATGAATTTTTGGATAATGACCCATTTACATAGAATTGTTCGTATGCTTCCGGCGCCTGAACCCAGGTATGAAAGCATTGGTCGAGCAAGCATGTTTTCGCAGCTTGGTATGTTTTTGCTTGAAGCTTAAGTTCGCGATAAGTAGAAGCGCTAACATTCTTGGATCTGTGGAGCATGGCATTAGATCGTCTCAATTTGGCACCGGTCATATTCATATCAAATAGGTTACCTTTGTGACAGCATGACATTATTGAATGACTCGAATATTGCAGCTTTACTGATACAAGACCTAAAGATTTAATATAAATGAGAAAGGCAATACGTAACCTATTGTTTGTCCAGTGAACCGTATAAAAAAATACCTAGTTTTTGCATTGTTCACGCCTTTGGCTGCGCCCTGTTTTCGTCCATGAACGATGACTTCTGATTTCGCCATTCCAGGAACCCACAGAATGGCTTTGAATTGGCTATGAGACATCATTGAACGAGACAGCCTATGTAGATAAAGTACCTGTGCCGCTGGGAATGATTTTGGTATAATTACGGGCTTCTAATGCAGCTTTGGAGGATTCAAACTGTTTATCGGTTGCAAAAATGGTGGGTCGATTGAGTGTATATGGAGAAGGAAGATCTAGGCAAAAAATAAGACATTCATTTTTCAACAGTTGTGAAAAAGACTTGCTTGTTACCTTGAAGCCCAGCTAATCGACCGTAAAGTGCTCTTTCCAAACACTCTTTTTCAAACATGTCACCGATTACAATGGATTGTAAATAAATTGGATCAAATAGATGCGAAAGCAACGCTGACTGTAAACCGAGCACATTCCATCGCGCTAGCTTATCACTAAAAGCAATTGCTCCGGTTAGCTCTTGATTTCCTACTGATCGCTGACGTTGTCGCTTTCGTGAATACCTGCAAGACATGGACAACGTCGGTTCAGAATCCAATCTACCTGAAATCGAATGTCAACATCGATATGGGTACCATGCGAATGAAAATTTGTTTAAACGAACAACTAACCTGGTTTGGTACGAAGGATGCCTAATCTTTCGAACCCGTAGCGTCCTCTTTCGAGCTTTCCCGAGGGGATTTCCGTTTTTTGTTTCTTACTGCTATACATGTATTCGGTGAAAAAGTCGTTGTTGTCGGTGGGCGCTTTTCGTTTCCCAGATTGAAAGTTTTCAAATGATTCCGCGCTCTGTTGCTCAGCTAACGCTGTCATGGAAGCGTCGCCACCTGCGTGTTCAAACAGATACCGTTAGTTGCCACACCTTTTTACAAATTGTTCTCAGAGCCATACATGGAGAGTGACTTATATACATGTGGAAGCTGTGGTGGGGTCGTACCGTGACTCGGCCGTTTGTTTCCATAAACGGTGAATTTTGATCGTTCTTTTCATACTCCTGCAACGCATATCTAAAGATGACGGATCAATGCCTATTTACTTTCTCCAAATGCAAATAAATTATTTACTTTAAAAATCCACGTCGAGCAATAACTTCTGCATGACTGTCATTGACAAGGTGCCCGTCCTGGCTCAGTTTGCTAAAAGGCAAGCACTTTAGCCCCGTGCTACGTACATAGAGATCAGAGTTTTGCTACATGCCAATCAGTCGCTGATTCCGTTCTTATCGGTTACCCCAACGATACCACTTTGATAGAATATTCCTCCTCATCTATTTCGAGGTGCGGCCATTAGTCATTGTATTCTTTGACGTGACGAAATAGGACTCACGAGCATAAACCGCGAGAATGCAAGCAAGCACGGTCCATTCGGCTTTGGAATCATGCAAAAGTGGTTTCCCCTGTTTCGGGAGTTTGACATATTGAGCATGGCTCGCCATGGCTAGTTTATCAGCAAAGTCAGGAATATCGTGCCAGTTCATGGTAAGCAGTGGTCCTGAATCAGTTGTAAGGAAAACGCACGCCTTTTCTTTTTTTTTTTTTTTTTGGCATGTCATGACTGCCAATCGCAATTTTTTAAACACCTTTGGCATTGAAACCGATCCACTTCAAGTTTCTTATTTATCAGTGATATTGATGCGTTATTTGCCAAAGATAGAGGTCATCTTGGTAATAGAGTCAAGGCTGTTAATAGTACACACATCAAGTAGAGTCCGTTTCCATTTCGCTTTCATTTTACTATTTTGTGTGCCACTATAAGTGGTAAACGGCTGCCAGCTATTGCACATTGAAGCCGTGCCTAGCTTACCGTTTCGCAAAACATGGGTATTTCCCAAAGTAACTGCCGATTCAGGTTTTTACTGGCCATTCTTAGGTTTATAATGACGGCCACTTGGTGAAAAAGATGGTATCCTATAACAAGCCGTACACCCGCTGTGCAATGGATGCCGCCTGCCACCGGAGGTCGCCCTCTTACATTGAGCGACTTTCGTCAGTCAAAAAGCCTAACGCATACACGGCATAACCTGGGCGAGACCTCTTGACGGAACTTCGGTATATTAATGACAACCTTATGGCATACGTTGCAACGTGATTTGTTTCTGAACACGCGCAGGGCAGCACTGGTTCCCCCCCTCAGTTCCATCCCGCCCAGGCTATGATAGATCTAGAAAGATGTGTGGGTATGTTGGGTATTTAAAAAAATGAGTTAGTAAGCTCTTTGATTGATTCAAATTTTCGTCAAGATATTTTACCTTTGTTATTTGAGTTTACAATAGCCATTGATCGCTTGACACGACTTGGGTTATATGACATTGAAAAAATTTGAATTAGTATACGTTCATTACATCATAGCAAAGGAAAAGAAATTGGACTTGCCTTTGAACCAAATGGTGTAACGGAAAAAAAGAAGATGAACACCGACCTCTCAATCATTATAAAATGAAGAGAATCAAAGGGCATATATAGTATAACTGACAAATAAAAACAAATTGAATGATGCTACAGAAGAACACCAGTCGTATCATCAACCACTTTTCTTCAAAAAGAGCTCTACTCACATTTTTATTCGAAAAACGACAATACTCTGTTTGACCACAACTGGGAAAAAGATGGTATCCTATAACAAGCCGTACACCCGCTGTGCAATGGATGCCACCTGTTACTGGATGTCGCACTCTTCCCTTGAGCGACATTCGTCAGACAAAAAGCCTAACGCAATACGGCATAACCTGGGCGAGACTCTTGATGGAACTTTGGTATATTAATGTCAATACTCTGGCATACCATGAAACACTTTTAATGAACAAAGCAGCACTTATTGACCCCCTCCGTTCTGTCCCGCCCAAGGTTATGATAGATCACAAAGATGTGTGGGAATGTTGGGTATTTAAAAAAAATGAGTTAGTAAGCTCTTTGGTTGATTCAAATTTCGTTGAGATATTTTACCTTTGATGTTTGATGCAGCAGATACCGAGGGCTTCCCGACCGAAATAAAGAAAGGATACAAATATAAAAAAAAAAGTAAATACAATAGGTGCGTCTGTAAAAACCCCCTAAAAACCCTGTGGGAAAAAAAAGGAGGAAAAGACTGCAAGAAGACTATTCACTAAAATACAAAATACATACTACAACTACAAAATAAAATGGTCGGGAAGAAATATCGAAGGCGATACCACGGGCAGCAATCCATATGAGAGGAACCTGGGGAGGACGCGTCAGCGTTTCCCAATGAAAAAGAGAGTCACACCACCGACGATGCCTTTGACGACAAAAACCGGTTTGGCCACATTTGAGCGCGAACAAAGTAGAAAGATTTGGAGGGATGGATGACTTGCCAAGCGAAAAGAAAACCGGAGAGAAAACCAAAAGCTAAAGAAGGGGTAGAGAAAAAAGAACGTGAGTTTTTTCTTGTCGAAAAACGAATAGTCACATCACACAAAAGGTACCTTTTTGATAATACTCGACTTGACCGGTTACAGATAGACGCCGGATACACCATAGTCTGGATGATGGATGATGGATGTGGATGCGGGTGAGGATGCAATGATAGTGAGGGCTTTTCAGGTAAACGGGAAGAGGGAGAAAACCAAAGGAAAAAGAAAAAATTGAAGACAAAATGAATGAGTTCCCATGGATGAAACAATAGTCACTCTGCCAATGCAAGAATGATGATCAGGTCAACCACATGGGCCAAAAAGTGGAACATTTGCGGTTGGTTTACCTTTAAATCAAACATTGTGCCGAAAGAAAATATGTATACGGACCACACGTAAGCTTCTTCTTCGATGCGGAAAAGAAAATTGCTTGCAGAAACAGTTAAGCGGCGGAATATTTTTGGGGCGGTGGTGTCAGCTTGAGCAGGGCCAAGATATTGATGTGGTCAGAAGTGCCGGTAATTTCGAGCTGGAGGCCAGATATCGATAGTTTTCCCGAGTAAAAATAAAAGAAAATAAAACTTGCGTCAGTAAAAATCTCACAAAAAACCCTGTGGCGAAAAAAAGAGGGAAGACTGCGAAAAGAATACTTACATGAAAGACGATATCAAGAGTAGGAATCCAAATGAGGGCAACATGAGGAGGACGCGTCAGCGTTTCCCGATGAGAAAGAGAGCCACACGACCGAAGATGTCCTTTGACGACAAAAACCGGATTGGCCACAATCTGGTGCCCGAACAAAGTAGAAAGGTTTTGGAGGGATGGATGGCTTGAATGGCTTGCCAGGCAAAAGAAAACCGGAGAGAAAACCAAAAGCTAAAGACAGAATAGAGAAAAAGGACAGGTAAATTTTTTCTTGTCGAAAAACGGATAGTCGTATCACACAAAAGGTACCTTTTTTCATAATAATCGAATCGACCGGATCAGATACACGCCATAGTCTGGATGATGGATGATGGATGCAATGATAGTGAGGGATTTCCAGGCAAACAGAAGAGATGCAAAACTAAAGAAGAAGAAAAAATTCGGACAAAAATATGTGATTTTCCATGGATGAAACAATAGTCACCTCACTGATGCATGAATGATGAGCTACACAGATCGAAGCATATCTGCTCCATGTATCATTCGATTACTGAAGAGAATGAAAGGGCATATACAGTATAACTGACAGATAACCCAAATTAAATGATGCTACAAAACACCAGATCGTCGTATCGTCAATCACCTTTCTTCAAAAAAGAGCTCCACTCACATTTTATGTGAACGGCGACGATGCTCTGTTTGACCACAACTGGTGCAAACGGCATCTTGCTGCTGATTGTTTCGCCTATTATCGTGAAAGTGGGCAGCGAGGCATGGTTGAAAGATGAAAAAAAGGTTTAACAGGTCTTGATAACTTAGTGTAGATCATGTGATTTACAAAATCGCTAATTTTTCAAAGATTTTAATTATATAGAAGATAGATAGACTAGTTGCGCGGATTATCACTCTGACTGTAGACCGTCACTTTTTTTTTTTTCGCTCTCACATTCTCATTCTTCGGCAACAGTGTCTATAGGATAGGACCTGAGTATTTGCTCTTTTCCGAGCTTCCTTTCCTTTTAGATACGAAAAATGTCCGATCTTAGTGAATGGGAACAGTTGGATGATTTGGTGCAAGTGTCTTACACGGTCAGCGAATCATACATTGTGTATTCCCAATTTGTGAAAGTGAGCATGGCCTGGCGTCTGTACGTGTTGAGTGCCTCGGATGTGTATGAGACAGAATATCAAGGCGAAAATGCATTGGCCGAAGTAAGGCGAGGAACATCGGCTTTTTTTTTTACTGCTGCAGCCCATTTAATTCATTCGTCCTTCAGGTAACGAAAACCGCCCCATTCACTTTTGTACGATGGTTTAAAGATAGTTTTGCAAAAGGCTACATCTATATCACGAACGAAAATCATCGAGAGTGTGTGGTATGGGAGAATAAAGCATGCTCAGCCTGACAATGGGCTGACACTTCAAGCATAGCTTCGAGTGGGCGAAGGACAGCGCAATGCTGTCTCCATGACAATGTCACCAGCCGAAAAACCGCGTAACCTGACTTTTGATTTACTGGTCAAGGTAAGGTTCTCAGTTTGATGTTGTTTTTACGGCCGACCACGGCTGCGACCATGACTCGTAAACCGATCATCTGATCCATTCATGTTGATGGTTACAGCTTGTCACTCACGTGCAAAAAGACGGCTGTCATATTGAGACGCATCAAAAACCGACCAAAAAAGAGGGAGATCATGCTTCTCAACTTGCAGATTTACAGGTGGAAATACAATGTTTTTCAATGATCAACTAGCTATCAGATGATGTGCTTATCAAGCCGTATTTTACAGCGGGAAAATGAACGACTCCGTGCGCAATGGGCAACGCAAGGTAACAATCCAACGGTGACTCTGAAAACGAAAAGGGATATCAATTTTTATTGGATGCAACATCGGTTAGTGCAAGAAGCGAGTCAATCTGCATCTAACCCTCGGGCGGTGCACCCTTCTGCTCCTCTGAAAGCAATGCGGTCAAGGCCTAAAGGCATGAGTCTGGTGAACCCGCGTGTCAAACGGTAAGCATAATAGTATCGCTTTTCTTAATGTTTTAACTTTTTTTTTCTTCTTCTTCTTCTGATTTATTGTGCCGTCTGCAAATAGAGTCAAGGCACCTCAGCAAGTATTTATCGATTTACAAGGGTAAGATAATGGGATAATAATAGATAATTATCGATGCAATACATAGTAAAAACGGTCAATGAAATTGACGCCTTGAAAAATAGGGAGGGTAAAAACACATCCGCTAGTACTTCAGAATGATATAGATTGCATGAATCACACCTTTTGGATGGATAAAAAGAAACGATAAACTTGTTAAACAATCATCAA
Organism: Radiomyces spectabilis; assembly: GCF_025331425.1. Classification (NCBI taxonomy): domain Eukaryota; kingdom Fungi; phylum Mucoromycota; class Mucoromycetes; order Mucorales; family Radiomycetaceae; genus Radiomyces; species Radiomyces spectabilis. The sequence goes on along the minus strand of NW_026251934.1, from coordinate 1,314,819 downwards.
TTGTACCCATAATCCAAAGGATCATGTCTTACCAGGAATCCAACCCAATATCGTGAGGGCAATGTTAATGCAAATATCAGTCGTACAGCCTTGAATAAGCAGGTTTTAGCCAATCGATGAACATCCAACATCAATTGAAGTTTTGATCTTTACCTCGTTCGAAAAAGACGCCCAGAGGTGGAAGAATGACAGCTATTTTGTAAAAGGACTGATTTTAATTTGGTTGTTCTCCTGGTTTCATTATGCCATAGAAAGACGTACCAAAGATAAGCTTGAAAATGTCAGAAAATGTCAAGGCCATGGCTAATAACTAGTATTCTGATGCGAGAAAAAAGAGACAAAGAGTTGAAAGGAGCAAGAAAAAGAGAGAAAAGAAAAGGAGCCCGCCAAAGAAACTAAAATTTTAAAAGAGGTTACTTACCTGATCACATCGAGAAAGATGGTTTCATCCACAGATGCCGTCATTATGCTTGGCATTTTGTTTTTTATATGATTTTTTTTCTAAACAATAACTCATGATGACCTTTTTTCTTTTTTTTTTTCTGATGATAGTGACACTTGCTCTCAGGTTTGCTCTTAAACTTGCATGGTCGGGTGAGCGGAACAAAGCATGATAGGAAAACCACCTACTTAGTGTGTCACATACGTTGCTTGCTGCCACCGCAACCTCGAATTTCCAAAGCTTATCGTCGTCTTTCGCCTTGGTGAAAAACGATTCTAGTCTTAAGAACGTTTCTACTTGGGAAGAGCTGAACGGCGCTTCTTAAGTTGGTTGCAAAAGAAAAAAGTCCAATTTTATAATCCCAGTTCCGCTGTGATGTGGGTTCCCAAGATTAAGATCACCATGCCATTTTGAATGCCAAGGCCTGGGAACCCTGCCGAACTGCAAGGTGAATTACCGTTCTTCTCAATAAACATATAAAACTTCCATATCAAGTCAGCGCCGAAATCTCAAGTTGTGAAAACCTTTGCCGTGCGGTTGATGGAGCGTACAAAGTATGCTTGGCAGAGACTCAGCCCAAGGACACAGCCTGTCAACCGGCTGAGTGAAACGCAACATATGGGTAGTTTTCGTCATGTGATGTTGTGTCTATACTTATTTCTTTCTTGGGAATATGGGTCTATTTAAACATCAAACCCAACTCCCCCATCCCCCGCCTCCTGTGAAACGTAATTGTATCTTGGACGCCAGTGAGAGTGTGTTTGTGTGGTTATTTTCCAAGGGGTATCGTGGCTCTTGATATTGTCTCTGTGCAAACAATTCTGGAAACGTCGTATCATTTCTCGCAAGAGTCAGAGCTGTTACTCATCATACAATGGGAGCATGTTATGGTGTTTGGTTAAATATGGAACCAAGATTGATGGCTGCACTGCTAAATCACGCAAAAAAAAAAAAAAACCAGATAATATCACAACTGAACGACCAACTCCTTATTTTTCACCCGCTGATGGTTTGAAAATATAATAAATTCGAGTCAACAACGACACTTGCGCTTCATATGTCGCGTTACTGCTACAAAAAAAAAGACCAAACATAAGCAGCATGCATCCGCCAAACAAACGCCATATTTGCGTATCTTCATCCCACTATGACCGAGCCACAAGCTGCTATGAGTTTCAACGCCAAAGTGGAATGCAAAAGCTTTGGACAGTTCCACGTGAATCCATGGGCGGAAAGCAAGTGCGGAGTTGCAGTTCATTTTACATCTTTTGTTTTCGCGTTCTGTCAGTCGACCCATGGACGGATCCTGATGGGAGGACCTTCCGAGACAAGGGACCGCGGACGGTTCAGTATATTGGCGGATATTGGCGGGTGTTGAGTAGCTTGTGTGATTTTCGCTTTGTAAGCTTAGTTCTTAGAACCGTCTTTACAAATTGACAATACCGGCCCGATGATCTGAAACCCAAAAAGATATTTTCGCGTTCTGGCGTGACGCTGAAACCGATAGGCACAGATATTAATAGTTATCGCCGACAACTTTTTTTTCTTCAGCCAATCCAAACTTCCAACACTGAACGGTGCCTGTAAAATCCCAACTCGCACTAAGCTGGTTATATCCATTCCATGCAGCCAGCACGAGTTTAGCCGTGTCGCTTTTCCCGGTAACTGAATTTCGAACTGACAGAAAATTCGAATCATTCTGATCCAGCTTATCGCGTCAAACCCTTCTTTTTCAACCAATGATCAAACTCATTATCGTCACCGCGGACGTTCAATCCGTCTTTAATCCATATTGTTTTAGTAACCATCCATTCTGCAATGGTTGGTTACATGCATGTACAGATAGTGAGGAATCTTCTGTCACCAGAAAAAAAAAATCGCGCATTAAAAAATAGCGGATTGAACCATGGATAAAGTGCCTTGCACGAGGTATATACTAGGATTATCATGGTAGTCTTGCATGCATGCTTCTTCCCATGCGGCGCGTCTTATTCTGGCTTTGCTGTTCATCATTACGTAAACCCCATGCTTCAGTCATTGATCGATGGCTAGCGCATGGCTATTAACAGTTAGTCATCGGTGAATTTATTGAATCGCGATGATAATCTTTTTATTTTTATTTTTGGTCCATTCCCAGACAATAGGTCGCCATGGGTGCATGTGCCGACGGCGGATATTAGGCACAGGGCGTACATCGACCAAGAGCGGAAATACAATAATAACCACTTTTCTTAAACATCTTTTTGAATCTGAGTCGGCATAATTTGCACCACGTCGATGCTCATGATGATGCGTTCCAAAAAAAGGGTTTTGTTGTTCCGTGTTTTTCCTTGATCAATCACTTGGGTCTTTTTTTTTTTCTTCCAAGGAGAATCAGAAGTAAAGGGGAAAGAAGGGTATGAATTGAAAGTTTGGACATCTTCGCCACTGGATTATGCAACATTTACATCCATTGCACTTTATTTTGCCAGAGAATCACATCCAGGATCGTCGTTGTGCAGTGAGTAACTGTGAGCCAACAAGATAATTATATTTTTTTCTTTTTCGCTTTTCCCGGGTAAATGTCACGTCCAGAAATGTCAATAATATCTTTTTTTCGCCCATTTTTCTTTACTATGCTTTTTTTGGACAGTTAGTCTGTGTAATTGTCTAAAAAAAAGTCCTTTCCAAGACAATTGTTGGCATGAACAGTTGCCATGAATAGTAAAAGTGTTCTCACTTTCTGCGGCAGAAATGTTTTTATTCTTATCCTGTTCCCATCGGCAGCTCTCACGGTCCTTATGCTTTTCAGTCGAATTTAGTACACATGGTACCACTTTATTTGTTCAGGTTTTACATTGAATATTAGCAGGGTAAACTATAAGCAAAGAAGAAGTAAGAAAAAAAAAAACACCACCTCCTTGTTGCCTCCTGCAGTTGTGAACTCATCGGAAACGCCAGTGCAAAGAGGCTGGTTGAAACCTCAGCCGGGCGGACTTTGAATGGCTAAAAAAGCTGCGCCCTAACAAGCCTTAGAGACAGAAATAACCAAAATAAAAAAAAAAAATCGCCCAGGTGACACAAGCCGCGACCAAAGCCTGGAGACGGAATTTGAAGTGAATATTGATCCAATGGGCACCTGCAGGACGTGTGTGTGTGTATGTGTGTGCGTACACCTGGTAAAATGCAATTGCCGCGCAACTCTCATATATGGTAATGCAGTGAAATAAGCCTTGTCAAAAAACGAGGATGGCTACCTTTTTGTCAAACTCCTTCGGTCAGTCATGTTTGAATTCCATCGCTCTTTGCTTCCAAGTTTTTTAGTTTTAGTTTTTTCTTTATTATTTGTCATGACAACAAGGGGGCAAGATGAGAAACGAACCGAAAGGGGAAACTGACAAGAAGAAGGAGGTCCAAGAATCAACTTTGTCAGCGAAATAAAAATAAAACAGAAACAGCCGTGAACCTTTTTTTTTTTTTTTTTTTTTTCTTGTTCCGTCATGCTGAGCTTTCCTAGTTTAAATGAATCAAGAGATTCGTCGGTTGAAATACCAAAAAGTAGAAAGAAAAAAGTGGCACAAACACGTTGAATGACAATTGTCAACCGAACAAAAAGACCATTTTCGGTTGACAGAATCGGCGTGGCCACTAAAGGATAATGGCTATAGTTGGATAAAATAGAATTAGGTATCCGAAAAGGTGATGATCAGGACTAAATAGTAGTGCGTCTGCTGTGGAACAGCGGTCCGAGAAAAATGAGACACATTGAAGTAGGTCGGCTCAGTTGTTCATAATTATTTCTGTGTCACTCCTAGCAAAAAATAAACACAGTTTTCCGCGTCCACGCGCATTTTGCGGTCCAAATCATGGCTCGTCTTATAAAGTTATTTAAACGACCTCATCCCGCCGCTCTTTTCCCTCTTCTTCTTCTTGTTCCTCATTCTCTCACCCGTGACTGGATATCTACGTCTTGTCTCCTTCCTCCCCCCGTTTTCCCTCTTATAATTTTTTTTATATCGCTATTTAGTTTGGATTTGATCCTTTTCCTTTCTACTATAATTCGTCTAATCCTAAATTTCGGTGCTTAATCTATCCTATTATCATGTTGCCCAGATTGTTTATTCTCGCCGCCCTTGCCCTTAGCGCCACAGCTCAGAAACCTCCCGCCGCATCCGCTTCTCCAACACCTTCTGCTGGTGGCTTCCAATTCAAAGAACAGTATCCTAATCCAGGATCGGTGCCTACTCCTAAGCCTGAATGGATGGACTTATTGAAGAGTGCCAACATTTCCAACGCACCAGTATTGAAGGGTGGTTCTGATGGTAAAAATCTTCCCAGCCTTTTGCTTTTTTATCCATCCTATGGATAGTTTAATTAACATCATGCCATTCATTTCACGAAATAGGACCCAAGCAATCTGGTGACAGCGATCCCTACTGTGATTGGACCTTCACAGGCTGCACTCGTCCCGACGACATCGTTGCTTGTCCCAAGGGTGATTGGGGTATCACTTACGATGATGGCCCAACTGAATTCAGCCCCAAGTTGTATGATTTCCTTGACAAAAGCAATCAAAAGGCAACTCTGTTCATGATTGGCGGTCAAGTCGTCCGCTATCCTGACTTGACCATGCGCGCTTACAAGGCCGGTCATGAATTGGCCATGCATACCTGGTCTCATTCCTACCTGACAACCCAAACCAATGAACAAATCGTTGCTGAACTCAAGTGGACCGAACAAGCCATCAAAGAAGTGACAGGTGTCTCCCCTCGATTTTATCGTCCGGTATGTTGATCGACCATTGCATGTTCTTTTTTTTTCTCGCTTTTTTTTTTCCATCCTACCTCATCCCTCTAAAAAAGTCCCTTTTCTCGTCATTCCTCTTTCCTCCCAACTCCTGGTTTCTGCGAGAATCACATCACCCTTGCTCATCAACTTCTTTTTTTTTTTTTTTTTTTCTTGTAGCCTTATGGTGACATTGATGACCGCGTCCGCGACATTGCTAAAGCTTTGGGCTTCACCGGTAAGTGATTCTTTATGTTTATTTTCCACACCATTGTGCATTGTTTACTCATCAAATCATTCTTTTAATTTTATTTTTCTTGCAGCTGTTATTTGGAATCATGATACTGATGACTGGAAGGTAAATAGTTCATCCCAACTTTTTTTTTTTTTTTTTTTTACGCGCGAAACCAAAAGGTCCAGATTCTAAAGTACGAATTATACTATTTTTAGGTGGATGAAGATCCCAGTTTCAAGGAAACCTGGATTGATGGCAATGTGACCGAATGGGCCGCCGAAGCTTCCACTGCTACCGAAGGCGGTATTTCCTTGGAACATGACTTGTATCAGAAGACCGTCGATGCTGCCATTCGTGTTCTTCCCGTCCTTCAAAAAGCTTACAACGTCAAGACTGTGGGTGCCTGTATGAAGCAACCTTCTTATAAGGAAGGCAATGCCACTGTTCCCACCAACGCTACCAGCAGTACCGCCGCTTCCTCTTCCGCTGCTGCCACCTCTTCTTCCTCCCTTTCATCTTCCTCTTCTAGTGAACTTTCCCCTGCCGGTTCCAATGTTTCCCAAACAAAGGGACAAGAGGCACAAGAAAAGGAAGGGAGTGCTGCAGCTCAAGTTGCAGTTTCCTCTCTCGGTGTGATGCTGGTGGTCGCTGCATCCTACGTGTTGGCTTAAAAAAAATGTAGTTTTGCTTCATCCATTTCCCCTCCCCTGTTGACGTTTCCTCTTCATCCTTTTGCACTTCTTTTTTTTCTTTTTGTTATTTTTATGTCTTGTATTAGGTAACTCTTTACATGCTCCCATGTATAGTCATTAGATCGCTCACGCTTTTTCACAAATAACGTGCTGCTGCAGCGGCTAAAAACACCAGTCGGTGAGCAGTTTAATTGATTTTTATTTTTTGTACAGTTTTCTTTGGCCTTTTGTTATGTTGGTTTTGTATTGTTTGTCTGGTCGTTCGATTTGCCTCTTTTAAACATAATCCAAAAGCGAGCAAAACCATGCGACTTTCTATATATGTCTAGCGTGACCCACTCCATATGAAGATCGTCTTGATCAGCAAAAGAAAACAAAAAACAAAACATTGACAATCATTTCTTGCCTTTTACGGTGACATGGTATTGATAAACATTACGGACTGCTACTGACACTAAAAAAAAAGGCCAATGGCCTACGCCGCGCTGGCTTTCGGCGTATAAACATTCAAAAATAGCGACATGAGCCACCGCGGCGGAAGACTACGCACATCGGTCATCGGCGGGAGTCACCCCTTACTCTCGGAAGAAAAAAAATTCCTATAGACACTATTTTGTTTCTCGCTCATGGGATGCAGCAAATTGAGTCATGGCAACAAAAAAATAAGTGCCATAACTACCCTGTGGACAAACAACCCATTTTCTTTATAGCATCAAAGCATTCTCGTTGAACTAATTGTTTGATTATCCATGGGAACAGTCTGCCGTATTATCGCTATGCCACAGGTTTCGCAATGGTTGGTGTTTCCATGTCGTCGTAGGCAAAGACTGACATGAAAGAAATAGACTAAAAGCAATGTAGTCCATTTAGCAAAGCTGCTGAAACTGCATGTTTGCATTCGTCAATGTTTTGTCTTCTGAAAGCGGATGACAATCTTTTGTGGATCCGTGATCTGGAGATCTATATGAACGACACCATGATGATGATCACGTTCCCTCACGATGCTATGTGTGCACCAATGACAGCGTCTGAATACTAACCATGAGCAGCGCATTATGCACACACAGCCTATGCAATCAACGCATCGATTTCTATGCCCAAGGCCAGGATTGCAACTTTAAAAAACCAATATCGGCAACCGAATCGTTGAGGACTTGCGCAGTTTTTACACCGCAAAGCTAATCACTTTTGGTCAAATTGCACAGCTCAGTCGTGTAGATCAGTTGTCACGATAAAAAACAATGTTCTTCGGATGAAAGCCACTACATTACCTGCCTTTTCCTTTTCATTCGGCAATACCAATATGTTAACAGTTTCCTGGAGTGCCATATACACGACTTTTCTTAAACCTCACTTGAAAACGGCTACTGAAAATAAAACTGCCAGTGATTGCTAACTTTCTGTTAGTATCGTAAGCAGACCTCAAGCGCATTTTTTAAAGAGGTTACAGCAATGTACTGTACACGGTGCATGCACCAAAAATTTTCTATTGTTAGATCCTCACAAATTATTTGTAAAATGATGCCGTATATGCGCTCTGATAAAACTGTAGCGAGGAGAAAAAAGCGAAATCGTTGTTGCTACAAAAAATATTCCCCAGCATACATGATTAACACACGATCGGTTTTGTTGACGAATCCGAGGTGTTGTCATGTTGTGTAGCCTGATTGTGGTGTAAAGGGTAAAAAAAAGATGGAATAATACAAACTCAAGGCGAGACTTAACAAATGCTGGAATTTTCACCATTTAATGGCATGCCCCGTTGAACGGCTACTTGTACTCAACGCAGAACAGGTTGAGTGTGTGGTGTAAACGCCAGTGCCAATGTGAACCTTTCTCATATGAGCCTTCACCCAGTTAGCAATAGTACATTAGTCGGACGTATGGATCTGACCTTCTCTTCTATATCTATCAGCGAGAAATCATCAAGAACCAGCAACAGCAATATCCAAGAACATTTTGACCACACAAGTGAAACAAAAGGCCGCTACAAACGTTATAAAGGCTAGATGGCGGCTTACAAGAATCGGAAGATCATACAAAGGGAAAAAAAAAGGTTGGTTAAAAAAGTAGATGATATATTATGAAACTCCAACTCGTATGCAAATGATGCTCTATTTCCTTAGCGACTCCTCTATAATGAAACAACAAGTAAGAACTTGTCTATGCTTTTTTGACGACAACGACAATTAAGCCGAGAAATCTACACGAGGAAAAAACCAACAAGTCAAAAAGACACATCCATGGGTGTCTGACCTAGTTACGGTAACTTACCTGGGAAACATTCCTTCATGGTCTTGTTGTGCTTATTCTCAGCGTGCTCAGTCAAACTAAAGATCATCAAAGACGTTTTTAAACTTTTCGTCGCCCATTGAAAAAAAAAATAGGCAGGGCCTGAATTCTCTACTTACGCCTTCTCACGACTGGTGCAGAGGAAAGTCTGACGGCACTGCATGCAAATGATGTTCTTGGCAGCAGCATTCTAAGAGGTTCACGCCTGTTAGAACACATGGACATTCTCACTTGACAATTGGCACTTTACTCGTTTCGGAAACCCCTTTTGAGAGTTTCGTCACTTACCACTTTCAGTTGAGATTTAGCATCTGACTTTTGATTCTTTGCGTTGCGTTCACGCTTTTGCTGAGCTTTGGCACCCTACACACTCCTTATAAGTTTCTTACTGCTGACCTTTCCATCTTCAATTGTAACTTACGTTTCCCATGACGAATTCAATTAGATTCCAGGACAAAAAAAAAGTAGAGGGAATTTTTTTTCTGAGCGAATTTTTTTTTTTATTTTTTTTTTTTTCTGTTATTTTTTTTTTTCTACACTGAAGGAGGGCGACCAACCAATTTTCGTCGTCCTTTCCGAGCCATTTACCTCTTTTGGGAGGTAAAGAAGTGGCCCCATGGAAACGAATCACGATGAACATGAGATTCATGAACCAAAGCGTTTTTTAACCATGACGCATAAATATATTCACTTGCTACTTATTTAGTGCCAATAGAAAATGGCTCCGAACGGCCCGTTCATGCTTGCAGAAAGTGCTATGATACGCTCAGTTGGTGGATTTCCAAAAATGGCAGAAAGAAAAAAAAAAAGGAAAAGTGTGTTATTCAATAGGTTGCTGCTGAATGGCTTAATCACGCGACCAGGGTTTTCTGGTCTCAGATATTGACCAAATTTTTGGGAAAGCCTGTCAATTCGCGCTTCCAAAATCTTTCTTCTTTTACTAATTGCCAATTCCCTCGCTTGTATATTTCGTTTATTCGTATATATAAACCATGAATCCCTCAAAGCAACCCGATGAAGCCGTGCCACATTCAGAGACTGACCGAAAAGATGATATACTGCCGGCCCATATTCCAGTTGACATGGCTATAGCGCCCGACCAGCAACCATACCATACACATGTTATCCACAGCCCTACCTGTGAGCCTCCGGAAGAGGACAGCAGCCCTCGATTAGCTCAACATACGCTTTCTCCCGAAAAGCTCGGTGTCACGGGCTACGTCAAAGATGTGGTCGGCTTTGTCAAAGATGCCGTCTATGACGCCCGCGACCAGAAGCACCGTAAAAGCGGCCAACAAGGGCAAGCGTCCGAACAACCTCATTTCATTCCTGCAGGTGCAGCCGAACCGGCAGTGCTGGCCCCGGCGCAAGCCCCCCGAGAAAGCTCACCGTTGGTTGATACTGTCATTGGTCTTTTCCCGCATTTAGGTGATGACAAAGCAGCCGCATGCACCCACGCTGAACAATTACGCAACGATATGATGCAAACTCACGCTGTGCAAAATCCGAATGATCATCGATTATTGTAAGATCTTCCTTTTTATCCAGATAACAAAGTAATAAATAATGCAATGGGTTTGATGGTGATATGATTACTGCTGCATTTGTGTGACACCGTTTGTACGCATGACATCAGTCTGTGTTTTCCGAAAAGGGATATTTCTTACAAGAATCTGGCATGCATTCTTCGGTATATCAACTGATAAGAATTACTTAGCTGCGGTATTGAAACTGTTTCGGGATCGGGATGATGTGGCATGATGGAGAGTGTGAAATGGTTTATTTGCGTGCGTTGGTATGTGCGTGGTATGGTGTGCAGTAAACACATTAACAAGCCGTACACCCGCTGTGCAATGAATGCCGCCTGCCACCGGAGGCCGCCCTCTTACATTGAGCGACTTTCGTCAGACAAAAAGCCATACGCATACATGGCATAACCTGGGCGGGAACTCTTGACGGACTTTGGTATATTAATGACAACGTTATGGCATCCCTTACGTCGTGATTTGTTTCTGAATACGCGCAAAGCAGCACTGATTGACCCCCTCAGTTCCATCCCGCCCAGGCTATGATAGATCTAGAATGATGTGTGGGAATGTTGGGTATTTAAAAAAAATGAGTTAGTAAGCTCTTTGATTGATTCGAAGTCGTTAAGATATTTTACCTTTGTTATTCGATGCAGCAGATATGCAGAGCTTTCCGACCTAAAAAAAAGAAACGATACAAATATAAAAAAAAAGTAAAACAATAGGTGCGTCTGTAAAAAAACCCTTAAAAACCCTGTGGGAAAAAAAAGGAGGAAAAGACTGCAAGAAGGTCTATCGAAATACTACAAACTGCAAAAATAAAATGGTCGGGAAGAAATAGCGAAGACGATATCACAGGTGGCAATCCAAATAAGAGGAACCTGAGGAGGACGCGTAAGCACTTTCTGATGAAGAAGGAGAGTCACACCACCGACGATGCCCTTTGACGACAAAAACCGGATTGGCCACATTTGGTGCGCGAACAAAGTAGAAAGATTTGGAGGATGGATGGCTTGCTAGGCGAAAAGAAAACGGGAGAGAAAACCAAAAGCTAAAGAAAGGATAGAGAAAATGGACAGGTAAGTTTTTTTTGTAAGAATGGATAGTCACATCACACAAAACATACCTTTTTGATATTTCAATCGGCTTGACTGGTTACAGATACACGCGGGTAAACCATAGTCTGGATGATGGATGATGAATGCGAGGGGATGCAATGATAGTGAGACTTTATCCCAGTAAACAGAAGATAGAGGAGAAAATCAAAAGAAAAAAGAAAAAATACGAAGACAAAATATATGTGGATTTCCATGGATGAAACGATAGTCACCCCACTGATGCATGAATTCATAGATCGAGGCACGTCTGCTTATGTATTATTCGATTCATTGAAAATTGAAAGAGAATGAAAGGACATATACAGTATAAATGACAGTATAACTGACATAAAAAAACAACAAATCGAATAATGCTACAAAAGTTAGAACGCCAGTCATATCATCAACCACCTTTCTTCAAAAAGAGCTCTACTCACATTTTTATTTGGAAGACGACATGCTCTGTTTGACCACAACTGGCGCAAACGGCATCTTGCTGCTGATTGTTTCGCCTATTACCGTGGAAGTGGGCAGCGAGGCATGGTTGACAGATAAAGAAAAGTGCAAAAAGAATTAACAGGTCCTCATAACTTGGTGTAAATCATAATCGCTAATTTTCCAAAGATTAAATTGTTTAGATTTTTGGGCTATCGTTTCCGGCGTTCGTTGGAAATCTCTGTAGCCGCATCAGAAATAATTTTATGCTAGTTTATCTTGTCAGTCACGTATCCATGCCAATGTCTTGATGTAGGCAACTTACCAAGCTTTCATTTCGTCGCGCACACAGCTGGATATCATCCCATGGTAAGATTGAAGAATTGCCAATCTCTCTCGAAAGGGTAATCAACGTACCTTGACATCTTCCATTGATATGACACTCCGTTTGCCATGTCTACACCGAATGCACAATAAGCTGATTAATCTCGCTTTGAAGTTGAATAAAAGAATTTTACTTTGCAAATGCTTCGAGATCGGTTGCCATTGTTTCTAAGTGATTCGTCTCGTCTTGAGTCGCTTGATGCTGCATTTGATTTGTACACTCGGGTCCCTTACCCATTTGCTTAAATACAACGTCGGTTAAGGAAGCGACAAATTCAGGTGATACTGTTTTGCCCGCTGATGCAGCTATGTCACAATGATCAGTTCGCGGTTGCTCTGTCTTTAATTATGCATGACGACTCCTTGTTACCTTCTTGTCGCGTTATCTGATCTACATTTTCCCATACGGCATTGCGCAGGTTCTGCGAAATCGATTAAAACGAGAAAGTACACAAAAATGCTGGGGTAACATTTGTTGACCAACCTGGTAAAGTTGAATATCGTTTGAATCGTCCATGGGCCCTTCTTTTGGTTATAGAATTTTTGACGCAGGAAAAAATGTATTCCACTGAATCATGCCTGCAGTGCCGGGCACAGTTTTTTTCTACTTTCACAAGTCACAACGGATCCTGCAGACAAAGATATTTGGTTGCTGCTGAAACGACACACTCAATCCATGGTTGTACGTAAGCCTGAACCCTGAATAAGCAGCAAGCTTATCAATGGTGATAAAAAAAGAGGATATACGATTTTACTTGGAGGATAGAGCTTGGAATGAAGTGAACGAACTATTGGCCAATTTTTCTTGCCCAGTTCGGAGTATCTACCCTTCAAGGGTCATCCCAAAATTCACGGTTTCGCATGAAAAAAGGAAGGCAAAAATTGAAAGACCCCCTCCCACGTCAAGACGCCTTTTTTGGTTTTCCTTTTCCTTTTGCATTTTACTACAAACCTTACAACCTCGTTTTATCAACCCGATTGGCTTGTCACAATTCTTGTCGTTTTATACTGCATTCTATTTCCTGCAAAGAGGTTGTTCTTTTCTCCCTTCAATTCAGTGGATCAGCCAGCATGCCCATTCCTTCCAACGGCAGTTCCATATACTGCGATAACAAGGCTCCAGACAACCTACAAGCCTGTAAATCATTAGTACGAAAATATTCAAGGAAGCAACCTGATGTCGCCGATACAAAGAACAAACGTAGTAGAACCCTGCTGCATAATCAACCCCACGATAGTTCCGAAGACATTCATCCCATCGACTTGTCCCAGCAGCGTCTGCGAAATTCTCACCTGGGCGCCTTATACGCAGGATCTGTTTTCAAAGGCATTCAAAAGTGTGCGCAAATGACATATGAAGTTACAGTCGAAATTCAGGTAAGATGGACTTGAATTTCCTGGAACCCTCCTGTCCGAAATGGGCTCTAACGGATCCAACTCATGGGCCCGACCTGTTCCTAGCACGTTGATTTGAGCCAAAGTCGGCTATGTGGTTATCTCAATATCAAAGGCCTGACTTCGCAATTTCCTGAACTCACGGTAACAAGTGGGCAAGATAGGATTTATATGAAACATGCAATTTAACGTGTGCGTATGCGTGTTCTTGTGTATGTGTGTGTCAATAGACCTACTTTGAAGGCGAGATCATTGGTCCTCGCTATCCGTTTCTCACACGGAAATGGCAAGCGCAGCAATCCATTGATATGGCACATTGGGTAAGTCGACCTTTTGTCGGAACTCCATCTCATGTGCTTCCTTTTGTGTGGGTCATGATATGCCGAATGACTATGGTTACATGGATGGCTCGGTTGAACTTACGGCCTATCTTTTTCTTATTTTTCTTATCATCGGCTTTTTGTGCAGAAACGATTTCCTTCATTTCGACCGTATATTCCGCTGTTTAATCTCGATGGTTTTACTTACGACCCTACCGACAAGGATTTCGTCTATATGCGGTGGAAAGAGCAGTTTTTGATCCCAGACCATCGAGTGGATACAATTGAAGGCGCCAGTTTCGCCGGGTTTTACTACATCTGCTATCAGCGATCAACGAATCACATCAGTGGATTCTATTTCTTTCGATATCATACAGAATGGTAAGTCGACAGGGGCGGGTCCCCTGCTTTTTCGCGAATCCCGCAATCATCCTCTGTTTCGCCATTCAAACAGAGACCAAAGAAAAAGGAATGGGAGCAAGAGAGGTTCTCCAGTTTTTTTTTAACAAAATGGTTGGCATTTTCAGGTATCAAGAACTGACACTGGATCATGTGGAGCAGCGCTACTTTGGCAATTTTGAATTCCATTGACACAAACAGAATACGTCTTGCTGAATTCTTTTATACCCCTTCACCTACCATTATATCAAAAATACAGTATGTATGCTTCGCTGGTTTCCTTACGACTGCGTTTTTCGTTACGTGACAATTTGGTTCCCTCACTGTGATGAGCGACCAATGCATATCATCCCGTGCCGTTCTTATTTTCCGATTTCTCCTTTTCATACTTATCAAAGGTACTGTCGTGAATAGCCTTAAACGGTGTCCTTGCTGAGAGACAGAATCATGGGAGGTTCAATGGGTTCAGGTTACACGAAATGTCTGCACCATGTAGTGAGTGTTAAAAATAGGAACAAGAAACAGCATTTTAATGAAAAAGAAAAAATGCAGCATATCAAAATATAATACAAGGGTCTGGCATGATTGACAGGAATAAAGAAAAAAAAATAAACATAGAAAAGGTGGGCATATAAACAAAGAAGACGTTGGATGCATATGTAGATGGATTGCTTATCGTCTGCGAAGGTATCGTCGGGCAATTACATACGTGTAATTGTTGTAAGTGACCGTAAGTTGGGCGGTATTCACAAAGATGGCCTTGCCACCAAAAGATCGGCTCTTGATCCAGCTTGCACCATACTTGGTCCATAAACCTTCAATTTGTCTTTGCGATTCAGCGTCAAAAGCGACCCAGGAGGAACCTGCGGCGTAAACCCATTCGGCAGTGGCGGTCATAATGATATAAATAAAGCCAAGTGCTATTCTTTTTTACTGATAATGTTAATCCGTTAAAGAGAAAACAATACGGAATAATGAATGAATACAAGCGCCGAATCATCGAGAAGACTGCGGGGTATTTATAACCCAATGGTTCGGTAGTGCTCAGCTAGTTGAGGTGCTTGTAACGCGTCATGAAAAAAGATGTCATGGATGTGGCTTCAGTGAGGCGCGGTCATGAAAAAGTAAAAATAACAAGAGGCTGAAACTGATTTGATTGGCAGATGACTTGTGGCGCTGATCATGGACGTTGCTCGCAATAGAATAGGCTGACCATGGCCACATCTAGACCCACTGACGCCGTTGAAAAAGTATCTATTTCGGATGCACTATGAGTCAAGAGCTGTGCCATGGTGCAAAGCAATTGACGTGCTCAGGAACTGAGATTCCGTTACCTATAAATGGACTATCCGCAAACCTGCTGCGTACCTCGCAGCAATTCGTGTCACCGTAAGAATTGGCTGCGCGTTCGCTATGTCGATCAAATCACGTGCTCCATCTGGCCAAAACCCGACAAGCTCTGTCTTGCTTCCCCACACAAAGTGGCTTTTTCTCTGGAATTTCTTTTTTTCATCTTTTTACTGCCGTATTAAAGCCATGGCCGACTATGATGTGACGCAGTACCGCGATTCTGTGCGTGGATGGAACGAGGATCCCAAAAAGTACTTGAATCGTTACTACACGATCCACTATTACGTTGAAACCAAACAGACCCAAGAAAACAAGCCCAAAGTAGGCAATATCTACGTCCGTCAGTCGCCCAACAAGATTTGCGTTTTGGGATTTGCCCCTGATCATCCCATCTACAAGTACGACCCACTTACTAGCCGCATCACAGTTCGTCCATGCACCGATGTCTTGGGCAAAAAAGTCAAACCGTCGACGGTAGTGTGTGAAGTGGACATTGACGGGCATATATACCAATTGCAGGCTCGTATGGGCGGAGTGCTCAAAGATCTGAATCCGCGTCTCGTCAAGGAACCTCAGTTGTTATGGGAACATGGAATGGACGAAGGCTATGTGGCCATCATTCTTCCCCAATTTGAAGCAACCGAAAAGCAGTTGGCTCAATTTATCACCAGCGAGGCATATGACTCGCACCGAGCGCAATCTCAATCATGATTCCTTTATTTCACCTTTTTTTTTTCTATTTGATTATCTGCATTGCATTCATTCATCTTTTTCTTAACCAAGCCATTGCACACACAAGACCATATTCCTCCTGTAACCACCAAATAAAATAAAAACAACTCATCATGCTACTGTATCATTCCATTCTTTTTTTTTTTTTTTTTTCCCAAAGTCATCAAAGCATCGCCAAAAGCATAGTAATAGAAATATAGAAAAAATGCTTTTAATTACGTGAAAAAAAGGTTTGGTTTCTTATCTTTCAACGTCGTCTCTTTGTGTATACAATGTAATGCGTTTTCATTTACGTTTAAAATAATCTTTTTTTTTTCGGTTTGTATGTGTTCAAAATGATTTTCTTTTTTTTTACCAGAGAGGCACACCACCTTCGATGTCCTTGGGCTGGGTGGCTTGACCGATCAAAGCCGTGCTCAAGAAATCGTATTCTTCCTGGAAGTGCTTCTTCTTGTTACCCGTGGCCACGGATGCAGAAGGTGCACGACCGGCATATTTAGGTGTCTTGCCGGCATGGTGAGAGGTCTCAGACAAGGCAGTGGTCAAACGGGGTTGCACGTGTTGCCAGGCACCCATGTTCAAAGGTTCTTCCTGACACCAGATAATGTCGGCGTTAGGATACTTGTCAGCGTGTTCCTTGATCTGCTGGTAAGGGAAAGGGTTCAATTGTTCCACACGAGAAATGGCCACATCGGTCATCTTGTTCTGTTCACGGGCACGAAGGAGAGCATAGTACACTTGACCGGTACAGAAGATGTGCTTGGTGATCTTTTCAGGAGCTTCCAAGTGATCTGGGTGGGCATCAGGGAGATACAATTGGAAGTGACTATCACCAGTCATTTCCTCCAAAGAGGAACGCGCAAGAGGATGACGAAGCATAGACTTGGAGAAAGGCATGATCAACTAGAAATAGCACGAAGTGAGATGAGTAAAAAAGAAAAAGGAAGAGAAAAACCATCAAGCTAAAAATCCCGCCAGAAAAAAACGGTGATATACTTACAGGCTTTCTGAACTCACGGCAGATCTGGCGACGGAGGACGTGGAAGTACTGTGCGGGAGTGGAGGCATAGACGACTTGCATGTTGCAGTCTTGATGTTGGCGTTGAAGTTTCTCGGGCGAAGGGAAGACGTAAGGGTTGTCATCGCACATTTGGAGGTAACGTTCAATTCTGGCCGAAGAATGTTCGGGGCCTTGACCATCATAACCGTGGGGCAACGACATGACGAGACCACTGCGCTGGAGCCATTTCTGTTCACCGGCAGCCAAGAACTGATCGACAATACATTGAGCATTGTTGGCGAAATCACCGAACTGGGCTTCCCAGACCACCAAGGCATTGGGATCGACAAGAGAGTAACCCAATTCGAAACCGAGAACACCGAATTCGGAAAGGGAAGAGTTGGAAATCGACAACACACCCTGTTCAGAAGAGATGTGGTTCAAAAGGGTATGCTTGTGGTCCTTTTGCTGATCGTGGAGGACAGCGTGGCGTTGAGAAAAGGTACCACGTTCGACATCTTGACCCGAGACACGGACGTGCTTGCCTTCAAGCAAGAGCGAACCCCATGCCAAACCTTCGGCGGTGGCCCAATCAATATCCTTACCCTCTTTGAGGTTCTTCTCACGGTTCTGGAGAATTCTCTTCAAGTTACGGTGAAGGTTGAAGTTTTCGGGAGTAGTGGTAAGAGCCTTGCCAACCTGTTGGAGGGTTTCGGTGGAAACACCGGTAGGGAAGTGAGGAAGGATCTGTTCGGCCAATTCCTTGGGCGACTTGAAACCGGGCCAGGAGCTGGACAACCATTCACGGGAAGTGGGCTGGTAGTCCTTGCTCTTGGAGTAGCTTTCTTCGAGAATACCCCACACGCGCTTCTTGTTCGCCTCAATTTCCTCTTCAGAGAGCGAACCTTCGCTCTTGAGCTGTTCAGCGTACTTGAGAGCCACGGGCTTCTGCTTGGCAATAGCCTGGTACATCTTGGGCTGGGTGAAGCTAGGCTGATCGGTTTCGTTGTGACCGTGCTTACGGTAGCAAACAAGATCAATGACAACGTCACGATGGAAGGTCTGACGCCAGTCAGCTGCCAATTGCATGACATAAGTAACGGCTTCAGCATCATCACCGTTGACGTGGAACACGGGAGCGTTGATGGACTTGGCAATATCGGTACAGTAAGGAGTGGAACGACCGTAGCGGGGATCGGTGGTGAAACCAATCTGGTTGTTGACGACGATGTGGATGGTACCACCGGTGCTGTAGGCAGGCAAGTCATGGAAACCCATGGTTTCGTAGACAACACCTTGACCGGCAAAAGCGGCGTCACCGTGCATCAAGACGGACATGGAGTGGTTGCCCTTGTCATCGTTGCTGTAGAACTGAAGAGCGCGGGTCTTACCAAGCACAACGGGGTCAACGGCTTCCAAATGAGAAGGATTGGCAACCAAGGAAAGGTGGACACGCTTGCCCGAAGGGGTAGGACGAACGTAATTCATACCCAGATGGTATTTGACATCACCGGAACCTTCCTCAGAGGGTTGAAGGGAACCGCTGAATTCGCAAAAGATGGATTCATTGGGCTTGCGGACGACGTTGCTCAGAACGTTCAAACGACCACGATGGGGCATACCAATCACGATGGATTCCACGCCAAGGTCAACTGAACGGTCAATCTAAAGCGAGATAATACACACAAGAAAAAAAAAAAAGCCAAAAACAGTCAGTTTTGACAATTATAGTTTTCCTTTTTTGGGATTTTTCGAATACTTTACCAAAGCCTTCATACCGGGGATGAGAGTTTCACCACCCTCCAAACCGAAACGCTTCTCGGAAGGATACTTGGAAGCAATGAAACGTTCAAAACTGTCGGACCAGGTAAGACGATCGAAGATCATGCGCTTCTCATCCACGGAGTATTTGTAAGGCTGAGGGTTTTCAATGCGCTGACGAATCCAGTCACACTGAGCACGGTCGGGAATATGAATGTATTCAATACCGATGGAGCCACCTTCATGTTAAAAAAAATAAAAAATAAAGGCCAAACAACAACAATAAAAAGAGTGGGGAATACGATGAGTGTCATATGTCATTTTTAACACCACACCAGATTCCTTTTTTCCTTTTTCTGCCACCATTTTCTTCCATATTCACTGAATGATAATACTTACAGTAGATCTTCTTCAAGGCATCCATGATTTCACGCAAGGTCAAGGTCTTGTCAGTCTTACCGAGGGCAGGCAAGATACCGGGACCCAAAGTGAATTTGCGGTCCAAATCTCTTTCGGAGAAACCATAGTATTCGTAGTTAAGCTCGGGTGGGGCGGTACCGTTGAGGTCGGCGTGTTGGATACCGAGAGGATCCAAGTTGGCAATGTGGTGACCACGAACTTGGTAAGCGCGGACCAACAATTGGATCTTCATGTGATCAATGACTTCGGAAGAAGAAGCATTGGCGGCATTGGCCACAGTGGCACCAGGGAGATCGGGAAGACGAGCACTGCCCGAGGGAACAAGGGTGGGAGGAGGAGTGTAGGCTTGACCGGGAGCCACACCGTTGGCCATGTTCTTGAAGTAGATTTGCCACGACAGATGGACCGAAGAAGGTTCTCTCAACCAGGCCTCATACATCTCTTCAATGTAGTTGGCAGCATTACCTTGCAAAAACACATCGTTGGCTTCGGGAGCGGCCTTGGTGGCAGCGAAACGAGTTTTGCCGGTATGGAAAGAAGCCACAGATGCCGAACGGACGACTGAAGGTCTAACGGCCTGCTGAATATTTCGAGCAGAGAAAGAAAGGGGTCTGGCCGCACGCGAGAGCGCCGACAATCGATACATGGTTAAAGAAAAAAAAAAGAAAAAAGGTTAAAGGAAAGAGAAAAGGGGTGGGGTAAACAACCACGCGCAACAAAAAGCTCGGACAGGAAAAAACAAAGTCAGCTTGGCTTTTTCTTTGTCCAAACGGACAAGCGCCGCCGGGGGGAGCTTGTGACGTAGGACAAAAGAATTTCGCGGTCCGATTCTCTCCCCCGGTACATAATTGGCGCACGGCTATATTTTTGTCCCCGTGCCCTATTTCTGCCGATACTTTATTGTTCATTTTTAACACCTTCCCCTCCTAACCTCCATCATGTCCCCGCAACCATTCTTTTATACACATAGAGTAACTTGAATCAAAGCATATTAAGCTACTTTATATAAAAATTTTAATTTGTTAATCTAATTTTCCATTTCCATGGCAAACAAGCAATGGGGCTATCCCTAGGCTACGGGCCAATTACAATCTCCGACAATGTCAACGGAAAGGGAACGAGGGCGGCCGAACGTTTCTCTAATGTAATGGATAGAGATGCTGCTGCATTATGTTTCTGTATCCTCAGTTTGTTATTTATCGTTGCCACGGTAACAATAATCAGACAATCCACGTCAAACTGTGTATTCGGCAGATCGCAGGCAGAAAGAGGATGCATAAAACACTTGAATGGACTGAGTGACAGTAATTGGTTTCAGCGCTTGGAGCAACCCGCGATCCTCCAAACAAAAGAGTTTTTTTCGCTCTTTTGAGTGTCCAAAAGCCGCCAAAATGGCAAGGCACCTGTTACCTATCTTTTCTGTAAGAGCTAAGCAAAAGATCCGTTGTTTGTAAGAAGAAACAATCAGATAAACAAGGGAAGCTTTGCGATCGGCAGTGTAATGGCTGAGTATGACGTGAAACGCATTTGTTACATCGGACTCTCTTTCGTTTGAAATGGATACTACTTGTAAAAGGATGTTATGTTTTCTCAAATATCATGATCTGAATCATCAGGCAAAGCGTATCCGACATGTTCCGTCCTTTTTTATTGGACCTTCATCAGGTATCAATTGTCTGGATTGCATATGAAGCCGGGTGGGCCATAGGAAGGATCGGTTAATTAAACTCAGTAAATTTACAGCTTCGATTGCGAGACGCAACTACCCCACTTGTTGAACCCAGCAATTTTGACCAGTTGAAGCTTAGCAAAGACAGGCATCTCACTGCCGATTACGTTGACACACCCTTGTGACGCATATGGTAAAAATGAAGGACATAGTCTGCCCGTTATACTTGTCGTCACAGAACCTGCTCTTGACCGCTCCCCCTTTTTTTGTTCAGTTTTGTTCAGTGTGGACGTTGTGGGGTTTCCCTTCCATGGATCACTTGTCTTTCAAATTCCGAATCACCGAGAAATTTGCCTTTCACCGCTCGTCACATGTGCTTGACGGAAGAATTCCCGAGCAAAGCGGCTGGATTGTTTCATTTCGAAGAATGCTCAATGATTATGGGATATACCATATGAAAAACTCCTTTGATCGGTAGACTTTAGTCACGCAAGGAAGAAGTAAAAGAAATGCCTGTTTTAGGCAGTTGCCTTATTTTGGTTCTGACAGGCGAACTGTAATAGAACACAAGATGATCTTCCCCATTCAATGACCGTCGAGCATTTTTTATTACAAACCCCGGCCCGTAATCTCCCTTTGACCCACACTTAAAATTTCCAAAATGAGAACGTGCCAGATGCCTGAACATAAGACTGGAACACCATTGCTCGTTTTCGAATAATAGATAATACTTATTTTATAAGGTATAAGTTTTATAATGTGCCTGTTGATGTGCGTTTGTCTTTTTCCTCCTGTGGTTTGGTCCCTGTTGCTGTATTCTCCTTGACTGCATCGTTTGTCGGTGCATCAGTTACCAAAAGCCGTTTAATCATCGTGCCCCACGATTCTGCTTGCGACAATACCGCAATCTGGCAAGCAAAAAATAAAAATAAAAATGAATACATGGTCCGATCACCGCTTCACTGTGTGTTTTTTGTTTTTGGTAGTCCCCTTGGTTTGTAAGCAGGTGGTTGAAGATAAATGCTTTAATTACCTGATATGGAAATGGGTTGCCTTCGGTGGTTGTAATGGATGGGATGTGTTCCTTATGATCGTTTGCCATACGTAAAATGTCCAGCAGACACTGTGATAATTGCTTTTCAGCGAACCGATGGGATGACTGTTTTTCTACATATTCACCGTGAACACATTGAATGCCTTTCCAGCAGCCCCTATTCAGCTCGTTATACCTTGATCATTCTGAGGATATATTAAACTGAGTGTAAGTGTCCATTGTTCCCAACACACCAGTTCTTCGGATTTGGAGAATTGAAACCAGTTTTTCTTCAGTCGCTTTTCATAAAATAGTACGCCTAACTACATCCAACAATAAGAAAAACGAACCCTGTTACATCTCGTTGTTGTAATGCTTCCGCCACTATGCGTTTTACAACTGCTTTTTTTTTTTTTTTTTTACCTTGCCCTGTTTAATGTGGGGTGGGCTCGTATTCTGTAGAAACTCCGCAATCTTGGCCTCGATAAGCATCTCCACATCTCGACTGTCTGTAATCGACTAAGCTCCTCTGACAGTGAGACCCATGGTTTTGCTTACTGAGCAAATAAAAAAAAACTTGAGAAAAATCACTTACTACCGTAGTGTCCAATACTCGCAGTTCCCTCGGCATGACATTGACGAGCAGACGATGGAAAAAGATGGAATGCAGTAACGCTGTCAAGATCATAAAATACAGCCAGTCAGTTACAATTACGTCGACGGAAGGATCAGTTCTAGCTATAATGCCGTAGGAAATTATGAATAAGTGTACCTCTAAGAACATCCTTGACGCATTCTCTCGGGACGGCCGCCTACGTGAAACAGCCGTGAGTTAATAACAAGTCAAATTAGGTCGATGAACCCCAGTTGTCACTATGCACCATCTCAATATTGAACTCTTGCGCATTCAATGCCATGGTAAAACTAAAAGGAGATACAAAAAGTGATAAAGAGAATAAGGGAAATGCATAATTGGCTCAGATCTCGTGTATGGTTCCCGCTGAAGGGATCACATGATCTCGCTTCCTCTTTTTTTTTTCAAGGTCTCGATCCAATTGCTTTGATAACTACAATCCCCAATGCACTCTACAGAGTCACTTGACATTTTTACATACCGGTATTCCTCCTCAGTTTATTTGCAGGTCTCTTTTTCATGTGCATAGAATAAAAACACCATCAGCGTGTTTTCTGGTGAATTTAATGCACACATAAAAGTCCCGATCCCTTGATGGTTTCTTCAGTTACTATTACAGCCCAGTGATGCATTTTATATTGTTACATTTGGTTGCCTTGATCATGCTTTCCAGAACCAGTTGACAGGCATTCAGCATGCACTGGGCAACCAAAAGCTCCATGGCCACCTGTCCAATGCACGTCACTAAGCGAAACACGTGATTTTATCAATGCGAATTGGAAGTGTTTTCCACACAGGAAAAATCCCAAAAATTTGATACGAGGTTTCCCTCTTGGCATGCTATCATTTGCTGCAAGGCCATTGCATGCTGTTGCTCGATTGGCATTCATACCGTATAGACAGTCAAAGTTTACTGTAACACGAACTCCGTGGGGACCCACGCAACGCTTGTTCGCAACCGTACCTATGGCTTACCCCGGTTTCACAGCCGCGTGCTGTATCATTGGTGACGAGATCTTGAATGGCAAAACACGCGATTCCAATGCCTTTTTTCTAGGTAGGACCGTCCTGTCTGCTTGAAGTTTAACAGTAGGGATGGGATGCTAATACTTTGTTCTCTTCATATGTAGCCAAGTACTTGTTCGATTTGGGGATTGATCTTAAACGAGTGGAAGTGATTGGCGACGATTACGATGCTATTGCAGAAACGGTACAACGATTGTCGAGCGCACACGATATTGTGTTTACAAGCGGAGGGATTGGTCCTACACATGACGATATTACCTATGACGCTTTGGCGAGGGCGTACGGTCTGCCACTCAAGTTAGATGAAGAGACATGTGACTTGATGAAAAAGTCAGCGACGAGCAGTCATTGGACGTTGACAGAGGAAAGGAAAAGAATGGCGATTTTCCCTCATCCCGCCGAGATTTTGCGTGAAACGACGGATTTTTGGGTGCCGGTGGTGGTGGTGAACAAGAATGTGCATGTATTACCGGGCATTCCCAAATTGTTTGAAGGTTTATTAGCTTCTTTGCGACCGCACTTTGAGTCTTTGGTGGAAGCCAAGAATGGCGCCTTGACGCACTACTACCGTGTCCAAATTGCTACCAGCCTTCCCGAAGGGGAAATTGCACCCTATTTGACGACAGTGCAGGCACGTGTAAAAGAGTCGCATATTAAAATCGGCAGCTATCCGAAATGGGGAGACGATACCGATGGCGTGCGTGTAGTGGTTAGTATCGTGGGAAAGGATCAAGACCGTGTACAGAGTATAGGAAAAGAAATTGCACAGTTGGTGAAAGGTTGGACATACGAATCACCGTCACCATCATCATCGTCATCATTATCATCTGTATCAGCACACAAACCTTCATCTTGAATAAACTGGTAAAAATCCGCGCCAAAAAAAAAAAGAGATCATGCCTCATGTCGATCTAGTGTGGCAAACACTGATGCCAGCCTGGGATTGGCTCAATAAGCAATGGCGATTCAGATTCAGCTTGGGTTTTTCAAACTTTGTTTGTTGCAAGAATTTATCTTGCTTTAATCGTGTCCGCATGGTGTTATTTCGTCCCTTCCTTCGCCAGCGGTTTCATTCCACCATGTCCTTCACCTACAAGGTAACTTGGCATAGCGGCGAGTCTCTGGGCTTGTACAAACCAACCCTGTTTGTCTCTTTTGGTTACTTTAGGAAGCAGTTGATAAGCTTAACTCTCTTCAAACCAACGCTTCGCTACTTGATCAATTGCGAAAAGCGGGTCCATCAATGAACGACCGCAGTCTACCAGAGTTCAGAGAGTATCTCAAACGCATAGGTTACGAGGTAAACACCCACAAGGGTCAGCCATGGCACGAAATCCCATGACATGACTAAATGATCTACAATAGAGCAAAGATTTTGATTCGCTCAATGTCATTCATGTGGCCGGTACCAAAGGCAAGGGCAGTACTTGCGCTTTTACCCAATCTATTTTACGGCATGCATCCTCGGATCGGCCTATTCGTACCGGTCTTTTCACTTCGCCTCATTTGGTGGCAGTTCGCGAACGTATTCGGATCAATGGCGAGCCTATCAGTGAAGACCAGTTTGCCAAATATTCACAAGACGTGTGGGATCGGTTAGAAGCTACCAAAGAAGAAGCATTGGCCGAAATGGAAGCAAAGGACAAGGTAAGCAAAAAAAAAAAAGGGTGATCATGGGAAAATGGAGAACTCAAGCCACGATCGTGCTTTTGCGCATTGTTAGGATATGAAAGATATGGTAAAATCTGGAAGACAGCATCCTGATAAACCCGTCTATTTCCGATACCTCACCTTGGTCGCCTTGCATGCGTTTATGCAGGAAAATGTAAGCTCTTTCCCATACATCTTCGAGGGGGATGTAACTGTGGATCACGTATTTATCAAAGGCTTTGGACGTGATAGGTGGATGTCGCTATTTTGGAAGTCGGTGTAGGTGGTGAATATGATTCTACCAATATCGTGGAGAAACCGATTGTTTGTGGTATCACTGCACTTGGTCTGGACCATGTGAGCGTTTTGGGAGACACCATTGATAAAATTGCATGGCACAAAGCGGGAATCATCAAGGTGAGAAGCGCATGAAACAGGATTGGCGTGACTGGCATTGTAGAATTAACCACTGGAAAAAAAAATAGCCTCATGTTCCTGTGGTTTCTTTTGAGCAATTGCCAGAAGCCATTGAAGTGGTGAAACAACGCGCCCAAGATAATCAGGTAAAATGACAAGACATTTCATGGAAAGATGTTTGGGAGCGCGTCATGTTATATTTACCCAAGATTAAATTCATCTAGGCACCTTTGGAAATTATTCATGCAAGCCAGGTGAACCAATTGGATGGCATAAAATTAGGTAAAAATCAGTATTTGTCGAAAAGCAAACCAACGTTCATCAGACTAAAGCAAAAGGTATACAATAGGCCTGGCAGGCTTACATCAAAAATACAATGCTTTAACGGCGATTGCAATGTGCAAAATTTGGTTGGAACGGTGTCGACAAATGTCTTTTTCACCCGAAGACGCGGTACCCGCGTCATTCCATAAAGGGTTAACAGAAGTCAAATGGCCGGGACGCGGCCAACAGCTAGATATGAAGGATACCAAATATGCTGCACAAGTATCTTCACCGGTAAAGTGGTATCTTGATGGTGCACACACTATTGAGAGTTTACAAGTCTGCGTCGACTGGTTCCGAGAAAACATGCAGCAAGACAAATCACGGGTGTTGGTCTTCAATTGTACCAATGGACGAGACGGTCCCCGGTTACTGAAAGTCATGAATGATATCCAACGTCAAATGCCCTTCGACCACGTTGTCTTTACCACCAATGTGACTTACCGTGAAGGCTATACAACTGGTAAGTCAACAAAAGTATATCACGGCCAACCGTCTGCAAGTGTGCTTATTTTCACTGTAGATAATACAAATAAGACGGTCAGCATGAAAGATGCATTAGCGATGCAGCGCATGCTGCGGGAAAGCTGGATCGAACAAAACCCTTCGTTTAATGCAGATCATGTCCATGTGGCTAGTACCATTCAAGATGCTGTGGAGTGGGTGGTGGATCACGCCAAATCCGTCCAAAAAGATGTCCAGGTGTTAACCACGGGCAGTTTGATCCTTGTGGGTAACACGTTAACGGTGCTTGGCATGCCAGCCCAGTAGAGATAGTAAAAGAAAAAAGACTACACGCGTGATAAATAAACATTCACGTAAATAAACTTTATTTAGAAGAAAAGCGACTAATATTGGTAAAAGATGAAAAAGAGAAAAAGAGCTAACAAGCATGCAATTTCCATGTGATTCTTGGACCCGTTGATCTGTTTGCCCGCCATAGCAAGTTTTTTGTAAGAGGAAAAGTCATACAACGAACATAAAACGTTCCAGCTCGGCACCTTCGTATTTGTATATGATGGCGTTGGTTTTTTTTTTTCAGGGCACCTTTTGGGTTTTTACTTGTGGGGGAAAGGGGTCAAATAGAAGGTTTCTTTTTTTTTTTTTTTTTTTTTTTTTTTGGTCATCGGCAAAGTTTTCGATGAGGAATGTTTTTCTTGGGTTAAAAGGGTAAAAAGTAAGAAAAAGAAAACAAGTGGATAGGCTGCATAAAGTAGTGAGACGATAACCATTGATGCTTCGTTTTTTTTGGTTTTTTTTTTTTTTTTTGGGCAAATTTTGCCTTGCGTTTGGTAACGACGTGCATGGAGTGAGAAAAGTGGGATCATGATGAAGAGAGGTTTGTTTTTTCACTAGGATGAAAAAGATGCCGGTTGACCGTTGTGGCAGTAGCCGGTAGAAGAGACGCGTGGAAAGTTGGGTCGAACACCTTCTTTTGTGGGTGGAGCGTAAACAGATTGAGAGTAAGGGTGATGTCGGCTGGATGGATCATGGAATCCGTTGGGTGCCGAAGCTCGCATAACCAAACTGTTACGCCGTTGATTCCACGGTTGCTGGCATCCGTTGGGGGAAGTAGGGGACGTCGG
Organism: Radiomyces spectabilis; assembly: GCF_025331425.1. Lineage (NCBI taxonomy): Eukaryota > Fungi > Mucoromycota > Mucoromycetes > Mucorales > Radiomycetaceae > Radiomyces > Radiomyces spectabilis. Next base: position 1,287,236 of record NW_026251934.1, on the reverse strand, counting down.
TGATAACGGTCCGTCATGAATGTCTGCAGGCACCGGGTGCAAGCGTGCAGGTAATTGTCGCGGATACAAACATTCGGAAGTCTGTTTTGCGTAGTGACCTGAGAAGTCGGAAGCCATCATCGGTGAATGGTCAGCAGGAGGGGCCCCTCCCATACCAGTGGAATGATTGTAAGTTTCTTCTCCATGACTCGCCAATAAAGGTGCGGAACGTGGTGGTAAAGGACCCTGTTGCAGCGAGGAAGAATACACAAACATGGTCAAATCATCCACGAATAAGGGATAAAGGATGTCGTGAATTTTGAATTGCGTCGCTAGAGCCTTGGCACGAGAAAACGTGATCCTGAAAGAAAAATTTCATGAGACAAAGATGATCCAGGCAGAAACAGAGGAGACACACAGAGACATAGTGAGAGAGATGGATAGATAGAAGGGTTGAGACTTACCACACGCCTTTCAGATGCATGGCTCCTACTTTTACCACCACGCGGCCTCGTTCGTTTTTCAGGATGCCATCCCGTTTCCCTCGAGACATCCCCGTCACATTGAGTAGTTTCGTTCCGTTAATCATATCGTTATCTAACAGCACATGAAAAAAAAAATGTTTACTTTCTGGTGTTGTCCCCGCATTGATGGTTCGTTATGATAGGCGAGCCCCCAAAAGTGAATGAATGACCGAGAACTTACCTTGTCTCCTAGCGACACAAATCCCGTTGGCGTCCACTTGGTAACAGACAGTGCCTTCATCCTCCCACAAGGTGGTGGTCAATTTGGGTCGGGGAATCAAGCTGCTGGGATGGTTGCAAAATTGATTATACCCTGAAAATTCATGCGCAGACACGCCGCAAGCTGGATGCGACATAGGGCCCGAGTGAGCCAGTGGTGGTTGAACAGGACGTGGCGACGATACAGCCGGGTGAAGCAAGTGCGACGTCGACACTTCGTGTGATCCCATGGCCGACGACGGGGGTGGTTGATGCGCAGGCCAGTCCATGAGCAAAGATGGCGTTTGCCATTCTGATCCCAACCAAATAAAAACGACAGTGTTCAGTTTTTTGATTTTGAAAGATAAAATTTTGGGACTTTTTTTTTCGCAATCCAACGCGTGCTTACCGGAGGATGAAACGTAATCGTTGCAAAGTGAAGGCATAGGACGGCCTAGATGTGATGACGGGGTTTTGGTGTCATTCACGGGTGGCGCATGGTCTTGATATCGGTAATTCTGCGAATACATAGTGTAGGGGGAATGGGCAAATAAGCAGGGCTGTCTTTTTGATTTTTGTTTTTGTAGAGTTGGTTGGAGATAACACTGCTTTGTATAAAGTAACGAAGTGTTTTGAGTTTTTTGGGTTGTTGTTTCGTGAAATCACGGATAAGCAAATGCAAGTGAGCTAAAATAACACTTCATGATATGCTTGTCAATATTTATGGACCTGCGTAATAATGAAAACCAAAAATACATACATTCAAACAATACAGCGTCTCTTGTAAAAATGTGATTTTCAGGATGAAAAAGAAGAGAAGAAGAAAAAATGGCACTCAGAGGAGGGAAATTTAACAAAGAAAAAAAAAGGGAAATATGAAGAAGAACGAATTAGAAAAGGAGACGAAGGGCGACCTTGGTATCTTTTTTTTTTCTTTTTTTTTTTGCGGGCAAGGGGATGAAAAAAAAAGAGAGGGATAAAGAGGTATAGCGCGTTTTGATGATGAAGGAGTTGTCAGCTGGAAAACCAAAAAGAACCAATCTGTATGCTCAAATTAATGTAAAATGCAGATAATTCAAATGCAACATCAATCATCGACCCATCCTTGTTATCTTGGTTTTTTTTTTTTTATCTCTTTGTTGATCTGAAGTTTGTAAGTGATTACTACAAATGGTCACACTTGGACATTAAAATTGTGTTCAAAAGTCACCATGACTATATAACTGGTTACCTGGGTGAGATTCTCTGAAAACCCCAAAGAAAATAAGTTAAGGGAGAAGGAGGCAAATCTCAAAGCAAGAAAAAAAAGCCCACCACGGCGGATTAGATATCACGACAGTGTCAGCGGGATTTCATCGCATGGTATGGACAACCATTGTCAAAGCTCAATGCAATGATACATTCTAAAAAGATGTTTCCATGACTTTTTATATTTTAAATTTCCATGCTGTTTGCGACGACAAACGTCAATGAAGCACCTTGGCGTCGGTTGAACGCCACCGCATAAACACTGAAGCGAGCGGACACAGGCACCCGGAGCTGCAAGAAACATCCAACTCAATATAAACGTGGATGCAAAAGAAAAAAAAAAGACAAAGATAAAGATAAAACAGATGGGTCCACCTGCCTTGGCATCCTCATCGCGGGAAACTTGCATGATAGATCCCAGTAGCCACTTTGGTGACCTGTTTAAAGTTTTGATAAATAAACCATTCATGCATATCATTGGTCGGAACTATCACATCAATAAAAAAGTTGGTTCAAATAAACATGTGGTACAAATTGGCGCTCTTTTTTTTTTCGTTGGCCAGATGAGAGAAAGGGTTGGTCAGCATTGAAAAGTAGCACAATATGATGAAAAAACATCGACTAATTGCCATAGTAATTAAGTTGTATGTACCTGAAACTGAATGCTCCCTTTTTACATCATCTGGTTTTCCCTCCTGGTTTGCCCAACTAAGGAAGATACAGAAGAAAAATAATCGAGAGAGACCGAGAAAAAAAAAACCAAAAGGGAGAAAAAACCTGGTTTGAATCTTTCAAATATCCTTTAACCATTGCTTTTAGCATCTGTACGAAAAATATCATTAAGATCCTTTCTGTAGACGAAAACTCAATGATTGTTTATATCACTACAGAAAATAGGAGAGTTCACCATGACCCAAAAACCAGCCAATGACCATATTGAACAACGGAAAGAAGAAGGAAAAAAAAAGCCCACATTTTCATGCTTGACTGAGCTTCCTTTCTTGTCTTTCTCGTTTTATTGTAGTTCCACGACCTGGATGTTGATTGCTTATTGGCTATTGTTCTTGACAACGAACGACAAGCGAAAAAATCACCCAAAAAGGGCGAATCAGCTGTTAAAGTGATTTGTTGTACGACAGCACAAAATTTAACGCGGCCATCGTTTGAAAGTCTTTTTTTTTTCTTTTTTTTGAGGGGTAACACTTGTGTTGCTGCCAATCCCCCACTCTCCATCATAAAAAAAAAAATAAACAATAGCACGCAGAATTTGGAGTCGAAAAAAATCGCTTCACAACAATAAGCAATAGTGGAAAGAGAAAAGCCGAAAAAAAAGTCAGCGAAAGCCAACGTACGACGTCAAATTGGCCGTTGCACCCGAGTTTGCGAAAAAAAAAAAAAAAAACCAACCGAAGAGAATCACCACTACACGCATCCAGCCCATTTCCTCTTCTACTGCCCACATCTTTGAACCGTCCTTCCATCTCTCATCACGAGTCCAACCCTGATACACGGACATGAGCAGTGGTGAAAGCACGTCGGTCCTGACCACCGTCAATGCATCGGATAACAGTCATCGTTCCTTGCGATGCGCATCCCCACCTACGCCTACACCACATGTCGCTACTACCAAAACATCGAATTCCAAACATCTGTCTAAAGCACTACTGCGTACAGCCCTTCAAAAGGCAAACTCGGCCGTTCTTTGCGATTCATCCAACAATGTCACGGGCGCCATTGAAGCTTACACCGAAGCCATTACCCTTTTAAATCGAGTATTGGCCACAGTAGAAAGGGAGACCGACCGCCGACGACTGCAAGAAATCGTAGGTTTTTTTTTACTCGTCATTTTTTTTTTCTATTTTGTCCAGCATTGCTTTTTTGTTTAATTAAGAGATTTCGCTGGACATATAGGAGAAAATGGAAAAAGGGAGGATAGAAAAAGAATGGATGAATATCAGGGGAAAGGGAAACGAGAAACAAAAAAAAAGACACCCTTACAAATTTAAGGAAGTCGGACATGGCATGAATTTTTACGGTGGAAAAAGATATGAAAGCAGGACAATTCATGTCAATGCGAAAAAACGAAAGAGAGAAGAGAGAAGAGAGAAGAGAAAGGGGAGACAAATCTTGTGTTTTTTCTGTCACAGCAATTCTTTGCATATTTATTGACATGATGGTTCCTTTTGATGTAGCACGACTCTTACTCTGATCGCATACGACTGTTGAATGCTGTATCACCGAAATCCGATGTCGAGAATGTGTATGAAAAGTTGGATGATCCAGCGTGTTCCAATACAGATACCCATGATCCGGAGGTGACGAGACCTAAAGAAGATGTTGTCAAGCACACCAAAAGATCTTCTTTACACCGGATGCAGGACAGTCCCACCACAGCCATTCTTCACATGCCTTCGTCTTCGTCCCTTGACAGTGCCTTTGCCATGATGGATGCTAACAAAAGTGTAGGATCTCATCGACCAGAGGCCGACGTGTCCGATCATGCTACTTGCAAAGTGTCTTTGCCTCCTCTTTCCGTCTGTTCCACACATCCCTCACCTTGGCATCCTGATGCTTCATCGGCTTCTTCTGTATGTTCTTTTGGCTTGTCACGCCTCACAAATCCACCTATCAGACATAACCCCAACTCACCTTTCTCCACTATTCAGTCATCAAGGAGTACACCCACGCACGCACCCTCCCGTAGCGCCAAACGACCCAGCTTTGATGCGGAACATTTGGACGAAACGCAACCGAATCATTCCCGATCGTCTTCTCTCTCCCACTATACGGATCCTGGCACACCGGAAGCCGTCCATCCTGCAGACGAAATTCGGTCTTCCATCGACGACGGCTTGGATGAGGATGATGCTATCCATCGAACGTCGGTTGGTTCAGCATCCTCGCTGTCATCGACGGATAGCGAAGGATGGCACGCATCCGTATCACGCACCAACAATCATCATCAACCCTCCCTGACGTTACCCTCGCTTCTTCAATTGGAAACGCCTTCCTCCACCGAAGCGTCCAAAGTACCGTGCACGCCAGCGACAAACGGGGCCAGTATAATTGCAGCCGTCGAAGCAATTCGTGCCCGTAGTAGCAGTTTGCCTCGACAAAACCAATTAGCAACGGAGTCTTGTCAGTCCGTCGAAACGCTTACCACTGTCAACACGACCAAAGCACCCGCGACTGGCATACTTCCGCTTTCCAGTTCAGCTCCCGAAGGTGACACTGCATTACAAGAGGATCGGGCGGCTCATGGACGGAACACAGTACCAATGCGTCGCGCTGTCACGCAACCCTCGCCACCGGAAGAGAAGCAATCGCCTACCTTTACTCCACCGATCCATCGCCCTCTTGTTTCGCGTCAATCCAGCGGTCTCGGCAGTGTCCGACGCAAAGCGCAAAATCGCTTGTCACGATCCAGTATGGATGGTTCTGGTCGGAAAGACAAGGGCAGTCCGATTTTTGGACTTTTCCTCAAAGACATCATGCCATCTCGTCCTACCTATGAAGTCACCGCCGATTACCTCGATCGACACACTATGAGCGATGTGCCTGAATCAGAAACAGTGACGCCTTCCAAGTGTGCACGTCCCCTGAAATTGATCCTATCTTTGGAGTCTAGTATGGTGCAGGGAGGCTACGTCACCGATCATCTCTATATACCCAAAAACTTATGGTAGGGACGCAAAAAGAAGAGATAAACGAGAGTAACTCGGGAATAACGGATGTGAGTGCTGATGGAAAAAGATTGGTGTGTTTTTGGATTTTAGGTTTCAGCCGAATATCCGATTATCATCCTTGGACGTCAAAGTATCTGCCTGTGAAAATATGGCCGCCGATTTGGCGCGGCTTGAGAAATGGAAGAGCTTGGATGATGTGGCCGGTAGTTTAAAGTTGCTGGAAACGCTGGAAACAACAATCGAAGGCTGGCAAATCAGTCTTTCCAGAAAGTTGAAGCGGGAAAGCATGGATGGCGGAGATTCGTCATCGAGCACCATCTCTGACACCAGCAGTATCACCAGCAGCACCGGCGGCAGCAAAAAATCACAAACACTGATGTCCTGGGGTAACAAGTTGACCAAGTCCGTCGAACGGATGAATGCCTTTAGCTTGACCAAATCGTAAGGAAAAAAAAAATAGAAATCAAAGCCCCATGTTTTACACGTTGGCTCAACACCATTCTTTTCACACTTGTGCGATATAGAGAAGACCAATATCGACATTACATCGACACTTTGCAGCGGTTGTTTTTAAAGGTTCACGTTCTAGGTAAATCCAAATTTTTTTGACAATACATACTTGATGAAGGCTAACCGGACTTGGTGAAATTTTGTATAGAGCATTGGTTGGAGCATTATTCCAGGATGAACTATGGCAAACATGAGCTTTTGGTGCAGAAATTGAGCAAAATCTGTGATTTGATCACGGTAGTGGTTGGTGGATTCGTGATACGCGACATGGCCATTCTGTTAAGCAAATGGTTAAAGCGCGGAGGATGTTGGGTCAACGAGTGAACCTAATCCCCTCCTTATATACCTTAGCTTTGTCTATCTTACTTCTTTTTCTTTTTCTTTTTTTTTCTCTAATCTCACTATTTATCATATAACATTGTGTCTTATTTTCCCTTGTGCATCAGTTAATCTATTAAATACTTACTATTTTTGAATTCTTCTATTACCTTTTTTTTTTGTCACCCAAAGCTCTTTCGATACCCCATCTGTTTCCTTTATGTGTGATGGCCGCCGATCTTGTTCTTCTTTAACTCCCAAAGCCAAGTTTACAGCTATTGAAAACTGTCATGCTGGTTAGGAAAATTCGCTAGTTTTTACTTGAATACCGTTCACTCATGAAGCACAACGGGTGTACAGCAACAAGGCGAAAATAAAAGAAATCAGAATTCAGCCTCAGGCGGACTGGATCCTTGTAACCAATACATGAACACTGTACAATTCTGATTGAGCCCTGCGTCTACAGTTTGGCAAATGCTTCATGCTTTACGTTTAGCCCTTCGACGAGTCGACCGATCTTCACTGCCCTTCGTCGAGAAAATGCCGGAATTCACTGTTGGAAGTGGTCATGTTTATCGGATGTATCCAGCGAACCGCCACTGGAAAAATCAGGAAGGAAGATAATCGTAATGATTGTCAAAGTGGATTGGCTTTCAGGTTCTCTTGTACCTGGGATTCTCCGGTAGTCAGTACCTTGATGTCCCGGATAGGCGGTTCTTAAACATATTCCTTAAGCAAGGTTGTATCTAAACCGAGCTGCAAAGAAAGCATCATGAGCATATACTGTACGTGGTGCCATCCATTCCGCCATGTCTTACAGAGTGATTGATATAGCCAAAAGCAGACATCCAGTGCAGATAAGCAACGTCGTTTATCAGCACCAATAGAGTAATTTCCCAGATTTCACCGAGTTTTCCCTCTATCCCTATTACCTAATCCATCACTTTTGATGGATTATCATTGTATGACTTGAACTTATCATACCGGCCAGCCGTCAAATAAGCATACAAATACAAGGTCTGTGGTTATCTTTGGGTGATACAAATAGAAAAATGACAAAAATGACAACCTGTTGACTTTATCAACCTGGCATATCAAGATGATGACGATGAAAAAGTTAAAAGATAAAAATAAAAAAAACACGTCCACAAAAAAAAGAAGTCATTGAATAGAATGAAAAGAAACATGTGGAAAAAAATTTATACGAGATGAAAAAAATGATGACAAAACACAATTAAAGTAGTTTGAATGTTTTCTGAAATGATATCGAGTGAATTCATAAATGATGATAGAAAATGATGAGTATGATATGCAAAAATGTAATTAAGCTTTTCTAGTTGCTGGATTTGGTATAGAACAGCACGTCGTTCTTGCATTCTTGAAGGTATTTGTAGACGACCGCACCCGTCACGGAAAGGAGCATGACCTTCTTGCCTTGAGCACGAATGGAACCATTGCCGGCAGAGTTGGCAGCGAGACGAGCAAATCGAGTGTACATGGTGAGAAAGAGAAAGTGATTGAAATCAGTGAACAATGGAAGAAATGAAAGTTTTGTTCGATTTGAGCGGGTTTTTATACAGCCTTCCTTTCAAAGATCAAGATAACGGGGAAATTTTTTTTTTATTATCAATGCCCTCTGGGAAACTGCGGGACGGGAGTTCTGCTCAAATTTTGCCGTTGGTTTTCGAACCGCGCATGATGCGATATTTAAATGTGACTGGTTTGTCGCCTCGCGGGCAACGGTGGCGTAGTTGAGCAGATCGAGGTAGTTTCGGCATACGCTTTTCTGTTCCTTTCAATAAATTGGTTTATATGATTGCTGGAATTTCCAACAAAATGATTGTCCCATGGGGCGAGAAGCTTGTCGTTTTCCTCATTGATGGTTTTGACATTGACTTGGTTCACCGGCCATGACGTTTCTTCCCGAGAACTTTACTTTCTTGCAGATGCTTGACAATGGAGGTGACAAACAGACTTGTCGCTTCAGTCTCACTTCTGCGTCGTTGTTTTATCCATTACTCTTAAACATGAAAGTAATGATTCACTTGGTACTATATTCTGACGCTGAGGAGCGCGGAATGCTAGCCAACGTAAGTCGATATTCATGCAAACCTTGATCGATTGCTTTGCAAAATTCGTTGATACAGCTGGCTTTCTCGCGGAGCTCGGGGTGCAATGTCGGTCTTTGGTTTTATCCTTCTATCCATTTCTGTGGCAAAAGCGATTTGCTTTTCCGGCTCATATAAAATAGACAACACAATCATAATAAAGCATCATCTCATCTGTCTAAATTACTCTTTAGGAGGGAATCGACATTTTTCATTTGATATATTTAGTTCATTTATACAACGTGACAGAGGGAATTTTGTTTGCTGCGGGTTTTTCATCATTTTTTCGCTGGTGCATTAGTCGATTGTTGATTTCAAGGCCAGACATCACAGTCGGAGGGACTCAATTGGATATCAACGACTTGTTCATGGTGCGATGTGACGAGGGAATGAGACAATCGTCTTTCTCGTTCTTGTCGAACTGCACTTTTATGCACTTCGCCTTGCTGTCGTCTGTAAGCACTGACAAACACTTCTTCATTCCACTGAAATCCCTGGTGGCGAGACATGACAATGGTGGCGCAATGGCCGTAGTCGGACATGTTATTGGCCATATCGTAAATGCGGTATTCATAATCCTCGGTCATTGAATCCGATGGCGGGTGCGACATAATCATGTCGTTTTCTTCTTTTTGTGCATTCATTTTTTCCCTATTCATGCATGCAAATCAAAGAAAAAATCAAAGTTTAAAGAAGATGGTTCACCAAAAGAATAAGGCTTATTTTGAAAGCTTTGCAAAGTCACGCCTAAAAAAAAAAACCATGCGGATCATATGACATCACTTTTTCAACTGGATCGTCTCTCTTATTTTTTTGGGTAATTTTTTTTTTTGGGTGGATCGTTTTTCCTTCATTGGTCTTTTTCTTTTTTGGTGGTAGCACTTGGTTTTTTTGATACTTTTTTTCCATTTTCCCGATTCGATGCTTTTTTTACGACAAAGATTTGGAAGCGGTGTACGTTGCTTTAGTCTGTCGGTCAGTTCGAGTGGTCAAGATAAACCTATTGCGTTTGGTCCAGGGTCAGTGCTCAATGGTAAGCCTTCATGATCCGTTCTTTTTTTTTTCCGGTTCAATGAACCCAAAAGTGGAATCAATGATCTTGAAAAACTGATGAGCCTCATCGGCAAAAAGGCAATGTACTTCTCACCTTGGATAAGCCTACCGAAGCCTACAATATTCGAGTCGTATTCAAAGGTCAAGAAAAATGTCCTAATCGACAGATCAGCACTCTTTTTACCGTGGAAACATTAGTTTGGGGTCAATCGAAACAAGGTAACAAATAAGAAAAAAAAAAGGATGACAAGCATGCACAAATGTTTGGTGTATCACCATCTGTATATTGATGCCATGTTTTTTTTTCTGGTTAGACGGGGTATTGGAAACACTGGAAGAAGGAAGTCATATGTATTTGTTTGCTATCAAGTGGCCACAGATCAATTTTCCGCCTTCCATGCAAGGCAGCTATTTTGGTTATAGTGTTGAGTACACGCTTCAAGCGTTTATCGAATTTGGTGTAGGCTCCGCGGCAACGACACCGGTCAATGTCATGTATTTACCACTTATCACTTGCGATCATCAAGTGACGCCAAGCTCCATCACCCAAACTTCTCATCAAGTAAAGGTCACTGCAAGTCTCATACGAGCTGCATACTGCCCAGGTATGGTGAAATTCTCCATAGTTGGAAATTTTAAGGTCATTGGTTCTTGTTTCTTATTTTCTTGTTTCTCGTTCTTTCTCCGCCTAATGTCGCCATTTCCCGCTTGCCTTTTTTGAAAACCCCCTTGGTTTTTTTTTTTTTTTTTTTTTTTTTTTGGTGGTCGTTCCCGCCCTCCCCTGACCTCCTGTAGGTGATCTATGCACGCTTAAAATTTCGATGGACAATCACTCGGATCAACGAGTCACTCATGTCCAGCTCGTCTTTGTCTGTATCGCCACCAACCTGGCCGTGGCTCGTATGGACTCACTACAATCGTCGGCACCCATCTTTTCCACCACGGCCCAGAAACGTAAACAACATACCTTGTATTCCGAAACATTCTTTGTCTCCATTCCGAAACGATCTGAGCAAAATCACTCGATTTTCCAATTTCGAATTCCTCCCAACTGTGTGCCTTCCACCAAGAATATGGTCGGCAAAGCCGTTGACATTGCTTACGAAGTCCATGTAAATGTTGGCCTGACCCAACCGAATTCTTCCACCAATGTATGGCCGTTTAACAAAAGTAATATGATTGCCGGTATCCATTTACCCGTCACCATCGCCACCGTCCCTACTACATGCATTCTTCCACCTAAGTTACAACTTCCTATTCATACATACAACGATGATTCTATCGAAGCGCCTACTTTTATACCCAACATCGAATCGCCCTTACCAAGCCCTTCCAGTCCGATTTTCTCCAGCAAAGGAAGTTGGTTGCAGACAAGCAGTATCAGTGACGGGGATATCTCGCCGGCTGGTTCCATTCATTTGGACGACAGTGATGATCGTCGTGACATGCCTATTGTGAATCAGGACGCCTCGGGTCACCTGATGATCCCGACTGAAATTCGCCACCGACATAATAAATCCTCAAGTTCGGTCAGTTCAACGGACTGCAGTATAGAAAATGATTATCTTGCCTCCTCTCCCCAATTCTTAGCCGCAGTGAAATAAAAATTATTTAATAGTTTCCCGTTAATCAATCCACATAGTATGATAGCAGATGTCCTTGGTGAAATAAGGCTGAAGATCACCCCACAATCAAACTAATCGATCCCAGTGCCACACAAAAGATGTGGGCGACGGAGTTTAAAAAGACGACAATGCGTGCGTTTTCTGGTGTGACTTGAAAATGAAAGCGATGCGGGCCGGACAAACGCGACGCCGGGGAGCTGGCGCCGATCCTCATGGGAAGTCCGTTAAAGAGGAAAAGGTTACAGCCACAGCAGATAGTCGATTCCCCTCCTCTTCTGAAAAAGGTAAGGATCGTACCATGAGCATCCACGACAGTCGATGATGGATGAACGTTCGATGGATGATAGGCTGCGTCGATAGATGAAACTGATCAAGGAAACTTTTTATATATTACATTAGCACATCATGGCTTCTCTGGGATTGCCCGCAGACGTTCGTGCCACGGCCGACGGTACTCGCCGATTGTTCAACAAATGGTCCTACGAGGATGTTGAAGTGAAGGATATTTCCCTTCAGGACTACATTCAAGTCCGTCAGCACGTGTACTTGCCCCACACTGCTGGTCGCTTCGCTGTCAAGCGTTTCCGCAAGGCTCAGGTAGGGCCAACATTCAAAAAACGAAAGCCATTCAAGCGATAATGAATGAATGACATTGACTTTCTTTGGTTTGATTCTATCCAATGTAGTGCCCCATTGTTGAACGTTTGACCAACTCGCTCATGATGCACGGTCGCAACAACGGCAAGAAATTGCTTGCTGCTCGCATTGTCCAGCACGCTTTCGAGATCATCAACTTGTTGACCGACCAGAACCCCATCCAGGTCCTTGTCGATGCTATCATCAACACTGGTCCCCGTGAAGACTCCACCCGTATCGGTTCCGCCGGTACCGTCCGTCGTCAGGCCGTTGATGTTTCTCCTCTTCGCCGTGTCAACCAGTCCATCGCTTTGTTGACCACCGGTACCCGCGAAGCCGCTTTCCGCAACGTCAAGACTATTGCCGAATGTCTTGCTGACGAACTTATCAACGCTGCCAAGGGTTCTTCCAACTCGTACGCCATCAAGAAGAAGGACGAACTCGAACGTGTCGCCAAGTCTAACCGATAAACATCTTTCTATCTCTTTCTTCAAATGGATCCTTTCTCAAATACTTTTTTTTCAAATCTTTTTCTCTTTAGTTTCTTTCAGTGAATAAAGAGAGAGGAAAGGACAGCACTCTTTTTAATACATCACACAATGGGAAATGATTTGCTTATGTTGTAAGGAAAGACGAGGGATTTTTTTCTATTCAGTCATGGATATGAACGGCTAAAAGGGGTGGCAAGCGTTGCCGTTGTATTAACATTGCGTGGCAAATGTTGACAATACAATGGGAATTAAACACAAAATAGTACATAGTGAGCGCAAAAAAAAAAGATGATTTAAATTGGAATGACTGTATTATTTATCAAATGTCAGAAGAACGCTCATGACAACGTTCTTTTTATGGTGAGAAATAGAAATGTACAATTGGGCTCGGCGATGTTTGTGTCGACCGGCAAGGATGATTACCTGTATAATTCTGGTTTAAATGAGGGTTTGTTATAATTGATGATGTAGAAGGCTGGAACCTACAATAATGAAGGATGAGGATAGTTTGAAAAGCATGCATGCTCTGTGCCACTTACTTATGGTTCCATTGACTCTTTTTTGTCTGCATAGTCCACATTTCCTTCAAGATTTCCGTCCTCGAGCACTTCGAAATCGTCCTCATCTTGTGATTCAACCTTTTGTTTTTCTTGGTCTTGGTCTTCGATAAGAATAGGAGCCGATTCATTTTCACTGACAAGATCCATGTGGTCGTATCCTTCCTCCTCTTCATTCTCGTGGCCTTCCATATTGTCATGACCGACAGAATCATGATCAAAGGTTTCTTCATCAAATTCTTCATCCAAATTGTCCACGTCATGAATCATATCATAGTCTGGTTCATCATCCACATCATGCTCGTCTCCACCATGTGCTTCTTCCTCATCAATTTCATCAACATGCACTTCTTCACCTTGTATTTCTTCATCATACTCTGGTTCATTAGGGGCATCCTTATGTGTTGCCTGCTGTCCACGATTTTCCATGGCGTCATCGATTTTTTTAGGCCCGTGATCGTCTGCTTCAGCGGCTTTATCATTACCCCAGTCATACTCTTCAATTAACTCCAGCAACTGGCTGTCATCTTCAGGTGGCGGTACTTCAGGTTGCATGGCAGCGGGCGTTGTCGCATCCTCTGTGGTATCCAAATGTTGTGTATCCTTGAGTGGTGCTGTGTCGTCACGTTCATCTGCCGCAGGTGCAATCGTCTCATGGCTCGTTTCTTCTGACTCAAGGATGGGTGTTTCCACAGTGACATGATCCTCACCATTTGCAGTGGATGGCTCTGAATTGGGTTGAAGTTCACTGGTTTCCTCTGAAGGCTCCTCGACAACCTTCGATACCGTCTCGTCTGTCTGCTTTTCTGTGAAGGGTTCCGTCGACGGCTGTGAGGTGCCCAGTTCTTGTTCCATAATGAGCGTGTCGAGTTCCTCCGTGGTGGTCGGCTCATCTAAACCAGGGAGATTGTCCCCGCTTTGATCAGTATCGAAGTCCGTAAGCGATATCGGGGTACCAGCATCCAATGTAGCTGCAAGCTCGGCATGGAATTCCTGCATCTTTGTCGCTTGAAGGGACGGATGGGGTAATGGGGAACCAGCCCTTTCTGCCACGACGCCCTGGCCCTCTTTGTCATCCTGCTCAGTGATCACATCCTTTTCAGCTTTCTCCGGCTGTGCTGTGGACTCCACTGGTTCAATCGGCGCAGCAGCGTCTGTGGAATCCGTTTGCGTTTCATCATATGCCAAATGTACCACATTTTCGGTAGGTTCTGTTATTGGCTCTTCTGTTGCCTTTTGATCATCCATTGTGATGGTTCTTTCTGCTGCTGTGGGTGCAACTGTGGATACGGGGGCCGCTTCTTGATTTTGATGCTCTGTGGGTGGCGATAGGTGCTCTTTCGGGGATTCTTTTGGTTCTGAAGGAGAAACAGCCGTGGCCGATTCAGGGATAGAGGTTTCTTCTGTTACTGAGACTTCCGCTTTTGGTTGTTCTTCTACTACCGTCGAGTCCGAGGGTGTCGTAGTTTCTATAGTCACCGGCTCGCTTGGCACCGTTTCCGGTAGCGCATCGTTGACTGTTGCCTGATCACGGGTTACATCATCAGTAAGAGCGACGGGCTCCGTTTGATCCTCCTGCGGGGCTTTTTCGGTACGAATTTCTGTGTCTTCCATAAAGTCGTCAGGTAACTCTTCGGATAGACCTTCATCCTTGGTGATGACTTCTTCTATTGACTGTCTTTCTATGGGCTGCTCAATGGAGCTGGCCAGAGGTTCTTCTTGCTTGTCCACGTCGGCCATAAGCATATCGGGCAGTTCTTCCGAGATATCTTTTGTATCACCCATTGCGCCTTTGACTGTCTCAAAGTCCATATCAGTTTCTGTGTCTTGCTCCTCCTTAACCTCTGACACAGTGGGGGATGCAGTCTCCTCGGTAGGTCGAAGGGTGTCAGCGGTCGATGAAAGATCCTGTTGCATCAACTCTGTGTCTTCCTCTTCAAGCACCTCTACATCAGCAGGTGCATCGAATTCCGCGGTATCAACTTCCATTGCCGTGGCAAAATTGTCGTCCTTGTCCAATTCTGCCACGGGTGGCTCTTGGATCAGAGTTGTATCCGCCGCTTCTTTCACGACAGGTTCTGGCGCTTGTTTTGCCTTCACATCGGTGGAGGCTTCTTGCAATGATTGTAGTACCGGCGTCATTGACTCGGATGCAGTGAGCGGTGGTAAAGCGTTCTCGTCTACGATTTCTCCATCTTCTGCATCTACCAGTTCCCCTTCTTCCATTCCATCTTCGAGCGAACCGTGATCAGCAGACGCAGCCCCGGAATCGGTAAACGACTCATCGGGCTCCAAGGTCTCCAAATGGGCAATGTCTTCGTCAGGCAAAGCAGTAAATGCATCTTCAGCCTCTGTTTTCTGTGCAACTTTTTCAGTGTCAGGTTCTGGTATTCCTGCTTCTCCTTCCGCTGGTAAAATCGCATCGGCTGGAGATGGTGTATCAATCTTTTCCTCTGGAATCTTTTCTTTGGGACTGCTGATCGTCACTACAGGCACTCCTTCTTTGGCGACCTCGGCTTCAGTTGCAGCCTTGTCCATGGACTGCACTTCTTTCTCTGTAACTGATTCGGCTGGCATCTGTGTTGTGTCTTTAGGAGATGTCTCATCGTCGAGACTAGGTTCCTGCACTTCATCCAAGACCACCGCATCGGTAGTAACTGCTTTGGGTGGGCTTACACCTTTGGCGACGCCCTCCACAGTGGCCGAAGACACCGCTTCATCTGTTGTAGCAGGCATCTCTGCTGCTGCTGCTGCTGCCTTTTCTTCTTCTTTTCGAATCATTTCCGTTTCTGCTGCTGCCGCCGCCGCCGCTGCATCGGAAGATTGTGCGTCCTGCATGATTTGATCCGCAGACTCTGTTTCCTTCTCAACGGTGGATGCTACCGCCGGTTCTTCTGCGGCGGTTTGATCGGTCGGTATAACTGTCGTTTCCATGGGAGATTCAGCCTTTACTTCCGTTGGCTGTTTAGGTTCTTCAGCTGCTAAACTAGGCCCAACTTCGGCGTGGGTGATGGCAGTGTCGGGCAAGGGAGTCGTTGCTTGTTCTGGCATTGCTGTCTGTTTTTCAATGGTCGGGACGGCGACTTCGGCTGGTGGAGCGGTGGCGGCACGTAAAAGTTCTTTTGATTCTTCTATTTGGCGCCAAATGGCGGCCACTTTGCGTCGGTGGGCTTCCTGTTTTGAATAGGAGAAATCCCGTTCCTCCATCAACATTCGGTGCTCCAGATTGATCGTTTCCATCATCCATTCATAGCCGCATATCGCACCGGATTTCTCCGAAAGAAACACACGAGGACTCTTGGCCATGGCGATCTCTGCGTTAATCCAAGGACAGTAAGTTCGATGTTCAGATGCCACGTCAAGCGCTTCGTGATCAGTACTGTCGTCGTTATCGGTAGGCGTGTTCAGGAAGATGCGTCGAAAGCATTGATGACACTCCGCTTGGCTCGATGAAGCGGCGTGCCATCCGAATAAAGGTAACAGGTAGGCTGTAGCTGTCTTATTGTCGCCCAAGGGGCCTCGGATAAACCCATCTTCGTCTAATAAACCTTCCGTGTATTGAATAAAATAATCCATTTTACGCAATTGATCGGATGACTAGATGAATATGTGAAAAAATATTAAATCATCATGTTGGTTCCTTTTTTCACTAGCACAACAGATATTTGAATTTTACCAATGGATGTTGGATGATGGGCAATGCGTCACAATTTAAAAATTGTTTCGCTTCACTTGTAATCAAGGATATCGCTTCCTGGGTTGTATAGATAGGGAATTCTCGAACTTGTGCTATGGTCATGACAAAAAGAGCATTAATTACTGATAATGCATGCTTTGCGAAGATGACAACAAAAGAGAGAAACTTACACGAGCATTTCCTTGATCGCCACATACATTGATCTGTATGATATTCAAACAGTCCTTTTTGGTATTTCTGTACAATGGCTTCAACTAGATAAAAGCAAAAAGAAGAAGGTATGAGGGGTCTGTGCGTTGCCCTCTTTCCGAACACCACTGACATACCTTTTGGGGAATCGATTGTAAAAGGTGACAGGTTGATCATTAACATGGTGCCTTCACAGCCTGTCGCGCATACAAGTTGACACCAATCGCGAGTGTCTCCGAGCACCGATCCAGAGTCTTTCCATCCGTGCATGGCACAATCCGATGCACTGACGGGTCGTTTGGTATTCAAGTACAAAGACGTGAATGACCGTAGACGATCGTAAAAGGATGCCTTGTCCCAAATCACATGTGGGGTATAGTTGGAAGCGGTTTCTCTCCGTGAACGTTTCTCTGTCGAGCTACATTGATATACATGTTCAGTGTTTCTTTTTTCCGTGGAATAAATAGAGTCAAAAGAGTAACGCGAGGGTCATCGTGTAAAATGTCGCACCTGTTGATCTCGTCGTCTACCGTATCGAGGGGTCGTTTGAGGAAAACTGCCGGGAGGTTTAAATCTTGCTTCACTTGTCGCAGAATATCTTGAAAGCTTTCAGGAAGAGCCGCATCTTGATTCTCTCCTATTGAAGGCATAATGGCATAAGCAAGCAAAAAACCCGGCTGAACAACCTGGTTGCCTTCTCCGACTCGCATTCATCGAAAGCCCTTTTTTCTGGGAAATCATATCTGCGTTTTGCAAGTCACGTTTCATGGACCTGTTCCTTGAGATATTGCACTGTGCGTTTAGAATCAATTCATCGATGAGCCGACCAGCAGTCGTGGTTGACTGATAATCGTTATTGTTAAACTATGGCTTATATGGTACAGGTGGCTAGTCAATCATTACATCTTTATATCACTGATCGAACACCTTTGTCTGTGTTACCACGTAATTTCATCGGCACAAAAAAATAACGGCAAAACAGTTTCCCACAATGACATCCACCTTTTGCTGCTGCAGTTTCATGCTTTGTTATAGTATAACTGTATGGCTAAATGTACTATAACTGCCGCATTCCAAGTTCACTGTAAAAGTCTGGCTTATCTATCCCAAGAAAACTCTTTATGTCCGTATGTGCACATGTACAGATGTTTGACTAACATAAATTTGATAAAAACTTATTACGTTACCATGTCGTTATATTTAGGTCTTGATTTCTCAAGTAGTCTTTTTGAGCAACTAATAGCTTTTTTATATATAAAACCTGGGTAATTTACTCATTTTTCTAACTGGTTCAAAGCTTTCCGCTTTGTCAGGTCCTCGAAGGAGTCTGAAGGAGAATTTTCTGTGTTTTTTACAATCTAGCGTAATACATTAGCTTAGTCTGAGTGAGCATGACATTGGCCGTGTGCATGAGAATGGCCCATGGCCGTTTCCTGTCATTGCTGTTGGCAGACAAATACAATTGCAAGGTTCAAGCATTGCTAAACAAGTGTGCTACGCAATAGAAAAAAAAGGCGGACCGAAAAAAGATGAGTGCATTACTTTGGCAACAAGTGAAGTTTTTGGGTTCCACATGATGTTTACACGATGGTCATTTTTGGTTATTGGGAAAATTTCTCGTCCCTTTTGGTTGCATTCACGACATTGAAGCATGAACTAAAAAAAATAAGAGGTGGCGGTTCTTTTTTGCTTCTTCTTTATTCACCTTTTCTTTTTTCGCGATACCTTTTTGTGTTTGTGGTATGTCATGCTCTCCTTTTTAAGATAAAAGAAAAAGATACCAATACAACCACATCAATATAACTATAATTTATAACTACGGCAATAGTATGATTTCTTCTAAATTTTGGTCTGTTTCTTTTTATCATAGACTTTTTTGTTGCTGCATTATTTAGTGCCTCACTTTTTCCGCTTACTTTTTCCTTTTCAATTCTATTTTTGATGTACCACAATAGTCAAGCAGATCGGCTTTGTGACAAATTACGTGGGGAACAACAGCGTCAAAGTCAACTCGATGCAATCGCCTATCTTGAGTCGACTTTGGGTTCCAAGCTTTCAAGTTACGATCTCCACAAAGAACTTCAGGACGGCGTGTTACTGTGCAAGTAGGCTAGTTGGATTGTCGGCTATTATGTCACTTGTGTTTTACCTTTTACGCTAACGTTGGCCTCTTTTTTCTTGTATCCACAGACTCATCAATCACATTCGACCCGCCACTATTCTCAGTATCGAGCGTAAAAATATTCCTTTTGTCAAGGTAAGTTGTTGTAATGCAGTACTGTCATACAACCCCTTTGCTCTCAAGTACTGATACGGGAGCGATAGATGTCCAATATTGGATTATTCCTACAAGCTGCGCAAAATGTAAGTAGAGGGAAATCAGTGATAGCGACCAGTTGTCCTTTTTGCTCATAGACAGTGTCAAAGCTTGGCTTGAAGAATTCAGAACTGTTTCAAACCGTGGATCTGTATGAGGCCAAAGATATGGCGGCTGTAAGTGAGGATGGCTATGATGAGGAAATCAGAGTTTATGGTGACTCAACGAAATGTAGGTGGTCAATACGATCTTATCCTTAGCACGGATCAGTGGAAACAAACATGCGTGTGCCAAGTCTTGTCCTTCCACGAAACCGGGGCGTGTCCACATCAAAACGATTTTTCCAAGCAAAATATCCACGACCCCTTCCCTGCCTGAGCGAGAGCCGCTGCCTTGTCAAAAATTGTCCAAGGCGATTCGGCCTACAACCGACAGTGGTTACAGTACCTTGTCGCGAGATGCCGATACGACATCGCTGGCCGCCGAGCGTATCCAGAACGACGATCGCTATGTAAAGCTGTTGAATACAAACCCCTCAGATGAACGACTTCCTCAAATGGCTAGCCCGAAACCAGGCAGGCATCGTTTCAGTCAATCGGCGCTGCAGCATGGGGAAGTCAATGAGTTTGCTGCGCCGGTTCTCACACCGTCCAAGTCTACCCCTACTATGTCACTCAGCCGGCCAAAGCATGATATGGAACGAAAGCACAGTGATACCAGCATCCAAAAGCAATACAGCAACCAGACAAATCACAAAGTATCGACGCTTCAAAGGCAGTACGTGAGAGTGAATGTTCAAAAAGGACGAGGAAGTCTAAGCCGACAGTACGTAAGTACCAAGGGTAGGAATGGGCAAAAAAGGCGCACCAGACTAAACATTTCTTGGGTTGATCGATGACAAAGCAACTGGGAAATTGTATCGGCAAAGGCCAGTTTGGTTCCGTCTACAGGCAAGTACATTCAATTGACAAAAGTGCCAGTGTTTCATTAATCCAACTAACCAGTAATACTTTCAATGTGACAGAGCTTTGGATATACAGACCGGAGAAATTGTGGCCATAAAGCGGATCAAATTATCAGAAGTTGAAGACGTACAGGAGGAGGTCATGGTAAGTAAAAAGGATGTACTCTCATATCACGGATTGCTTGTAAGCTGACAGATTTATTGTTTGTATAGCAAGAAGTGGATCTATTGAAAGGCATGGCGAGCAGCAGCATTGTTCAGTATATCGCTTTTGCACATGATGAGGAACATTTGAATATCGTACTCGAGTATGTAAGATGGATTTAACTTAAAATGCGGCGAAGAAAATTCTGAAAACGGAATGAAATAGATATGTGGAAAATGGGTCTCTCTTGTCCACTCTAAAAGCCTTTGGGAGTTTGCCCGAAAGGCTGGTGGCCTCCTATACGCAAAAAATCCTCAAAGGGCTTTTCTATCTCCATGAGCATCAGGTAAGTGCCTAGCAGATCGTTACAAAAATTGCAAGAAACATTTGATAGACTGATATAATATTAGGTGGCGCACTGTGATTTGAAAGCGGCCAACATCTTGACGACGAAAACGGGCGACGTCAAGCTCACGGATTTTGGTGTATCGTTAAACTTGCATGTAAAGCAACAAGGCGAAAGTATTCCTGCCGGTACGCCAAATTGGATGGCTCCGGAAGTCATTGAACTCAAGGGCGCCACCACTCAATCGGACATTTGGTCACTCGGATGTACCGTCATCGAACTGTTCACGGGCAAACCGCCCTACGCCGATCTTATCTCCATGTCAGCTTTGTATCATATCGTCGAAGACGATCATCCTCCTTTTCCCGAAAACGCATCCGAGGCAAGTACAACTTTTATTCAATACAAGGACAAAATAGCGAGCTGTTCTCTTATATGATGACGGTGGCGCTGTAGCTCATGTGTGATGTATTACGAGCCTGTTTTCAAAAGAACCCAAAAGATCGACCGACTGCGGCCCAGTTATTAGAGCATCCATGGATTATTCAGCATTGCCCAGTCCAGCCTCCACCTCATCGAACCCCTGCCTTGCGTCGAAAAATGCATCAGCAAAAATTGACTCACGAAGAGTCATCCATCCATTCATCGTACCATTCAGGCACCGATACAATTGATCTCACTATTCTCTCTCGATACCTAGCCTCCGAACCCGGCGTTCAATTACCCGCCTTGCCAGACAAGGTCCAATCCAATGGCAAGCGCCACCGGCTTGTCCATCCTCACCGCTTTATAAAGAGTCATTTGGAGAAAGGTAGGCATACCATTTGGCTTTGCTTCGACTGGCAATCTGCTGGAGTTTGGTTCATCCACTTAAACTAACAATAATCTAATAGCCATCAAATGCAAGCTTTGTCAAACCAACCTTCGATCGCATGCCCTCATCTGTGAAGGTATGCAAAATTGAAAATGTCAAAGGGTGGATGAAGAATTTCCATGTAGTAACAATAATATACTGCCTATTTTTGATGTAGTATGTACGTTGATTTGCCATGATACTTGCCAAAGCAAATCACTTCATTGCCGTATACCATCCTTTACGAATTTACCTGTGGTAAGCATGCGTGAATTGCGTTCAGGGTAGTGTTTGCCCTGAAAATACAGGAATGGTTTAAACTCTGTACTAATTAAATTTCTTGTCTATCCATGTCAGCCGCCACCACGAACAGGCAATCGTCTGCAAAAGTTGTTGGGCGGAATTCATCAACGAATGACCAGATCCTCTCATGGTAAGTCAATCAAAATACTCTATACATGTTCTTCGTTCACTCACATAATGACACATTGACCTAGCTGACATTGCCATTCCTTAAAATTCACCGCCGCTCTCATACACCATTATGTACTTTAAAAATATTGTATACCTGCTTGTAAATAATGTTTATCTTTTGTCTATCTTTTTGTTTTCGATTTGGCAACGGAGAGCGACCCGTTTCCATACTATCCAGGAACTGGTTCGAGGAGGTGAGACCTTATTATCCCGCACGTACAGAAGAATTAAAAAAATAAAGAATTGAAAATAGAATGATGATGAGGGTTACATTGATTTATAACAAAAGAGTCACGGCAGCCACCGCACCAGCGGTAGTTACGATAACAGCGAGGATGTTGTGAGTCGCGGAGGAAGAGGAGGAGGAAGAAGATGAGGATGCTCCACTGGGAGCCACTGAACCCTTGGTGGCCGTACCAGAAGCGGCCGCTGCATGGCCGGTTTTCTGAAGGTCATCCCATTGAGAAGCGTTGGAAGCCGGCGATTTCACGGGAGATTCCGTTGCGGTATTCGTGGTGTCTGGAGCGACCCCCAAAATGGTAAAGTAAGCAGAGTAAGTCGTCCCCAGGTTGCTCTTCAACAGCAACACATCTGTATCAGAAATAAAAATTAGAATTGAAAGAGATATTACTGTGCTTGGCTTGCTTCAACTCACACATGGGGTCGGTGACGGTATTGTTGGGTATTTCCCAAATGAATTGGCCATCGTTGACGGGGATATTGGATATATTCAGTTGGATAACAAAATCAAGGTTGGTCGACATGCCGTTTCTCAGTTCCACTGTCTCAATAGTATCCACATTTCCATTGGTTACTCTCCTATTGTTTCCACGCGTTAACAGTTGGCATAGGTGGGACGGATATGAGTTGATCTGTGGCCCTATTTGTCCAACTTACCATTGTACCAGTTGAGGTCGTCCAGAATACCACACAGTCTACATAAATCACAGCGCAAACAAAAACGTTATCAATCAAGCCATTGCATGCTGTTGTATCAAGTCTTGGTTTTGTGATACATACACCCTGAACAGGGGCTGTCAATGAAATTCCAGCGTCCGGCGTGGCGTGCACAGACATCCACGAGGCTGCCAAGGACAGACCAGCGACTATGGGATAAAGCTTCATGCTAGCGCAATGAACTACAGATTGAGTTGTAATGTAAAGAAAAAGAAGAGGAAGAAAATAAGGACGAACACTTGGTTCCGGTGGGGTAAAAAGAAAAAAAAAATGAGTGATTGCAAATAATGTTGTGTGGCTATTACTATGTCCATTTTTGTCTCAGAAATTAAAAAAGCGTTGTTTCGATGGTCCAATCGGAAGGCTGCCTCAGGCGAGCGTTTTTTAAGCTTGCGTTGAACACACTTTTCTGAGAAACGAAACCAGAATTCCATGGAATTTGGCTGGGATGAAACATTACAGACCGACAAGGAGAGGCTTGGCATCAGAAACCAAGGTTCCTTTCATTTTCTTCCATATGCCTTTGAAGAGTTCATTACTTTCTAGAAAGCTTGTTTCATTCATGCTCTGTGGAATCGAAAATATTGCTACTTTCTTCTCTCGCTTGTCAGCTCATCATCATGGCGTCGTCGTTCCCCCGCACTTGATAGGATACGCTCAAACACTTGACAGATCGTCCCACGGCAGTCCGTCGATTGCTTTTTATTTTAAAACAGCCAAATCAAAAAATCAATAGACCGCTCTTTGTCACCTAGACAAATGTTTTACTTTTGAATAAGTGTATAGTTGGCTGAAAGATACATATAAAAATCCAAAAAGTGTACCGACCTGCATCAAAAAGAATGGTAGTAAAGTAAAGACAGACAATGCCACCCCGTCAGCATTTCTGACATTGAGGAATTTTGCGCCAACAAAGAAAAAAGAAATACGTGGGACTGCAAAATTTCCAGGCACCGATGGATGTTGGAAACCCACAGATAGAATCAGCAATGATAAAACCTGTGATTCCAAGGCTTCATAAATGCAACATCTTGATTCCAGCGTCTCTAGGCCGATGATATTTGTATCTGTTTCGTTCACATAGAAAATCTTTGTAGATTTTTGTATTAATGAAAAAAATCCTTATATCGGCACGGGACGCTGACGTCAGTGCCCGACCCACCGGACGGGGTGGCATTCTTTGAAATTTTAACATTTTTCTCGAGTTGACATTTTTTTTTTTGACGCTTCGTGAACGCTATGGCTGAATCGCAAGAGCAGACCGGTGAAGTGACGTGGCCCGAATTCATCAAGAATAGGGTTACAGTTACCATTACCAAGTCGAGTATCTCGGACCGATTGGACTTCTTGCACCATGCTCTTCTGATCCGTCTACGCCGAAAAGGTGAATAGTTCATGGCTGACCAGAAAACCATCATGAGAGAACAGCCAACGCTTATGTTTTTTTTTCTGTTGTACTGTTAGATTTGCCCGTGGACGCATTGCCTTCTTTGCTCAGCCTTGTCTTCTTGACCTATACACGTTATCACGATCGAGCATCCCGTCTCGCTATTCTTGAGGTGCTCAAAGAACTCAATAACTGGAATGCCGACATTTTCCAAAAAGCGTTTGTTCCCGCTCTCGTCCGGGAAGCCGAGAAAATTGGTAAACGCACGTCTACAGGGTAGGTTGACCAGACGCGCCATTGGGGTTGTTCGTGGATTGCTCGTGAATCCATGGTGGAAATCCAAGAATTAGTGGCGCAGTATCATTAAATTTTACATGTGCCATCGTTGTAGGGAGTGTGTTACTTCTGCTGCGGATCGTTTCATCTTGTTGACCTGGGTCGATCTGTTGATTGGGCTTGTGCTGAAATCAGTGGACGTTGAAAAGGCAGCGAGTTCCACTTTATTGTCGTCGCTGGTCAACGCGCAAGCTTTGCTGTTGGACGGCTTTGCCAACGATCAAAAGAAGACCATTGCTAAAAGTGCCTTGGTGGATGTACGACGTACCGTGCGACAAAATGCTACGGCCATTCCCACCCTTCTTGACATCGCTTTAGCGAATGCTTCAACCGTCACGCCTTCTTACCGCAACGCCGTGCTCATCGGCACCATCATCGATACCAGCCTTCGATTGAAAGTGAATGCCTCGAGTGGAAAGCAGTACATCGACGATGCCAAATCCAAATTGATCTCTTATTACTTGAAGAACATTGTATCATCGCGAACCGCCGTCACCACTTCGGCCATGGATGCTTTCCGCGATTTCATGCACTTTACTGTCCCTGAGGATACTTTTGTCAGCGAATGTGTGCCTGTATTTGAAAAGATGATGTTGCGTTCGCCCGAAGTCGCTTTACCAGGCAAGTCCCCGAGGAGTTGTGAGCAGGGAAGGGTAGATGGGACATCATGCTGATCCAGCGTTATGGTTTTATCTTATAGTCTTGGCACGTATTGTTCCCGTACTTTCATTTGACGTGTCCGATATCTTTGCGACCAAGTGGTTAGATCCTCTGTTGAACCATTTAAGATCCACCTCGGTGGCCGTTCGACAAGGTGGTATGATGCTTTGGGAGGCTCTGACAGAGATTTGCCGTAAACAGGAAGCTCTGGTAAAAATTGTGACAGCCACGAGTAAAACGTTGACGGGCGGGAAAGTCACTTCTTGGGAACATCGTGCGGTGCTCTACAATGCATTGTCATCTCTTGCTCAGCCCGCCGATACCGTCATCAGTCACAAGGCACTGGAAGGTTATTTCGCCATGATCCCCAAGGAATCCAACGAGCAAGCCATGACGTGCGCTGTGGATGGAGTTGGACGTCATTTGATTGTATTGATTTACGACGATGCGTACAGTGGCGCGCATAAGGAACTGGTGGATAAGGCAGTGAAAGTATCCTCGGAAGGTTTGGCGTCGTCCAAGCCGCAAACACGCAAGACGTGGGCTACAGCTTTCGGTAACACCGTGTGGAAACGTACCGATGCCAGCCAAACCTTGAGCGCCAATGTCACGAAATATATGCAGGGTTTATTTTCCGTTTTTGACAAGATCGTTGACAAGCCCTTGTTGTGGAAGGACGGACCATTGGAAGCGTATATCTTGATCGCGTCGATTTCCGGTCGCATTCAGCAATGGCCTACGGTGCCGCCTGCCGTACTGGATCTTTTGAAAAAGCACAAATACCCCTCCACTCTCCTTGTTTCATCACCCAAGCCCAGCTTCTTATTGTGGGATCGTATCTACACCAAGGCCACCGGTGCCGAAGAAGGATTGTGGCTCGTTCGAGCTTTGACGAGTTTGTTCCAGCGTGAATCCACCGCGTCTTTGGAGAAATCCGGCGCAGGTTACCTGTGCGCTCAAGCCTTGATTTGGATCATCACCAGCCATCCTGAACACACCGTGCGTCGAGCCGCGTATCAAGACACGTCGGCCATTGCCGCCTCTGAACCTCAGAAACTCACGGTGTTTGCCAAACAAGCTTTGACGCAATGGCTCTTGGACGTAAGCATCCCATGATTCATACGCTCATTCGTAGGTTATGACACTTATTTATTGACTGACGGACGCCTTTTTTTCATAATGTTAGTTGGAACACAAGGCCAAGGATTCCACGGCCATGATTGGTTACCATGCCGAAAATTACAACAAGGATGTGGCTTCTTACCGACTGGCGAGCGTGCTCAATACGATCTTATCTTTTGACAAGGATTTGGATGCAGACATCAAAGAAAAGGAGTTGCTTGATTTCATGATCCTCGCACATCATCCATATATCGGTAAGTTACAAATGGCCACAGTTGAAGAATACCCTGATACTGACAGAATATTCCTAGCTTCTCCCACAGATAAGTACAACTGGATCAGTTTGATGCAGCGCGTCAACATCAATCCTGGTGCTTTGGTCGCCAATCACATCGAGACGATCCGCGATATCCTTCGAAAAGCCATGTCGGATGAAGTACAGGTAAAGGGAGAGATGAAAGAGTAGGATGTCACCAACCGCCACTAACATTGATGTCTGCTTTCATTTTGTACGATAGTCTGAATTATTCTATCAAGCTGCCCTTGCGTCGATTTCGACCTTGGTGTTTATTTCTCCCAGCTTGATTCCTCTGTTCATGGAAATGATCAGCGATGATTTAAATCCTGCTCTCGTCAATGGCATTGGCTCATTGGAATGCCAGATCTGGAAGACGCCCGAGGGTGAATGCTGTGTGGATGGTAAGTTGTTTCCAATCACTGTATGGCCGGTGGTGATTCACGCTAACATATATCCATTGCAGTCATCAAGAAAAAGACCACGACAGAGCATCGTAACAAGAAGGGATTCAAGGATCAACAATGGGAGGAAGAATTGCGTGCGGAACTCGCCAAGAAGAAGGGTTTGGTGCAGAAATTGACCAAGGAAGAACAAGCGGCGGTCGATGCGCAATTGAAGAAAGAAAGCGAAATTCGCGATAAGGTACAAAAGGTGCATGATCAATTGGCGCTAGGTTTGCGAATGATCGGTGCTCTGATCCGCGGAAATACACACGCCATGGAAGAATACGTGGTGGAACTTGTGCGCATTTTGCTGCTGATTGGCAAGACCAATGCCGGTATGATGGTGGGCGAATCGATCGTGGATACTTACCTGGAATTGGGCGCTTGTGTTTCCGAAAACGTGTATACCATTCGCGCCGCGATTGCTCTCGCCACTCTGCGTGCCAACGGTGTCCAACCTATTCCTGCGCGCTGGTTAGATGAGCCCCTGGGCGCTTTGATTGCTCGCGTTCTTTACCGTCTTCGCTTCATTACCGAAGCACAACCGCTGCCTCCAGCTACGTTTGCTTACATTTTCCCCGTCTTGTATCAAGTCATTCAACAAGGCGGTATCGATTGTGGTAAATCCGACGATGGCGTTGAAACAGCCATGGAGCAAGTTGTCATGTCTGTTGATGTGATTGGTTTCCACTGTCAACAAGGCGAATCGACAGTGATGCCTCGCCAAGAAATGATTGCCAGTCTCTTGCATGCCATCAAGGAATATCCTCAAGTGAGCAAAAACGCCAAGTTGTCGCTGGTCGCATTGTCCGAAACCATGGTCGACTCGGTCACGTTGGAAGAAACCAATACCTTGTTGCAAGGCTTGCTGTCCGAGGAATCCCTGGTACGATCTGCCGCTTTGCAAGGCCTTGAGGTAAAGGAAAAAAACTAAAAAAGAGAAAAAAAGATGGTGATCTTGGTTCGGTAGCATTGATGAACTCCTTCTTTCATTTTCCTAGTATCTTGATTTGACTGACATTGATTACTCGCCTGAACTTTGGCTTGCTTGTCATGATGATCAAAATGCCGATTTGGCCAATACTTTGTGGAATGATAATGCCATGGACGTGGAAGAAGATTATCGTGATGTCTTGCTCGACTATGCAGGTAAGGAAAAAAGGCAACCATTGAAAAGGAATGCATGTATTCCAAACGAGGGTACTGAACAAACGCGGTATAGTGTCGGATTCTTCCTATGTGCGCAACGCTGTCAGCAAAGCGATGGCCGATGCTATTGCCATGTACCCCAACACCGTGGCTGATACGCTTGCAGCCATTTATGCGTTGTACAAGAAAAAGGCGGCTCCTTTGGATCCCGAGTACGATCAATACGGTATGGTGATCCCCGAAACGTTGAATCGTCGCGATCCGTGGGAAGCGCGTGCCGGTCTCGCTTTGATGCTTCAAGCCATGGCTCCTCAGATGCAGTTTGACAATGTGCGTGGATTCTGTCAGTTCCTGATCAAGGATGAAGCGTTGGGTGACCGTGATGAAACTGTCCGCAAAAAGATGCTCGACGCCGGTTTAGCCGCGGTGAATGCCTATGGTCATGAAGGAAAGCAGGACTTGTTGGCGACGTTTGAAGCGTACTTGAACCAGCAAGCCGTGGACAGCGAAACCCACGATTACATTCGCCAAGCGGTGATTATTCTGTATGGTGGTGCGGCCGGATTCTTGGACTCTGGCGACAGCAAGGTTACCATGGCGGTGGATAAGATGATTGCTACCTTGGATACGCCTTCGGAAGTGGTGCAGAGTGCGGTGGCGGACTGTCTTCCTCCACTGATCAAGAAGATCAAGGAAGAAGTGCCTCAGATCTGTGAAGGTCTTTTGAAGAAGTTGTTCACGGGTGAAAAATACGCGCAACGTCGTGGCGCCGCTTACGGTTTGGCCGGTGTGGTCAAAGGCCGCGGTATCACGGCCTTGAAAGAATGCAACATCATGACGTCGCTTAAGGAGGCTGTGGATAACAAGCGTGCTTACCAATCGCGTCAAGGTGCCCTGTTTGCTTTCGAAACGCTGTCATCCACGCTTGGACGTTTATTCGAGCCATACATTATTCAGATCATTCCCCTGTTACTCGTTTGCTTTGGTGATGCCAATACGGATGTGCGTGAAGCATGCTCCGACACGGCGCGTGTGATTATGAGCAAGATCAGCGGTCACTGCGTCAAGCTGATTCTTCCTTCCATTTTGGAAGGTTTGGACGATCGTCAATGGCGTACAAAGAAAGCGTCGGTGGAATTGCTTGGTGCGACGGCGTACTGTGCGCCCAAGCAGCTTTCGGTGTCTCTTCCCAACATCATTCCTCGCATTACCGAGGTGCTGGCCGATACCCATGCTCAAGTGCAAGCCGCAGCACGTCGTTCGCTTCAACTTTTTGGTGAAGTGATTAGTAACCCTGAAATTCAAGGCTTGGTGCCCGTGTTACTGGAAGCATTGAGTGATCCGAATCGAAAGACCAAGGCGGCCTTGACGGCTCTTTTGCAAACGTCGTTTGTCCATTACATCGATCCTCCTTCGTTGGCGTTGGTCATGCCTATTCTCGAGCGTGGTTTGCGTGAACGTGGTACGGAGATCAAGACCAAATCGGCGCAAATTGTGGGCAACATGGCTTCGTTGACCGATCAAAAAGATTTGGTTCCCTATTTGCCGATCCTGATGCCTGGTATCAAGGAAGTGTTGGCTGATCCGGTTCCTGAAGCGCGCGGTACGGCGGCCAAGGCATTGGGAAGCTTTGTTGAAAAACTGGGTGAAGACAACTTCCCTGGTCTGGTGATGGAATTGCTCGACAAGCTCAAGACAGATACCGGCAACGTCGATCGCCAAGGTGCTGCGCAAGGTCTTTCCGAAGTGTTGGCGGGTCTGGGTCTGGAACGTCTGGATGGTCTGTTGCCTGAAATTCTCGCCAGTGCCGACAGTCCTCGTGCGTATGTTCGTGAAGGTTTTATTTCTCTGCTCATCTATTTGCCTGCGACGTTTGGTCCTCGTTTCCAACCTTATCTTGGTCGTATTATTCCTCCCATTCTTATGGGTCTTGCGGACGAGTCCGAATTTGTACGTGACGCGTCGTTGCGTGCCGGTCGTATGATTGTGACCAATTACGCAACCAAGGCGGTGGATCTGTTGTTGCCTGAATTGGAGAAGGGCCTGTTCGATGCCAACTGGCGTATTCGTCAGAGTTCGGTCCAATTGGTGGGCGATCTGTTATTCCGTATCACGGGTATTGTCAATCCCAACAAGGGGTTGGAAGCCTTGGGTAACTTTGATGAACTCAAGGACGAAGACGCAGACGACAGTTACGGTGTTGGCGAAAATAAGTCCAAGCAATTGTTGGACGTTCTCGGCAAAGATCGTCGCGATCGTATCTTGTCGGCCTTGTACATTGTTCGTCAAGACTGTAAGTATTGCTGCAGGGAGAGGAAGGGGTGGAGGTCTGGCTTTCAGTGGCCATGATAATCGGGTTTTTATTGAAATCTAAACAATCTTTGTATTTTAGTCTCTGGTATTGTGCGACAGGCTTCGTTACGTGTGTGGAAGGTGCTTGTCTCCAATACGCCACGTACGCTTAAGGATATCCTGCCTGCGATGATGTTGATGGTGATTCGCAACTTGTCCAGCGACAACGATGAAAAGAGCGCCGTGGCCGGTCGTACATTGGCGGAATTGGTAGTCAAGTTGGGCGAAGGTGTGTTGCCTGAAATTCTCCCCATTCTCGAAGAAGGCATGGGATCCAACGATGAAGAAACCCGCCAAGGTGTTACTTCGGCCTTTAGCATCGTTATGGAAACCGCTGGCAAGGTACAAGTCTTGGACTTTGCCGATCAAATCATTCCCGTGGTTAAGAAAGCCTTGTGTGATTCTTCCTCGGAAGTCCGCGAAGCCGCTGCTCAAGGTAAGAGAGAGAGAGCGAAAGAGAGAGAAAAAGGAGGAGGTCTCGTTATACTTCTCTTGGCCAGGTATTGACTCACTTCTTTATTTGATGTAAATTTTAGCCTTTGATACCTTGCATCAAAACGTTGGTGCTAGAGCCATTGATGAAATTCTGCCGTCCTTGCTTAACCAATTGCAATCTTCGGATGAAGGATCAGTTTACGCTCTTGCGGCTCTTAAGGAGATCATGGCGGTCCGTGCGAATGTGGTATTCCCTGTGCTTATTCCTACTTTAATTGCCACGCCAATGAGTGCATTCAACGCGCGTGCTTTGGGCTCCCTGGTGACGGTGGCTGGTTCTGCGTTGAATCGACGCTTGTCCGTGATTCTGTCAGCTATTGTAGAATCGCGTATGATGGAAACCGATGAAGAAGTGTTGGAGCAATTATCGACTACCACCATTGCGTTGATGAAATCCATTGAAGACGAAGACGGTCTTGCCACACTGATCTCGACGTTGCAGGAATACGCTAGAAGCGAAAGTTGGGAAAAACGTGCCGTGGCATGCGACATTACGGCCAGCTTTTACAGCGAAACGGATTTGGACGGTTCCGATTACGTGCAGGAGTGGATCGAAATCTTGGTGCCCCTTTTGGACGACAGTGCATCGGCAGTGGTGAAACCGGCTTGGAATGCGCTTTCAGCCGTGACCAAGTCGATGCCCAAGGATGAATACGAAGCTTTGGTGCCTGTGACGCGTCATGCCGTTCATATCGTGGGTGTGCGTGGCTGCGACGTGGCCGGTTTCTGCTTGCCCAAGGGTATCAGTGCCGTTCTCCCCATTTTCCTCCAAGGTCTCATGTACGGCTCCACCGAAAATCGCGAACTCTCAGCCTTGGGTATTGGTACGTATTAAGCAACGTTTTTGTGTTTGCCACTCCATATCACTCATGGTGATTTGCTTTATTGAAAAATTTAGGTGATTTGATCGAGCGTACCTCGTCGGATGCATTGAAGCCGTTTGTTACCCAGATCACAGGTCCTCTTATCCGTATTGTCGGTGATCGTTATCCTCCTCAGGTCAAGTCGGCCATCTTGCAAACTTTGGGGTATGTTGTGAAAAACGGAGAAAGTGGGAGAAAAGGGCATCTTCTAATATGAGTTTTTTTATAGATTATTATTGGGCAAGGTACCGATGCACTTGAAGCCTTTCTTGCCGCAGTTGCAACGTACATTTGTGAAATCCCTTTCGGATGCATCAAGTGATGACGTACGATCCAACGCTGCTTCGGCTTTGGGTGTTCTGATCACGCTGCAACCTCGTGTGGATCCTTTGGTGACGGAACTTGTATCGGGCATCCGTGCAAGCGAAGCCGAGGTGAAGGAAGCGATGATGGAAGCTCTCGAAAATGTGGTTTCCAAGACCCAAGCCGCTCTCAGCGACAATTCCAAAAAGGGTATCCAATCCATTATCGAAGAAGGTCTGGCAAAAGACGCCACATCCGGCATGAAGGAGTCGGCTACCCGGTTACAAGCAATCTTGAAATAATTGACACGCTACAAGTTTCCTGATTTCTTGCATGTAATATCTCTTTTTTTTTTCTCCAAAGCTTTACTTTTGGATAAAAAGAACTGTGACAAATCACAGATCAACCTCTTTTTTCTTCAATTTTTCTTTCTTAGAGTTGTTTTCAGTGCGTATGTCAATAAAGTCATCGACATAGATAAATCGGTAGTTTTTTTTGTGAACCAGTTTTTGGGCGTTCGTTGTCATTGTTTGCCATGGCGAGAAATGGCGGGTATGTCTGTCAGTACGGTCAATGCGACTCCATACCCCCCCCCAGATATTGACACGATTGATTTTTCACTGTAACTTGGGCATTCCTGTATTTTTTGATCTATTACTAGTCAACTTCTGTACAAGCTAGACAAACCGATGCTGTGATTCACCCAGCCCTCATAATCTTGTTGACTGATTTGTTTGCTGCATTCCTCTACGTACTCCAGGAATGCATTGGTGTCCAAATCTGGCGTCCTTTCCACCAGGCCCATCAGTTTGGAAAACGTTTCCTCGACGGGATTGAAGAACGGGGAGTAGGGGGGGGGGTGTCAGAAATGAAGCCTGCGCCTCCTACTGTTCATGAAGTCCTGTACAATACTAGCAGTATGGGTATCGCGGTTGGCCATGACAAAGTCGTGTGGGGCCGCCTTGGTATCGTCCAGTCGTTGAATTAAAGGCTTCAGGAGATCGATGAAAGCGGTCGCCGTCGTGCCTGTTGGGAGGAGTTTGGCAGATATGCCCTCCACACCTTGCTTTGAAATCGCGGCCAGAAACGAAACGTTGAGGGGTCGCTTGCATTTGAACCGCACCACTGAATTCGGTCCTTTCCTAGTCGAACCCTGTTGACGGACGAGATTTGCATTGAAACCTGCCTCGTCAACGAAAATGCAGTTGGTTTTGCATGATAAATCGAAGGATTCGAGAAAACGTCTTCTTGCTTCGATGGTTGACGAAAATCGCTTCTTTTCTCCTCCACGGCTTTTGACCTCTTCAGGTCCCGATTTCCTCAACGATATGGCGACATATACTGGCGTATCGAATCCTTTTCTCTGGGAGGTCATCAAAGTTTTCGTAAAGCTTGTCCCTCATCGTGTCCAGCGTAACTGTGCCATCTTCGTCCAAGATTTTTGTCAGGAATTTTGAATGGTCTTTGGTGATTTTGATGGGAGTCGGCATTCTTCCACCTCTTGGCTTAGGTACGATATTACCCGTGTTAACAAAGGTGTCTTTGATATTGTCAACCGTTGATCTGGATAGACCAAATAGCTTTGCAGCATCGGAGACTCTCACATCTCCCTCTCTGACAGTTACACCAATGAGCTGCTCACGTATGTTAACAGGAATCTTGACGTTTTTAGCCTTCAAACTTCTTCTGCTCTTCTTGTTAATCTTATTGACATTGTTTTTGTCTCGAGTGATCGTTGGTTGATACCATTTTTAAGTCAAATAATGTAAGTAATGAATACTGTAGATTTAGGCTTTAATCGATTTGCAATGTTGTTTGGTAGAAAAAAAGGTATCTATGCTGTTAAAAGGGCATTTATGCTACAAGGTAACACGATGTCGCCCCGTAACAAACACTTCACTATTTTGTAATGCAACAAAACGAACACCGAAATGGTGAAAATCGCTAAACGAAATTTTTGAAAGTCACCATATTTCGGTCAAATCCGGTACGTTAATTTCCGGATGACTCATCATTAAGCATTTTTGATTGGACAAATAGACGTGACGGTTTACGCGGAGACGAAAATGAAGAGCATATATAAAGGCATCGATTTTGCGAATTCATGAAACGGCATGTTGTACGGCGGCGGGGCTGATTCGTAACTGGGGCTAGCTTACTCGTAGACTTTTGTCTTCCCGCACCGGTTTGCTTATCCGTTCATCAGCTGGTCGGGCGTTGACCCTTGCGGGAGTAATGTACGGCAAGGTGGGCTCACCCCGGGGGAGTTCTTTTTCTTTTCCCATGTGGGCGTTCCTGGCACGCATGGTTTTTCTTTTTGGCCTGCTTCGGCAGGAATCAAAAAGTAATTTTCTCAAGTAAATGAAAAAAAAAGAGAAGGTAAAAAACCTCGTCTCTTCACACCTTATCCGCACCGGCTTTGGCTGTGTCGGGTCATAACTAGTTAGAGTAGAATAGAGTAGAAATAGAGCAGAGTAAAAACATTAATATAAATAAAAGCTTTGGTTTCGACCGCCCTTCACTCTGTCCAGCAACTCCCATGTTAACTTTTAACTTTTCATGTCCTTTGAGTGGCAGTGCTTGCTTTAAGACGCAAACAAGCGTAAGCGTAGAAAAAAATAGAGAAGATGGAAATGAGATATGGGCGTAAAGGTGGTGGCAAAGTTGCCCTTTGGGTTTGTCTAGCGGTAAAAAAGAACCAACTCCAGCATACCGTCGATGACGCTAATGTACAATTGCCTTTGACTATGGCACTCGTTCATTTTCTCGCTACAAGCTGAAGCTTGAGCTAGTTACATAGCTACTGCGCCGTCATCCGTGAACCGCGTTTTTCTGGTCACTGAAATTGCGTTTGCTTTATTCATTGGAACAATTCACATTCCGTAACGCCGTCGCTTCGATGTAGCCGTTGGTTTTCTTACTGGCTCAAGGCTTGAACACGAATTCCTCTGTGAAGCTTATTTCTGTTTTAACCTTTCTTTACCAGCTACATTACTCTAGAATTTGAAAATCCTACAACGCAAATGAAGCGGCGATTTTGAGAACTTAACCGCAGGATATAGGCAATAAAAAGATGGGTAGGTGTCGTAGAAGAACGCTTCTTACTGACAAAAAAAAGTGCTCGATTCATAGTTCACAAATGACAGAAAAGAATTGGATAGACAGAAAATAAAAGTAACAGATCAAAAGAATCGAGAACCGTTCCTGAAAAGCATAATCCTGCATTCAAGTATGGATGAAAAAAAAAGGATGTAATGAAAATATATGCTTATTAATAACTGTCTACTAAATGCATCATCGTCAATGGTATTATCGACAATGGCATATATCGATGCTGCTTAGGGTACGATCGATGATATCCAAATAATGTATTTTGGATGTTTGCATTCCGATAAATCTTTTCTGCCCAAGTATTGACAACATGTGCTAGTTTTTTGGTTTTTTATTTGCTATTTTGCATCTAATGTACTTTTTTTCCTTTCACACCAAGTGGATCGTTTCCCCTGAGCCAATAGCGAAGAATTCAAGTCCAGATGGGAGCACATGGACCGGGGGAGGGGTGGAAATAAAAAAGGATCCAAGTTCATATGCTCCAATCAGCCGTTGAAGAACAAAAACAGTTTTGATAGGGAGAGCACGGAGGATGCGCAATATGTTGACAGCGAGTGATATTGTATCTTCATGTTCCGCGAGTTGGGGTTCGCAGTTTGTTCAATTTTATATGTTTGTCCAATGAAAAAGCGCGATTGTTTATATTTATCACATGCAAATGCGCGCAACAACATAACATGAAAGGCACTGATGAAATCTTTTTTTGGCAAGTTGTCTTTCTTTTTCCTCTTTCTCTCTCTCTCTCTCTCTCTCTCATATTGCTTTTATAACTCTTGGCGGCTTTGGCATATCCATATTTTTTTCGATTGATCCCTGCATCCTATTACATAGTCTAATCTGTTTGTGATGGCTACGTTTGTTTCGTCGATTCTTCATCGATCCGCGGATCGGATTGAAGATATGTCAGCTTATTTGAAGCCATCTAGTTTGAAGCGAAAGCAACAATTCGCTTCACGGTCGACCCCTACTGTCCATCGTATTCCTCCTTATCAGCATCCTCAAATGAGCTACAGTGCCGAGTACTTGGCGACACCATCTGATCGGCCGTCGTATGATCGCATCATCGATCACACTCGGGCTCGATCATGGTTAGGATACGACATCCAGGTGTACAACGACGATCTATCCTCCTCCTCCTCCGGTCCAGCCACTATCGATCGACGCGATCTGTCGCAAGGTTTAAAACTGGTCTCTATTGCTGCCGATGAATACGACAGCGGCAACGAAAAAGTGGCGTTGGATATCTACCTCACCGGCCTAGACAAGATTGTCATGGCTTTACCGAGTAAGCATTTACCTTCCTCCCATATTTCCCGGCTTTTTTCGAGGCTTCGTCGCTAGTCTATGCCTATTTTGTTCTTTTTCGTGGCCGCCTTTTTTTTCATATATATCCATCACATGAAGATGGCCAAAAAATTGATAACAGCGGAATGATAGACAAAACAGACTCTGCCACGAAAATGGCGCTTTATCAGAAATTATTAAGGTATAGCTTTTGATCAATCCTTTTTTGGGCTGATCGACCGTCATGATTTTGATCTGTCATTTCACGGGTGTTTACTCACATGGTCCATGTGACAGCGTGGAAAAACGCATAGGAATACATCCCATGGCCTCTGCCTGTGCCGATAAGCTTGGTGGCTCGCCCTCCTCGGAGAACACAGAGATGGAAGCGACCAAGGAGCCCAATCCAACCATGTGGGTTTTACCATCGAACCTGAAAGATAAAGTCAGTACCATGTTTGCAATTTCATCGACAGTGTTGTCCTCCTCTGTTCCGACGCCTTTGCCACCTTTGACGTCGTCTTCCCTGGAACCCCTGTCCGCGGAAGGGGAGCCGGCAGAGCTCGGCAAAGAAGACCACATGACCCGGTTCAAAGCCTTTAGTCAATACTTCATCAACCTTGTTGTCGCATGGGCCGTCATAATTAAACAATCCCCCATCCCTGGTATGTACCAGTCAAAAAAGGATTCTCGAGTGATAGAGATCCTATGTGTTTAACCAACTCTTCTCCCGGCTCATAGATATGTTGTACTTCGTTTTCGGCTATTTCATGCATTTGCTTTGGTGGATGAATTTGCAGTATCACGTTGTTGAACGCATGCAAGAATTCGGAATCCATTGCATGAAATTGGCCCTCAAAGCGGACGAGCAGTATCAGTTGCACGAATTGCTGTCCGAAGCCATCTACACATGCTTTGCAGCCATATTGAAAGCCGTGGTGGCTTTTAAAGAAACTCCCGGATACCAGCAACGCCGAGCCAAATCCTCATGGTCATCCAATGCCACCACCTCCGCCCCACGACCGCCACGATGGCGTCGACTGTCTTATAATATGGCCGCCTTTTAACAACCCGTTTTAACAAACCCCACTTCTCTCCCAATCTAGATACATCTTATAATACCAGCTTCTACTTTGTATAGCGCTTCATGAAAAATGAGAAAAAAAAAAAAGAAAACCATCTCCTTTTAATTTCGCAATCTATCCTTACAGTTGTCCTTTAGCATTTCTTGTAAACTGTCGCTCGATTAGTCTCTTCCTTTTCTTTCCCCTTTAATCATGGATCCAACAATATACGTTACATATTTGCCATCATCTAACTAGGCACAGTACACTCGATCGTCATATGAATCGCTGGATGCCAATCCATATAGAAGATGACTTGTTTTTCGGTGATACACATCGTGGGCGTCTTTATTTCCATGCAATGATTGTATTTTGAGATTGGGGGCGTCTGTGGGGGGTTGGGGAGGCGCTGGAGGTATATGAATCCATTGGGGAGTTAGGAAACTGTCCATGTTCTGATTGAGTGATTTTGTTTTCAGGATATCAGGCCGTTTTTGATCATGACGTCGATCAATTCTTGCAATGGTTGCGTTTCTTTCTTGTCTAGTAAATCGAATTCTCTGGCAAAGGATATAAAGTGGGCGAAAAGAGAGTTGTAATGCGCTTCCTCGTTGAGCGATAACACCTTATCGAAATGATGATGATAGATGTGAGCAAACAATCGCAATAATTGTCCAAACACTCGCTTCACAATCACCGGGAAATCGCGTGGAAAATCTCGACCTATTCAGAGAAAGTTGATCATTTGTTTAGCTCCAACTCCACAAATCATTCACCCAGATCGCTTTTCCCAAAGATGCATACCTGCTTTGGTAGGAAAAATGGATTCGTCATTGAGCAGGTTCTCTATGCTTGTTGCCATGTAATCAATGTATTGCGGTGCCGGTAGCTTGATTTTCTTGGATTGACTATCCGTCCATGTATATTCCACACTATATCGATTGATCATCAAGGTAAGATGGTCCGTCCTCGGGGTATTGCTTTTGATTCGTGTCTCTCCTATTATTCCAACCGTACTTACCCTGGCCCGCCTGACATGTTAGGACATGACTGTGTTGTGCAGAAATCCGTAATGGAGCTGTAGAATAAGTTGAGGTAATTGAAGAACTCGAACGCTGTGACAAAAAAAAAGGGGGGGGTGATTCCATTGAGCGTGAGACACACACGGTTGGGAAGTAATAACATATTCGCACTGAACTTACTGTTGAATGCGAGCCATTCGTTGACATCGACATATTTGGGTAACTCGATGATGGTTTTGAAGTTGCCTTTGACGAGCATGTGGGTGACATAGGGATAACACAGGAACAAGGGCTTGGATTGTGAAGATGATGACGCCGATTTGCTCTTGTTGGCCTTGTTGCGGCTTTTACCGAGACTATAAACGAACGTTAGAAAAATAAATTATTTAATATCGAGTGGCCAGGTCATCTAGACCAACCAAGCAAGAGAAAAAAACACATACCCAAAACTTAGAATGTTCATGATGATGTTGGTTATAAGATATGCGACAAAAAGCAAGGACTGGTTTATGCAAACAAGTCCAAGTGTCAAATACGAAAAAACAAAAAAAAAAGAAAGGAACAAAGAACTACAGTGAGAAGGCACACCAACAAACGTCAAAGCGGACAAAAAATGAGACGAACAAAGTGTTAAAGTGAATCTTTCTCGCTCCGCTCCAGATGTGACGACACTGCCCAATTTCGTGCCTTCACGGGCCGGTTCCAGAATACCCGGCCTCTTCCTCCTTTTTTCTTCTTTTTCTCTTTTTACCACTCTTCCCTTCTACAGCATTTCTTCCTACCATTTCTTTTGCTTACACTCATTTCTGTCTAGGATGATATGTGTAGAACATGAATCTTGATTCTTTGTATATAACCCACCTGCATATAAATTTTGAATAAAAATATGTCAGTGCTTACAAAACGTAGCAACCGTGGGCTTGTTATAGTGATGTGTGAATAATGGTCATCCATTATCATAACGCACAAACGTTACATAGCTACGTTCAGATGGATCTACTTTCTTACCACAGCATACGATTGACTGACCAAACTGGGATTGCCGTGTTTGCAACGGTATCATGTCATGCTGAAGCGGAATTTCCAGCCCTTTTCAGGAACTGTAAGTTACTGTTGATAAGGTAAGGATGAAGTTGTTTCTAGGTGCATGAGGCCAAGATAACCATCGTTAAAGTAGAGCCTTACATATACAATGGGATCTCTTTCTCGTGGAGACCACCCGAATTTCTTTTTATTGTCTGCTAGAGAAAGCTTGACCAGGCGTCAGGGAGAGTGTTGCAATACGAATTCTCAGAAACACGTCGCTATTCCTATGCATCCATTGACCACTCACCCTGAGATGGTGAAGATGTAACTTATCTAAAGGGCAATGGACGCTTTTTAATTCTATGGAAAAGATGAGATGATCAGTCACTTGTTCTCTTTGATGATGCCATGGACTTCTACCAGCACGCGTAACGTCGTTGATTGGTTCTGGTTGCCCATATTTATTTTTGTTCACCCGATTAACGCTGACTTATTGGCTGCATATTGGTTGACCCAGACCATCACCACAACACGACAAGATTTGCTCGCATTGCACATTTTCAAACTGATCTACAGCATCAGAAACTAAAAACCAAAATTGGTGATACAAAAAAGGCTTATTACCCCGATGATGGCACCTCTCATACGCGATGCATCATGCTTCACCGATTCGTTTTTTCTAAAGCATACATCGATAGATCATGCACCAAATTATTATTCATAGTCAAAAGAAGAATGTAGCGTAAAAATTTTGGGGGGTTTTTACATACGTTGAACGGTAATTAAAGAAGTGTGCCAACCGGTCAAGAGGGCCTCATCGACTGCATGATGGTAGGTGACGAGGGCCACTAATTTCCGTCATTCAGCCCCCCCGCTTTCTAGACTAATAGGCCTAGTTCCATGATGAAAATGTCATAAGAAAATAAAATAAAATAAACGACAATGCAAATAAAACGAAAGAATGATGAGTCCATCTAGTGCAGCATATGAAAAACAGAAAGGAAAAACGAAAAGAGAATGAAGCGTAACATAGATACAGAGAGAGAGGAAGGGAGAGAGAGAAGAGAGAGAGAGAGACAGAGAGAGAGAGAGAGAGAGAGAGTGAGAGAGAGAGAGAGAGAGTGAGAGAGAGAGAGAGAGAGAGAAAGAAAAGAAGGATCAAACCAAAGAAAAAAAAAGGGGAATTTTAAAGTGCACGATCAAAGCAACGCACAAAATTCTTCGACCTTGTCTTCGAGCCATTCCCATCGCTTGAGACCCACCACCCATTCACTGGGCAAACCACTGTAGCCGACGCGCAAGCCAAGCAATGCGCCCGCGACGGATGCGTTGGTATCCGCTTCCCCGCCTTGCATGACAAGATCCATCATGATGCGTTTAAAGTACTCCGTCTCGCTGTGCAAAGGGATGTGACGAGTAAAGGCATAAATACTGGCAGCGAGGCATTTGAAGGCATGATGCTGATCGTCACGGTCCAGTTGGAGTTTATGCAAATCAAAGGGGCCAAAGTAGCAGTGGTCCAAAAGTTGTCGGTAGTAGGTTTGCGTCTGTTCTGCGTCGGTCTCAGGCGTACGAAACAGAGGATCGGTGTTTGGGGCAGTGAGGATTCGTTTATTGGTTTCGATCACATTGCGAACAAGAGCAAGCAAGGTCGAGTCGGTTTCCAAGGTGTCGGTAAAGAAGTGACGAGGGGATGTCGGAGTTTTCAGGTCTTGAGGCAAAGGCAACGGCGGTGACGGCAAGGGCATAGGCTCGCTGTCTTCCACTTCCAGATTCTGGCCTCGAAGCATACTATCCGTATAACCCAGCGTTAGCAAGGCTGCACGTCTCCGTTGACCTCGAGTTTATCGTTCAAAAGACAAACAAAGGTGACACACAAGCAGAAGGTGCAAGAGAAAAGGAACCCAAAAATAGAACAACCCACGGACGTGATACCACTAAAAGAGTTGGAATAATATGAATGGGGCTTACCGTGCGACAATGGTGGAAACGATCACGCAGGAAATCATACAACGAGGATCGGGATGAGTGACTTTGCAAAACTCGGTGGTATGTTCAATGACGGTTGTACCGTCCCAGAAGAGTGGAATACCCAGGATAGGAGCACGAATGAGGGCCCCGTTAGCGCCACGAACGGCATGCTTGTGCCATACGTCGATGGCGGCTTGATGCTACTCAACGGGGATCAATATGCATGAGGTAGACTTCAAGCGTGTTCCATCGTAAAAATGTGTACCGGGTTGGTTGAAAATTCGGGATGGTTCAACACCGCTTGATTGGTGGGGTTTATGCCGATGGGAGGCTTATTCAGTCCACGCAATCCATTTTGATGATACTCGCTTAACAGAGTTGCAAAATCTTTCGAGTTGAACGCATCTTCATTATCAAGAATAGCTTGCATCACCAATAGTAACTGCTCGCCATCGTCACCAAATTCACTATTATGAACACGGGTTAATTTTTCTGTCAAGTCAATAATAAAACCCCCTTTTTCTTTTGTTTTTCTGCTGTTCTGCGTTTTTTTGTTCTTATGCAGAAAAACAAAAATAAACAGAGTCAATCTTTTTCAAGGTTGCCCGGCGCCCCCCCGCGTCCCTGCCCTGAGGTGGTTTTGGGAGATGGAAAGAAACCGCATCCATCCCAAAGTAGAAACCAGATGCATACTTTTCATCAAACTGAGCACGGTATCGGTCACGTACAAATGGCACGCCTTCGTCATCCATGCCAAATCGAATCGGACCTTGGTCATAAAAGCCGGCAATTTCTTCACGAGTCATACCCTCCGTTGCTATACCCAAGCTATCTCCTAATATCGCCCCTGAAGATAAAAATAACGCATCAGGGATTAAGTTGGAAAGAAATAGGAAGATCCAAGGTATAATTATAGATTTCACATCATGCAAAAAAAAAAAGCCAAACAAATCAAGCAATGTCATCATGTCAGCCGTTGAAACAATGCACAGAGGCCACAGGATTCATGTTAATTACCAAAAATTAAGCCTTTAATTTTGTCAATGATGATCGATTTGTCGAGTTTGGAACAACCCGATGGAATTCTCATGCTTTCAGTATAACGTCAATTGCTCGCTTATAACACAAAAAGAAGAATGAAAGGGTATGCAAAAAAGAGGAAGGAAGAGGAAGAAGAAAATCGAAGAATGGAGAAAATTAAATTATCAAAAAAAAAAAAAAAAAAAACGAGTAAGAAAAGAAAATGTTAAAATAAAGAAAAAGGTAGAAAATATGGATGGAGTTTGAATCAACAGTTTAGAGCTTTTGACTTTGAACAAAAACAAGTCAAATGTAACCTAGGGCAACCGACGTTTTGGATGACAAGACAGTCGGATTTTTCAGTGA
Organism: Radiomyces spectabilis; assembly: GCF_025331425.1. Taxonomy (NCBI): domain Eukaryota; kingdom Fungi; phylum Mucoromycota; class Mucoromycetes; order Mucorales; family Radiomycetaceae; genus Radiomyces; species Radiomyces spectabilis. The sequence goes on along the minus strand of NW_026251934.1, from coordinate 1,244,089 downwards.
CAGCAACCTGAAAGGACAACCATGATTTGTCTTGCTTAAAACAGTGGATTGCCATTACGATTTCTGCTTTTTGACTTTATAGCAACAAACACTAAAATCTTTGTCCAAAAAGGAGAATGAGCATGGGCGGCTAACGTGTTGCACGCTATCAGGTGGGTCATTTTGTGTGACAATGAGCAGCATTGGACATTTTTTCTTTCCTTTTTTTCGAATGCAAAAAACTCAAGGTCAACATGACCAACATGGTGTCTCGGAATCACACAACCCACCAACACGCGTCTTGCTCTCGGATTGGACATTGCAAGTTATATTTTGAAATGGTATAAAGAATTGTGAACAGCGATATGTTGTGCAGTATAATATACAATAAGGATTACAGAATACATGATTAAAGTAGAGAAAAAATTAACATGGGGAAGCTGGAAATGAAAAAAAAAAAAAAAAAATTGGGATGGCCCGGTTATCCCGTATGATTATCGTGCTCTTTTTACAAATTTGCCACCTTGATCAGTCCACGGATAGGCTGGAGGAGGAGATCGATGATCCATGGTATCTGCGGAAGGATGTGGACCTGAGGCTTCATCATCAATGACCCAAGAATCATCTCGTTCCTGACGTGGATTTAATTTCAATCGATAATCAGCATCAAACAGATGCTGGACTAGAAAAAAAAATTCAGACGGAATTTAGCATTGGCTTTCATATTAAAAAACTTTATCCTCCCCCTAGCATTTTTTTTTTTTTTCGTCTTGTCATAATTCAACTGCGAAGATCACTTACAATGTGGTTTCAAGCCCTTGTCAAAGTTTCGTGTCACTAAGATGGCTAAAATTATCGTGCACTAAGACAAGATTGGTAAGCATGGTATGCAATGTCACCAGATGACGTTGTGATTGCTTACGATGGATAAAAAGATGGCAAGACACACTACACGGTTTTTTTTAATAGTCAAAAAAAAGGTTAACATTTCCCATTCCGAAATATCAGTTTTTCCCTTTCTCTCCTCTGATTCGTGTTTGCTTCATTTTTTTTTTACCTGCTAGTACCCAGAAAACCCAGGAAGAGGCGCTTTGTTGTAAAATAACAATAAAGTCCACCGCCACCAATACTTGGAAGGTTTGATACGCCATCATCACTTTAGGCTTTTCGGACATCAAACCGTACCGGGCAACGAATGGAGCAGGCACCAGTCCCAATGTCAGCAACCAGTGCAACACATACCACGCTAGTCCCGCTTGGCTTTTCTTCATATAGTTTTCCTGCGTCATAATCACCAACCAAAAGATGCAAAACACAGTATGAAAAAATGCATCCAGTTTCAGGTTCAAGAGAAATAGCTGCGCAGTTCGGAATCGCTCTATAAAATATATCAATTCCCGACAGCAAAAAAGTTAATTTAATAAGTAATAGGGGCATTCGCTGGTCCTCTTGCGTTGGTTTTTTCACAATACAGAATGATCATGTTACCTTGTAGGGTGATATCGGCACCAATTCGTTTATAGACATTCCACCCAAACTAAGTTTAACAATGAATCACCGAATTCCATGGAAGCCTTGCATAGTCCTGATCTTGGGACTCTGCAACTTACCTCTTGCAGTAGCTTGACACACAAATAGGCAAAAATCCCAGTCAGCGCGGCCATCACTACCGCCAATGAAATCTCGTATTTTAATGCCATGCCAAACCAAAAACGACTGGTGGATAGTTGAAACCGATCGTCCACAGTCGCTACTCTGCTGCGCCTGATGAAAAAAATAGAGACCGCCATATGAATTCCACAGTCTATTACATTCTTCTCCGTGTTTCAAGCAGCATTTGCTTCTTACCATTTCAGGGTCTCTCCCAACTGGACCAAAGCCAGCACGATACTTAGAAACTCATTGGCTGTATGTGCCATTAGCTGAATAACATTTTGGCGAATGATCTACAGACATGATCACCATTACAGGGTTAAAAAAAACAAAAAGCGAATAAGAAAAAGCGATCCGCCAACTGTTGTTGTGCGATGGCTGAGCAAAACATACCGCGTCCATGCCAAGATAAAGCTGGAATACGTGAAAAAGGGCGAAAAAGACATTTTCGTCTTTGAGACGTTGCAAATTGAGAAGAAGGAATGCGTATGGGTCACCTTGATCGTCGGATCCCAACGCTGAAGTGACACTGGAATTTCCTCCACCAGAAGCGATATCGGATCCTCTAACGTCGTACGAAGCGTTCGTGTGAGCTACAGCAATCATCGCTTCGAGTATTATGCAATAGACGGTGGAAAATATCGTCATGCCAACGTAAGTAATGGTTGCTTTGGATTCAAAAATGCGTGCCCACTGTTCAAACATGAGCGTTAGCCTATTCTTCAGTGCGCCAGCTTTTTTGACCATTATCTCTCTGCTTACAGCAAGGTGATAGATGCGCACCGGAAGCACCGGCACCTGCTGGGTCTCTTTTTGATCCGTTTGCGGTTGGTTGCTAAAAGATGGCATCGCCGTATGTTATTCTAATTCTCTTTTGATTCGTAAAGGTGGGATCTGAAGTCGTTGACAAGTGAATAAATAAATTTAAGCAAGTGAAGAAAAAAAAATGTAAAGGAGGAAGACCAGATCCAAAGTAAAAAAAAAATTCCCAGTTACTGATAAAAAGGAAGCTATGACAACGGATTTGCCGAAAATAGACTCTTGGCCTTTTCCAAGTTGAGCTTTCATCCGATCGAAAAAAAAAAATTCAGAACAGAAGCAAGGGACTAACTTTCGGATTTTACTTTTCTTTGCCGATCATTCATTTAAAAAAAATTTATGACATCCGCTTACTGATCTTTAATGAGAAACCAAAAGATCTTTCTGATGAGAAAGCTAAAAACTTTAAATGCCATATTGAATAGCAACCACCGCATAAATGTCAGATCTGTGTGCGAACAAGATGGTCCCTCCTTTTTTTTGAATCTTAAGCTTATATCAACCATGGACGCCAGCTTTCATGGGACTTGGAAGATGCGTCCATTTGTCGTTTTTTCCTTTCCTCTTCTTCATCCCATCGTTGGACGTATTCTGCAGCTGTGGCTAAAATGTCGATGGCGGTCACATGAATGGAGTACGCCCGAGTTGAGCCGATAGGAGTTGATTCAGCCGATGATGACGAGGCAGTGATTGAATTTTCCTCTTCTTCCCTGTCACGACCGTATAAAGACGTATCCATGGCTCCATATGAATTAGATTCAACTGGCATCGTATCGGGAGAGACGTGGCGTGGCATAATAGAACGATGATAGAGTGGCTCGTATTGCATATGAGGTGGAGATGGTGGCGATAATGGTATGTGTGATGTTGCAGGAGACGATAGTGACATTCGGTGTTGCTCGACATAAGAATATCGTCGAAAACTCGACCATTGTTTAGGCCGTATGACTTTGGATTTGTAACCGGCTACTTTTTGTTGTCGTAATGCTTGCTGTCGAAGTCGGTTCGCCTTGGCTCGCCGATTCTGAAACCATACCTAAAAAAGCATTCAAGAGATTTGTTTATTTATCAGATGCATATCGTTTTTTCGCTTTTGGCTTGCTAAACCAAGGAGAATGTTTGTAACTGGACATCACATGGTTTGATAATTCAGGGATAATCGAGTGCAGAGAGATTACACATGCATCCATTCTACAAGAGCGCGTGCGTACGAGCAATGCACAGTATCACCCGAAAAAAAAAGAAAAAAAATAAAGGCCATTTTTAATACCTGAACTTCACGATTCGTCATTTGCAGCTGCTTAGCCAATCGTTCTCGTTGCTCATGGGAGGGTGTATCAGTTGATTCGAATAACTTTGTCAGTGTGTACAACTGCTCCGGCGATATCCGCTTTCTTTTAGGTGGGCGATCTACGACAACTATTTTTTAAGAGAACTCACGATAAGTTCATTGATCATGGGACAGATACTAGGATTTATCATTGATCGATCAATAGCTTATCGCAATTTTTTTTTCTTTTTACCTTGACGATGACGATGAGTAGGGACAGACGGATTTTGATCATGACGGTGACTTGAGTATTGAGGGTTATGTGACGGATTTAAAAGACAAGTGACGGCATTTGTGGTATTAGAGGTGGTGGCGGGGATGGCCGAGAAGGCAGTATTGGATGAACTGATGGTGTCTACTGCCATGGTGCGATTATACGACGAAACTGTAGTTTAAAACAAATGTATTGAACTGTAACTTGCTTTCAAAGTGAACAGGTTTTTTTTTTTTGTTTTTGTAAAAAAAGAAAGTTAAGTAAAAAAAAAATAGCCAGCAGATCGATAAACAGGGATTCCACTGCAATAACAATAATAAAAGAAAGTTTAATATACACGAACAAGTGAATCGCCTATGTTGTTGGGTTTGAGGGGCAAGGGCAAAAAGAAAAAAAAAATCAGTTTGTAGATGTATATAAGTGGAAGGGGGGGAAAAAGAGGAGGAAAAAGGATGTCCACAGTTAAAAGATAAAAAAAGGCGGAGAAAAAGCGCCCATCATGTCGTCAGTCAACCGGTATGCTTTTAATTCAAAAATAATTGGTGAAAGAAGCAATAAAAAAGCAGACATATGCGAAATCGGAAATGCAGCCGAGATGATAAACTACTGGAAAACAAAAAAATAAAATAAATCAAAATAAAAAACGTGGGGGACAAGTCCATACGATATAGGTTGAAAAGCATAAAGGGCGTCTTCCATTTATGGAAACTTGACGGTTGGCTGATGCAAAAAAGCGGGCTTTCACTGCAGAATTTAAAGTTTGTGACAAATGGGTTCAGATGAGACATTCAAACAATGTTGGCCTTATTTTTTTTCACCTGCATGAGTCGGAATCCACACTGGTCAACTCTACTCATCTTTTTTCTTCAACGATCTAAATCTATAAGTCGTCACCCTACTGAGGTTAGTGAACCGGCATGGAAGCAAGATCGGCACAACACCATTTCAGGTCATTGTTATATTTTCTATTACTAGAGCAACCAAGATGACAAGCACGTAAGAAAATAGAAAACAGGGAAAACCACCAAGGCATTGCATACAATGGCACTGAAAAGGATGAAAAACAAGGCGTAACAAAGTCATCAACGGAATTCGTGCTAAAGAAGAAGCCTAAACCATTAGCATTGATTTATCTATCAGGTTTTTTTTTTCTGTTCGGCTGACTTTTTCCGCAGTTCCTGGTCACAACAACTCAATGGCCGCCTAATGAAAACAAAGATTGAGAACCAAAAAAAAATTATTAAAAAAAAAGATGGTGACCAAAAAACAAGGGCCTTCTTTTGTATTAAACTCGCGCTCTGCAACTTCTTTTTTTATTTTCCCTTATTTTTCCTTTTTTTTTTTTTCTCGCTTCATCTTTTTCCTTTGACGCTAAATACGGGAAGACGTCACTGTGCATTTTCAATAAAATTACAAAAAGAAGGAAGCAAAAAGCAAGACGCCTAAAAGTAAGCCGTCTCTAACCACCGAAAAGCAACAACAAAAAAAAAAAAGGGTTGGGAAAACTCGTTGCCAAGTAACCCATTTTCTTTGTCTCTCTTTCGGTCACGCTCAACTTGCACACTCAGCAAAAAAGTTGCAATTTTGCTTTTCTGTAATTTTTTTTGAACCAACAGCCTTGTTCCCCTTTCCCCTTTTTTACTTTACTCTTTTTTAAATTGGGATAATCCACTCTTCCTCATCGCCATTGATTTGAGGTTCTTTTCCTTCCTTCCCACTTTCTTCTTTATTCATTTTTTTATACATATATTCTTCACTTGTTACATACATTGACCCTCATTTTTGTCTCTCGTTGCTTATTGCCAGCGCCTTCTTTTTCCACTTATTGTTTGGTGACACCCTGAGCGGTTATGAAACGCTCGTCCTCAGGCCATACTCCTGCACACGCAACGAAAAAAATCTGTGACAGAACCCCATTCGCATCATCAGAAACGTCATTGCCCACATCCACCTCTCAGTGCGATCATTCCCAGACTGAACCACGTGAATCAGCATCTTCATCACCGGCATCGCCTTGTCTCCACTCTTCTCCATCTCAGCCTCAATCTTCTCCTTCGTTCGATATGAGTATCGACGTCTTGCGCTATATGCACGATATCGTGCATAATCTCGAGCAAGGCAATATAGATTATTGCCTTAGCAACCGATTAGACACAAATACCACGGAAAGTTTAGGTGAAGCTCACTTTGATCTTGTTCAATCCCTCGATGCCGCTCTGAAAAATATCGCCCAGCGTCAAATTCAGCTGGAAACCGAGAATTTGCGATATCGGATAGCCATCCAACAGCAGCATCAATTGCTCATGGCTCACCACAATCCCACTCCAAAGGATTCGAAAGATGAACCTGTCGGAAAAGATGCCAAAGATACTGATGCTAAACGGTCCACCGATACCACCAACATTGCCACGATGCCCGAAACAGTTCAAGATTCCAAACATAATGACGAGTTACCCATGACACCGGAAGATGGTATTACATCTATCAAAGACGCCTCGGTTCTTGACCGTATCCAAGGTCAATCGCTATATCTCTCCACATTATCTCAAACTGGCTATTTCACAAGTAAGTTGCAAGTCATTTTTTTACAGTACGCCATGTCTTTTTTGGTGTATCTGTGTGTATGTTTTTTTTTGTGTGTCTCATGAAGGTCATCTGCTCTTGAAAAAAAGGTACGGCTGTGGATCATTCCACCTCCGAAACGATGTCATCCTGTATGCCTTCGTCCACCCAAGTGCCTGTGGGTGGATTGGCGACAACGTCGATTCCCACTCCTCCATTCGCTATTTCATCTTCGGTTTCAGCTTATCCTGTGTTCTTCGCCTCCCCGACGCCCTCCTCGTTGCTTTCTTATGCATCTGCCACGGCTCAAACCAGTGCAGATAATATTGTATGTCCCGATTGTGTGATTCAAGCTGTCCAAGTAGCTTCGGCCGTTTTTGCCGGCGAACTCGATAAACGTATTACTTGTCTTCACGAACGTTGTGTATCCGGTCCCATTCACCCTAAAGCGCCTATCAATACCCTGAAAAACGCCGTCAACGCCATGGCTGCTCATTTGCAACTCATGGCCAAAGAAGTCATGTATGTTGCTCACGAAACGGCCGTCAATGGCAATCTCGGGGTGCAAGCCCAATGTGTCGACGAAATGAAAGGTATCTGGCGCGACTTTGTCGTCAACCTGAACAGCATGACCCAAAATCACTTGGAACAAGTGCGTGACATTGCCGACGTTTCCATGGCTATTGTACGTGGCGACCTCAGTAAAACAATGACCGTTCCTGTCAAGGGCGAAACGTTATTACTCAAAAATACATTCAATCTCATGGGTAAAAAACCGCGATGCAACTTTTTTTTTTCTTCTCTTCTTTCTTCCTTTTCGGTTCTGATTCTTTTTTCGCCTATTCCCGAATGGAGAATTCAGAAATTAGAAACACAAGAAACTTAAAATGCTGACTTTTAAAATTTTCATGTTACTAGTGAACCAACTTAATGTATTTGCGTCGGAAGTATCGCGTGTAGCACACGAAGTCGGAACGGAAGGCAAATTAGGAGCGCAGGCCAAGGTCGTCGGCGTCGACGGTATCTGGAAAGAACTTACAAGTAATGTCAATACGATGGCGGCCAATTTAACCAATCAAGTCCGCGATATCGCTCAAGTCTCCAAAAGTGTCGCGCGCGGTGACTTGACCAAGAAGGTCACAGTGGAAGTCAAAGGTGAAATGCTGGATCTGAAAAATACAATCAATACCATGGTGGATCAGGTATAGTTTTTCTTTTAATGGAAATCAGGTTACACAGAGAACGAGTGGCAATATTCATTGAAGTGGGGGGGGGTGGGGAGGACAATAGTAGGGGCGGGAGGGGAAAGAAGGAGTAGGGGTTATGAGGGGTCAGGGTGGGCTGAACCATGCATCTTGCTTGATGGCAACATGAATCGATGAAGGACATGATTCTCAGAAATCTAAACTTTTCTATCCTTCTTTTTGCCATATTCTAGTTATCGATTTTTGCTACCGAAGTTACACGTGTATCTCTAGAAGTAGGAACTGATGGTATTTTGGGCGGACAGGCCGTAGTCAAGGACGTGGCGGGTACATGGAAAGACTTGACAGATAATGTCAATATGATGGCCTTTAAAATTACGATCCAAGTCAGAGATATCGCATTGGTAGCCAAAGCAGTCGCCTGTGGCGATCTCAGTAAAAAAGTCGTGGCCAATGCTCAAGGCGAAGTTTTGGAACTCAAAAACACCATGAATCGAATGGTACGTCGATTTTCTTACCTATTCATCGTATCCACCTGTTAATCTTTTTTTTTTATATCAATCATTTCCTCGTACACACCAGGTGGATCAATTAACGTTATTCTCGGCCGAAGTTCGACGTGTATCGCTAGAAGTGGGTGTCGAAGGCAAACTCGGCGGCCAAGCCGTGGTAAAAGACGTCGGTGGCGCATGGAAAGATCTAACAGATAATGTCAATACAATGGCGGCCAATCTTACCACGCAAGTGCGATCCATTGCAGCCGTCACCAAAGCCGTGGCGCAAGGTGATCTTTCAAAGAAGATCGAAGTTGAAACACGCGGCGAAATTCTCGATCTAAAGAATACAGTCAATGACATGGTGGATCAGTTGCGGGTTTTCTCCACCGAAGTTACGCGTGTGGCGAAAGAAGTCGGTACCGAGGGTAAACTTGGCGGGCAGGCTGTCGTACCGAATGTCGATGGTACCTGGAAAGTATTGACAGATAACGTCAACACCATGGCCACCAATCTCACCACCCAAGTCCGATCGATTGCTGTGGTTACTAAAGCCGTAGCGAACGGAGATCTGTCCAAGAAAATCATGGTGGATGTACGAGGCGAAATCTCGGACCTGAAAGATACTGTCAATAACATGGTCGATCAGCTACGGGTATTCTCTGGCGAAGTAACGCGTGTAGCGCGTGAAGTCGGTACGGAAGGCAAACTAGGCGGTGAAGCGGTCGTGCCTAGTGTCAGTGGCACATGGAAAGATCTGACGGATAATGTCAACACCATGGCGGCCAATTTAACCACCCAAGTACGGTCCATTGCCGCAGTGACCAAAGCCGTCGCCAAGGGTGACCTTTCCAAGAAAATCGACGTCGAAACCAGGGGTGAAATTTTGGACCTCAAAAACACGGTAAATAACATGGTGGATCAGTTGAACGTGTTTGCCGCCGAAGTCACACGTGTGGCCAAAGAAGTCGGTACCGATGGCAAATTGGGTGGGCAAGCCATGGTGCCCAATGTCGACGGCACATGGATGGATCTCACTGACAATGTGAATCAAATGGCTGCCAACTTGACCACTCAAGTGCGTTCCATCGCTGAAGTCACCAAATCGGTCGCCAACGGTGATTTATCCAAAAAGATCGAAGTCGAAACACGTGGCGAGATTCTCGAACTCAAGAATATCGTAAATAACATGGTCGATCAACTGCGCGTCTTCTCCGGCGAAGTCACTCGTGTGGCCAAAGAAGTCGGTACCGAAGGGTTGCTCGGTGGGCAAGCGGTGGTGCCCAATGTTGGCGGTACATGGATGGATTTGACCGACAATGTCAATCACATGGCAGCTAATCTAACCACGCAAGTGCGTTCCATTGCCGAAGTAACCAAGGCCGTCGCCAACGGCGATTTATCCAAGAAAATCGAGATCAATCCCCAAGGCGAAATTCTCGAATTGAAAAATATTGTCAATAACATGGTCGATCAACTGCGCGTCTTTGCTTCCGAGGTCACGCGTGTGTCAAAGGAAGTAGGCACGGAAGGAAAACTCGGCGGTCAAGCCGTGGTTCAGGGGGTGGCAGGCACGTGGCATGAGTTGACAGACAATGTCAACATCATGGCCGCCAACTTGACAAATCAAGTACGATCGATCGCCGAAGTCACCAAAGCCGTAGCCAATGGCGATCTTTCCAAAAAGATTGAAGTCGAAAGTGGCGGCGAAATCTTGGAACTGAAAAACATTGTCAATAACATGGTGGATCAACTCCGTATTTTTGCGTCCGAAGTCACTCGCGTATCCAAGGAAGTCGGCACCGAAGGCAAATTGGGAGGTCAAGCGGTGGTGCAAGGCGTCGCCGGCACATGGAATGAGCTCACTAACAACGTCAACATCATGGCTGCCAATCTTACCACACAAGTACGATCCATTGCCGAAGTGACCAAAGCTGTCGCTTTAGGCGACCTTTCCAAGAAGATTGACGTGGAAACGCGCGGCGAAATTCTCGAACTCAAAAATATTGTTAATGACATGGTAGATCAGTTGCGAATCTTTGCTTCCGAAGTCACGCGTGTGTCAAAGGAAGTCGGTACAGAAGGCAAGCTGGGTGGCCAAGCTGTCGTCAAAGGCGTCGCCGGTACTTGGTACGAACTGACGAGCAATGTAAACATCATGGCCGCCAATTTGACGAATCAGGTCCGATCGATTGCCGAAGTCACCAAAGCAGTGGCCCTGGGTGATCTTTCCAAGAAGATTGAAGTGGAGAGCGGTGGAGAAATTCTAGAGTTGAAAAACATTGTAAATAACATGGTCGATCAACTGCGAGTGTTTGCTTCCGAGGTCACCCGTGTATCAAGAGAAGTAGGCACAGAAGGCAAACTCGGTGGTCAGGCGGTCGTCCAAGGCGTGGCCGGCACATGGTACGAACTCACGGATAATGTCAATCAAATGGCAGAGAATCTGACCAATCAAGTCCGGTCCATTGCTGAAGTGACTAAAGCGGTGGCCAATGGCGACTTGTCCAAGAAGATTGAAGTCGAAAGTGGAGGCGAAATCCTGGAATTGAAAAACATTGTGAATAACATGGTCGACCAGTTGCGAGTGTTTGCTTCAGAAGTGACGCGTGTGGCTCGTGAAGTCGGCACCGAGGGTAAACTCGGCGGTCAGGCCATGGTGGCTGGCGTGGCAGGCACATGGATGGATCTAACAGATAACGTGAACACCATGGCGGCCAATTTAACTACCCAAGTACGATCGATTGCTCAAGTGACCAAGGCCGTCGCCAACGGTGATCTTTCCAAAAAGATTGATGTAGAAACAAGGGGTGAAATTCTCGACCTAAAGAACACGGTGAACAACATGGTGGATCAGTTGCGAGTCTTTTCCGGCGAAGTGACGCGTGTTGCCAAAGAGGTCGGCACTGAAGGAAAACTCGGTGGTCAAGCGGTCGTCCAAGGCGTCGCCGGTACATGGTACGAACTGACGGATAACGTCAACATCATGGCCGCCAATTTGACGAATCAAGTCCGATCCATTGCCGAAGTCACCAAAGCGGTGGCTTTGGGTGACCTCTCAAAGAAGATTGAAGTGGAGAGCGGTGGTGAAATACTGGATCTCAAAAACATTGTCAATAACATGGTCGACCAATTGCGTATCTTTGCTTCCGAGGTCACGCGAGTATCCAAGGAAGTGGGGACCGAAGGCAAACTCGGTGGCCAAGCCGTGGTTCAGGGAGTCGCTGGTACATGGAACGAGTTGACGGACAATGTGAACATCATGGCGGCCAATCTCACGACCCAGGTGCGATCCATTGCTGAAGTCACCAAAGCGGTCGCGTCCGGTGATCTGTCAAAGAAAATTGAAGTGGAAACACGAGGTGAAATCTTGGACCTGAAGAATATTGTCAATAACATGGTCGATCAGTTGCGTGTGTTTGCATCCGAAGTCACCCGTGTAGCCCGTGAAGTCGGCACCGAAGGCAAATTAGGTGGTCAAGCCGTGGTGCATGGTGTAGCTGGTACATGGATGGACTTGACCGATAATGTCAATACAATGGCGGCCAATCTTACCACTCAAGTGCGTTCCATTGCTCAGGTCACCAAGGCCGTGGCGAACGGTGATCTATCCAAGAAAATTGATGTTGAAACACGCGGTGAGATTCTGGATCTGAAGAATACCGTCAATAACATGGTCGATCAATTACGAGTGTTTGCTGCCGAAGTGACGCGTGTATCCAAAGAAGTCGGTACTGAAGGCAAACTCGGCGGCCAGGCTATGGTCGAAGGGGTCGCCGGTACATGGTTGGATTTGACCGATAACGTGAATACCATGGCCGCCAATCTCACCACCCAAGTTCGCTCTATTGCCCAAGTGACCAAAGCCGTAGCGCTAGGCGATTTATCCAAGAAGATTGAAGTCGAAACCCGTGGTGAGATTCTTGAACTGAAGAATATTGTCAATGATATGGTGGACCAGCTGCGTATCTTTGCGTCGGAAGTGACCCGTGTATCAAAGGAAGTAGGCACAGAAGGCAAACTAGGCGGTCAGGCCGTTGTGCAGGGTGTCGCCGGTACATGGAACGAACTCACCGCTAATGTGAACATCATGGCCGCAAATTTGACCAATCAAGTACGATCCATTGCCGAAGTCACCAAAGCAGTCGCTTTAGGTGATCTTTCCAAGAAGATTGAAGTGGAGAGCGGTGGTGAGATCCTGGAACTGAAGAATATTGTCAATGACATGGTGGATCAGTTGCGAATCTTTGCTTCCGAAGTCACACGTGTGTCAAAGGAAGTCGGTACAGAAGGCAAACTGGGTGGCCAAGCTGTCGTCAAAGGCGTCGCCGGTACTTGGTACGAACTGACGAGCAATGTAAACATCATGGCCGCCAATTTGACGAATCAGGTCCGATCGATTGCCGAAGTCACCAAAGCAGTGGCCCTGGGTGATCTTTCCAAGAAGATTGAAGTGGAGAGCGGTGGAGAAATTCTAGAGTTGAAAAACATTGTAAATAACATGGTCGATCAACTGCGAGTGTTTGCTTCCGAGGTCACTCGTGTGTCAAAGGAAGTCGGCACCGAGGGTAAGCTTGGGGGTCAAGCGATTGTTCAAGGCGTCGCTGGTACCTGGAACGAGTTGACAGACAATGTGAATATCATGGCGGCGAACCTAACCACCCAAGTCCGATCCATTGCCGAAGTGACCAAAGCCGTGGCCAATGGTGATTTGTCAAAGAAGATTCACGTGGAAACACGAGGTGAAATCCTGGATCTCAAGATTACCGTGAACAGCATGGTAGATCAGCTGCGAGTATTTGCTTCCGAAGTCACTCGTGTAGCGCGTGAAGTCGGTACCGAAGGTAAACTTGGCGGTCAAGCTATCGTGCAAGGTGTCGCCGGAACATGGAAGGATTTGACAGACAATGTCAACATGATGGCCGGTAATTTGACGACCCAAGTACGATCCATTGCCACCGTAACCACTGCCGTCGCTCGAGGCGATCTTTCGAGAAAGATTGTTGTTGAAGCCCAAGGAGAAATCTTGCAACTAAAGTAAGTTTAGGCAAGAATGATTTTTGGTCATCATTGCAAAACACACCCATCGCCGCCGTACTCATGCATCATTCTCTTTAGGGAAACCGTCAATCGGATGGTGGATCAACTGCGTGTATTTGCGGCTGAGGTCACGCGTGTGGCTCGAGAAGTCGGCACGGAAGGTATGCTTGGAGGCCAAGCGACCATCATTGGTGTGGACGGCACATGGAAGGACTTGACGGACAATGTGAACCTGATGGCCAGCAACTTGACGGACCAGCTACGAGCCATTGCGGCGGTCTGTAAAGCTGTGGCTCAAGGTGATTTATCCAAGAAGATTGAAGTCGAAGTGCACGGTGAAATTGCCGAGTTGAAGAATACCATCAACACCATGGTGGATCAACTCAGTTCGTTTGCTTCCGAAGTGACGCGCGTGGCTCGCGAAGTAGGTACTGAAGGCAAGCTGGGTGTGCAAGCCCAGGTCATGGATGTCGAAGGTGTCTGGCGAGAAATTACCAGCAACGTGAATACAATGGCATCGAATTTAACCACCCAAGTCCGTGCGTTTGCGCAAATTTCTGCGGCTGCCACTGAAAACGATTTCTCGCGTCTCATTACGGTGGAAGCTTCGGGTGAGATGGACTCGCTGAAGACCAAGATCAACCAGATGGTAGGATCGTTGCGTGGCGCCATTCGCAAGAACCGACAAGCCCGCGAAGCCGCCGAATTAGCCAATCGATCCAAGAGCGAGTTTTTGGCAAATATGAGTCACGAAATCCGTACCCCGATGAACGGCATTATCGGCATGACCTCGTTGACGTTGGAAACCGGACTCACCCGTCAGCAACGCGAAAATCTGATGATCGTGTCCAGTCTTGCCAACAGTCTATTAACCATCATTGACGATATTTTGGATATCTCCAAAATTGAAGCCGGTCGCATGACCATTGAAAGCATTCCATTTTCGTTGCGTTCAGCGATTTTCAGTGTGCTAAAGACGCTGGCGGTGAAAGCCAATCAAAAGAAACTCGATTTGATCTACAATGTGGATAGCGCTATTCCTGACCAGTTAATTGGCGACCCACTGCGTCTTCGCCAAGTCATTACCAACCTCATTGGCAACGCTGTCAAGTTTACCACGCAAGGTGAAGTAGTCCTGCAAACACGAGTGGTGGAAATGGAAGGCGACCACGTAAGACTCCAGCTCTGCGTCAGCGATACCGGTATCGGTATCCAGGAAGACAAACTCCACGTTATCTTTGACACCTTTTGTCAAGCTGATGGCAGTACAACGTAAGTGTGGTCTTGCTGATTATTTGACTTTGCGATGCCTTGTATTTATTCTTTTTTTTTCTTTGGGTGCAATTTATGCAGACGTGAATACGGTGGTACTGGCTTAGGGTTATCGATCAGTAAGCATCTTGTGCAACTGATGGGAGGCAATCTGTGGGTGGAATCGATGTATGGCCGTGGATCGCAGTTTTACTTTACCATGAAATTGAAACGGTTCAAGACGGAAGACGAGGAAGTTTTGGAAAAGATGTCCCGTTTCCAAGGTCGCCGTGTGTTGTTTTTGGACAGCATGGGTGACGATACCGGCATGATGAACAAGATTACGCGATTAGGTCTTCAAGCTTTCCGGGCCGAATCGATCGAAGAAGCGACAGATATGGCCAATACGAACGCTGGCCGCAGCAAGCATGCGCCCTTCTTTGATTCCGTCATTGTCGACAAGATGACCCACGCCGAGAAAATCCGAGAAATTGTGCATTTGCGCTACACTCCCATTGTTTTGATTGCTCCGGAAATTCTACTGCTGAATATGAAGTTGTGCATTGATCTCGGTATCACCGGCTATATCAACTCGCCTCACAGTCTGGCCGATTTGGCCGATGCACTTTTACCTGCTCTTGAAAGTCATGCGGCTTTACCGAGCGATGCGGCCAAGAGCGTGCCTTTACAGATCCTGTTGGCGGAAGATAACGTTGTGAATCAAAAACTAGCGGTCCGCATCCTTGAAAAGTTTGGTCATCAAGTGAAAATTGTA
This sequence comes from Radiomyces spectabilis, assembly GCF_025331425.1. Taxonomy (NCBI): domain Eukaryota; kingdom Fungi; phylum Mucoromycota; class Mucoromycetes; order Mucorales; family Radiomycetaceae; genus Radiomyces; species Radiomyces spectabilis. Next base: position 1,228,767 of record NW_026251934.1, on the reverse strand, counting down.
CCGAATGGTAAACTGGCCGTGGAAGCGTTTGAAGCGCAGACATTTGATCTTATTCTGATGGACGTCCAAATGCCGGTGATGGGTGGGTTCGAAGCAACGCAAAAGATCCGAGAAATCGAACGAGAATCAGGCACCGATTCGCATATTCCGATCATTGCTTTAACGGCCCACGCCATGATTGGCGACCGCGAGAAATGCTTACAAGCAGGCATGGACGAATACGTCACCAAACCACTGCGATTCCCCGAACTCATATCTGCCATCAAAAAATTTGCACCTCAATCAGCTCATCTCATGAACTAGCTGCTCATAGAATGGATTGAATTTTTGGCTTTCTTTACCCAAGTCTTATTTTTTGCTATTTATTTTTCTTTTGTGTATTGGTCTGGTAACCAACATCTTTTTTTTTGTGATCTTTTTTATATACTCTATGTGGATTTCTGTTTTCTGTTCGTTTCTATACCATAAATATATACTTTTTTGTTCTTTTTTTTTATGCAATTGGTGTAACTGCAGTGAACTAATCCATTTCATTGTTAACAATTTCACAAATTATCGTGTCACGAGTACGATAATTCTTAAAGTGAAGATAAAAGGAAGGGCTGTGCAGGTCTTTTTGATCGAATTTTTGTTACAGTAATCGGTTGCTCTGGCTAATCCGGTCCAAGGAACTGGAACCGTAACAAATGCATTTCTTGTCTTCGCAGATTTTTATCAGGAGCCAAATTCAAATATAGCTTAGCCCTTACCGCTCTGCATTTGCATGCTGTTTACTGGCTATCAAACTGTCCTACAACATCCTTTTTGGCGAGCATGCAACCCTTCGCGCCAATACACTTTTGAAACTCACGCATATACATATGTCATACTGCTTAAGCAGGATAAAATCGGGCAATGTAGGACCTTGTACATTTGGGAAGTTTGTTTAATAAGTGTGTAGGCACAACAGATCGATATCAATGAGAATACGGTACAACGCAAACAGAATAACGTGGAAACCATGACCATGATTGTAGATGATGTTGTGCAACCATGCGTTATCATGCTGCATGGGAAGTTGGAAGTCGAGGAAAGGTGCGCCTTTTTCGAATGTTATCATGCTAATGATGAAACATGTGAATGATAAAGGCAATACATTGAAGATCAATGAATGACGGTGCATAAAATCAAATGTTATCTGCAGGATACGCCTCATTGGTGAGAAATAGAAATAGCGGGCAACGAGCGAGTCGATCCAATGTTTTTTTAAAAAGAGGTGTACAATGTGTGTAACACTATGTCAAGCAAGCGTACATAAAGATCAACAAGGAGTCACTGTGGAGGCTTTTGTTATAGGATCAAAATTTGAGCGAAAAAATATATTCTCATATATTTCAAGAATCTAAATAAAAAAGGGATATCCACATGAATAACATGGATGCATATGCAATATGCTTGAGACTGTCACAGTAATAGGTGGTAAAATATTTATAATGGCATGGACCTCAATATGCGCTTCTGATTCCCAGGGATGGATGTAGGCGGTCAGCCACAAGCCAGCAGAATATATTCATCTGTGAATAAGTGCTGTAGCTTTGATAGTGTGTTTCTTACTTTATACTGTAAAGTCGAAAAAGATCATGTTCTGTAATAACGGTTACAGATATAAGGTTTACTTATGCTGCACCTGGTGCATTGATAATTAAACATAAAAAAATATCTACGGAGCCGTGACCTGTAAGTAATCGCCTTTTTCTCCCCTTTACTGACTGCAATTGCAAGAGGAACGGTGAGTGCTGGTGCATCAATGTGCATATGAGCTTGAGGCTGTATATACTGTATATACAGAGGACGCGTCATCCATGTAGGAGAATCAATCCATGACCTGCTTTCTTTTATGTACCTCCAAAACAAATGTGAAATGAAAACCCTGAATGCAGCGGAAATGCTCGATACACAGCATTGAAAAGGAAACGGCAGTAGGCTTAGCGCTGTTGGAGGTGACGAATATTAGTATACTACCTTTGTGGATACCGATTTATGAAAAATTAAAAATAGCGACCAAGTCTTGGCGCAGTACTCTGTGATAACTGCACTCGTGTGGGTTCAGGCCGATAATGCGATAGCGCACGCCCCTTTGGAGTGAGTACAAGCCTACCTGTCTAAGCTGTATCGGAAACAGGGCCCAAGAAGGCAAACAAAGTTTAAGCTACGCTATTGATTCGCAAAGATGAAAAAAAAATTTTTTTTGGCAACTTTTTGTGTAGCGTTGGCGGCGTTTTTATTTAGTCCACCCATGTTACCGGTGATGAGGAAGGCGATGGTCGCCAAGCTAATATACTTGATGCAATGGAAGTATGATAGCTCACATGCGACTCGTGGTCAATGTGATTGATTAATGGTACCGTGATTTCAAAGGGCATTGAAAACGCAGCATCATGGAATGAACATCAATAGATCATGTTGATCATGGCTCAATGAACTAAAAAGGCAATTGGCGTCTCCAAATGCGGTTTGGATGCAACGAGAAGAATGGCATGGGACTCTTACGCCGCGGTGGTGCAAAAGCTTCTTAGTATGAATGAGCACTTTTGCGCGGACATGCATCCAGATCTGGTAATAATCCACATCATTCTTAATGTAAAGAGGTCAATCAAGAATCAACATATTGAATAAAAACAAAACCGTTGTTTATAAAGTACGGACGACCAGATGGTTACATCCAGCTTCCCCTTTTCCGTCGCAAGACAGCATTGTAAATCGACTGACATGGCTATTACACAGTGTTGCTTTGTTTTCTTTCCGTATGCTCGTTCTTTGAACCTTCCTTTTTCGGCTTTCTCAAAAAGTTTCCAAAAATTCGGACACTCCCCAGAATCACAAAGACCACAAATATTCGCGCGACTGACAAAAAAAAATAGACAGGCCGTGAATTCCCCTTTCGCTCCTTGCACTTGTTTCTTCTTCCCTTCTCGGTTACTTTATTCAATTTAATCAAGGACACAATACCTGATTATTTGTCCATCTACTTGCTTTTGTTCCTTCATAACGACTGGAACGGATGCGCCGTACAATTTCTTGAAGAACAAATTATCCATGACATACCGTGACCCAACCGGCCCACCTTCACCTACTGCAACACCACCTCAAGCCATACCAACCATGTCAAATAGCCTAGTGTATCATTACATCCCTCAAGCGCCTCCAAGCGCCTTGGATGCCTTTTATCTTGGTCAACCGTCCAATGCCGCGTTTTGCCAAGCCGCTTACCATGTCACACCGCCAATGACAGCTGGTCCTGTCGAGAATTACTGCACTTATCTTCCTTACAATCAAGCTTCGTATGTATATCGATCTTATCATCAGGAAAGGCGTGCGACAATGACACCAACCCCAATGCGTCCTGTCGGTCCAACGGTCGATCCACCCACAGACTTGCGTTATTCAGACCCAGCCATATGGCGTCCGAAGCAGCGTCTCTATCCGACCCATTGGCCGCACGATCCATTGCCTAACCCAACGACGCACCACATCGTACAAAATAATCCAATACCATGTTCGTCCCAACCGGCCATGGAAAGCTTGTCTCCAGGTAATTCTCTCGGCACAAGCACCGTGTTCTTTAAAAAGCAAGTGAAATTAACCGTCTTGGCGCTTGTACTATTTCAATTTCTTTTTCAAAATTTGAAACCTTGCTGTTGCTCACCTGTTTGGTATTGCACCTTCTTTGACTAGTAGCAACAGTACCAGCTCCGCCTGTCAATTCAGAGCCACCACCACCACCAGCAAGGGGGTCACCCGCGAACGATCGTCGACCTGTTTCATCAGCAAGATCCAATAACGCGCGCAACAGTCAGCAACAACAGTACAAAGACGAATTGGAAAATATAGAAGATGAAGTGTCTTTTCTCCATGATGAATGTGCAACGATTAATATCATGTTGGACTCATTGCGCAACGCGTTCCTAGCGCCTACATGGGGAGGAAGGTCACGAAGTGCATCCAACTCAGCAGGCTCGAGTCCATCTTTGGCGATGGTCCCTCAAGGACCAATTTCCGTTATTGGTGCCAGCTTGAACGACAAGGACATTGATCGCGAGATGAGTTTTGCTTTTGATGATGTCGCTTTACAAGTGAAACAACTGCAAAGAAAAGTTGATTTATTGGAAAGTCGCGTGCGTGAGTTGGCTCTCCAACAGCCGACTATATCCAATCCAACCCCGGAATCAAGGACAGAGGATATATCAGAGGTGAAGCAGCAAAAAGTAAAAAGGCAACGGCGCCGCAAGAGAAGTTCCAGAGATCATACCAATATTTCAGCAATCAAGCTGTCAGGAGACACCAAAACCACGTCGAAAACTGGGCGACGACGAAATCGACGACAATACTCTCCCAATCAGTAAAGTCTCTAAATAGTCGTTGCGGCATCCTTCCACGTAAATTTTACCAGCCATATGTATCTGAAAGCAGCTGTTATTTCTAACTCTAACACTTGCTGCCATAGTTGAATTACGCTTTTTTTTTTACCGAGATCGAAAAATTTCTTCATGGGGTAAGATGTCCGTTTCCCAGTTGATGCTCTTTTTCTTCAACTAACCAGTATTCTTTTCGGCCGTTTCATCTACGAAAGATATCATATATCACCTATATTGTTTCATTTATGTATAAATCATCCCTGTGGCGAGGTCTCTTGGATCGCTTCGATTTGTGCATTCTCCACTCACGCGACCGCGCTTTCATTTTATCGTCTCGGCGGGAGTTTAAAATATTTCTCAGAAGAAACGTCTTCATCCGATCCAGGGAACGAAGACAACCGCCGCCAACAAAACAAGTAACCACAGCAACAACAAAACAATGCTTTATATATTTAGATAATCATTTGAAAAAAAAAACCATAGGCCCACTGATTCTATCTTTCATATGTTTACATATCTTTTCTTCTTTTTTATGCTGTACAACAATTCCTTTCTTCAACATGATGTCTCATGCAATTTGTTTCTCAACCTTTGATCGCTTGCGTCGCAATTTTTTTTTTCCTTTTTTCTTTTTCTTTTTTTATCAGGGACTGTTATCCAAGACTTTTAGACGTCATTCCCATACCGTAAGCTCTTGCGACTTTATTATATTTTATTTCATTTTACCTGTTTTTCTGGAAGAGGTGTGGCCACTATTATAACAGTTCCCGTGCCTTTTAATAAGGCAAAGAAAAAGCAGGGATAGGGAAAAAAAAAAAAGGTCGGGAACATTCAGCGGGGATTGCGGGCCGGGTTAAACTTTTAGAGGGGTTTTCATTGGGCCAGCAGTGACAGGGCGGTGCACAAGCACTGTTTTTGTCGTTCATGATGTAGTTGTTTGTACGTCGTTGTAGGTAATACCAAGATAATCATTGAACAGATAAGGATAGCGGCTGAAAAACGGATTGAAGATTACCAAATATTCCCACTGCGATGGTGAGAACGAAAATGGAAACCGGGTGAGGCAGCGAATGCGCTGACCCACGTGAATCTTCATCTGAAAGGAAGCCTCCGCTTTTTTTTACTGGATAAACATGGTCCCTTGCAAGACACGATTTATAATACCGCTTATACACCAGGAATTCAGCAGACCGGAACAGGTCGTAATCCACTTAATCCAATGGAAAATAATATTTTTTTTTCCCAAACCGCGCGTCCGTCATACAGTTTGGCTTCTTCTCCTAATCTTCTCCCTTCCTCCCCCTACTCTTGCTTAACTGTCAGTGATTCATTCATAACCTGAGCCTCTTTGCTCCACTGTCGTCATGTTGAAATTATTGCAAGCTACTGTAACTATTACAAAAATCTTCACTCTGATCATTTGATTGAATTTAACCATTGACTGATCTTCTTTTGCTTATTTTTCTTCTTTTATCTTTCTCTCTTATGCGTTTTGCTCATGATAGTCACGCGTTACTCGTAAGTTATTTTTTTTCTCTCTTATGTCTCGGAGTGACAGGAAATTATGGGAAGGAAAGAATGGAGGTCAGTTGTCAAGGAACAGGAAAAACTCACAACAAATGCAAAACATTGCTCAGGCACATCCACAGGCCGTATGGCTGTTCGTGGTTTCCACCATGCCAAACCTGCCATGCAAGTCGTGGCAACCAATCCTCTTCGTGCCAAAGAAGCAACCGTAAGTTTCTGCATAAAATGGTGAATCTTGAAGGAAAGGTGGTGATCTCATCAAGGAACTTTGTTTTTTTTGTTGCTTGGTTGGTGGTGTGTTTATAGGGCTCGATTGCCAGTAAATATCCCGTCATTGATCACGAATACGACGCTGTCGTTGTTGGTGCTGGTGGCGCCGGTCTTCGTGCGGCTTTCGGTCTTGCCGAAGCCGGTTTAAATACTGCATGCATTACAAAGCTTTTCCCCACGCGTTCGCATACCGTCGCCGCTCAGGTATGTGATAGGAAAGACAATATGCGCCGTCTTTTTTTTTCTCGTTGTCGATGGTAACGAAGGTCTTACATACTTTTTTTTGCCGTTTTTTCGTAGGGTGGTATCAATGCTGCTCTTGGTAACATGACCGAAGATGACTGGAGATGGCATATGTACGATACCGTCAAGGGTTCCGATTGGCTTGGTGACCAAGACGCTATCCACTACATGTGTCGTGAAGCTCCCAACACGGTTATCGAACTTGAAAACTATGGTGTACCTTTCTCTCGTACAGAAGAGGGCAAAATCTACCAACGTGCATTTGGTGGTCAGAGTTTGAAATATGGCAAAGGTAAATTATCTGAAAAGAGAAAGGGAACGTCATTGCCCTTTTTTTTTTCCACGTGTGAAAGAAAATGGGAAATGGTTGTAACCCAAGTTAAGAGAAGAAAAAAATATTGACGAGTAAATTTTTTTTTACCTTGTTTTGTCAGGTGGCCAGGCATACCGATGTGCTGCTGTAGCTGATCGTACCGGCCACGCTATTTTGCATACCTTGTACGGTCAATCGCTTCGTCACAATACCAACTACTTCCTCGAATATTTTGCTCTTGATTTGATCATGGAAGATGGTGAATGTAAGGGTGTCATTGCATTGAACTTGGAAGACGGTACTTTGCATCGTTTCCGTTCGCACAAGACCGTGTTGGCTACGGGTGGTTACGGTCGTGCCTACTTCTCGTGTACTTCGGCTCACACCTGTACCGGTGACGGTAATGCCATGGTCGCTCGTGCCGGTCTTCCTTTGCAGGATTTGGAATTCGTCCAGTTCCATCCTACCGGTATCTATGGTGCTGGTTGTCTCATCACCGAAGGTTCGCGTGGTGAAGGTGGTATTTTGATCAACTCGGCCGGTGAACGTTTCATGGAACGTTACGCTCCCACCGCCAAGGATTTGGCTTCTCGTGACGTCGTTTCGCGTGCCATGACTTTGGAAATCAAGGAAGGTCGTGGTGTCGGTGCTGAAAAGGATCACATCTACTTGCAATTGCATCATTTGCCCGCTGAAGTGCTTCACGAACGTCTTCCCGGTATTTCCGAAACCGCGGCTATTTTCGCTGGTGTCGATGTGACCAAGGAACCTATTCCTGTGCTTCCCACCGTGCATTACAACATGGGCGGTATTCCTACCCGTTACACCGGTGAAGTTTTGAGAGTGAATGAAAACGGTCAGGACGAGGTCGTTCCTGGTTTGTACGCTGCTGGTGAAGCCGCTTGTGTGTCTGTCCACGGTGCTAACCGTTTGGGTGCCAACTCGCTTTTGGATATCGTCGTTTTTGGTCGTGCCGTTGCTCATCACATTGCCGAGAACTTGGAACCCAACACCCCCTTGAAGCCGTTTGCTGTCGACGCTGGTGCCAAGACCATTGCTAACCTCGATAAGCTGAGAAACGCTGACGGTCACTTGTCCACTGCCGAAATTCGTCGTAACATGCAAAAGGTCATGCAGGCCGATGCCGCCGTTTTCAGAACCCAGGAAACGCTTGATCAAGGTAAGAAAGATATCTTTGACAGTTGAAAATCAGGTTTCTGACACAAAAATACTGATGATGCGTTCTGATGCGAATAGGTTGCGATAAGATTGACCAAGTCTGGAGCACATTCAAGGACGTCAAGGTCACCGATCGTGGTATGATCTGGAATACCGATTTGACCGAAACTCTCGAACTTCAGAACTTGTTGACTTGCGCTGCCCAAACCATGCATGCTGCTGCTGTGCGTACTGAATCGCGAGGTGCTCATGCCCGTGATGATTACAAGGAACGTGACGATGAAAACTGGATGAAGCACACCTTGTCATGGCAAGATCAGGAAACTGGTGAAGTGAAGCTGAGTTACCGTGGTGTGACCGCTCATACCTTGGATGAGAAGGAGTGCAAGCCTGTTCCTCCTTTTGCCCGTGTTTACTAAATATCATGTACCGCAAAAATAAGCTTAAAAAACCGAAAGAGAAGAATCATTTCCTTCATCCTTTTCATTGAGAAAAAATAATTGAAAAAAAAGCTGAAAATAAAAAGATTGACAGTGTGTTAATTCTTTATCTTAAACATTGCCTTGAAAGGAAAGGTTGTAATTTGCCAGGTAAAATAATACAATCGGCTTCAAGAAGGATTAAAGCTCAACAGCTGCATGCTTCCTCGGGATGTCCGGAGATGGCAACAATGCTGCCAAAGCTCCTTTCAATCCCTCTTGTAATGTTGGTGGAACGAAAATAGCCATCGGTGGATACCCCCTTTCTCCCTGCCGACTTGCGCGGGTATTTGAAATTCGGTCAGATGTCCCTCTATTAACAATGGATGAAACTTTCTTTTCACCGTCATTTCGCCTAGAGGCATTTCAATTGCCTCGTACTATATTTTCAACGATTTATATGCGCTTATTTCATCATAACAAACGGGTAACCTATGCCAAAGAGAAAGGAAGGCTGCTCCTGGCACAGGTGCGAATTTTTCTGACAACTCATCAACGGTCGGACTTCTGTGACCGCTAAAGTAACCCGTCGGTCCTATCACACCGGTTTCCGGCCCAACCAAGTCATTTGACGCGGCAGGCAAAACCACCACTGTCTTTCAGTAATTCGTATACCATGCTTATTAAAGTCAAGGTGAGATTCATTGTCAATAGGAATCGATCGAGTTGCAGGAGCTTTGAAAACTGCTTGCAAGGAGAAATGCATTTTGCTTACTGAGCGAGACTGTTTTCCTCATTCTCGTGTTCTATCTTGGCTTCATCTTCATTATGCTCATGATTTTTTTTTCTTGTTCCTTTCCTTTTCTTTTAGACCCTCACAGGCAAGGAGGTACAATCTGGAATCAGCAATACATTTGGGCATTGTGTGACTTAAGTTGTGTTTTCGTTGAACGCAGATTGAGATCGATATCGAGCCGAATGACAAAATTGCTCGCATCAAGGAGCGCGTTGAAGAAAAAGAAGGCATCCCTCCACCTCAGCAACGATTGATCTATGGTGGCAAGCAAATGTATTTGTTACGAATGAACATGTCTATTTATTGAATTAACTAATAACTTTTATCCTTGCTATCGTTTTTTCTAATGACAGGGCTGATGAAATGACGGCTCAGCAATACGCTATTGAGGGCGGTTCCGTGCTTCATTTGGTGTTAGCGCTTCGTGGTGGTCAATAAAATGTAAAATTTACCTATTCATATTGCAACAAACTGGGCTGGTTTTCTATAGTCTTATCATGACAACGTTTACCAATATTTGTGATGATACACTGTACATGTTAGTCGTCGAACGATTTTCGGTGATTAGCAGCAAAGGGCAGAGGACAAGGGCGATGGAGTTATTGGCAGGATTGTCGCTTTACCGAGATGATGTATCAAGCTGCAGGCAAGATTTGTATATCTATGGGAAAAGCAAGATGCACACGACAGAAATAGACTCAGTTGACCAAATTTGCATGAGACATTTTGCATAAACGGCACTGTAGACCATTATCACAGTGACATTGCTCAAGCGCTCCGCTGTAACAGGTTGCATGTCAGAAAGTTTGCGTGAATGCCCATCACGCGCATTTCGGTTTTACAATGGATTGTCAGGAAAGCACGGTATTCACAGAACAGCTTGTTTGATAAAATGGATATGATGGAAACATATTTCCACTTGTGTAATTTAATGATATTCACCATGATGGAAGGCGACTTTCAAAATGCCTAATTCTCAATCAAAACATCTCTAAGCTTGTTGTTAGCGTACCAAATGCTCAGTTCTCCATACGTCTCACCTATTATGCGGGTCTTGGTCGCACAAAGATTAGAGGTCTGATATTTGTACTCCATATAAACTACGGTTCCAGGTTTCTCCTTTATGGAACGCTATGCCGGCCAAGAACTTTAAAATAGATTATCACCGAGAGAATACACATGAAGTTCCTCTTTTATCAGAATATTCGGATGTTATGTCTGTACAGTATGAGTTATGAGGTTGGATTTTTCGTTGTCATTTGATGATGCAAAAAGCATTCCTCAACGAAAGGAGGATAGGTCATGATTTCCAAGTGAACAAAGTTTCTACGATTCGCTGTCACTTCCGAGATCTTCCATGTGCAAGGTTTGTTTTTCCCATGTCCTATCGATACCTATGCTCCACAAGATCAATCCACACACCTTGAAGAAAACATTATAATTTCTGTCTTACATCGCGCGATTTGTTGGAAATATATATTTCAATACATTAGTTGGTAATTCGGGAAAAGGGCCATAGAGTGATACATGATTGATCAATCGTTTTCTGCAGACAAGTCTTTTTTCATTGGAATCTTAAAATTTAGGTGTTCATCATTATCGCGGAAAATCATTTTTTCCAGCCATAGCACCTGCTGCAAATCATCGGTGGTTGCAATTTCCCACTGCCAGTGTCCCAAAATGTAACTATCCTAAATAGGCAAATCGTTGAAACCGCTCTTCATTTCCACCTCTGCCTTTTTTCCCTGAACATCAAGTAAAAGCGATGGATTCCATAACCGCAAATGTAGTATGGGCAAGGACTTGGGATTATAGAGAAGCTAGATGCCGGCATAATATCCAACCGCTGTACAAGGATTTATCAAACCTTGGATTGGGGAAAATCTAGACAAGATTGACTGGTTCTCAACGAAAAGCTGACAATCAAATTTATGAGTATACCCCGCGTTTTTTTAACCCCATTTGAAATACGCAGCGGAGAATCGAGTTTTTTGATTATTTTACCCACAATAGCGTATTTGTGGTACTCTTTTCATTTCTTCTTTCTCTAACTGCTTGATTCCTTTTGCCTCTCTATACCATCCTAGCATGTCGTCACCCTCGGTTGATGAAGCGATGGACTTTGTTTCCGAAGATGGAAGCATGACTCCCGAATACCAAGCCATGGAGACTGATAGCAGCGCCTTTGATCAATCTCCTTCTCCTACCAACGGGATTCAGCCCAGCACCCCAACTCCATCGATTAACAACAAGAATGATCCTCCCGTGAAAGTGAGAAAAAAGCCCGGCCGTAAACCAAATCCGGCGTCACCAGCTTTACGTAAAGCGCAAAACCGAGCAGCTCAGCGAGCGTTTCGAGAACGCAAGGAACGTCATATGCGGGAACTGGAGACGGCCATCAAACAAGTGCGAGAACAAAAAGACAAATTAGCCATGGAAAATGACCAATTGAAAGCCGACTCGGAGATTCTACGTAGCGAAAATTGGTATCTCAAGGGCATCGTGCTGACATTACAACTCGTGTGTTTTCAGCATAATCTGGTCATCCCTCAGCATGGTCCATACATCAACGAACAAGCACTTGGTGTGCTGGCGCAGTCCATTCCTGAGCCAATTTCGGCTTATATCAGCTTGAATGCAAACCACAAATTACCGGTGCCGTCCAAACTGTTCGGTTACCGTCACGGTATGAATCATCAAAGAGATCGATATCTGTCTTCTGGCAATATCATGATCAATCCACATGGCGTAGAAAATGTGCCCGATCAGTGCAATCCCAATCTTTCCTCGACTTCTCCTGCCCACTCCAATTCTCCCACCGCCACCGTTTCGCCTCCCAACCTTCATTCGTCGCCTACAAATGATGAGGCTATAGGCTTGCATTCCCCCGATCTTCCTTCTCTCGAAAGCAGACAAGAACAACCTATCCCACTGCTTCACCCATCATCTCTCACTGTTCCGCACCCGCCTCCTTCCGTAACTTCACAAACATTAAATTCTGCTCAGACGACTTCTTCACAAGCACCCTCGTCATCCATTCACCAGTGGGCCTATCCTTCAAACACCCAAGCAGCACATGATCAAGGCCAAACTGGGGACGAGTATGCGAATTTGCCACCCTTATCACCTGTGCACGAACATGCTGCCGAATCAACTGCTGAACCTCCTCGTCCAGTGATGTTGACCTCTCAACCGCTGACTTCTAACCTGGCTGCGATCCAAGCATTGCGATTGCGTCTTCGCCTCCAATCGGCGTGTCTACGTACTCAATCTGTACCCTTTGCTATTCAACCTACCACCTTGCAGGTAAATTTACCATCTTGTCTCCTTCTAGTGTTTATACAACAAGCGGCTGACATTTCGTTTTGCCCATTCACTTGATGTTCTTACAGCTGACAATTCCACACGATCCTCGTATTGATTTAATTCCTGCACCGCATATGCGTGATCGCATGATTTTGTTCCGAGATTTGTTCGATCTGGATGATTGTTTCCGATGTCTGCTTGGAAATTCGGTGTTTCATGGTGGAGATCCAGCTATAGCAGCCAACTGGCAGCTTCCGTTGGAATTCTTTGAAAAGTTCTGGTTCTTGACCATTGATTATGATTTACGACGTACCACCAACAAGTGGCGACGATTGCAAGGTCTCAATGACATCGACCCTTTCAAACAACAGAAGCAGATGGATTCACAACCGGCGCAGAACACGGATTCACAGCAACATCCATCGGCGTCGCCCTCAAATGAACCCGAACGAAGAAATTCCTTGTATTCTTCACCACCGCCTCTGCAGGAACTTTTGCAACATCCTCTCCACCAGCACAGAGGTTCCACCGACATCGATTTCCAACCTGATATGCTGGCTCTTTCATCATTTCTTGGTTTGGATCTGATGCCACATAACGGGTCATCTACACAAACACAGCCGCATGCACCACAACAGCAACCCTTCGATGGTGCACTGTCAGAATCACAACAACACGAGCAACAGAAAAAGAACGCGGCTTCCTACGCTTCCTCCTTCTCATCCGAATCCTCGTTATCGTCCACGTCATCTTCTACGCATGAACTACCAGAATCGTTTACTCCTGTCCATCTAACCGATGGTTCTCGTTTAGCGCATCCGAAAAAGAACCCGAAGGAGCCTGTGCATTCGTTCTCCGAAACGTGCCATCCGTGGGACACATTATTAATGGACACACAACCGTCCGATTATGGTAAGTCTCACTTGGAACAAGGAACATGCGCCGCAGTCATACTCATACATGTCTACAGATTTCATGATGGATTCGCTGATCAATATCGATCCATAATGGAGTCAGGTCGTCCACTCTCTCCCTCTCTCCCTCTCTCCCTCTCTCCCTATATTTTATGCTGAAAAAGAAAAGGAATTCTATGTTCAAAAAAAAGAAAATCCCGCAAGTCATTAGATATGTATGTTATTGACCTTCTTCATATTTCAACAGAATCATTATTTCATCGCTGGGCAGCGCCTTCCTGGGGTTGACCCTTGTAAATTACGTTTGTTTTCTTTTTATTTACCTTTTTTTTTTTTTTTGTTTATAAATATCTCTTTTATTTTTCCTGTCCAACATCAATTCATTTATTGACATCAAGCTTTTGCAAAAAGTGTTTTATATTTGATATTTTTATTTGATTCTGTCAGCAGAATTGTGGAACCAATCATGTGCAACCCCGCGACGAGATGATTGTTCCTTTTGACTATTTCAAGCGCCGTCCAGGACAAATTGCCATCATTTGGAAAATATACTGTACACGACAACGCACATGCCGAAACTCCGGATATAGCTTCATACAAAGAGAGGGATTCTATACATTTAAATAAGCATTATAGGACGTGGGGACACAAAAAGCAGCAAATGGTATGCCCGAGCTTCTAATGTAGGCAGAACAAAGACCCATTATATTATGTTTTCGAAGCATGATCCGATATTGCCAGCTCGTACAGACGCAAATAGTCATACACCGGGCCTTGTTGACCTGATCGGGACCAGCCAAGGGAAAAGGCATTTAACATCATGCGCAGAATAGATTCTTCGTGAAGATAGCAATCACCACGATACCGTTGATAGTCTTGGTGAGCGTCAGCAATACTTGCTTCGAGGGTGGAGGGTTGAAATATATACGCATTGTATTTTGCGTGACCGACGACAGTAGCACCTGAAGCAGTTGGTTGGACAGTAACGAGATCAGCAGAGCGCTGGGATGGACGATCGATGAGGAATTCACCTAAACCACCTACGCCTGTACTGATGACAGGCGCGCCAAACAGTAAGCCTTCGACGGCGACGAGACCGAAACTTTCCGTCAAGCTTGGCACAAAGACAAAGTCGGCGGCTGCACGGTAATAGACCAGCCATTCCAGTTGCTCTTCAAGCGTCGACATGACCTTGACATGCTTAGGGTACCGATCTTCCAATGCTTTAACCCACTGCAAGGGATAATTGTTAGGTTGGCCGATGATCACAAACATCATGTTAAAACGCGCGAAATATTGGCAAGCTTCGTCAAAGATCTCCAGTCCTTTGTTATACTGAAACCGGCCAACGTATAATACCACGGGTCGATCGAGATCCTGTTCTTTCAACATGTCCTTGCCAATCAACCACTCTTTGGCTCGCTTTTTGGCTGTTGAAACCAAATCTTCCGCGTTGGAAGACAAAGACCAACTGATTGGTATATCTGATTCGGAAGACAAAGCGTCAGGATGTTGTTGGAACACATGTTGATCCAGTAACCGTCGTGCAAACGCAGGATATTGGAAATTATAGAGGGTGAGCTGAGAGTTGATAAAGGGATTCAGCAAACCCGGATCGACACCATTGGTCACACCAAAAAAGCGACCTTGTTCCGTTTTTCGTAAAATGCTATCCATGACCAAGTCTTTGTAATGGAAATCGAGTTTGTCCTCCACCAAGTCTTGTGCCATCGCGCGGCTTACAAATGTCGCCACATTCGCTTGATCAATAGCCAAACTGGACATGAATAAGCGCCCTTGATGCATGTAACGCTGTAAATTGGTATCATTGGTGTTGTCCAAGAATTTGTGTACATTGGGGATCGTATTGCTGTATTCCAATTCATCCAGATAGTCGTGCAGAGTATATACAATGGCCGGTGAACGAGTGTGGCGTGGATTGGAGCGATGGGTAAGCCAATAGGCTATGTAGGCATTGGTAGCACCATGGAGATGAACCAGATCAACGCCTGAATCTGTCTCGCCGGATTTAGCAGAAGCCTGATGCAGAAGAAAAGCAGCGGCTGCTTTGACGAAATATAGATCTTTCCATTCTTGTGGTAGTCCCTTGGGTGAGTAATATATTTGTAGTGCATCTGAGGCCTGAAATGCCAGATCAAAGGGTGAATGACGTTGCGCGGGCCCAATCAAGTACACCGGTATTGGTACGTTGTCGACTAAAAACTCGAGACGAGAGACTTGGAACGGAACAGAAACGGGTCGCTGTGACCATCCTTCACGGACATCTACGGCGAGGTTGACGACGAATTCGATATGATCACTTTTCAAAAAGGAGTAATAGGGAAGCACCACCGAGACCTGAACTAGGCCTGTCTGTTGCTGGGCGGTAGTGATGGCAGTGAGAATCATTCCCATGCCACCCATACTGGCAGGTCCGAATTCTTTAGCCACATGGTAGACACGAGTATTTTTTGGTAAATTCAGCGGCTTTTTGGTGTCCAGCGGATGATATTGAATGCTCGGATATTCCCGCAAATCTATCTTTTTGGTTTAGTTCGGTGGTGCCTGGCGATAGTTTATGGAGTGCTTACCCACGCGGATCGGCGATAGTTTAGCTTGAAGACGGGCATTCGCAATAAGGACAAAGAAAGCTTCTGCTAATGCAAGCAATGCAATGGCAACCGTTAGCAAGTGCCACCAAGACCATTTTCTCGGGTTAGTGAATAAGCCGGCATGTTGAAAAGCCGGTGGATATGAGAACGGTTGGCGAGGCACGGCGATGCTAAAGTGATCATCTGACGCCATGGCCCGTTGACAGACCTTCGGTTTCCTGAGTTTCAATATAAGATCATGGCCAACGCGGCACACAAAAAAAAAATCGATTCGAAGCATTCTGAAAGTGACGAGCTTTTTTTTTCTACATCTTGCTTGTTCCTCTGAATCAATATACATGGCTCTGCCACGATCGCATCAAACGGCATTTACACCGCGCGAAATCGAGTTTTTGGCAGGAAATGAAAGTATCGCCATTATCCCGAAATACAAATTACCACGTCTGGATCTTATCCAGGTAAGCATGACCAGAACGGCTGTGACGAAAATCACAAGGAACAGCCTGAACTGACAAAACTGGGAATCCAGCATCCTGTAGGACCTTTTCGACCACCTGTTCGTACTGTGGTACCCTTGTGGCTAGCCCTATTAATGAAGAAGAATCAAAAGTGCAGCATTGTCCCACCGGACTGGCTCACGGTCGAATCACTGACAAAGCGTCTGGAGGAGGAAGAAAACCATCCCGAATTCAGCGCGCTTCCATTCCACTATATGGAAATGTCGCAAATGATACTAGAATGGTACTTATAAATGTCACGATGTACTTGATTTTTTAATGTTTGTGTTTATTCATTTTTAATTCGTTGCATAGTGCTTCGGATGACCTGCCCAACGCGTCAGAAGTACGACGATTGCTGAAAGATTTGCGAGAAACGCGACAGTTTAAAGCAAGAAAAGGTCTTGGAGAACTCGATGATAAATGGCTGGGTGTAAGTAACTTTTTGTCTTCAAATAATCGTTTCCATGCTCATCAAAATTGGATGCTGTAGATGAATAATTTATCACTGATGGAAATCAACGAAATCAGGCCCTTCTTTACACGCGCCTTTAACGAAATGAGGAAACTACAGACCAATGATGACCAATCATCGTATAGTTTACCATGATATACCTCTTGGAATCGGTTACTTCCAAGTTTTATCACCCAAAACCCACAGCATTCATCATCCTCTCATCATTTGGTTTTCTACATGTTCTTTTTCCGACCATGGTTCGGCTAACCACTGTCCTTTATTTTGATTGATTATTGTAAATATTAGTGTTCTTGTTATTTTATTTTTCTTCCCCATTTTTTAAACACATCGTGGCAAAACTGAAAATGGCTGTATCGGTCGTGTGTTTTCTAAATCCAATGCGTAGAATAAACAATCCTTCGTTTGATCCACACGGTCGGTTCGACGATACACTTCGCCAAGGTAAAACCTGAGCATAAAACAAATGACATCATGAGTGATTTCTGCTCAGCCGGGTCTACACATAGATTTTCCGCATACTTACCAAGCTTCTGCACAATCCCATCCATTGCCTTTGGTGAGCATGTCCAATATGCCTTCTGCTAGTTCCAAGGCACCCATTTCCATGTGGGTTTTGGCCAGCCAAACACGACATTCAATATCCATAGGATTCGCCACCAGGCCTTTCTCGAAAGCTGCAATTGCTTGGTCCGGTTGATTTTCTTGCAATCGGAACCGTCCAAGCAGGTACCAGACACGGGGGTTGGTTGTCCAATCCACATTTTCTGCTTCCTCAATGGCTTTCAGTGCTTCGTCTAGTTTCCCCGCATTCAAGAACGACGATGCGCTTAATAACCATAAATTCGATAGAATTCGTTTCGACCGTTGCTGTCTCAGTCGACTGCGCGTGGTCGGTCGGGTCGGGATTGAACTAGGTTGTAAGATGCCTTTTACATTGACAATGGAAGGGGCGGTACTGTGAAGAGAAGTGGCGGAATTATTAAGCGATTGATAGACCCGATTTTCTATGTCCAATGTTTGAACGAACCGTTAATAGAGAATTCAAAAAAGACAAAAAATGTCTCCTCCCGCTTACCATACACATTGGGTGATAAAGTTCCCGTACTGGCATTCTTGTGCACCGATTCTTTCTCGGACGCGGCATCGTCCTTTTTCATCCTCCGAGAACTACTTCTTGAACCGAATAAATGCAAGTGATGATGTTTATGCACGGCAGGTTCGCTGGGAACCGCCAGTTTGTTGCCGGCTTCGGGACCTTGGAATGAAGAAACGGAGTGGGCTCGACTGGCGAGTGTACTGTTACCGTGAACATTATCATGGGATCGAGACGCTGGCATCGCCAACTGATCAGTTCGCTCACTTCCGACCACACTACTGCTGGCGCTGCGACCACGGCGTTTCTGTTCCGCCAATTGCACTTCGCTCAAATTACCGAGAGAGCCCGAGATCACCATGCCATTCTGCGCTTGATGATAAGAATCTTGCACGGAATTTGTCGTGCTTGTGCTCGTGTCATTATTCGATATCTTTGCATACGTGGTGAATAATGCTTCTTGCAACTCCAAAGCCGCATCCGGACCTTCTACAGCATCCAGCAGCATGGTATGAGTCATTTGCAGAAGGATTTGTTGCTCGCATTCATCATGGGTGCCGTTAATCTTGTTATCCAACCCATTTCCTTGCGAAACATCATCCGTGGTTTCTGGCTGACTGTATTGCAGTCCCATTTCACATGTTTTCAGCGCTTGCTGGAAATCGTTTTGAATTGGACAAGAGCAAGCCAACGTAAGCAAATGCCAGGATGGCACATGGGTAGGATTCGCTTGAAGCGCTTTGGTGATGGATTGAACCGCCTGACGAATATCGCGCATATCGGCTTGTTGAAGTGCCATCTGATAATAAGTTTCCCACACATTGGGATCCAGTTGGTTCGATAATGTTAGGTATTTCGAGGCACGCTTGTGATAATTCGGTCGTAGCGCTGGATCGTAGGCTGAAGTTTTGCAAATAAGCAAGGCACAAAAAAAAAAAAAGGTTATCAGCGCTCAGTTTCTAGTCGGAAAGGGCCTTCTGCAAAATACTTACTTTGACAAGCGAGTAAGCTGTAAGCCACACCTACAGCACGATAAACCTGAGCAGACAGAGTATTCCAGGATTCTTCGGTATGCTGAGCGTCTTTCTTTGGTAATTTCTTCATGATGCTGCGGGCGATTTCGGCAATCTCTACCGCTTGCACGCCTTGACGGAGTTCCTTGCAATACATTTTGACAGCCGTCAGGAGGACACGAATCGTATCTTGAGGAGCTTCTTTTTCGGGGCTTCGCATAGACGCAATGGAATGAGGGGGCTCGCCTTCCTCTGTGGTACCTTGATCGGTGATCTCGTCCACATCTTCATTGATATTCGGAATGGGGATGCTTCTGCCTTGCGTATCTGTAGCCAAAGCTTCGCTGTTCAACCGAGACTCCTCCCATGCCTGCGATGTGAGACCGACCAGGTACATGTAAGAGTGAAGCGCATGACATGCTTCTTCATATTCTCCCAATCGCACCAGAGCATGGAATAGGTGGCGTGTGATGCGCGGTGAGTTAAACGTCTTTTGCGCTGCCCGATCCAGCACCTCAACAAAGCCCCACAGATCCTGCGTCGTTAGCCCGATAACTTCGAAATCATTCGCTAACTGATCCACATATTCATTCATCAAGTCATTCAACTCTCCTGCTCGCGGGAAGCTGGTTTGTGAGAAAAGCATCTTTTCGTAAATCGTATGCAGCTGTACGCTCTCCATCGTGAACATTTGACGATCATATTGTGGTCCCTCGCTAAAAAAGAATCATTAGCCCACCATGCCTGCGACACAATCGTCCATTCTCTACAGCATTTATACTTACTTTGTAGATTCTCCGCTTTGGGCATCGGCTGGCGGAGTGTAATCCCCTCGCTTGTAAGCATCGGAAAGGAAGCGAAGCGAATAACGCGTGATGACCATACGCTTGCTGATACGCCATGATGTGGACTGAGTCGCCGTGAGCTTCTGATAGGCACGCAAGATTTCAAGAATCGATGATGTGTTCAAGATGGATCTATACGGCGGTGTTCAATTCCGTTGATTGGTTACTGAGCTCTTTGATCAGCCTTGTCCAGATGGCAGAGCATACTCACCCTTCGCGAAGAGCTAACAGTGAGCCTCGATACAATGCATTTTCAGCCCAATCCGCCAACACTCGTTCCCTCGGTACATGAATTCCCTCGTTCAACAAATTCACAATGCCTTCATAACTTTGTAGAGCCGCATCGATGTTCCCCAATATTTCAAGTGATATGGCTTTGAGAAATGTACATGCATTAAATCTCAGTCAACTCAAGCTGACATATTACTCCGTAAATTCGCTCATACCTTTCACTGTCCTCGCTTGTAAAAAGAGAACAAATCCGTAACCTTCACTGACGTCTTCTCTGTTGAAGGATAATTTTTCGACAATTTCTAACGTTTTTTCGTATTCGCCGCACTCGAAGTAGGACCGTGCCATGACGATATTGGCAAACTGCATGATGACGACAGACAAAAACAACCATCAATTTAAACTGCTGTTCCAGTTTATATCCATGTCGTCATAATTTTCTGTACCTCTTTCTGCGGATGGTTTTGATCGTCTGGCAACTGAAGCACAGCACGTAATTGGTTTTGAACCGATTTGATGGCATTTGGGTCGAGGCGTTCATCGAGACTGATGTGAGTTGGTGAATCGTGGCTGTAATCGGCGACCGACTGTGATGCTACCAGTTGAGATAGACTTGCTTCTGCCAGTATGGTTTGTTCCGTGACTATTAATAGGTGAACGATCGGTAAGTACGGTTCAGTGTGGGGTCTTGCTTATATAAAGGTTCAAAAAAGCCATCAGAAGCATGCCGCCTTTGGTGCAATACAACATCTTTTCTTATTTGCATGTCGGTAGTAGACACCGTGGCATTGTTGCTGGGGGGCTGCATGCTGTGATGAGGAGGCATGCTGTTTTCGTTATTATTACCTGTGCCGTCTGGGTTATACTTTTTATAACGTCGTGCAAGCTCGGGAATAGCCTGCCAATTCCCTTTGCAGCGGGCTACTTCTATATCTCTGGATATCTGTTGCAATTTGGCGGAAGACATGGCCTGCAAATGAAAGCCGTCCCAAGACTACTTGATTGGGGGGAGGGGAGGGAAAGGGAAAAAGACAAGGTGTAGCAAACTACTGAGTGCGCATAACCCACATTTGGCAGGTCGACCTCCAAGTCGGGCTCTTAATTCAGCCGGGTTGGCACGCGGGTTTTGCTTTTTGCGTTTTCCCTTCATATTGAGTGGCTTTTGGCTATCACCACATAATCGTACCTGTCATTCCACCTAATGAATTTCCTCCGACGATGCCAGTTCCATACCCATACGTCGTTAGCCATGCGGCAACCCGTAAATCGTACCAACAATCTCAAGACCACGAATAACAAATCATTTGAGCTTGTCGCCTTTCCGGAACCGGTGATGCCGACTGCTGCCGAGTTATCCGCAGCCAATAAGGTGTTTCGAAAACCTGTCCAGTTCATCAAAAGTATATCGCAAGTACATCAGGCTCCTAATCTGCCCAACATTCCAGAAATTGCATTTGTTGGAAGAAGCAACGTTGGGGTAAGCTGTCTAGATCAGAACAAAAACATTGAATTTTGATCCAAGCACGCTGAATGACCTTTGTTCACCTTTATATAGAAATCAACTTTAATTAATCTGTTGACCAATAATCACAAATTAGTCAAAACTTCCAGCAAACCAGTAAGTCGTCAGAGTGCTGTGAAATTGATATTGTCCATACTAAAAAGCATGCCTGTGTTTTTTCTTACCAGGGCCACACACGTCTCTTGAACTTTTTTGATATCGCTGGTCGATTAACGTTGGTGGACATGCCTGGATACGGTTTCCGATCTCGCGAAGAGTGGGGCGAGCTATCCATGGGATACTTTGCAGAAAGAACACAGTAAGTACCCATCCAACTTTAAGAAAAAAAAAAGAAATGGATGAGACATTGGGGGGAAACAAACGAGACTGAGCGGATGACACAGATTGAAACGCATCTTTCTACTCCTCGATCCTACCGCCGGTCTCAAATCCACTGATTGTCAGTTAATGAACCACTTGGATGAAAGCGCGCTATCGTATCAAGTAGTGCTGACGAAATGCGACAAACTGTCTCCAAAGGCATTCTCGGAATCCAAAGCGGCCATTGAGAAATATCTCGTAAAGAATGCCATTTGCTGCTATCCACATATTTTGGCCGTGGGCAAAAGGCGCAAAAGTCAAAAGAATGAGGATCAGGTAGAGAGAGAACTGTCCATGATCCGATGGAGCATCTTATCAGCGGCTGGTATTCCTCTGAAGTAATTGCATTCAAAACACCCACCCATTGTACATTTTTCTTTCCACATACCTTTCTATCCTTCGTCCTGTATTTCTAGTTTGCAAAGTTTTATATATGTTGATACATTGGAGCTCAGTACTCTGGTTTTTATTCGAATTTGAATGGGGGTTTCTTGGTGGTGTTTATTTAGTTACCGTTTACGGTGGCTGAACGAGGTTTACAATCATTATCACCCAAGGGACGAATGAAGATGGCGTCGGGGGAGTGGTCACGTTCACCTTCATCAAATGTATAACTGCTTGCTACTGCCAGCACCTTGCCATCCGGGCTAAATGCCAAGCTAGAAATTTCGTCGGGATACCGAGGGAACTGTCTGATGCGCTTTCTATGGACACCGTCCCAGATGCTTACCACACAATCCGACCCACCTGACGCAAACGTACCATGGCTGCAAATATGAAAGAACAGGATAGATACCGCAGAGATGAATAAGAATGAAAATAACAGGTTTTACATCATAGGAGAGAAAAACTTACATAGGATGGTAAGCCAATGCATTGACAGGATACACGATTTCGGTTTCGTTGATGGTTTGTCGATGGGATTTGAACGCGTATTTTTTCGCCTGGACTTCGGGTGACTGATCAAAGAATTCGAGAGCAACACGACCTTCGACAGATGAGCAAGCATAACCCTCACCGTTTGGCATTAGTCGAATTGACCGTAGCATGTAGCGCAAGGTGGATTCTCTGGTCTGTTGAGGTTCATTCATGTTGCGAATATCGTATACGTAGATCTGGCGGTTCGCCATGGCCAGAATTAAAGTGTTATCTTGCAAATCCATATCAAATACTTTCTGCGGTAAATCATGCTTTGAAACAAGTGGAGTATCGTTACGAGGATCCCACACGCAAAGGGTCTTGTCCCATGAGCCGGTATACAGATTGTCTACCAAGCGAATACCCATTAGCGATCCATGCACGGGAAAAAGCAATGAAGCATAACAAAGGACGCTTACTTGTATTGCTACTCCAGCGAACCGATCGCACTGCTTCGTCATGCTGTCCCAAAACCTTTGTGGTGACTGTCTCAACGTCCAATCTAACATTCCAATTCCCTGTCAATTTTCATTATATCCCGCGAGTGCTTGACGCTGGTAGTATATACGTTACAGTCTCACTTTTTTATCCACACTTCCACTAAATGCCTGCTGACTATCGTTGCCAAAACAGGCGCTCAGAACAGCGCTTTCATGATCAAATTGTGCTTTTGTCTGGTTCGATTCAATGTCGTAAATGCGTGCTGTCTAATAGGGCAAACGCGGTAAGTATGCCAAGTTTAGGAGGACGCTTCGGCGAATCCGGCTTACTTGATCCCAGGAAGAAGCGATGAGATATCGAGAGTCCACGGGACAGAAAGCCAGCGAAGAGATGCCATCCTTTGGTGGATCGGCAATTTCGTACTGAGCATTTGCTGTTTCTTGCATTTCAAAAAAAAATAAGGGATACTCAATTCCTGCTTCGGCTGGTTCGGCGCCACCATCAATCGAGCAGCGCTCTCCAACAAAAATTATTCCTCTGGTCCCCAGAGCGCCGTTTTAAAATAAAAAGCCACTTTTCCCCACCATGATAATGCAACGTAGCGTATTTAACAAAAAGCTGCTCTTACCTTGTAGACGGCTCCATTGCAAAAGGGTCCAGTAGAATGTACTGTTAGTGACGCACTATAAATGCGCAGACAAGGTTCCTGATTTGGGACATGAAGAATCTAGCTCTTACGATTAGCTAGCACAATGATGTTTGCGATCATCTGCTTTGGCTTTTTTAAGCCTCCCCTGTGATACGCTGATGCCTCTGGTATCTTTATATTACTGGCAGGTAATTTAGTTGCAATGTTATTCATTGCTCAATAGCTTTTAACATGATAGGATTACGCGGCGATTGAATGAAACGACAAAGTGAACACGATTTCTGTAAATAACAGTTTCTGTCCCTTTTCGACTTGCATGTTCCCCAAACCCAAGTTTTATCACAGATATCGCCAAACTTTAATTAAAACAACACTGAGAAATAGACGACAAGTATCCAGCAAAAAACAAAGAATTTTTCACATCATTTTAATGGTTGATTGAATAAAATGCATGCAAATAAATTAGTAGAGACGCTGGGGCTTGCCCATGGTAGACTTCAAGTACAAAGACTTGACGTTCTGCCAGTTCTTCTTGAGCAAAGAGACAAGGAAGTTGACGGACAACAAGATGTTGGCAGTGAGCTGATCCTCAGTCATGGCAACGTGACCGACGGCAACACCCAAACAGAGAACCTTCTTCAACTGGAACTTGATGGTGGCGCGGATCTCGTT
Organism: Radiomyces spectabilis; assembly: GCF_025331425.1. Classification (NCBI taxonomy): domain Eukaryota; kingdom Fungi; phylum Mucoromycota; class Mucoromycetes; order Mucorales; family Radiomycetaceae; genus Radiomyces; species Radiomyces spectabilis. Next base: position 1,204,075 of record NW_026251934.1, on the reverse strand, counting down.
GGCCTTGGCGTTCAAGTCATCGTTGTGAGAGACGGGGGTAGGGAACTTGCCAACCTTGTGGAGACCGGGACCCAAGAGACGGGGAATCTGCTTAATCAAAGCTTCGGAAGCAAGGAAAGCATCGTACTTCTTGGCGAGCTTCTTGATGAGCTTCTTGTTCTTGTTGAGCTTCTTCAAGTCATCAACGGACTGGAATTCCATGCCAATGGCCTTGGCTTGATCACAGTGGAAAGCATCACCCAAAACACAGACCGACAAGTTGGGACGGGGAATGTTGGGGAGCTTGATGGTACCAGAGAAACGCTTATCACGCTGGGGATCGTAGTTCTTCAAACCAATCTGGAGTTCGATGGTTTCAGTGAAGTTACGCTTCTTCTCCTGGGAGTCAGCGAAGATATTCTTGATAGCCTCACGGACGGCGGAACCGGTGACTTTGCTATTGGAAGAAATGAGAAACCGGTTTTAATATATCTCCACACAACATGCACGATGTGATATGATCCATGGCAATATCCACATCTTTTTCAAGGATTAATGCTCCATCCTATGTGAATGGATCCTTTGATGGATGGACGGATGGATGAATGGATGGATGGATGGTATTACCTCATGATGGATAGAGGGAAAGGAAGGATCCATCAGCTTGACAGGCACCTTTCGTTAATATTGCGATCTTGTCGCGCAACTCCGCCCTGAACCATGGGGCCGACCCTGAGTGTGACTCGGATTCATTTACTTGGGATTAAATTTTTTTTAATTTTTTTGTTCTCCAGATGTTTGGCAGAACGAAACAATGGAAAAAAGATGATGTATTTCATCATAAAAGAAGTGATAGTAATATGTCAAGTAACAATAAGATCAGTCAAGTCAAACTTTAAATGCTGAATTAATTCCTAGTTGCTATAAAAGTCAAAAGTGATGCAGGGGCTATCGCACGCACTGTAACAGTACGCTTTTAAAATGGGTAAACAACAAAACACTCATCATGTGACCACGTCAAACATTGACGCCGCCTGATGTAAACGCAAGAGATTCAATCACACTGACATTGGGAACGCCAAGTTCGGCCTGCATATATAAGAGATAAGCACGGGAGCCGTTCATACACTTGTTACTTTCTGAACAAATTACCTTTGAGTGGCTGACATCAATAGGTGTCGCATTTCCGGTCACCGAACAATGATAAAATCCGCATTTCTATTTCTGGATGAATAAAAGGTCGCATTTTTTTTTTCGGCAGCTTCGTTACCTCCGACCATGGCAACCGACATTCCCAACAAAAACTAAACCCACACAGTGAACAATCCATACGATTGCAGCCATCCTCTCGGTTGATCATAATGGAACAGTTCGGGCATCGGCGACTACGTAGATGTGAAATTCACCGTTACAACCCTTCTTATTAATTCTCCAGGAAAAGATAATTCTCTGATTTGTTACCTGTGCTTCAGTTTCCATTTCAGGTTTTCTGCCACTTCTATTGACAGCTTGCCATGTTCTACAGTCTTTTCCATCGACTCTTCGCATGTTTGGTTCGGGTGCCCTTCAAAGCCACACTGCAAGCAGAATGTCATATGACACGTGGAACTTGATCGACCATTATCAGGAATCACATGTTCACACCATCAACCGACCTTGTTTTGTATTTCTTACCAGTCAATCATCGGGAAAAGAGAAATGTGGGCAAACTGCAGTTTTTTCCAGGTTTCTGGCTTCATTTCCAGTTGCAGAAATAATAATGAGATCGATTGGATCCGATCCCGGTAATTTGGCAAGCCATGGTGTTGCCCATAGTTTAGCAGTGTGATCATGATGTTTTTGTAGGTTTCCGGCAAGGTCGAATTCCGCCAAGCTTGACATTGCAAGATGTGATAGATTTGTTGCACGGCGGCTCGATGGGGGTCGTGGATCGATAAATCACCTAACCAGTTTTTGATTGCCTCGTATATGCTGTGGCCGCTACAACATGTGTCAGTCTTTTTTTTTTTTTTTGGCAGTGATAAGGATAGTTATGCATTGGTATCTTTCCACTGTTACCCGCGATGAAGAACTTTGCTTGTACGACGACATGGTGCCATTTTGGTTTCACATTTGGGACAGCAACGTGAGAAACTGCGATAAGGTCGATTGAATCGATTGTATTGCTCCACAACACTGAGCGGGACATATCTGCTCCATTCGCTCTGCGGGATTTGAACTTGACACACAGGGCATCTGATCTTGGTCACACTAAGGCCCCAGGATGCGATCACTACTTCCGTCACGTATCTGAAAGTGCGTTTTGAAAGAGAGGAGGGGGATAAACAAGGGGAAAAACAAGCCAGACAAATCAAAAATTTAGATTTTGGACGAAATGGTTACTTTTATTACTCGTCTTCTTTTTCAAGTTTGCTGATTTTTTTTACCTTTGGAAACAGGGTCGGCAATATTGATCGCGACAGTAGTCTAAACATAATTCCAAGGGAGCATCAAAACAGATGGAGCATCGTTCCAACCAAAAATCCATATCAGTTTCTCCATCAGAATTATTCATGGCTTCGTCCGACATTATCGTTTTGAAGAAGTAAAAAGGATTTTTTTCGAAGCTTGCAGTGAAAGAAGATAAAAGGTTAAAAACAATTAGAAAACTTGATACCAAGAGACAATAGAAAGAAGGAATTGAGTAAAGAAGCGCATGCTTTCCTTTTCTTATTTTGTGAACATGTTGCAGTCTATAAAACATGTGACTGATATAATGAGCCAAATCATCGGAACTATGAAAAATCGATGCACCTCAAGGAGCGATGACAATTATAAAAAACGTGACAAAAGCATTGTAACATGACAAGCAACATCATAAGGACATCGAGCATACAAGTATTATTGTGGCGATGGTGATACAATCAAAACGCGAGGGTATCATGCTACATTTCAATTTACTTGCTCTCACTTCTACAGGTCAGCTTACTACTGTATCCCCAGGTAGATCAACAATCATCCTTTACTGGTCACTAGACTATACATGGCTGACGACATCCCGTCAGAAAAAACCATTCACGATAGAGAAAAACATACAATAATGCGATTCGACAATGTTATTAGCGGATTAAGACTATTTTAATTCTCACTGTCATTGATCCCATGTCCTTTTTCATTACAAGGTACGAACCAGTTTTATCTGAATAATTTTTCAAAACCTTTTATTTGTATGCACCTTTTATACATCAGCCGTTTCGTAAAATTGAAGCTGAGGCGTCTCCATGTTTACTCCTGGCGTTCAATCCCATCTTCCTGGGCCTGATAAGCAATGCACAAAGGATGCCGTTCACCAACAACAAACGGGAGCGTGGCGCGCTGGTAATAGTCCGCCATTAACTGCAGGTTATCAATAACTGTATCCAGCAAGTGGGCTTGACCCGCCACGACGCCTGGGGCATCAGCAAAAGATACAGCGGTGACGTGAACGTGAAAGTGGTAATAGCTCGGTTGATAATGGACAAATAAGCGCAGTTGTTTTTGTTTCAGCCCAAACTTCTCTTCCGCCAGTTGGCATGCCCTTTGTCGGATGTTTTTCAGCAAGTCAAGATGGTCTGGTGTCAGTGATCGAAGGGAATAGATATCGTCCCGTGCTGCAATGACTACCCAATACAGCGATTCTTTGGAACCGTCCCATTTCATATCCGGCAAAATCACAAATCCCGTCTTTGGATCGGTATCACGATAAATGACTCGTTCCGCCTCCGACTTGCCTTCAAGAATGTTGTATACCCACTGAATTCTCGATGGATCCAAGCTTTGAATGTAAGGCCACGTGATCATTTTGAATAGTTCGGGAGTCTCCTGGATAAGAAAACGCGCCTGCTGCTCGTATTTACGGATATGCAAATCGGTGGCGGGATAAATGATTTTCACTCGTGTGTCTGGATTCACGGTAGTGATTCTAGCCGAAGCCCAACCATAAATGTCGTTTTGGGTAATGTCAGTCAAACCGTGCGTTTGGCAGGCCAGTTGTGGAATGTCCTCATCGGTATACTGCGATTTCTCAAACGAGAGAATGCAGTTCTCGCCATTGATCTGCCCAAGTACGAACAGAAGC